>NC_138861.1:135706939-136306939 GCF_965194805.1 Balaenoptera borealis | reverse complement strand
CATTAATGTTTAACAGGTTGCTATTCCTGCTACTGAACTCTACAGGCTAATATACAAGGTTACTATAATTGCTTCTTCATATTCCTTAAGAGAAAAAGTAAAATATCTTTTCTCTTTATTATTCCAGTGTATCTTAGGAAAAATTATTTTTTTAAAAATCTGACAAACAAACAAACAAAATAAGGAAGTTCTCTGGGAAAGAAAACAGAAGTGCGACTTCATCATATACTAAACTCAGAACAAGTACATTTTTTTCCAAGTTAAAACCAACTATTTCCACCTAAAATTTACCAGGCACAAATTACCTTACACACACACATGTTTTTAACTAGATTTCTCAAGGCATAAAATTCCTTAATATTTTCCATTAGAATATATATAGTCAATAAACCCCACTATTTTTCACACAGTAAGAAATCTCAAAGGCAAAAGGAAAGTGTGTGAGTTCTTTGAGTTTGCTGGTAAAACAAAAACAAAAACTTTAAGGGTTATTATGTATTTTAAACTTCACATTCATCAGAGACTTTTAGATCACTTTATCAGAAGGTATCTATCTCTTTGCAAAAATATTGTTCTTAATTCTCTTAACCAGAATACAAAATATAGAAAATGTCTAAGCTATATCCTCATTGTTTCCCGTGTATTAATTCCACCTACCCAACTAAACTGTGAGCATCCAGAGGACTTTTCTGGATTCCCAAAGCACACCACAAATCTGAGTACCTGGCACAATGAAGGCTGATCTGCATACAGTAGTGTCCAACTCAACAAGGACAAAGACAACCAGAGCTTTGGTGAGATAAGCAACAGGTATGATTTAAGTCAAAAGATTAAAAAATATATACAGTAGAATTCACAGTGATTTCTCACATTGATATTCTTTTAGGTTGAAATAAAAGCATACAGTCCTTTTAATCAAATATATGTCAAATTAAGGGAAAAAACCTCCAATAAAAAAGAAATCTGAATACAGGAGGTAGCCTTCACATGGAATTTATAAGACCAAAATAGGCTATATTTTAAATGTCTTAAACAAGAACTCTTAGAAGGAAAATAATATTTAATCTTAATATATCCAAAGTCTAAAGACTTTGCCCCTACAAACATTAAGTACCTCTACTCTCACAGAAGAGACTATCTATTCTGAGGGAAGAGATTTCTTTAGTGAAGAGATTCTGAGACAGGGGAAAGAACGTGGCAAGACCAGACCGACAGGCCTCATGAGATGGCAACTCTGACTCACGAAAAGCGGCCTTGTATCTTTCAGAAGAAAAAGACCCCAGAATGGGCATGAGACAGACTGTGGAAACAGCATCTTTCTATCTTAAACGTAAGGTTATCTAGTTAAATTGTATCTATTTTGAACACTTATGATTTCTTATGAAAACACTGATGGGAGCAGAATTATATATCTCATACTTTTAGTTTTATCTCATACTTTTTAGTTATTATATGATTTAGGAAAATGATAATCATTGGCCTGAGATACAAAATGCAGCAGGGGGCAGTTGACAAAGGCAAGGACAAAAAAAGAATACAAGAAGGTAAAGTTTCCTTTAAATATGCTTTAACCCCTCAACTCCCTCCAAATAATCGTTATATAATAGTACTCTCACAGCTATAATTACAACTACAAAGTGCCAGGCATGATTCTAAGCATTTTATGTGTGATAACTCATAACTTCTTTATGAAGTAGGTAGTATTATTGTTCCCATTTTACAGATGAGGAAACTGAGCAAAGGGACTGATATATCTGTTTAAATTATTATTAAACTTCAAAAGGCATTTGTTTGATCATACATTGCAGAATTCCATGAAGAGCAGAATCTTGAATTGGGATATTACTACAGCATAACCTGGGTTTCTTCATGGGCAGGGAACTGCTATGGCATAGTGCCTCATTAATACTATTACAAATGCTGTGGCTAAATACATTACTGTGGATGAAAATGTCTGAAATGAGCTTTTCAATCATTCAACAGTAAAGTTATTTTGGATGTACAGAAATGACTAAAGTCACATTGATAATGTTTAACCATCATGAATCTTACCTTTAGTGAGCTATCTCTGGCACAGGGCAAAAGCTAATTACAAATGTTCACGTAAACAAAGATTTTGCTATTATTAATTTGTTAGCCAGTCATTTCATGTACCTGACTCGATGACCCTGCATTATAAAATCTAAATCACAAAATTCAAAAGTAAGACACACCATATAATTACGATATCTGAAAAGTATTCCAAGTTTGAACAAAGCTTAAATGTTAAAGTAAGATGAGAGAGCTAATTTCTATTTAGAAAGAAAAAGTTCACTGCACTGAACCTCCTACCTTATCAACCAATTGCCCCTTTAACGCTTACCCATAACCCTGAAAATAACAAAAAGCCTAAGGAAAAAAAAAAAAAGAGAGAGAAGATAAAGAATATATGGCAAGTGGCTCTGATTCTTATTTATGACGCCCAAGATTACCTTAATTTCCTGTGGAAGTGTGAGCCACCGAACTCCAGGGAGATTGTCTAAAAGTACTGCACTGGAAACATCATATTGTTGTGTACTGGGACAGGCACTGGAATGTAGTTTAGCAGGCTGAAGTGCTCTTTGAAAGAACAAGCTGAAAAAATGATCCAAACGAGGAACATTCTCAACCTGGCAAAAGGCACTGAAAAAAACAAGAGCTGTAAAGTTAGAACAACATACAGAAACGGTAGTCATTGCTTGTACGCTTCTAAGGGGACTGGATCTTTCCTGACTACATAGGTTCTCTTCCTGACTTCTCCCTTAATAAGAATTACTGCTATGTTACTGATGGCGTGTGTTAAGAAATTCACCCTGTCAATATTTTTTACCCTAAAGCCTATTCTCAAATACACAGGGCAGATGGTACTATGGGAAAACCACAGGGCTAACACAAGTGGTATATCTATAACAGAATGGGCTGAAGTTCCCTTTTTGCAAAAAATGTAACTCGCTTTTACCTCTGACTATCTCTCAACCATTTACAACTCCCAGTATCTTTCCGGAAACACAGGATAACAAAGAGATATTGAGCTGTGTAATAGAACAGATCTGACTTTGAATCTTATCACTGCTTTTACTAGGTAGAGCTCGCAGGGAAATCATTTAACCTTTCTCTGAACTTTGGTCCCAACTCTGTAAAAATGGGGATAATACAATCTAACTCTCATGCAAAGTACCAGTACATAGTAAGTACTTATTATGTTTATTACTTACTGGTATACAGTAAACACATAATTAGCCTATTTCCTCCCCTCTTCAGTAATGAAGGAATAACTATTAAAAAACTCTTGAAAAAAAAAAAAAGACAACTTGGTTTTAGCCATGTAAAAGTAGCATATACCATTACCTACAACCATTCACTGGTATAAACTACTGGATAACACAATAACTGGTATTTATACCATTAATATATCAGAATAATATTCACCGATTCATTCAACTAATTACTTGAGTGCCTACTATGTTTCAGGAACTACTCTCATTGATGGAAGTACAGCAGTAAAAATATCAAGACAAAAGACAAGGTCTCTGCTCCCATGGAGCTCACATTCTACTGGAGAATGACAACAAATGAACAAAAAGTAAAAACATGAACTTGTACAAAGGACTAAGCAGAGAACAGGACCATCTGAATGGGTGAGGTGACTGGTTGGCTATTTTAGATCAAATGGTTAGGGAAGGGTCTCTCGAGAACGGGGCATTTAAGCTGAGATCCCGATGTCAAGAAGGTCTAATGAGAGGGAAGAGTGCAAAAGCCCAGGGTGGGAACAAGTTTGGCCAGGGTGCCTGCAGAACAATACAGAGGGGCAGCATGGATTGAGGTCTGAAATCAGAAAGGTATGTGGGAGCCAGATAATAATGTAGAAAGATCACTGGAACTTTGGAAATTAAAGCGGCAAGAATGGAGGCAAGGAAATCAGGAAGTTACTGTAGTAGTGAGAGATGGCGGTGGACAGGGTAATAGTGAAGATGGGGAGAAATGGATGGATTTGAGATGTGTTTTGGAGACAGACTGGTTAGGATTTGCTGATGGATTGGCTGGGAATGATGAAGGACACATATCTTTAATTTGATCACAACACTAAACTTCATTAATGTATAATCAGTTTTCTGTGGCTCACAGGGAACTAACCAGCTCACAACTTGAAAAAGATAATTTAAGTTTTTGGACATTTTAGTCTTTTCATAATTTTCCACAATGGCCTTTAATATCTTTCATAATCAGAAAAAAACCTTGTGATTAAACAAAATATTGCAAAATGACTATTAATATCTTGGATCCATACTGCTTCTTGGTTTTAAGAACTCAGTGGATCTTTACATTTATTATCTTAGTTTGCCTTTCAAATTCCCACCTAGGCAAGAAGAAACTACTTAAATTTGCTGTCAACTTGGAGATACTTCCAGATCAATGGAAGCTAAATTTCAAAATGAAATTCAGAGAAATTAAGAGTCCCTCTGCCCCCAACCTACTCCAGTGGAATTTGCAGAACAACTCCAATTGCTTTATCTTCATATACAGAATTCATTATAGGAATTTAATCTTTGATTATCTCTAGTCTTATGAAAATAGAAAGCTTCAATTAGGGCAAAACATAGCAAGGTTTGCTCATCTAGTATAAATTTAAGGAGGTAGTTTATAACCACCTTAAGAGTTTATAATCTTCATTGGTTAAAATCTTTCTTATTAGTAAAAGGTAAAAGCACTGTATATGGCTGCCCAGTCTTTTGTAGTTCACACATTTGGAAAATGCTAATAAGTAATTGGGTTTGAGAGGGAGGTGTCTGTATTTTCCTGGAGGAAAATATTGCAAATTAGACAATTTTCCCAGATGGCATCATCATAAAAAATTCCTTTATGTGGCTTTGACAACAGTGACAATAAAGATCCACTCTAGATAAACAGAGATCTGATACTACTATGGTTTGGAAAAATGTATAAACTGTCTTTGAATTTTTATATTGATATACTCTTAAAGCTTTGAAAGCAAAGGTATCATTTTAGCCCTCTGAAGTACTGGGACTTAACAAACATCGTTTTCCATCCATAATTTTACATGTTCAAATATTAAACGGTTACCCCAAATTTCCTCTTTCATATCAAGAAAGATGCATCACATACTGCAAGGTTAAAAAAGCAAGAAGCAGGGCTTCCCTGGTGGTGTAGTGGTTAAGAGTCCACCTGCCAATGCAGAGGACATGGGTTCCAGCCCTGGTCCGGGAAGATCCCACATGCTGTGGAGCAACTAAGCCCGTGAGTCACAACTACTGAGCCTGCACTCTACAGCCTGCAAGCCACAACTACTGAGCCCACGAGCCACAGCTACTGAAGCCGGCGCGCCTAGAGCCCGTGCTCTGCAACAAACAGAAGCCACCACAGTGAGAAGCCCGCGCACCGCAACGAAGAGGAGCCCCTGCTTGCCGCAACTAGAGAAAGCCCATGTGCAGCAACGAAGACCCAAGGCAGCCAAAAATAAAAATAAAATAAATAAATTTATATTAAAAAAATTTATAAAAACAAAGCAAGAAGCAGAAAAATATGTATAATATGAGCCCACATGGGTAAAAAAAGAGAGTATATATATTCATATTATATAGAAAATATATGGAAGAATATACATGAAACTAAATAGACAATTACCTTCTCCACCATGTCTTTTATTTATTTTAATAGCACATACATTTTTTTTACTAAAAATTTTTTTAAGGAAAAAGTATCACATTTAGGATAGTGAATTTGACAATGGTCTTATAATCAGAGGAAAACACAAAAAACTTCTCTTTTCTGTATCTGTTCTGAAGAAATGCTCTTACATTTGCCCCTACAAAAATACATCAGATCAGAATATAATTGTGGTTACATCACTATTTCACAAAAGTAACATATGAGACCAAAAAAGAAAAAGCAATGGATCCAGTGAAAAACTGCCTAGAGCTGTAAAATAAAAGCCAGTCATGAAGGATGAGAAAATAATAATAATAAGAAAAAACCCAAACAAGTAATTTGACAACCAAGGAACACTATTAAGTGCAAAAAAGTGATTTAGAATCATATACTTAAAACTTGAGGTTCAATTCAAAGAAGTACTTACCTATCTAAAGAACCATACATAAATTTTAAGGTTTGGGCAACATCTTCAATCATATTCCTTAGCTGAGGAAGAGGAACTCTAAAAAGAAGCAAAAATACATCTGTTCATTTATAACATAATCAATTGATTCATAATATAAAAGAAGCAGATCATCTTTACATTTTATATGTAAAGAATATGAAAAGCATGCGTGTTAACTGTGAGTATAGCTGTGTATAATGGTTGTTTCCTGCATTAGCAATTAAAGAGTTTGATGTCTAGATCTGGGGTTCTAACATGGGTCAAGTAGGCACTTTTATATCACCATCTATATGGAGATTAGTTAACCCCCTTAGGGTTCAATTTCCTTTATGTGTGAAATGGGACCATAATCACTAAGCCTTCTCAGGTTCATTCTGAGTATTAAATAAAATTAATGCATATAAAGCAGCTGGTTCAGTATCTGGGCCTATAGAAAGAAATGTTAAAATTCTTGACACTTTCCAGTAATACCCAGATCTCAACCTCTAATTCTTGTGACAAAAAGACACCCCTAAATGAAAGAGAAAGGAAAGAATGTAGGAGAAAGGAAAGGAATGAACTTAACATTTTCTCATTGAAGCCTTGTAAGAATTTTACAAAGCAGGTCTTTTATTCCCATTATACCAGTGGGTATAACTGAGGTTTAAGAAGTTAAGCAACTTCTGCAGGCACACCCAGGGAACAGAACCTGCTGGTGGGCATTTATCTCCTTAGCTCTAAGGTTACTCTCTCCACTACATCACACTGTCTTCCTGGTTAGGTCCCCGTCATTGACTGCAGCTGTCACAGGAAGATGATCTCCCCCCATGAAAACACATGTTCCTGGAGTATCTGCTCCACTGTATCCTGGGTGGGGCAACACTTTTCTCATCCTGCTTGTAAAAGGCACAGTGGTGAAGAAAGAAAGTACAGACTGTGGCATTAAGACAGACAAGGGAAAAACAATCCCAGGGCTGCCAGAGTTCAATTACAAACCATCTGTACGATGCTGGAGATACAGAGACATATAAATTGACACTGAGGAGGTGCTAGTGCATGACCTCTCAATACTCTGTTTCCCAGTCTAAACGAAGGAGAATAATAATAACTACCTTTCACAGTCATGTGAAACAAGATGCAATGAGGAAAAGAGTTTGGTACGGGGTGGTGGCTATGAGCCGTAAAAGAGCTGGGGAAAGAGGTGGCTAGGGCTCTTTCTGACTTGAAGCTCAGGATAGAGAAGGAGGAGGACCTTCGAATTCATTCTAACTTAACAAGCCAAGTTCTCAAAGATAGGGATGACATAAGTATTTAGGGAAGACCCCGCCTCCCCACTCCCACCCCGGTAACAAAGCTTGAGAAATTGGCTAGAGCACCCCCTAACCAGCACAACCTGGATCCAGAGCTCAGCAGTGACAGTCCTTTTTTGGCTTCAGGGTAAAACCTCTCCTGGAAACGGTCTCTGTCTGCCTAACTAATCTGGCTGGTGGCATCAGAAAGTGGGGAAGCAGCCTGTGCTCAGTTCCTTAGCTGGGCCTTCCTCTCTGCTGTCTAACTGCCCACACTACCTTATCTCACCATTGTATCATCTGTGTCTTGTCTTTTGCCTTTTGGGCTACTATGAAAGTCCAAAGGCAGATGTTTCACCCTGCTACCACACCCTAAAGTATCTTGTTCTGGATGTTCTCCGATTCTTGTTCTTTCAAAACAACTCAGTTTTTCACGATCCAACCCATTGGCATAGGGCAGTCTCCGAGCAGTGTTTTTAGACAGAAAAATGCACATTAGCTGGTAAAAGAGAGCCATCATTTAACATATATAATGGCACCACTATCCCCTCATGTTAAAAGTTTTGAATCCCACATTTATGATAGATCATATCTCTTTCTGTCCAAAATTAAAGACCACTTTAAAACATAATAATTTTGATACTTTTCACTGCAGCCTCCTTTGGAATTCCTCTTTGTGGTGTTAAAACAAGTCCACAGTTGTTTGATACTCTTCCCCTTGAGTGTGGGCTGGATTTAGTAACTCACTTCTACCAAATGTATAAATGGTCAGCCCTGCTCTTACCTCCAACTATTAACATGAGACATTTTTCAAAATACTTGCAAAAATGTTAAGAAGGAGACCATGATAATATAAGACATACCATTAGAGAAGTCACTTTAAAGATAAATATTCATTATTTGGTCAAAGGTGCTCAACGTTGAGGCAAAACACCTTTCTGCTGACCCTTAATTCTCCAAAATCACCAACAGTAAAAAACTGTAAACATGCAAAATCCAAACCACGATACTGTCAAAAGTTTGAGCAGAGGACACCCTCATCTCTCAGCCACCTCTGTACTGGCCATATCTCAGAGGACCCCCTCATCTCTCAGCCACCTCTGTACTGGCCATATCTCAGAGGAAAGTGTACTGACAGCCTCCACCCTTACTAATTGGTCTAGCTGGGCCTTCCTGGTACCTTTCTGTACTATTCATACCAAATGAACACAGGTAGCCATTATACTAGTGCAGCAAACCTTTAAATTGTAAAACTTCTTGAATTTACCTTTTAACAAAAATGTCATCATTTTAATGAAACAGACTTTGTTAGCAGTATTTCAGAAATGATTTTAAGGCAAACAAAAAATCTCAACTTACTCCTCAGCAGGCAGGCCAATTAACAACAGCTTGTCAGATTCTTTCCAATAAGCTACATGAATTTGTTTCCCATTTAAAAGAAGGGATGAGCTAAGAAGAAATAGAGTCAAAATGAAATTAGAACATCTTTAAATGTCATAAAATTATAAACAGTCATTCATAAAAGATTACATATGGCATGATTTAAGAACTGCACGCTTAATCAGCAAATTTCTTGGCATATACCTAACTGCCACATAGAAAAGGCAAGGAATTGTACAACAAAAACATATTCTGAAATATAAAAACCCACAAAAAACTCTCGGTCAAACAAAAGTAGACCCATTACAGCAAAAATATGTTGAAATTCTTTTGCTAACATTAACTGACTATATACAATTTTATTTTCAAAAGAAAGCTTCCATCCCAGTGTGTTAATTTAACAAATCTTTTCTGATTGTCTATTTATGAACATGATTTACTAAAAGAGATTACAAAGAAACAAAGATGTGGTCCCAGCTCAAAAGATGATCATTCAGTATGGGACACAGATACATAAACAAGTAACCAAAATATAAGCCAGATTTAAACATATTCTCAAGGAAATGTTTGGAGTGATGGCTATATTCATGATGGTGATAGTTTCAGGGTCTATACCAATGTCAAAAATGATCAAATTATACATTTTACGTATGTGCAATTTACTGTACTTCAATTATATTTCAATGAAGTTGGAAAACAAATTAAATGTGTTCTAAAAAAGAGATACAACAATAAACTATGGAACTACACAGAACATGATTCCTTCTTATAGTGTGGGTAGGTGGTGGGAAGAAGATAAAATAAAAATATAATGTAAAATAACATTTAGTGATTTGGGAAAATGTTAAATGATATATTGCCACACACAAAAAGTTACAATACAGTAGGTAGAGCATGATTCCATTTGTATAAAATAGATGGAAAAAATTAAGTGAAAGGTTATCATTTAATTTAGCAATATCTACTGAGCACTTACTACGTGCCTGGGCCCTGGAGTTAAAGAAATGAACAAGATCAGCCAAGTCCTTTGCCTCGTGGAATCTGTGATGGTTATCTTTGAGTGGTAGACTTTGGGGTAATTTTAATTTTTTCCATTTGTTTTTATATTTTCCATGTTTTCTTAACTGATCAGATACTTCTTTTTAAAACTACTTTAAAATTAAACATAATTTTAAAAAATTAAAAAAAATATATATATATATTTAGTGTTTTCTTTGAAATTAAAATACACCCATCAGTCTTTATCTGTTGAGTCCTAGGATATAGTGTACCTTCTATACTACAGTAGATAAGTGTGTGGGATTTTAAATATGAATTGCTAAATAGATTTTTTTAAAGGGATATTACTTCTGCCTTAATAAAGTTTTAAAAATGCATATACTTTTAGACAAATATTAGACTCCTTTATAGTCATAATTCATTTCACTATAGTTTTAAAACAGTGTATGCAACAAAAGACATGTTGCTAAGGAATCCTTGAAATAACAATTATTTTCATATTCTTTCACAAAAAAGTTTTTCTCTATATATTTACTGTTTTCCACATGTTTAACCCATATTTTAGCTAACAAGGTCTAAATATGAAGTAAAATATTTATACTTCAGAGAAAAATAAAATAAAATCCACATGGGGAAACTTAAACACATTTTCTTACTAATAAGATTAAAAATGAGTCCTGCACCTTAAAAACATTATGTTAAGTGAAAGAAGCTAGTCACAAATAACGACATATTTCAATTCCATTCTTAGGAAATGTCCAGAATAGGGAAATCTATAGAGACAGAAAGTAGATTAGTGGTTGCTTAGGGCTTGGGGTGGGGTAGGTGTATTGATAGCTAAAAGGTACAGGGTTCCTCTTTGGGATAAAAAAATGTTCTAAAACTGACTCTGGTGATGGTTTCACATATCTTCGAATATACAAAAACCATTGAATTGTACACTTTAAGTGGGTGAATTGTATGATATATGAACTATATCTCAATAAAGCAATTAAAAAAAATTTTAAAAGGCCTATCACATGCTTTTATAAATGTGAATTTATAGACTAAATGGAGCCTCGGTTACTAGTATTCTGAAATGAACTAATCTTTTCTATATACACTATACTAAAAGTCCCAGAGTTAAACATCACTTTCATTTAGAAAAACAAGGAAATTCTTCCCGTTATCTTGCAGATCCCAACTATTAAAATCCTAGACAAGGACCTACTGTACAGCACAGGGAACTACACTCAATATTTTATAATTACCCATTATAGAGGGAAAAGAATCTGAAAAAGAATATATATATATGTGTGTGTGTGTATAACTGAATCACTGTGCTGTACACCTGAAACTGACATGACATTGTAAGCCAACTATATACTTCAAAAAAAATAAAATCCTAGAGGTGTCATTTTAATCAGAAGATGGGAAAAGAAAAATTAAAGCCTAGAAAATCCAATTTGATATTGTATCAATATTAAGGAGCTCAAAGTTTGAGATAAACTGTTTTTGGTAAAGTCTAAAATTGTTGAAATATTAAGGAAGAAAAATGGTTTATAATCTATAAATCTATTTTATGAAATAAAGCAAAAACAAAACTCAAAAACTTTGAGCCCCCTTTTTCCATAAGTTAACTATAATATTTCAAAGTCAAGACTTGATAAATCAACATGGAATGGGGGCCTTCCCTGCTGGTGCAGTGGTTAAGAATCCGCCTGCCAATGCAGGAGACATGGGTTCGAGCCCTGGTCCGGGAAGATCCCACATGCTGCGGAGCAACTAAGCCCGTGCGCCACAACTACTGAGTCTGTGCTCTAGAGCCCGTGAGCCACAACTACTGAGCCCATGTGCCACAACTACTGAGCCCGCACGCCTGGAGTTGGTGCTCTACAACAAGAGAAGCCACCACAATGAGAAGCCTGCACACCGCAACGAAGAGTGGCCCCCGCTCGCTGCAACTAGAGAAGGCCCGCGCGAAGCAACGAAGACGCAACTCAGCCAAAAATAAATAAATAAATAAAAAACCAAAAAAAAAAACATGGAATGGGATGTGTGGCTCTATAATTGACTTTCAAAAAGTTATTTAACACCAATTTGCTTATCCATCACTGAGTGAACTTGCACAGATGATACTGCCTTCTGAATACTCTTCCTAAAGTGTATGTGTATTGTGTGTTTTCTATCATTGTTCTAAGAACAGAACAAAATATTTTGAACTATATGAAAAATTCAGTATTCAGTCATCCTTACCAACCACAAAGCTATTGTCAAGCAAGTTAATAGTCAAGATAAAATCAGAAAAAATCCCAAACTCATCATAATGCTGTGCTTAAGAGAGACTGCCTTCATGAAGAAATTCTGAAGTATAGTCATTAATCCAACTTTGTTAAAGTCCAAAACATCCAGATCTACAGCTGAACTCAGAACTTACATTTTAAATAGATGATTAGTAGAAATAACCTAGGAGAGAAACCAAATATCTGCAGACATTGTATCTGCCATATAAATATTTACATTATAGATACAAATATATTTGTATAATAGATACCTATATTAGTATTTTGTTTGTCAGAATTAAGGTAAAGAACTTGAGAGAAAGAGAATTAAAGTTAAATAAAAATCAATTATTACCTAGTAACTTGTGTCCCAGTTACATTTTCCAACATGTCACAGAGTGTGAGAAATATGCCTCTCACACTTTTAAGTTTCTGAGATGCATCAGATACTGGATAATGATATAGGATTTCCTGCTGTTAAATAAAAAGAAATAGAAATGTCAATTCCCATCAAATTTTCCAACTGTTATATTTTTCATGGCAAGTTCAGACTTCAAATTAAGAAAAAAAAAAAAAGATTCCTTTCAGCTTCAGTGGGAGGTTTATTCAAACATAAGGAGAGAAGTAGGCCTGGAATTTTAACACATTACCTAGTGTTTAAAATACCACATTTGAAAATAAGTTAGAGACTGTCAAAATTAGTCATGATACATATGCTGAGTAGGATAGTGATTCGTTGGAATAATTACAGCTAATTGCAAACAATGTTTCAAACATTAATGTCCCTTTACAATAAATTCAAATACTAATATTTATATTTCGTTATATATTCTTATCTCCTGTGGTTACATATGCACACAGACACCAAATGTAAATTTTAGGAGTCTTTAAGATAAGCTTCATCTTTGGTGAAACCATTAAATTTTTATTTAAACACAAGACAAGACTGCAATTAAACTTACAGAGTGAGAATACAAAATTAAATTAAAGTCATGCAGATAGGAAGAAAGAAGTATTATGATATTATAAAATCTTCTGTTTAAATTTGAAAGCGTTTGCCCACCACAAATTAATCTGTATTCAAACTTTAAAAGAGACATTTTAAATTACGGAAAATACTAAATCCATAAGATTATTCACAAAATGCTTAATAGTTTTCTATTTTCAAGAAGAGCATATTCCCAGGAAACACACAGTTTTTTAAAAATTTCATTTTTATAAATTTCAAAATCAAGATGTGCATTGCTAATACTTTTACATGATGGATTGAATCATTCTGTGCCTCACTTTTTTGCTATTACTTAAAGCAACATGCTATTTTTCTCACATGACAAATTAAAAGCAGGCAAAATTAAAATTTCTAGATAGAAACCATAGAGAATTCAGAGTAATTTCCAGTTATGCTACTTAATGACAATATTCATAAATATTAACATAGCCATTATTGAAAGCCCAAACTCTTAAAATACTGTATCTTTTCTTTGGTTATCTCTCTAAAGAGCATTCTACACTTTGCTTTGGTCTCTCTTTACAAGAAATAATTATGTGACTTGGAGTCCATGCCTTCGCAACTTTTACATTAGGATAAAATATAAATAATGACAAACTGGACACATCTTTTTTTATACTTATTAAGCACATTCAGTATATGAAAATTGCTATGGAATTATGTGGGCCAAATACAGTCTGCCTAACAACTCAAAATTTCTGTAGTAGTTTAAGAATATTATAAAACATTTTATCTCTAGAAATTAACTCAAACACCAGTGAAGATCTTCTGTTATGTCTACTTAATAAATTTAAACCTTAACTGGTAAATAAACTTACTGTATTTAGCCAAATACCAAATACCACTTTAAACAAATAACCATATAGTCTTTGATTCATTTTTTTAAAAATGTCCAAATCTTGTAACTTGAAGAAAACAAGCTGTTATTAAATATGTAACTCACATGAAAACAAAATGACCCTATGACATTTAATTGTAAAATGAGTAATACCAGAGTACAAAGGTCATTTGAGAAAGTCTCTATTCCAACCTCTGCTTCGACCACCCCAGAAAGCCTCACGATTCAAGACCTGGCAAGCTCTACAGTTCCTAACCAATTTAATTAGCTGTATTTTAAAGCACTCGTTAGTAGCATGTATTTGCAGCAGTTTCCACTCTGTTCAGTAAGAATAAAAAGCCTCTCCTAATTACAGTGTTGATACAGGGCTGTCGACAGACAGAAACCTGTTCATTAGAGAAACATCTACACACTTTCCCATGGAAAGAAAGGCAAGGATGACAAAAGGCCTCAGCACTATCCTACTCCAAGATGACCTCGAAAGATTCAGGATGCTACCATCCCAGACACATGTTGTGTGTTCTATTTAATACATGGTTAAATTTCTTATTGTTCTAAAGATACAAGGGACTAGTAAAACGTGTAAGAAATTAGAATTATCAACTCTACGTCTCCATGTATTTTTCAGAACACAGAAAATTATAAAAATATGTAGAAGTAAATCCCTTCCTTTCCAGTTCAATTATTGGCTAAATTTTGACATATGAAGAAGCAACACAAGGAAATACACCCTTTGGATAAAATGGGTTTGGTATTGAGAGTATAGGCTGCAAGGATTTCAAAAGGAAAGAAATGTAAACTAGGTAAAAACTTTTTAGATCTCACTTCTGCTCAAAGCATTATGGTAAACTAGATGCTCTGAGACCCTTGTGCTGTAAAACAACTGGATTCATGGCCAAAACATACTTGTTAAACTGCTGGATATATAACAAGTAGAGAGGTTTCCAATGACATCCTCTCCATACCTTTCCAACCCCCTTCCCCAGCACTGCAAAGCAAGCTGGGGCCTCAGCTGGGAGTGGTGAGTAGTGGGCAGAAGGACAGAGGCAGGTTGTCTTGAGGGCTGATACCTACAGTGTCTTCAGTCAGGACACTGAGCATTGGGCCAGTGGCTAGGTAGGTGAGCTGAGCCTAGGACCATTGCATTAAACCTAGACCCTTTAGTGAGGCTGAAGTGCTCTATGTCAGTGATAGAAGCAGAAGAAGCAACTTCTCTTTGAAGGAAGGCATACCCCATTTAGAACCACAGGACTCCCAAAGATGAAATCAAGCAGTAAGTTTAGTCAATGATACCCAAGGAAATAACAAGGTAAGCCACAAGTCAGAGTCCCCATTAGGACTTAGAGATATTGGAATAGGAAGATATAGAATGAAGAAGAGCTACGTATGAGATGCTTAGAGAAATAAAGTATAGAATCACTAAGACAAGCAAACAACAAAAGACTACTAGGAACAGCATGGCAGATTTGCATGTAGATTAGTTAAAAACTTTTCAGGAACTTCTAAAAATAAAAATAGGACTGTTTAAGCAAATAAACAAACAAAAAAACACTATGGAGAGGTTAAAAAATAGTTTGGACATACCAGAAGCAAGAAACTGAACAAAGAAAATAAAAGACAGATTCCTTAAAAGAAAAGACCAACAGTAGACTTATTAACAGCAATTATAAGTCAGAAGACAAAGAAATACTATCTTCGAACAGATTAGAGAAAATAACTTTCTACCTACTGGGCATAAGTAATGCTATGTGTTAACTTCATCTTCTTCCTGGCCACACAGGAAGACTATATTTCTCAACTTCTTGCATTGGGAGAGACCATATAACTAGTTCTAGGCATTGGAACATGAGCAGAAGTGATGTTCCTACTTTTAAGCTAGGCCTCTGAAATGTCCCATGTGATATTGCATGCTTTCTCTCTTCTCTCATTGGCCAACTAGATGGAAAAGATCCAAGAGAGGACTCTGAAGTCCTTGGGAATAATGGAACCACTGGATGAAGGGCTCAAATCATTGAGCCATTTGACCAGGAACATGTACATTGAAATGAGAAATAAATTTTTACTATGTTAAGCCACTGAGACATTAGGATTGTTTGTTATAGCGACTGGCCTATTCTCACAATGTAGAATTATAAAGCTACCTTTCAAGAAGGGGTGAAAAAGGCATCGTCAAATAAATAACAACAAAAAGAATTTATCACCAACAGATTTCCATTAAAAAGAGATGCCTAAAGTATATGTTTTAGGAAGAAGAAAAATGATCAAATAAGGTCAGCCTAAGATTTAAGAATAGTGAATAAAGAAAATGGTAAGCATATATATAAATTTAAAGATGACTCATCTGTATGAAATATGTACAAAATATGCATTTTATGATATATAATTTATACATTTTGTAATGTATAAAATATGATAATAGTAAGTAGTAGTACTAGTAGTATAATTATGCCCAACTTGTGGAATTTAAAAAAATGATAGCACTAAAATATTGATGACAATAGCATGCAGGTGAAGAGGGGAAAATTGGAGTTAAGGTGTACTAAGGGCCTTGAATTATTCTGAAAAGGGGTTAAGATAGTATTTAACTTTAGAATCTGTTAAGAGAAATATCATGATAAAATTTTTAGAGTAATCACAGGAAAATAGAAATAAGAATATACAGGAAGAATAATAATGATACAAGCAACCAAGCATAGTTTAAAAAATATCATGGAAAAAGCAATTCAAATAGAAATTTTTAAAGAAGGTAGAAGAAACAAATTCAAATATTTCAGTAATCTCCATAAACAGACTCATTGAGTTTGTCAATTTGAAGACTGCTGTGTGTAAGAGACATACCAAAAACATAAGACACAGAATGACTGAGAATCATTTGGAAGACTATAAAAAGGTCCTTACTTTTTTCCTTTGCACTTTTGAGAAGACACTCACCTCTTCCTTTGATGTTTCCGAGTCGAGCTGTAGTGTGAGATACATAACAATGTGAGGAGTGTTTAGAATATTCTGCTGGGTACCTTTGACCTCTTCTCCCCATGGAAGTTTGATTAAATCACTTGTGTTTGACTGTGCCTTTTTCTGTCTTGGTTGAGTTGTTTGCTTTTTCACAGCATGTGCATTTTCGAACGTCAGTTTCACCTTTAAAAAGTTAAAACATGTTGATTTTTCAACAAGGGAAAATCAGCTGTGGTTTTCACAAAGAAGGATCTGTACATGCACATTCACTCAGGTACGCACAGTATGCATAAAAATCATTCTTGAGTATGGGCTCCTTGATGGCAGGGACTGTGTATTCTATTTATATTTGTATCTCCAGGTCCTAGGACAGTATCTGGCACATATTATTACAAATATTTATTAAGAATATATAATTCTCTGTATATAAGTTCATTAGTTTAAACGTAATCATTTTATTCTAAGTACTGACAACAAATACGAGAAATGCCATGGAAAAACAAAAATTAGTATGATCTGATAGCGTAATAGAGAGTAACATTACATTAAGAATGGTAATAGCACTGACTCATCTGGGGAAGGTAAAAGGAAGAGATTCAGGATTAAAAGCGACCTCATATAACCAGAATTAGCTCTCCTTTCAAGTGAGGTGATATTCAAATATTCGTCTCTTAGACACTCTTTGTGGTCCTTTAAAATAAAGGCTAAGGACAGTAAAAACTATCAATATGCCAGATCTTGAACCATGACCCTAAGAAGATTATCTATCAGTTTTGTCAAGATAGTTTTAATTTCATGGCCTGATGTCAAACAAGATTGGTAAGAGTCCAGAATGTGGCCATTTTCCAGTGGTTGAAAGGTAGCTTCCACTTCTCAATTAACTTTCCTTGAAAAAGGAGATATGTGTCTAGATGCCAGCTGGCCAAAGATAACTTGCTTACTTCAAAGAAGCACCAGTGTGTATCTTGACTAAAAGAAGTTTTCATTAAATATAGTTAATTTTGTGTAGTAAGGACGTCATCACAAGCTATATAGGCACAAAATATTCCTAATGTTTAAAGCCTTATCAGAATACAGATAAGCAAGACAGGACATTCTAACTGTAACAACCTATAAAATTTTAAATTTAGACATTAAAGTGCAATGACTCCTTTAATTAGATTAAATTTTAAAAGTCAAAAAATAAATTCATGCTTGATCAAGAATAAAAAAGTCTGGTCAATATAGGATATTAAATCATCACACTGTACAACCTAAACATATATGATTTTTATTTGTCAATCATACCTCCAAAAACTGGTGGAAAAAGGAAATGTTGTCAATATTTAAAAGAAGATAAAATTGTTTGTATGCAGTAAGTTGCATTTTGAGAGGAAACACTTAAAAATTATTATCAAGACAATAATAAACAATACCTATTTTTAATTTATTAAAAGAGGTACTATTTTCAAGGCCAACTTTAACTATATGATAAATATGAATATATTACTATCACTCCTTTAAAAAATGAGCCTTACATATTTATACATTTTTATCAAAAATGTTAAGCATATTATTTTTAAAAAATTCATTCATAATCCCATCAGCCCATCTAACTATTGTTAGTATTATACTGTAAAATAAATCTATTCTGATGAATAAAATCTTTCAAATGAAAAAATATCTAGATATACTTTTTTTGGTTGGCAAAGAGGGACTATTTATGGTTGTATTCAATTTTGCTTATCTGTAGCTGTCTGGCACTTCAGAGGCACTAAGTTATCTCTGTCTACCTAAAGTGAATTTAGTTAAATAAACATATTTTCTAAAATAAGTTTCTGGGACTTCCCTGGTGGTCCAGCAGTTAAGACTTCATGCTCCCAATGCAGGGGGCCCAGGTTCAATCCCTGGTCAGGGAACTAGATCCCACATGCAGCAACTAAGAGCCTGCATGCTGAAACTGAAAGATCCCGCATATCAACCAAAGATTCCGCATATCAACTAAAGATTCTGCATGCCACAACTAAAGATCCTGCGTGCTGCAACTAAGACCTGGTGCGGCCAAATAAATAAATAAATAAATAAAATTTTAAAATAAGTTTCAGATTTTATTTTATTAACAAGTAGAAAAGAGACATAAGGTCTAAATTCATCAATATATATATATTCAGAGTTAAGATGAACCAGGTCATGACCAGAGAGTAGGAAGGGAGAAGTTCCTCATGAAATTTTTCTGAGGCCAAACGATCATGTTTCTTTACAAAACATTTAATATTCCAAACGGAAAAGATCAACCTTTACTAATTTTTAATGTTTTCTGTAAACTTGATGTTGAAAAATGGGCCCTTGGTATTATTAGAACACTGTATCTAAAAAGGCTAATAGAACACTAGTATATTTGGGGGGAAAATATCAAGTAAGTTAAACAAAAACATAAAAAGTTAGAGATCCTATATAAGAACAATCAAGAGTTATCTGAGGAAAATTAATATAAGGATAAAGTGAGGAGAGTTGAAGAGACACTGTTTCCAAAATAATCTTAGAAATATGTGAAAAAGAATATTTGGTGTGAGGTTTTGACCCAAACAAGCAACATGGAAGCATTATATGGCCTGAAAGACTATGTTCTGAGGATGGCATCTGTTCTAGTGGGTAATGCTCAATATATGTATACATAAGTAAAAATATAAACATAAGCATAAATATATTGAATCCTTGAACAAGGATCCGATGAAGTAAAAATGGCTTGGAGCTCAGGGGGTTCTTTCATTTGAGAATGAGGATTTAGGAGTGTCCAAAAGAAAATATATGGGAGTCTTTGGCGGTGTTCCTTGGGAACGTGAGAAATCTTTAGAATTGGGGGAAATCCTGAATGCAGACTTTGTACCAGTATAGAGGGGAGCTTTGAAGATTGTCCCCAGCACTGGGCTTTGGGGAGGCCCTGGGTATATGAATGGAGTAGAGGGTGAGAAATCTGACTGCAGGAAGCAGGAGATGAGCGACATACTAGGGAAGCAGGTGTCACAGAGGCGGGCTGCGTCGGCTGGAACATCCGTGAGAGCTGTGCGCCCCAGTGGTCCTCAGAGAAAGAAATATGTGTCTGAAGAGACAGAAGGGAGGGCATCTTCTCCAGCTGAGATTCTTGTGGGTGGAGAGGTCAAAAGATAGGGTATGACCCACCAAGAATGACAAAAGGGAATGAGCTGGTAGACTTAAAATAAAAATTTACCAATTTTACTTTAGGCAGCAACGGCAACCTAAAATTTAAGACTGGTTTGCTATGCTTGGTGAAGAATGACACACTTGAAAACTAACTTTAATGCTACACTTGGCAAACAACAGGACTTCTTTTCTGTGGGGCAAGAACCTTTTCCCCTCAGCGTGACAAAAACTCAAACAAATACACACACCACAGAACCAGCCATTAACATTCTTTAAGGAACTATTTTAGCCGCCGTTCTTCTGATTTAAGTAAAGTTGGCTCCATAAAGCAAAGATAACTACACTTTAACAAGACATTCTGAAAAGCTTACATGTTAAGTAGCTATAAATGTCAGGAAATCTGGTTGTCTTGATAAAATGATAAAAGGGTAAGACAGATAACCAAATTAAGAGTTAAGTGCTATATTTAAAAAGGGGTTGATATATGTAAATATTAAGGGTATTATGCGTTTTATAGGAAAAAACTTTTATTAAGAAGCATCTGATATAAGATAGTTTATAGCTTCTTATAAAAAAAGGTTTTTATAAGAGTTCATATGAAGTTCCTTACAAAGAGGGTTTTTCTGTTGGGTTTATATGAGGCTTCTTATAAAAAGGATTTTCTGTTGTTCCTCCATGGGCATTAACTGGTGACACGTTTCATCATCTCCTGTCTTCCTCAGAAGGTTTTCTTATTTGTGCAATTTGCCCATCCTTTCTTTCCTCGGTGCCCCCCGCCCCTCAGTTCAGGAGATGATATGTCTTACCTCAGGTCCAAGGATATGCTCTCTATAATTCACCACTTCCAAAATCTTGTTGCTTGAATTATATCCTCTCTCTACTCCCACCTCCAACCCACCCCATGTGACAAGCAATGTCTCTTCAGCCTCCGCCAAACCAACCAACCGATCCTCTCTCCCCATTAGCTACCATGCCATCCTCTTCACACATGGGACCTGGGGAGGCTGTCAGAATCTGAAGCAGCTCCAGAGCCAGACCACACTCTCACTTCTGCCCCATGGTCTACACTGTCTCTCTCACAGCACCTTCGTTGCTTTCCATGTGTCTGATCTTTTCTCCTTTGTCTGGCAGATGCTCTGAATATTCCTTAGTCAAAACTCTGAAGGAATTGAGTCTACTTGGCTCAGCAAATTCTCTCTCCTCGATCCTCCTCTTTCAGGTGATCTCACGAGATTACTCAAGACAAAACTTGGAAGGCATCTTGGACTCTGCTCTCTCCTGCAGGAAGTACTGTCCTCTTTACTTCCCGCATACTTTAAATCTAATCTACTCCTTCTCCTCCATATCCACAGCCAAGTCCTTTGCTCAGGCCTTTACCCCTTCTCTTCTGAACTACTGGAAAGCTGACCACCTGGTTTCCCAACCCCCAGTCCCATCCAGAGGGATATAATCCTAAATGCAAATCTGATCACATCAGTCTTCTTTAAAATATTGACACAGCTGGTTACCTCTGGGTTCTGAGAATAAAAAAACACTTACAAATACTTTTTTAAAAATTTGCCTATTTCCTAATCTTTCCACAGTATATATGAGTACCACTTTTTGTGTTACAAAGAAATAATAAAAGTTAAAATATTCTACTCAAGTGTCATCTCCTTTAAGAAGCCTTTTCTCCTCTCTCTTAGGTCTAAGAAGTACTTGAAAGATGAGAGTCTAAGATGAATGTTCTGCAGGCTGATCTCCCAGAAAAGGAGTTGGTTTCCTCCAAAGTTCCAGGAAACCCGGTGATGGCCCAGGGCTTAATATAATCAATCCCGGTCAACTGCAATGTTTGGACCCAAGTTTCCTGATCAAGCCAGGGGAGGGGATGGCATAACTGCATCATTATGTGCTTATTGAATAAATGAGTGAACAGAGCTGTGGCAACAGGTCAAGGTCACAAAAGTCAGTAATTAGAAAAGTACTTGCACCTTTGTTCTTGCCATTTTGAATTTTTAAAACATTTTTTTAAAACCCACAACTTTTTATTCAAAAAATGTTAAACCTACGGAAAGTTGCAAGAATTGTACGATTATGCATATATTTCTCACGCAGTTTCAGCAATTTTTAACATTTTGCCACATTTGCTTCTTCCCGCTCTTCTCACTTATGTGTCTCCCCTCTCCTTCCATCCTAACCCTCTCTATTTAAACAAAATTTTCGCCTGAACTACCTGAGAATTATTTGCAGCTATTTTAATGCTTCATTGCTAAGTACTTCAGTCCATGTCTCCTAAGGATACAAAACCAAATACAATTATGATACTTAAGAATTTTAATATTAAACACAATACTATTCTCTAGTAAAGGTTGTATTCAAATTTCCCCAAATATCCCAATACAGCTGTTCCTAACTGCACTACAGGATCAATAAAGGATTAGTCACTGCATTTGGTTGTATGTTAGTTCAGTCTGTCTTAGTCTAAAACAGTTGTCCAGCCTTTTATTCTTTCATGACATTAACATTTTTGAAGAATCTAAGATAATTGTTTTGCAGATTCTTAAAACCTGGCTTTAAAAGAAATGATTTGGGCTCTTTGTGCCTCATGTAGTATATAGGCTTTGCCTCTGGATTTCATCCTGGTGTTCTGAAACTATTTATAACAGAACTTATTTAAAATTCAAACACAGAACTGTAGAGTTGGAATGGGGCTCAGAGATTTATTCTCTCAAACCCCCTCTGATTATAAATGAGGAAACTGAAACCCAGAAGAGTTTGGAAACTTGCTCAGAGTGAGGTTTAAAATAGAGATCTGCCCTCCTTCTCCTCAGTGACCTTTCTACCACATTATACTCTCTTCCAGGGCATCTTCTGTTGGATGACAAGAAGCCTTTCAGGCTATTTTTATACTCTAAGTTTAAAATGTTACTGTTGGCTATTTCCAAATTTAAATGTTAAATCTGCTAAGGTAGTCTTTATAAATCAGCATTCCTCTCCCCTTATTGCTTGCATAACGGTTTCAAATGCCATAGATACAAACTAGGTAGAACAGCTTTTTCTGAGACAAGTCCCCTGCAGTTAGTTCTGGCCCAACAAGAACAAGGGGATGCAGACACAAAGATCTACCCAGGTTGTCTGTGAAATGGGAGGATTATGCTCTGGAGTCAGTTTCAGTTCTAGCTCTGAGTTATTAATTCTGCACCCTTGGACAAATCATTAACTCTCTCTCAGATTTTTTTTTCTCATGTATAAAATAGGAATATAAATTATCAGATCCTTACAGATTGTTATGGGGAACAAATGAAATTATCAAAGGGAATGCAATTAGCAAAGCACTGACACACTTGCTGGCACATACAAACACTAGTTCCCTTCCCAATTCTCAAGTTGTATATAGTCAAAATCCCCTTGAAATTGCAGTAGGAAGGCAAGGCCGTGCTGGAGTACAACATACTCTCTCAATAGGCTAATTCCAACTCACAACAGTTTTTCTTCCATCTTTAAAACAAATTGCCGTTTCCTCATTTTGGCACAAGATGTAAGAATTGGCACTTAAGAGCCATGTTGTTAAAAAATATATATATATATAAAATAAATATAAATATATATAAAATACATATATTTATGTGTGTGTGTATGTGTGTGTATATATATATATGTTTAAGCACAGAACCACATTTAATGCAGTTGTAAAGGCAAACCAGGCAGACCACAGATACACTGTTATTTCATGCTTAATGAGGACATGGAAATGGTGGGTGAAATTGGTCCAAAAATATTTAAATCATTATTTCTTTTTCTTCTTTTTTCTGCCAAGTGTGCATAGCTGAACTTGCAAATGTTAATTAAATATAAGTATAATGTGACTCCACTGGAAACATAATTCTTTTTTTGAAGACAGAACAGATGTGGTTGAACTTTGGTAGCGCTGACAGGACACCTGCCACTGACATAGGCAAGAAAGGAGGAGCCCTCACTCGGGGCTGATACGCAGCCAGTTTACTTGGGTGACACTGTTTCAGTCATTAAAATTCTGTGATTCTTCATTACTGACTGGCAAGTAGCTGCTGTCTGGACCCCTTAAGGTGCCCTAGTACCTTGGCCCACCCCTGTTCCTCCCCTCATCTAGCAACTAAAGGGAATACCAGCACACCCTACTCCAGCACTATGTCCGCCTGATTGCTATTATTTCAAACAGCCCCATCTCCATCTCCATCTCTCTATCCACTCCTAGACATTGTTAGTCACTGGCTACCATAGTTATTCTAGCACTTTCATTTTGCATTTCCAAAGACTGCTAAATTTACAGAGCATCTGTGTGTGTGTGTGTGTGTGTGTGTGTGTGTGTGTGTGTGTGTGTGTGTGTTAAGAGAAGGAAGTGAACATAACAGGAGTCTTTTTTCTTAGAAAACAAGAAATTTCATAATGGGTCCTATTATTTCAGAATCTCAAATCAGATGCAGATATGATTCTGATTTATCAGGCATTCTGTTCTTCATCCTGATCAATCTGAAAATTGCTTCATCCTCTCACTGCCTGATGGAGTCTCTAACCTGTCTAAAACATATCACCCTCCCTACCCCTCAAAAGAGAGAAAGCCAATTCCTGATGATAACAAGAGCAGAACATTCTTAAACAGGAGGTATAGCATTTTAAAAATACATCTAATCGTGGATGGATCTAGAGACTGTCATACAGAGTGAAGTAAGTCAGAAAGAGAAAAACAAATATCGTATATTAACGCATGTATGTGGAACCTAGAAAAATGGTACAGATGAACCGGTCTGCAGGGCAGAAGTTGAGACACAGATGCAGAGAACAAACGTATGGACACCAAGGGGGGAAAACCGCAGTGGGGTGGGGATGGTGGTGTGATGAATTGGGCGATTGGGATTGACATGTATACACTGATGTGTATAAAATTGATGACTAATAAGAACCTGCTGTATAAAAAAATAAATAAAATTAAATTTAAAAAAAAACTAAACTAAAAAAAATACATCTAATGACATAAAAATGTCATCTGTAATACAAAATGTCAATGCTTAGAGAATCAAAATAACTTATTATGAAAGAGATTTATTTTTACCTACAAGGAATGAAAAATAATTCATTAAGTAGCTAACTGAAAGCTCAGGAGTAAGGCTAAACTAGATAACAAAAAAGAAAAAAAAAATCTAGAGAATAGTATAGATTTTAAAATAAACAAAACCACAATAAAAAACTTTATAGCAATTATGATTTTACTAAGTCAGAAAATAGAAAATTCCATGACTATTTTAAATGGCTTTTCTAGGAATTGGATTTTCATCAGCAGGTGTGGTACTTATAATGGCAAGTTGGTCATTATGTATGTTTTTATTCTTGTTCTTGTAGATGTTTCTCTCTCTTTTTGGAACAATCTCTAAGAGCTAAAATTTTAAAAATGTCCTAGCATGTAAGTATAATTCACCCATTATACATGACTATTTTCAGAATTTCATAAAAAGAAGATAGCACAAACACTTATGTCATGTAATTCATCATAAAACACAGAAAAAGAATGTCCACACCTGCATAGGTCCAGGAATGCAAGACAGAACTCTCTCTATGTTCTCAGAGGTCACATCTACATCGTTCACGGCAACAAGGACATCACCTGAAAACAGAATCACAATAAAAGACAGTAGTGTGAGTATCCAAAACTGAAAAAGATCTAGAATTGGAACATTAAAAAGCATCTATTCTGATCTTCAAAGTACAATGGAAAATGTGGTACAGACATTCAGGGACTTGTTCAAGGTTATAAAGCTCATTAGTGGCAGAACTAATCTCCCACCCCACTCTTTCTTAAACTATAATGCAGCCCAACATTGCACCATAACTATATATAACCTATGAATATTTAAAGAGATGAATATTCTCATTTTTGATACAATTGGGAGAATTACATAAAGCCAAGGGACAAATGGAAAATTTGTAGCATAAACCAAATATTGCACTTAACAAAATTGAATCTAACCACTTAGACTCACAGTAAAAAAAATTCAGCTGAAATTTTAATTAAATCCATGTGGTATATCATAACTCAATATGCTGCGTATTCACTGTTATTACTGATATGTGCCTACACACGTCTTTGTTTCAAAAGCCCCCAACCGCAATAAAACCTATAGCATGTTTCGGTAAAAAATCTCCTTTTCCATGGCTTTTCTTTAAATGTGTATATGATCAAATCAGGTGGTTTTAATAAAGATCAGTGTTAAAATGGAAATTTACTTTCACAACATAAAGGTAATATCTAAACACCAGTCAGTACATTAATAGAAATACACATACCAAGGTTATTTTTTTCTCCTCATTCCTATCATTAGGAAATTGATTAAATAATTCATACTCATCCATTCATTAGTTTATCCAAAAAATACTTATTGAGCATCTGCTGTATGCCAGGCACTGTTCTAGGCACTGCAGATAGAGAATTGAACAAAACAGACAAAAACCTCTATTCACATGGAGCTTAATACTCTTTGGGGAAGACAGATAATAAATATATATTGATATATATAGATAAAATAGTGTTGGTAGACAATTCTCCATTGGTCTCTCATATTTTCGTATATCTTAAAAGCCAAGGCACTGAAAGTCTGTGTTCTGGATTATCTTTTCAAGACTGTCTGTATAGCGAACAGCTTTGGATGAGATAGTGCCTCCCTCCAGAGCAAATGTACAGTATAACAACAGTAAAAAAAAAAAAAGTACAGTATAAGATATATTAACAATATCTTATTGTTAATAATTGTTCTTTATAAAAGATTTGTGTTCCCTAAGCTCCAAGTTCCTGTCCTTTAATGCAACCCACTATGTGTGTAGGGGTCACCTGGCCCTTTTCATGATGCCCTGTGGGAATGAGGGTTGGGGAACAGGTGAAGCTGCCATTACTTTAGCTACTGCTATTCTTCCCCCTCCCCCTCTCCCTTCATTCCTTGCTCTTCTTGATATCTATCATATGGGAAAGGGGTTAAGTGCAGAGTGAGTAGGAGTTCCTTAGGCCAGCCCTCTGAAAGCTTGCAATGACCTACACTAGGTTCAAATGCTCAAGAGATGCTATTCAGTTGAGAGAGTTCCTCAGGTTTGGGCACCAAGCCTTATAGGATGGTCCACTATTGCAGCACTTTGAGCAACCTGGTTACTTTTCTTAAAAGTAAGAATTTTGCAATGTATAGAAATATCGAATCACTATGTTGTGTAACAGGAACTAACATAGTGTGGTAGGTCAATTATACTTCCAAAACAAACAAACAAACTCACAGAAAAGAAATTGGATTTGTGCTTACCAGAGGCGGGGGAGGAGAGAAGAGGGGAATTGGATGAAGGTGGTCAAAAGGTACAAACTTCCAGTTATAAGATAAATAAGTACTAGGAATGTAATGTACAACATGATCAATATAATTAACACTGTTGTCTGTTATATAACAAAGGTGTTAAGAGAGTAAACCTTGAGTTCTCAACACAAGGAAAAAAATTTTTTTTCTACTTCTCTAATTTTGTATCTATATGAGATGATGGAGGTTCACTAAACTTACTGTGGTCATCATTTCATGATGTATGTAAGTCAAATCATTATGCTGTACGCCTTAAACTTAGTGCTGTATGTCAATTATATCTCAATCAAACTGGAAGAAAAGAGTAAGAACTTGCAAACTAAAATAAGCTTCCAACTTCAATTCAACTTGGAAAAATGAAAAAGCAACATACTCCCTTAATTATTTTTAAATGAGATTAAACAAGTGTACTATATCAAATTATTTATAGCTATAGTGATTTTAAAAAGGAAGGAAGGGGACTTCCCTGGTGGCTCAGTGGATAAGACCCCATGCTCCCAATGCAGGGGGCCGGGGTTCAATCCCTGGTCAGGGAACTAGATCCCACATGCATGCTGCAACTAAGAGTTCATATGCCACAACTAAGGAGCCCGCCTGCTGCAACTAAGACCTGGTGCAACCAAATAAATAGATTAAATAAATAAATAAACATTTAAAAAAAAAAAGGGAGGGAGGGAGAGAGAAAGAGAGAGAGAGAGATTGGGAGGGAGAGAGGTGAACACAATATAGAAGTACTGATATACTGATAAAACAAAACCCCTTCTGGACCGTACCAACCATGAGTTCTACTGTCTATAGATTATTCTATCCTCAGGACACCTAAATAGTGAAAAGATTTAAACCTTGCTCCTTTAAACTAAAACTCCATTGGATAATGTCCCAAATGACTCTTTGTTTTTTTCCCCCTCCAAACCCTAATGAATACAGTTCCGTAGTTGAGTGTTATAGGAAGTATCATCTGGAAGCATCATGTCCAACAAGCCTCTAAAAATAGGAGACATGTATCATCACAAAAGATATGAAAATAAATTTTAGAACAAGTATAGTATATACACAATATTTTTAAATGTTTAGTAGAAAATTGTCTCTTTCTATAAAAGAAATGTTACATCCACTTCTCACTTCCCAGATACTTGCTTTCCTCACGTCTTTCTGAGCACCTCTGTGAGGTGACTCAGAGATGGCAGGCTTCCTGGATGTCACATCACTGCAGTGGGCAGCGTGCACTCCAGGAAAGTTCTTTCTCAACAAGTGCATGAGAGTCATTTGTATGCAGGGTCCCACTTCAAAGGCTGAAAGGAAATGAACTGCATGAATTGATTTGAATTGTTAAATAAGAAATAGTCTGAGAATTATTGATGGGTAGAAATAAGAGGGGAAATTTATCAAGTTTATCAAGAGATTTCATTCAAGAATCATATAAAACATAAAGGGGGAGACCCGTTTATCAAAATACTTAAGTGAATCCCTTTGGGTGATTGGGCTTTTTCTTTGTTTTGTTTAATTACATTTTCTAAATGGTCTGCCATAAGCATATATTATTACTACTGCAAAGAGAAAAAAATTAAAACTCACACACACTGTGGTAGGCAGAATAACTGTCCTCCAAAAATGTCCACATCCTAATCTCTGAAATCTGTGAATATGTTACTTTACATAGCTGAAGAGACTTTTCAGATGTAATTAAGTTAAGGATCTTGAGATTGGGAGATTATCCAAATGAGCCCAATGTAATCACAGGCTCTTTATAGGAAGGAGGCAGGAAAACTAGAGTCAGAGGAAGAGAGACATGAAGATGCTACGCTGCTGGCTTTGAAGATGAAGGGACCACAAGGCAAGGAACGCAGGTGGCCTCCAGCAGCTGGCCAAGGAAAGGGGTTCTCCCCTGCAGCCTCCAGAAGGAATGCAGCCTTGTGGATACATTGATTTTAGTGCAGACGACGCATTTTAGACTTCTGACCTCCAGAACTGCAAGATGATAAATTTGTGCTGCTTTAAATCACTAAGTTTGTGGTACTTTGTCACAGCAGCAATAGAAAATTAATATACCCGCTTAACAGAACAAAGCAACTTCGGCTAAGCACCAAGTGAGAGTCAGGGACCATGAATGCTAAAGAATAGAAGGACATACAAGGTACATTTGGCAGTCATTGGAAAAAGAATAAATCAGTCTTGTTAGAAGCTGGTATTTACATACAAGAGGACTGGGAAATAGGTATGAGACAGTGGGGTAGGATCAGATTGTGCATTTAAATTGATCATTTAGGGCTTCCCTGGTGGCGCAGTGGTTGAGAATCTGCCTGCCAGTGCAGGGGACACGGGTTCGAGCCCTGGTCTGGGAAGATCCCACATGCCGCAGAGCAAATGGGCCCGTGAGCCACAAGTACTGAGCCTGCGCCTCTGGAGCCTGTGCTCTGCAACAAGAGAGGCCGCGATAGTGAGAGGCCCACGCACCGCGATGAAGAGTGGCCCCCACTTGCCACAACTAGAGAAAGCCCTCGCACAGAAACGAAGACCCAACACAGTCAAAAATAAATAAATAAATAAATAAATAAGTTAATCATTTAGGGACTTCCCTGGTGGTGCAGTGGTTAAGAATCTGCCTGCCAATGCAGGGGACACAGGTTCGAGCCCTGGTCCGGGAAGATCCCACATGCCACGGAGCAACTAAGTCCGTGTGCCACAACTACTGAGCCTGCGCTCTAGAGCCCGCGAGCCACAACTACTGAAGCCCATATACCTAGAGTCTGTGCTCTGCAACAAGAGAAGCCACTGCAATGAGAAGCCCGCGTGCCGCAACGAAGAGTAGGCCCCGCTCGCCCCAACTTGAGAAAGCCCACGCACAGCAACGAAGAACCAACACAGTCAAAAATAAATAAATAAATTTACTTAAATAAATAAATAGATCATTTAAGCTGAATTTGACTTCAGAGGGGAAAGCATCCGGTTTTTGAAACATAGTTACATACTGCCATTTTATACATTCAAGTTAATGCATTTACTGACAAATTCTTAAGTTTTGAGAGAATAAAAATTATTGTATTTTTTTAACTTCAATATCAATCCCTCAACTATAACATGTAAGCACTAAACCAGAGAAAATTAAGGTCCCTCCCAACCTACCATTCTAGAATTCCTTGAATAAGGGTAGCTCATCTACTGTAACTACTATTCAGAATATTAAGTAAAACATCACATTCTCTGAAGATGATGGATAAGAAACTAGTGCCAGGTTTTTATTTCTCATTAAAATAGAAAATAATATTGCAGAAATGTTGTAAAAATTATTGATAACTATTAATTATTGATGGCACTATAGCCATGATTGTTTCTGCAAATTATTTTTAGTCTTTACCTTTGTTCACACAAATGAGGCATCAAGGATTTTTTTCTTTTTAAACTTCTCAAGTAATAAGAATTTTTATGCTGGTATACAGTTTTTACAATTACAATTTTAATAGTCAAATAACATACAAATTTATTAAATTATAATTTAAATAACCATACCCTTGGTTTGACATTTTCATGCTTTTTATTATTACTAAAAAATGCTTGAATAAATGTTTTCGTGCACATAGCTTTTCCTGTTTTTACATCTGGGGTCAGCAAACTTTTTCTGTAAAGGGTCAGATCAGTAAATATTTTAGGCTCTGCAGGCCATATGGTGTTTGTCGCAACTCCTCAACTCTTACATTGTAGCTTGAAAGCAGCAATAAACAAATGAATGTGGCTGTGTTCCAATAACATTTTATTTATGAACACTGATATCTGAATTTCATATAATTTTCATATGTCATAAAATATCACTCTTTTGATTTTTTTTAAAAAACCATTGTAAAAGGTTAAAACCATTCTTGGTTTGCTGACTGTACAAAAATGGGTGGTGGGCTTGATTTGATCTGCTGGCTGCGGTTTGCAGATGTGTTTTAGATTACTTCTTTAGGACAAATGTCTCAGAATGAATTAACTGGGTTAAACAGTACATTGTGGTAGTTTAACACTTATTTCCCAATTACATTTTGAAAGGATTAAGTCATTTCTTTTCGTTTTTGTTTCAAAGAGAAATCTTTTGGCACTTTCCCCACCCATTCAAGTGAGCAACCTGGCAAGTGAAAGAGCTCTGTGAATGGAATACACAACCTGTGGGTCTCAGGTTTATCACTGACTGGCTGTCTGCTCTCGGGTAAGTCATGGGATTCCTTTGGTGCTCATCCGTAGGGGGAAGTAACAACCAGACGCTCTCAACAAAGGCAGAAAAACTCTAAAATTCTGTCTTTCCGGTGAACCCACTGCTTCAGTGTCTTTCCTTTACTAGTCGTTCAAGTTCCATGGGTAAAAATATGGGGAAAAAATGACGTGCGAGAGGAGAGACAAACAAGTAGAGTTATTTTCATTAAGAATATCAAAATGTTACACCTATTACAGGAGAAAATAAAAATGTATACCAAGTAATAGTCTGCAAAATATTAGAGAATAAAACCATGTTATGTGTTCATGAAAAACAAATCTGTCTTTTCAAAAGAGCACTTCAGATATTTTAATTGGAAATAACCAAGATGTCCATCAACAGTGGAATGGAAAAATAAATAGTATGTATTCATACAACGGAATACTACATAGTGAGAACGTGGATATTTCTCATGGATTATAAACTAAAGAAAATATAATAGAAACAAGAGAATACACACCATATACTTTCATATACATGAAGTTCAAGAAGAGGCAAAATCAACTCTGTTGATAGAAAAGTTCTGACTTTTAAAAGATTACCTTTGGGAGGGGGTACTGGCTAGGAGGATGTACCATGGAGCCTTCTGGGTACCAAAAACATTCCATATCTTGACCTGGGTGGTAGTTACACAGGGACATACATATGTCAAAATTTACTGAGTATACGTTTAAGATTTGTGCATATTATGGAGTCATACCTCAACTAAAATGATTTTTAAAAGTAAATCCAAAAACACTTCCAAAATTTTTTAAAATTTAAAAGAGAAACTTAGCACAAGTATTATACAAAACAAATCTATTTAATGATCACAGGTGAGAACATTAGAAGTTGACACAAAAACAGCTTGAAATAAACTTTGTTTATTCTTCATCAGAAATAGTTTCCAGGGGTATGTGTGTCTAGAATATCAATGTGGGGACTTTCCTGGTGGTCCAGTGGGTACAACTCCATGCTCCCAATGCAGGGGGGTCTGAAATCGATCCCTGGATGGGGAACTAGATGTTGCATGCATGCCGCAACTAAGAGTTCGCATGCCGCAACAAAGATCCCGCGTGCCGCAACTAGATCCCGCATGCCGCAACTAGATTCTGCATGCCGCAACTAAGACCCAGCGCAGCCAAAATAAATAAATAATTAAAAAAAAAAAGAATATCAATGTGTACTCTCTCTAACCCTATCCTTCCCAATCCTTAAAAAAACATCTAGTTTAAAATGACCAGAAAATGGGTAATCTTGAGGACAAAAATAAATCACTGAGATGATATGCAGTTTCTAGGATGTAGATAAAAGGGGAACTTCTATTTGCTCTGGACTGAGTCGGCGGCTAGCTACAGGTAGTCCGGGAGCTATCAACTGTCCAACTTTAACAGAAACGCAAAAATAGAAATATAAAAATTAAACATGCAAGCCCTTGGCAGCAGGAACACCAAAAATGGCACCAAAAAAGGTAGCAAAACCCCCAAGAATCCAGCAAAGAAGAATGAGAATAGAACAGAGTTCTGCTGTCGTAAAAGGAAAGAAAAGTCACCCGTCTCACTGTGCTGGTCAAGGGACTTTAGTCAACAGTGGGTCAACCTCCAGCCAGACAACAGCAGAAGTCACCCCGAGCAAACTGCATTGACCAGGACAAAGTGTTCATGATCTTCCTGCCTGTGGGGTGACTGCAGTGTGAAATGTCACTATGAAAGAAGCAAGTGAGAAATTACCACCACAGAAGCACCTTGTGCGATTAGCAAACCCACCATGACATTAAAATCGTCCATTCTTGCAAATGGGTATGAACACATACCCAACTTGGAATAGGATTTCTGATCTTGATAAACAAGAGCATCTGCTCGATGAAGTATTCAAGGATGGAGTCTCTTTCCTAACAGCGATTTATATCTCTGCTCAGGGGCATAAAGTAATATTCATTATTTATAAGCTTAACACCTGTGACTGCTCAGAGAATTTTTAAAAAATTAATGCTGAAAAGAAATCATCCATTCTTTAGTCCCAAAATTATATAATTAAAAAATATGGAACATAATCATAAAATTAAAAACTTAGAAAAGTAGCGATAACAATTACCCATAATGCCCCCACCCTAATCCAACACTATTAGCATTTTGCTGTATTGATATTAACTTCTAATTGTTTTCCCTGCATGTATTCTTTTTACATGGTTTATTCATTCATTCAGTAAATGTTTTTGAGGGCTTATTATGAGCCAACCATTTTGCTACGCATCAAAGATGAAATAATCATTTTATTCCGACAAATTTCCTTTTCTACTTATTAGTAAATCATAATCTTTTCTATTACAAAATTGAACTCATAAGCCTCATTTTTCTAACTTTTTATTGCTATTTAATACACATGCAGGAAAGTGCATAAATTGTAGTACAGTACAATGAATTATCACAAAGTGAACGCATCCACGTTACCTCACTCAGGTTAAAAGGTAGACTACTAGCATCTTGTGTATCTTTAAATTATTTTAACGATAAACAGTAGGACCACCCTGGTAGTCTTCCTCTCTCTGGTTCATTCTCTTTCCACCCATACAGATGGTGCAAAGATCACGGCCAGAGGTAACTGCCATTCCTAGAAGGTTCAGCAGACTGGAGTGAGTATCAGGGGAAAGGAAATATGGAATAGGAGGCTCATTGGTCATAACCACCTCTCTGTTAGGTTTCAAGAGAAAAGGGTAAAAAGAATTTTAGAGATCTGTCTATAACTCGGCCCAAATAGGCATTCCAAGCAGAAGCCCCAGGCGAGTATAAAGAGAATGTGTAGCCGAGGTTTCCCAGCATGCAGGATCATACAATTATGGTGGTGGGCAATAACCAGGCAGGATTTCATAAGCAGGAATTCTGGTCTCCTTTGACAGAACTAAAAGAACAAACCTTAGAGGTATTTTGGTCCAATTCTGTAACTTGACAAAAAAGGAAGATGAGGACCTGAGAGAATGTAAGTATGCATTAGCTCCTGTTCCAGTTACCTATTACTGCAAAAGCAATCACCCAAAAAACTCAGTAGTTTCAAACGACAACCGTCCTTTGTAACTATGTGTGGAGATGGATGCTAACTAGACTTACTGCAGTGATCATTTCGGAGGATAAACAAATATAAAATCATTATGTTGTATACCTGAAACTAATATAATGTAGTATGTCAATTATATCTCAATTAAAAAAAAAAAATGAAAGAAACAACCACCACCATTTATTGTCTCTCCCGGTACTGGGGGTGATGGGGCTCAGCTGAGGTTATCACTCAGGGTTCCTTGTGTAGCTGCAGCCAGATGGTTGGGGCAGAGGTTACCCGGACGGCTTCTTCACTCACGTCTGATGGCTGTTCCTGAGCGTGGCTGGGGCCTCAGCTGGGGCTATCAGCCAGAATGCTACGACTCAGGGCCTCTTCATGTGGCCTGGCCTTCCTCACAGAATGGGGACAGGCAGAAGGCACGTCCCCTTTTATGAGCCCACTCCTTAAGTCTGTGTGCACAGTACCAATTAAGCCGTGGTCACAGACCCACCCAGATTCAAGGCCGGGGCAGTGGGGCACAGAGACACACACACATACCATAACTCTCCATGGGAGGAGTATCAACATCACGCTGTAAGAAGAGAATGTGGAGATCTTGTTGCAACCATGTGGAATACACGCTTTGCACAGATGCCCTTCCTGCAGGGTTCCTCCCTGCAAACCCTTATCATGGCACTTATCACACGGTGGGAAACTGTCTGCTTACTTCTGACCCTACGTGAGCTCCACTACAGCATGAGCTCCTTAGGAGGTGCAACTGGATCATTAGAGTAATCTTCGTGTTCCTGGCATTTAGCAGGTGCTCAAAAAGTTATCGAATGAATCAATGAACAAACAAAAAATGTGGACTTAAAGAAATATTTTTAAATGTTTCTAAAGAATCTATAAAAGTTCCTTTATCAAAATCTCTCAGGCTGGGTCAACTTAAGACCATCAGCTTGGAGAACTGTTACTACCTGTAAGTTTTGTTAACAACATATTCTCATCTTTAACTAATCTATCTTTAGGTAACTAATCTATCTCTAGGTAACTAGTCTATCTTTGGGTAACTAACCTATCTCTGGGTAACTAGTCTATCTCTAGGTAACTAGTCTATCTCTGGGTAACTAGTCTATCTCTGGGTAATGAATCTATCTCTGGGTAACCAACCTATCTCTGGGTAACTAATCTATCTCTAGGTAACTAATCTATCTTTGCTACAAACTCAAACATATCCAACAGCTTAAAATGTATCAGCAACACAAAATGCTCATCTTAACATATATTCAGAATAACTTGTGGATTTCTTATTTTCCCCTCAAAATTGGTGGGATATTTTATGACAAGCGCCCTTCAAAGGAAATTTACATATAACACCAATGTTGCTACATATGCCATAGGAAACAGTTTAAAACCACTCCAAGAACTCGGGGCACTTAAGTGCAAACATACAATTTTAAAGTATTTTTATTCATAAATTATATATTTTTGTATCATGTTATTGGATATAGGTCATTCAAACCTAAATTATCACTGTACAGTCAACTTTTCTTTTTCTTGTCAGCAAAGAAAACCAAGATGAAATAAAATTATATAAAAACTTGAAAATTAGTTAAGCTGTTCCCTGGCCTAACAAGGCACGCATGTGTATTCAATGCACTAAAGTGCTTGTCTTAAGAATGCTGTGCATTGCAGTACACAATCCTTCCAATTTCACTACTGTCCCAAATATCGTCAGGCAGTCCTTAATTGGTTGAGACTCTGGGTATAATTCTGTTTTGATCACTTTCCTCACAAAGCATCATCAACCATTAACCCTGCAAACAAGGACTGATGTTCACCAGCAGAACTTACCAATTAATATCTGACCACTCTTCATAGCAGATCCTCCTGGCAGCAGGCCATGGACCACAAGCTTCTCTCCACCGCCCTGTTTTCCACTTCTTCTCCAGCTCCACTTGGTCTGATGGATAATCCCAATCAGTACTTCCAGAAGCTTGAGCTGCTCTTTGGCTTTGGTGACGGTTAGCTTTTTGGGGTTCACGTAAACGTTCACGTCTTTGTACCGCTGTTGGACAACAACTCCTGTTTTCTGATTGGACTGGTGCTTTAGAATGGATACTGGCCCACTGGCATTGCTATTTTTTTTATTATAGCGCTTGGGTAAAAGTTTTTTACTTTTTAAAATCTTGGTCAACCGCTTGAGTTTGGGTTCATATTTTTTTCCTTCTTTGTAATCATCCTCTTCAATAATAATCTCGTTTTCGCTGAACCTGACATGGTTCACAGTAGGTGTCTCAGGAAGGAGGCTTTCTTCTTCATCCTCACTCAACTCCAAATAAAATAGCTCTCCATTCTTCTGCACACTGTCCAGCCATTCAGGCTCAAGGTCACTATGAAAAACAGAAAAGATAATCTAAATCACAGCCAAACATGGGAAAAACAGTTATGCCTTTCCGGCAGGCGGGTGAGGGTAGGGGCTGGGATGCGGGGAGATGCGAAGGGTGAAAGTTCTTTGATTATTTCAGAGTCTCCTCACTGATTCTAATTTATTGTGAGCATCAACATTATTTCCTGTAGAATGCTTTTTGTAGAGCCTTGAAGAACTGGGGTTGGAGGAGATGGAATCAAAATGGCATAGTGATAGAAAAGAAAACAAATTAAAAAAGAGATGGCCCCCTTCTAGAATCTAAGGTTCTGTTTCGTTTTTTAAATTTAATTCAGTCCCTGTGTGGTTACTGGTCACTTTAGACAATTTCACTGGACAATAATTTACATTAGTAGTTGATTATACAATTATATCCACAGATGTGAGACATTCAGAAATTTCACATAAAAACATCCTATTTGCAAAGAAATTATTCAGCATGGCTGACACGTTAAAACAAAAGTGAAAGCCTACCAGTATTAAAAGACTTTGTTTATATAATAAATTTTCAAAAAAGGAACATTCACCCACCACGAACTAAAATCTTTGCTGAAAACAACTAGTTTGTAATCACAGTTAATAATAATCACTTCTGTAGCCTATAATTTCATAAAATTCCTTTTAATGAATAATTGTAGTAAGAAAAGTAAACCACACATTACATGATTCATCATGTGATTATAAAAAAACTTTTAACTGGGAAGTAGGCCATTGACAAAAACAAAATTATTATTATTAAAATGATTCAAAGAGCATTAAAAAACAAAAATACCCGTCTTAGGGTAACAGACCTAACCACAAACTCTACCCTGTTCAATGTTACGAACAGTTTACCTTTCAAACTGCTATTCTTTAAAGCAAAACTGGTTACAGTGGAAGAACTAACATGTGGAGAGAGTCTTTTCAGAAACATGAGCTGTAATATCCTGGCATGATATAATTTGTGTTCTAATCATTCAACCAGTTAGAAGACATCTGTTTTCTGCAGTGTTTATTAGCAATCCTGGTTCTTTTAGCTTAAAAGTCGTGTCTCTTTCTAAATACTGTGAAAATTCGTCCAAAAAATGCACTATTCTATTAATCAGAAACTAACCACTACACTGGTCTGTAGTTGGTAATTAACACAGAATTTTCAACTATATATGAATGGTTAAAAAAAAAAGGCATAACTATCCCCAGATATCAAAACTAACATTACTTTGGCACTTGCTGGTTCCCAGTGTGTGGCATAATTTTCGGCACTTAGCACTACTTACTGTGGATTATTCACCATATCAGTTGTTTTGACTATATCTGTCTGTACCTGCAGAAATCAGTATTTAATATCTCTGTAGTTTTACTCTGATGAGTCTAAATAACTGTGTCCCCACCATAAAAAATTTAGATAACAATGTACCATAATTTAAAATGGCACAGGGACTTCCCTGGTGGTCCAGTGGTTAGGAATCTGTCTTGTAATGCAGGGGACGCTGGTTCGATCCCTGGTCAGGGAACTAAGATCCCACATGCCATAGGGCAACTAAGCTCGCATGCCACAACTAGAGAGACCGTGTACCACAACTACAGAGTCCACATGCTCTGGAGCCCGCACGCCACAACTAGAGAGACCGTGTACCACAACTACAGAGCCCACATGCTCCGGAGCCCGCATGCTACAACTAGAGAGAAGCCCACGCAGTGCAAGGAAGAGCCTGCGCACCGCAACAAAAAATCCTGCCTGCCACAACTAAGACCTGACGCAGCCTAAAGATAAATTAATTAATTAATTAAAAAATAAAATGGTGCAATGAAAATACCATAATTATACACAATTACTTATGAAGATATATATTAATTAGAAAATGAATGAAATTTACTTGCTTTATAATCTCACCCTTTTAATCTGGCCTGTCGTTTGTATGAGAGATATGTGACCCCAAAGAAACATTTTTCCCTCTCTGCTAAACATGAAGATGGTTCACCTAATTCTCTAAATTTGGAATTTATACGTTTTTTCCTTTTTTGGGGGGGCAGTGTGGTGTGGCACGCAGAATCTTAGTTCCCCACCAGGGATCAAAGCCGGGCCCCCTGCAGTGGAAGTGCAGAGTCTTAACCACTGGACCACCAGGGAAGTCACTTATTCTCTAAAATATGAATGTGAAACCACTTTTTGGTTATGACTTTAAGATCCCTGCAGGTGGAGGTGCCACAGGGGGTGGCATTCAGTTGTGGAACAAATAAACAGTGCCAGGCATGGTGGACAGTACTGGAATCACAAAGATGAAAACCTCAGTTCCTTCCCTTGTCTAGTGGGGAAGAGAAACTGAGAAGGAATTCATGACAATACACATGGTAGGTGCAAAAGAGAGGCCATCCAGTTTAGCCTGGGGTTGAGGATGAGGTCAAGGGAGACTTTCTGGTAGAGAAGACCCCAGAGGTGAGTTTTAAAGCAACAAGTGTCTGGGGAGGAGGGCTTGGGGAGCTGAAGGGGAAGACGAGAAGAGAATCCCAAGCAGAAGTACCAGCACAAGCAAAGGCCTTGAGGGGTAGTCTCCATGGCCTACGTGGATAACTAAAGCTAGTCTGCAGTTGCCAGAGTGGAGGTGGTGAGGTGGGGAATGACAGGAGTCTAAATTTGCAAGTTGTAATTTTGCAAGCCCTTTTGGACCCTGGCAAAGGGTTTGGGTTTTGTTGGGTAGGTAAGACAGCATCAATGAAGAGTTTTAGGTAGAGGGGTTTACATGTTAGAAATCCTTGAATAGATCTACTTTGACAGGGCAATAGAAGAAGGAATTGAGGTGGACAAGATTCAAGATAAGAGGCCAGGGGCTTCCCTGGTGGCGCAGTGGTTGAGAATCCATCTGCTAATTCAGGGGACATGGGTTCGAGCCCTGGTCAGGGAAGGTCCCACACATCGCGGAACAACTAAGCCCATGTGCCACAACTACTGAAGCCCGCGCGCCTAGAGCCCATGCTTCAGAACAAGAGAAGCCACCACAGTGAGAAGCCCGCACACAACCAACAGTAGCCCCCGCCCACTTGCCGCAACTAGAGAAAAGCCCATGCAGCAACGAAGACCCAACGCAGCCAAAAATAAATAAATTAATTAATTAAAAAAAAAAATAAGAGGCCATTTAGGGGGCTGTTTCCGTAGTCCAAGCAAAGATGATAACTAAGGCAATTGTAGAGGAAATGGAAAGTAGGAAAAACATTTGAGAAATGCTTGAAAATCACCAGGACGTTGAGACTGATTAGATGCGATGATGAGGGAGAGGAAAGAACTGGTGTTGACTAGATTTCTAGTTGGTGACTGTACTTTCATGCACACATAAGCACAGACTCATTTTATATAAATGGGCACGTAATTATCATACATGTTATCCTCCCTTCCTACCTTTCACTGACATGTTAAAAATCTGTGTTCTAAACAACAAGGTCCTACTGTATAGCACAGGGAACTACTGATATATTCAATATCCTGGGATAAAGCATAATGGAAAAGAATATGAAAAACAATATAGATATATATGTATAACTGAATCCCTTTGCTGTATACCAAAAACAAACATTGTAAATCAACTATACTTCAATAAAAAAAATTTTTTTTAATCTGTGTTCTTATAATCATATAAAACATATATAGGGTTATTTGTTACTGTTTGTTTTGAAAAAGTGAGTGGAATCTACACACACACACACACGCACACACACACACCCCTTTATCATTTAACACTAAAAAAACAATTTAAAAACCTCGAATGGCTACATTAAGGGATGTAGCATGAGGAATGTAGCACATTTGGTCACTCACCTACTGATAAGCGTTGTGTTCACTTTTTTTCTTTTTTCTTTTTTTTTGCCAAGCAGAAGTACCAGCACAAGTATTGCCCCTATGGACAACAATACAGTAACCATTCTTTTATGTAGGGGTATAGATAGATAGATAGATAGATAGGTAGGTAGGTAGGTGTCTTTACCCTAAGACTATACCAATTCACATTTCCACCAGCAATGAATGAGATCCACTTTCTTAAGCTCTATATTTAAAAAATATTTCACTTCAAGCAGAAAAAATTTTTTGAAAAAGGGAGAAATTAAAAGAAGGGAAATAAGAGACAGGAATAAAGACAAGGAAATGAACATAGGAAACTGAAAAAGAAGACAAAACATATAGTAAAAAGAAAATGACCTGAGAGGTCACAGACCTTGGTTCAAACACTGTTCTATTGAGATTTTCACTTTTCTAAGCTTTAGGTTTCCTCTTCCAGAAAACATATTATAGCTACCTCACAGGGCCGTTATCAACAGCAAATAAAATAATGTGCCTGGCATGGTAAAGGCCAAATAAATGACAGTTCCCATCCTCTTGCACCACAGTCAGAACTGGAGAGAAACTTACACCTTTATTAGATATAGCTCCTGTACTTCTGCACTTTTCCAACCCCTAGCAATAAATGAAGATGCCTCCAATGATCTCTATTTACTAGATTCCAGGCTAAGTGCTGGTAACGTATGAACCAAAACTAGATACTGCCTTTAAGGCCACAGTTCAGGATTCCCAAAAGGTTCCTTATTCCTACCACAGATGATTACTTCCTATTTAGAAAAACATCAAGAGCATAACTGATTAACATATCAGAAAGTTTAACAGAGTTGGAAAGACTGTACTCTCAAACTAGTTCTATTAGAATGGAGGGGGTGTATTAAAAACAACAATAAAACAAAACTGCCAACTTTTCATTGTAACTATTTATTAATAATGAAATTAATATTATATATACTCTTCACTCCAGGAGATGGAGCTTAATCTTCCCTCCTCTTTAGTGTAGACTGGACTCAGTGACATGCTTTCAAAGGACAGAGTATGGAAAGTGAAAAACAGCGACTTCACAGTGAAGAAACCTGGCAGACATCACCTTAACCAAGTGATCAAGGTTATGAAAAACAAGGAAGGACTGATAAACTACTGCAGACCAGAGGAGACTTAAGGAGACGTGATGACTAAATGCCATATGATACCCTGGATTGGATCCGGGAACAGAAAAAGGACATAAGTAGGGGAATGGTGAAATCTGAATAAAGTCTAGAGTTTAGTTAATAGTACTATACTAATGTTAATTTCTTAGTTTTGAAAAATATACCCTATTTGTGTAAAAGGTTAACATCAGAGAAAAACTGGGTGAAGAATTTACAGGAATTATCTGTACTATCTTTTCAACTTTTCTGTAAATCTAAATTTATTCCAAAATAAAATATTTTTAAAAGTTTTTTTTTAAATTAATTATTTATTTTTGGCTGCGTTGGGTCTTCATTGCTTCTTGTGGGCTTTCTCTAGTTGCGGCGAGCAGGGGCTACTCTTCGTTGCAGTGTACAGGCTTCTCCTTGTGGTGGCTTCTCCTGTTGTGGAGCATGGGCTCTAGGCACGCGAGCTTCAGTAGTTGTGGCATGCGGGCTCAGTAGTTGTGGCGCACGGGCTTAGTTGCTCTGCCACATGTGGGATCTTCCCGGACCAGGGCTCAAACCCTTGTTCCCTGCATTGGCAGGCGGATTCTTAACCACTGCACCTCCAGGGAAGTCTAAAATATTTATTTTTAAAAAGCAATTAAATCTAGCAGTTTTAATTAAGATTTTTATAATACATGGGTTACATTAATCAATATTAATATAAATATTCTTTCATTTTTTTCTGAGAGCCTATGGTGCAAGCTGCAAAGCTGTCATTGTGCAAATGTCTTTCAATGAGATTTTTATTTTGTTCATTCTACTTTGCTCTAAACAGAAATAACTGTGTATTTATAGTCTGCCTGCAAAGTTTGACGGCACTCTAATTGGTTTCAAGGCCCTAAATGATGTGGCAAATGTGAGCAGAGTCCTTACCAAAGAAAAACTTGCTAATTTGCAAATAAGCAAGTTCACTTACATAAGCTCTAACAGTATATTAAAGAAAATGAACTTCAGATAATGCTTTTAAGTTTCTCAATTACTCAGGTGTTTCAAAATTCTATGTTGATACTAAATCTTTTTTTCGTCTTCTAAGTTATTGAATCTCTCAGGTCCTTAGTTGCGTTAATGTCAGCATTTTTCACCAAATGAAGCGGTATCACAATTTCCTTGGCCACCACAAGAAAAAACATTAACAAAATAGCCAGCCCTCATGGCACATTTGCTTAAGGAAAACAGACTTTTGCTACTACTTCAAACCTGTTATAATACTTTTTTTTCTTTTTTTTCATTTTAGTGGGGAAAGCACAATGTGCTTTACCAAAATGGCCAACACATGTAGTTACATAGTTATATAGTGCTAACAGGTACAGCAGGACAATCCTAGGTACAGAGACAAACCACACAAAATAAAAACACCATGACAAATTATCATGGATTCTATCTGGGGCTTGTTCAGTAAGTACGGGTCTGCCTAATGCTTTTCTGTGTTTTCATTTCTGTGTTCTGTCTACCAGCAATATCTGATTTTCATCCCCGAAGTCTTTTGATTGTTTTCTAAAAGGAAACCATGATTTTAAGGGTTAAAATCTATGCTAGTTGTTACAGCAGCTTGAGGAGGTGGGGAACCTGGTGGGAGCTGATGCTGCTGCTTCTAGCCCAGCCAGTAACCACTGGAACAAATGTGGAGCACGTCAGAGAAGAAGGGATCAGCCAGTGAACTACTAACTGTGTAGTCATTGCATGAAATAAATTTTTACATCAGGAACACATCTCCACTAGAACTATGCTAATAATGACCCCATTCCCTACCCCAGCCCTTCCGCTAAACAGGGCATGTCTACACATCACTAAGTTAAGGATACACTCTAACTCTGGTAGAACTGAAATCAAAGACCAGCAAATCATTTTTTGATAGGGCTTTATTGTGCTTTTAAAGATGTCAGGTGGACAGAGAGCTCATCACCTAGCTGAAATGCAAGTGACAAAAGTGAGGAATGAAAACTGCTATAGGAGAAAAACTGTTATTGGAGAAATTATGTCTAAGAGGGATCAAATAAGGTCCTAGGAGAAGGTGGCACTTAAATGAAAACTTGAATGATTGTGACAAGCAGAGATAGGAAGAAAACATGTTTCAAACAGAGAACAAAGTATCGATACGTATAAGTGTAGGTATGAAAGAACATGTTAGGAATGAGAATGGGTGAATATTTCAGTGTAGTAGTATTATGAACTGAATGTTTATGTTCCCCCAGAATTTATATGTTGAAACATTTCCATCCAATGGGATGGTGTTAGGAGGTGGGGTCCTTGGGAAGTAATTAGAATTGTATGAGGTCATAAGGGTGCAGCCCTCACGAACGGGGTTAGTGCCCTATAAGAGACACAGGGAACTTGCTTCTCCTCTCTGCTATGTGAAAATACAATGAGAACTTGCAGTCTGCAACCTGGAAGAGGGTCCTTATCAGAACCTGACCATGCTGATATCCTGATCTTGGACTTCCAGTCTCCAGAACTGTGAGAAAAACATTTCTATGGTTTATAAGCCACTCAGTCTAGGATTTTTTTTTTTTTGTGGCCACACCACACATCTCGTGGGATCTTAGTTCCCCAACTACGGATTGAACCCATGCCCCCTGCAGTGGAAGTGCAGAGTTCTAACCACTGGACAGCCAGGGAATTAATTCCCTTGGATGTTTTTTAAATAGCGGCCAGAGCTTAGACAAATAGGAATACAGGTGACTTAAAGGAAGATCATCAAAGATGAGATCAGATAGGCTAGGGACAGATCTAAAAGAGCTTAAAAAAGCATCCTAAGGAATCTGGAGTTTATTTGGGAGGCCATCAAGCTTTTGAGTAGAAAAATGATTTAAAAGACTTTTCTTTTTTTAGAGCAGTTTCAGGTTCACAGCAAAACTGAGCAGAAGGTAGAGTGACTTCCCATATACTCCTTGTCCCCTAACTTGCATGGTCTCCTCCATTATCAACATCCCTCACCAGAGTGGTACATTTGTTACAATCGATGAACCTACATTGACACAACATAATCACCTCAAATCCACAACTTACATACAGTTTACTCTCGTGGTGTACAATCTATGGGTTTGGACAAATGTATAATGACATGTATCATCCATCATTATAGTATAATTATAGTATCATACAGATACATACAGTATCTGTATAGTATTATACAGATACTATATGATATTATAGTATCATATAGTATCTTACAGTTCCACTGCTCTAACACAATTGTCCTAATATTTTAAATTTTGAAATAAGTCAAAATAGATGAAGGCCCATCAAGTTTCCCAGTACCAGGAGGATAGTTTTCATGTTAAAGAAAAGCATGTCTTTTCTAGGTCATCTACACAAAGACTTCATTTCCAAAGAGGTAGAAATGCTTACACATTCAGCCTTTATTTTCTCTTTAAGTACTTGCCCCTTAGTATATAGGAGTCTTGAGACATCTTGTAAAACAGTAAGTTATAACCAAGAATTCTCCTAATTCTGAATCCCTCAAGACCAGAGAAAACTTGATGAAATGAAAATGTTAACACTTTCAGGTTGTTGACTCCTACTCTTAATCTAGTACTTATTACACTGTACCAGGATGCCTCTCATAATGATCTGTTGAAAAAACTATTCCGACACTGCAAATGTGCTATGAATACTAACAGAATTAGTCTCATTTTCAAAAGTCTCAGTTATTTCAGGCTACATTATAAAGACATTCCATTGTAATTGAAGTGGTTGAATTCTCGGAATAATACAGTCATCTGCAAACAAACCTGAAGTATTACTGTTAGTTTTTAAATCTCGGCCTTCTCCTCCTGATCACAGGGATGACCTGGTTAAGCACGTGGATATCTACTTCATTTTAGTTAGCTTCGCTGGTAATGTTCATGCGTGTGTTTAATCCTATTTTTGATCCAAACTGCCACATTATATCTTTTTGTAGTAGGTTCTCTAAGAGAAAAATGATTTTAGAAAGCAAACTCTGGCAGCTGTATGGGAGAAAGACTGAAAACAGGAGAAATTAGAGGCACCCAGACCAGTTAGACTACTGGTGTATGGGAGACGCAAGCCCTTTAAGTAAGGCAGTGCCTGTTAGAAGCAGGAGGAGGTGGTGGGGTGGATATCAGAAAAGCAAGTCAACAGGACTGGAGACTTACTAGATCTGAGGACCTGAGTAAGAAAAGAGTGAGGTCAGCAAATGAGATGGGCAACACTAGAGGAGAAACAAGGCAGATAATGAATTCTCTTCAAACATGCTGAGCTGGAAGCATACAGAGATGCTGGCAGAGAATTAACCATGTCTCATCATAAACCTAGTTACATACTATTTGACTTTTTAATCTATATAATTTGATAAAAGAAAAATTAAATTAAAAGGAAAAAGTCAAGGTCCAGAGCAGGAGAGAAAAAGGAAAATATTATACTAAATTGATATTAATATATTGCACCACAACTTTGAATGAAATATTTTTATTCTTCGAGTAGCACATTCCCAAGTTAAAACCCAAGAAAAAGATAAATTTTGATATATCCATGGAATCCAGTTCAGAAATTACAAGGTAAGAACTACACCTAGGCAACAACATGAATGAGTCTCAAAATAATTATGCTGAATAATCACACACACACAAAAAACAATTATGCTGAATCCTATTTAGAAATAAAAAGGAAATCCTATTCAGAAATAAATGGAATCCTATTCAGAAATAAATCCTATTCAGAAATAAAAAGGAACAAACAACATATAGGCAACAAAATGAATCGTCTCAAAATAATTACGCTGATTAAAAGAAGCCAGACAAAAATGGGAGTCCATACTATATAACTCCATTTTTATAAAACTCTAGAAAACACAAACTCAGCTATCATTACAGAAAGCAGATTAGTGGTTATAAAGAGTGAGGCAGGCATGAGTAATATGAGGGAGGCACATGGGGAAACTTTTGGACAAGATGGATATGTTCATTATCTTGACAGATGTATTCATGTCAAAACTTAACAGTACACTTCAAATATGTACAGTTTATTATATGTCAATTATACTTCAGTAAAGTTGTTAAAAAATCCCAGAAAAAAAAATTTAAAGGGCATATTTTCCTTCTTCTCCAGTCATTCTTCTTATTGTCAGTGGAAGCTCCTTAGCATTTTATAGCTAAATTCTCTTTCTAAAGTATCCTTTTTCCGCCTCCATCAGTCAAGGATTTAAAACTCACAATAAACAATTCACTTCAAAAAATCAAAAATCTAAGTCATAAAACGGATGACTTTGGCCAACATGAACCAATGTGGCTTCAATGAGTTGGGTAAATGTAAACCAAAGCAAAGAAAGCATGGCATTATTGCAAGTAAATGTATGATTTCTGTTATTTCAACATTGAAACTAGTCGGACTTCCCTAGTTGTGCCGTGGATAAGACTCCGTTCTCCCAATGCAGGGGGCCCGGGTTCGATCCCTGGTCAAGAAACTAGATCCCTCATGCATGCCACAACAAGAGTTTGCATGCCACAACTAGAGAGCCTGCGCACCGCAACTAAGGAGCCCGAGAGCCGCAACTAAGGAGCCCGAGAGCCGCAACTAAGGAGCCCACCTGCCTCAACTAAGACCCGGTGCAACCAAATAAGTAAATAAATAATTTTTTGTTTTTTTTAATATTGAAACTAGTCAACGGTTTCCTCAACCCAACCCACCCTCCAGTATTACCTCTGAAACTTCCTCAGGAACTTGCCAATATGCCAGGTTAAGATGTACTGCACCAATCTAAAAATTTCCTCTTATAAGTCTTAAACAAACCTATTAAAAGTACTATACCAGAATGTACCCTGAAGACATTTTATCTAAAAAATGATAAACTTATTAATTCTATATTGACAATCACTTGCAGCTCAAACTGGTTTTCAGTTTCAAAGCATGCAAGAAACAATGATAATTTCCAGAAAGAATATGCAGAAATTAACTAGAACCCTGAAAGTTCAGGATACTTTATGTGAATCAATAAGTAGCATAACTTCTTTAATAACCTCCATGTAGGCAATGAAAGACAACAGGCAATTCATATCTCTTAGCTTTGATGAGAAAGCTTAAGTTTGCATCCCTATACCTTGGATCCACATGTTCCAGTGTCCTGTCCATGCTGGGAAGCCCACCTTTTGCATTGGTGATGTTGCAGCTTAGGGAAGTAAATACCATAAGGAAGAAACAGAACAGAAGCCTACCTGGTCAGTGTATATCAACTCTCATGTCCTAAACACCAAGAAGCGACAGCCATAAAATCTGAATCTTGGTAGGACTTGAAATATAGACCAGCCAAACAGTTTACAATTGAGATTTCCTGTACTTTTATTATTAGGATGATAAAGACACTGGAATATGTGGAGTGATCAGTGAATGACTGATATAGAAAGTTTAATGTCCATTTTTTAAAAAACTAAAATATTATATATATATGTGTGTATATATATATATATGTGTATATATATATATGCACACATGTATTCCAAGTCACAAAATGCTTTGAAATAAGTTTTCTAACACGAGTTCTCAGTTTGCTTATTTCCTAGAAAAAAGGACTAGCTCATTTATTCACTCATCAAAATCAATGCACCCCATTTGAAATCAGGTCTCTTAAATTTCTCCACTGACAACATTCGGCTGTGTGATCATGGGAATATAATAGATTCTCTCTGGGTTAAAAATGTGTGATTCTGAGATGTAGAGAAACCAAGAATTTGAATCTCACACTGTCTATGGCTCCCATAGCAAGACCAAATAAGGTTCTACATAATCCATAGTTCCTTCCAGCAGCCTTGCTTGATAGCCATGAATTTTGTAATTATTTTTTAAACGACCACAGTAGAAGATTGTACAAAGTATTTGATCCTTAAATTTGTTCAAGTCTTCCAGAATATAATCTGTCCTCATTAAGCCTCTAGAATATAATTAAGCAGCCATTAGTGATGGTTTTCTCCCTTGTGCTTTTAAAGATAATGATAAAAATGTTTTACATACCTATGGGTGAAGATAATTGCCAAGTAACTGATACTCCTAAATACACATTAAATACTTGTAACTGTTATTTCTAAATACACATAAAATGTCATCCTAAAAATGACTATATATGGCAGTCACTGATTGATGTTTTGGCACCAGAACCTTTTCAATGCTAGTCATTTCAAGCTACCGCTAATTACTTTAATTGACTTTTCTAATCCATAGCAGTAAGGGATAAATTCCTTCAAAACTGAAGTAGCATTGGGTACTGTGAATAAAAATAACTTTTTCATTATTTTTAGGGATAAGAAAATAGAAAATAACACTTAGATATTCTGTATTTGAAAATTACATTATAACATAAAATAGAAAACAAGAAAACCATGGGAATGTATAGGAAAATACAGCAGAAATACCCCCAAAAATGCTAAGAGAGGTTGTTCTCGATGGCGAGGCTAGGGTGGATTTTCTTTCTTTTATATAGCTATTCATTTTTATAACCGGAAAAAGCTACATAATTTAAATAGTTGACATAAAACGTGGAGGATGTCACTTCACTCTAAACACTGAGGTTAAAGTCACAAAGATCATGACACCAAAGCAAGAAGACACTGAGACAGAAGAGAATTTTATGAACACTCTAACAGATAGATACACTCTCATATATTACAGAACCCACCACAAAGAAGAGAACCTCCTCCTCTGAAAATCACAAAAACCTAAAGTAACAAAGAATGGCACAGTCATTTCGGCTCACATTATCACACAACTGAAACGTGGTGCAAATAAACCCCACTTAATCTCTACCACGCCAACACTCTCGAATTCCCCCCAGCCCACGTGTAACACTCTCGAGGCAGAAGGAATGGATTTAATTGTCCCTCTTCGAGAACCTTACTCATAATCGGTACTCGTAGAGGAGTATGAACCCGAGTCGCTGACCGGACCTTCAGGATCACAATCCGCATCTTCTTCTTGTGAGGAAGGGTCTCCAGGGAGTCCCTCTGGGCTCTGACGTGAACCGCACAACGCCGGAGACGCCATCATTAGGGCCGCAGCAGCTACAAGTAGGGTAATTCAAATCTCGCAGCTACGGCTTGCCGGGGCCGCCATCGTGCCTCCGCTCGGGAACGGGGAGGGGGCACGTGACCACCAATCCTCAGCTTCAATTGGTGGCAGCTCAGGTTGCCAGGGAGACGATGAAGCTTCCCTGAGAGAAGCGAGACGACTGAAAGGAGCCAATGAACTTGAATTTCCAGGAGGGTATCCGGGAGGAATGGAAGAAGCTGAAACTTAACCACTTCCGCTCTCCTAAACACACTCCTTTGGAGCAGCGTAACTTATTAAAACTGGCGGAGGCCCACTGTTTTGTTTTCTTGCGGTTTGCACTTTGTTTCTACGCTGAACAGCTAGCTCTCCAAAACCTTAGAGGCGCTCCTCCTGAGCTTCCCTTGAGGTAAAAGAAGCTACCCTTTACCTCTCCATACGCGCGAGGAATGGACGCTTTTAAGCAATGCCTTCTAGGTGTTAATGTAAATACGCGCCATTGTTTCTTTGGTTTTCTTATTGTTTCCCAGTGGCAAACATTTTAACAGTTCTCCCAAGCAGATGTTGTAGAGGTGCTTCAAATTGGTGCCCATATTGTGAAATCTACTGCGTGTTCATTTTCTAACTGAAAATTTTATAATTTGATGAAGTGTTCTCATCACTGAAGTTGGAAGTGTAAACAGGTAAAATTTACCTGTCATTTGCGAATACCTACATCAAATATTTTTTGTAAGTACAAAATAATAGCTAGCATTTATTGAGATTCAGCCATTGTTCTAATTACTTGTTCTATTCATATGTATATAAATATATATGAACTAAATATCCCTATACTAAAATAAAGAAACTGAAACTTAGAGAGTTTATTCATCTTGTTAATGGTCACATGGCTAGCAAGCATCAAAGCCAACGGAGAACTGAACTTAAGTCATTAACCACTAGATTATATTTACTCCTCAGGACCCAGTAATTCAACTATTAGAGATCTATTCTAAGAAAATAAGGGATATAAATAAAATTTATAAAATTTGTAAAAGCGAAAAGCTGAAAGCAATCTAAATATTCAACAATAGGGGAAAAGTTAAATACACCTTTATATATAAAGTATGATGAATATTATGATGTGAATAGAAATGTTTTCAAAGAGTAATGCATGGGGAAATGTTCCTATTGTAGCAGGTAAGAGAAGGATATAATGTTATTTTATGATCTCAATGGATGGGTGCTGGGGATTCAACTTAAACTACATGGGTAGATGGTAGAGACTGAAAGGTGAATGGGCAGTTTATAACATATAGTGTCCTATGATAAATACAGAGTTCTACTGGAATACCCAAAGGGAAACAAACTAGGGCATGTGGGCCACAGCAGATTTCTTAGAGGAAGGCTTAACTTATCTTGTTATTACGGGATATTATGTTCCAAACAGAGAAGAGTAGTGAAGATGAGTCTCCCCATGGCCCAGAGAGATATATGCATGAAGAACTCAAAAGAACCTGAGCAGTAGCCATCAAATATTTAAACTTTCAAGCTGCAATTTAGTTTCATTTGTCACATTAAACTATGTATATTTGAATATCCTAAGTTTTATGGTTTTATTTGTATTAATTTCTAAATTTGCTTTTTTATAACTGTAAACTAGCGATTGAATTTTATTTTGTAGTTTATTTGTATTAATTTATAAAATTGTTTTTATCTTATATAAGAGCTATAAAGCACAGAGCTTATGCCTGTTTATTTAAAATTGTAATAAAGTTTGTCATCCCTGGAAATCCATCTGCAAGAGTCTTTCCTGAAAAGAGAGGTCCATATACCACTCAAATTGGAGAACAGGGGACTAGTTCATAAATGGTAAAGGAGGTTCTTGAGGTGGCAGGAGGATATGGCACCCTAGGAACAGATGGAGGGCTATGACCTTGCTTAACACCTCTTCCCTGAAGCTGGTACCCAAAGGAGGGTGCAGGTGTGGATGCTGACTTGCCAGTTTCACTCAGGAAGCTGAGGCAGTCTCCATGGGATGGTGTTTATTTTCTCTGGTAAGTAGAAGGCAACCTTGCCAGCTAAAAGTGATGGAGAAAGTAATGGGGTCAGAAGCCTGAAGACAGTGGAACCAGGAAGGAAGAGAAACAAATATTTCCATCAGTACTGAGGTCCAAAAAAAAAAGATGTATTACTTTTAAAATCAGAGATACTATTATTTTAAAAGGTGGAATCACTAATAGTTATGTTTCATGTTAAAACATACATACTTATTCTCACCACAATCCCTAAGATTCCATTCTAAAATTAAAATGCTTTAGGCACCTCTTTAATACTTAGCCTTTCATCATTTTAAAAGCAACTTATTGGAAGTAAACAAAGAAAAAAGACATTTTAAATTTTAACAAAACTCCACATTTCCTTACTATAAATAACACTTCATTTTTTTCTGTAAGTATCTAATAATTTCATACCCTGCTCATAAGTCTCAATGCTGCCCCATTAAACAGAGAATAAAATCCAAACTGTGTAGTCTCTTAAAAAAACTTTCCAATTCTACAAATAATTGAGCACCAACTAGGAATCAGAGACATTATTTCCTGCTATGCATTAATTAAGTTAATCAAGTGTGTCCAACTTGCTAATCAAAATATCTTACCTGAGGTGCTTGTTAAACATACAGACTTTAGGGTCCTGCCCCACTTCAACAGGATCAGAATCTCCAGAGGAGGGGCCTGGAAATCTCTATTTTAAAAAGTAACCCCAGTGATCCTCAAAGGCAAACTTGGGAAACACTGCCCTTAGCCTTACCTCAGTTCTATGCTTCATACCTATAAGTCCCACTGACCATTTCGCAAACAGGCTGGAACCCACTCCCACCTCCTGGTTTTGAGCCTGGCAGGCAGACCTCTTCCTGCCTCAGCACCCATCATGGGTATAATCTTGAGCAAACAACCTCTGCAAGCTTCACTTTTCCTACCTGCGACTTAGGATATTGGTACCTCTTTCACGGGACTGTTTGGAATCCAGTGAGTTAATGCACGTAAAATACCTAGGACACAAAGTGTCAAAAAACATTAGCTATTCTGTGGATCATTTACTCACACAGTTCCCTGTCTGTGGAATGCTGCTTATCCAAAACACTACATTTTCCTTCAAGTCCCAATTCAAGCTGTACCTTTTCCAAGAAGTCTTCCCAGACTCTTCTCCTACCTTATAGTAAGAATTCCTCTTTCCACCTTCCCCTCATAATATATCCCATAAAGTTCTGGTATAATTAACTGCCAGTCTGCCTAGTATCTAAACTATTTAGGAATGTGTCTATCTTTGCTACCAAATGACAACTCCTAGAAGACATGACTGTTGTTTTTTTTTTTTTCAGTCTTTGATCTTGCACAAAGTTGAACCAGAGCAAGAAGTGCCACATAAAAGTATATCTTTTAAGAAATGTCCTTGGGACTTCCCTGGTGGTCCAGGGGTTAAGAATCTGCTCTTCTACTGCAGGGGGCTCCAGTTTGATCCCTGGTCGGAGAACTAAGATCCCGCATGCCGCGCAGTGCGGCCAAAAAAAAAATGTCCTTTCACACTAGATAAATCTCTGAGTTATGTTGACTTTATTTCCGTATGTTTAATGAACAAAATTCCTCCCCTGCCCCCAGAAAAAGTTACACCTTTGCTTGATCTTTCACAAAAGAAGAAATAATAGCAATCATTTTAAATTCTTTTAAACAGGGCTGCTCTCACTTTGGCCTCTTGCAGCCTCCCAATTTTTTTTTTTTGGAGTTTACTTATTTATTTATTTATTTATTTATTTTTGGCTGTGTTGGGTCTTCGTTTCTGTGCGAGGGCTTTCTCTAGTTGCGGCAAGCGGGGGCCACTCTTCATCGCGGTGCGCGGGCCTCTCACTGTCGCGGCCTCTCTTGTTGCGGAGCACAGGCTCCAGACGCGCAGGCTCAGTAGTTGTGGCTCACGGGCCCAGTTGCTCCGCGGCATGTGGGATCTTCCCAGACCAGGGCTCGAACCCATGTCCCCTGCAATGGCAGGCGGATTCTCAACCACTGCGCCACCAGGGAAGCCCCATTTTAAATTCTTAATTAAATTTTCAGGGTATGGTAATCTGATTTCCAGATTTCTAACTTTATATATTATATTTATACTAATTAAATTAATATTTGATACCCTTAGATATACTGGAGAGGATGAAGAAAGGAAAAGAATAAAATGCCATTTTCAGGAGCCTTTTAAGAATACCGACTGTCTGTTTCATAATTATCAATTGTAGGAAGACTTAAAAGATTTAGACCGGGGTGTGTGTGTGTGTGTGTGTATATATATATATATATATATATATATAATTTTTTTTTTTTGGCTGCACAGCACGGCTTATAGGATCTCAGTTCCCTGACCAGGGATTGAACTCTGGGCCACAGCAGTGAAAGCCCAGAATCCTAACCATTAGGCCACCAGGAAACTTCCAGGCCAGGGTATATTCTTATTTTCTATTTTCCACTACACAAATGGCCAGCCGTCTTCTGAGGCCCAGATATGTTTAGTTTAATATATATGAGACATAAGGTCCTTATTTCCATTGATTACCATCTCAATTAGGCAAACAATACAATTCTGACATAAAATACACCAGATAAGAACATAATTAAATATTTAGTATCTTTAGCAGGTTCAAGAGCTCTTTCCTAAATAGTAATATAAGCTAGCAATGAGAACCAAATGAAAACAGGGCCACAGGAGGTCATGTCCATTAAAAAAAATTTAATTGCCAGGTAAAAAATTCATGTAACGGAGTTTTGTTAGGAACTAATTCATATCGCCTCAATTGTGCACATGGAAATAATAATTCATGAACTATGTAGTAATACTGACAACTGCAGTCACTTTAAAATCATGAATAATTAACTTGGTAGACTCAGCAAAATAGCATTTTAAAAACAGACTTCATAATGTGGAATTTTTCAAATTTGGGATAGAGTCATAATATATAAGAATAACATTTCGGCAATCTTATGTTTATAGAATTGCGTTATGATTGAAAATTCTCGTTTTCCTATATAAAAATTGAATTACCCGTAAAAATGTATGGAACTTGTTCCAAGATCATGCATGCTGCATTTGAACAATAACGGAATATAGATGAGAATCCAAAAGCAAACATAAAAGTAACTAAAGTAGATGGCACAAAGTTTAAGCCCCAAATCCAGTTCATTTACTCTTATTTATCCTCATTGTATATTTTCATTTACAAGTTCTAACAAATTTGGTAAACTGTTCTACTGCCATAGATCAGTAGCTGCCAACCAAAAGGAAGGAAGGCCTCCTTAAAACAGGAATACAGGGCTTCCCTGGTGGTGCAGTGGTTGAGAATCCGCCTGCCATTGCAGGGGACATGGGTTCGAGCCCTGGTCTGGGAAGATCCCACATGCCGCAGAGCTACTGGGCCCGTGAGCCACAACTACTGAGCCTGCGCATCTAGAGCCTGTGCTCCGCAACAAGAGAGGCCGCCATAGTGAGAGGCCCGCGCACCGCAGTGAAGAGTGGCCCCCCCGCTCGCCGCAACTAGAGAAAGCCCTCGCACAGAAACAAAGATCCAACACAGCCAAAAATAAATAAAAAAATAAATTTAAAAAATTAAAACAACAACAACAACAACAAAAAACGGGAATACACAGCAGCAAAAATTGTTGATGCCTGACAATCTGCTGATGAAGAAAAAAGTAGGACACACACGAGATTTACAAAAACCATAGTTTATAAATGAGTGTCAAGTGCCCTCAGAAGCACCTAAAAAAACCCTATGTTTGTCAAACTCTAATTTGACAACCACTATGAAAATGCTTGATAATCCATAAGTGCCAGGCATTCCCCAGAGGAGCCAGGTTCTCATCCTGATTCTGTCACTAATAACCAAGCGACCAAGTGACTGGGAACAAGATCAGTTTCTTCATCTGAAGACAGCAATAATAGTCCCTACCTACTATACAGGCTTGCTAAGAACCAACTGAGATAACCTTTGAAATCTAATGTCTTACACGTTAGGAAACAGAGCAGTGTGTGATATATACTACATTTTCAAAAAGCTCTTATTTTATTATTTATTTTAGATTTTACTTTTTGAGTTTAAAAGGATATTTTATTCATCAGGAATATTATCTAATGGGGCACACCTTTACCCCTGAGAATTTTGGATATTTGAGGTATTTAAAATATGCTTATTTTACGGTTGCCAAAAGCATGAAATTTAGGTCATCAAACATTTTCAGAGACTTGCCTTTAGCTCACTTTCTCTGCTGGCTTAGGCGTCAAAATGTCGGCACTCTAGCCTGGACCAGAGCCATACGTTAGCCTTTAGGTTCTGGGCAAAAGTCACTTAGCTGAATCTTCTCAGAGCCTTTAGGAATAGCTGTCTTTTTGGGTTTTGTTTTAATTTTTTTAGGACAGTTGTAAATATAATCCCTTCTGTTTCACAGAACTTTACTTCTATAGAGCACTTAAATATCACCTGAAGTTCACACCGCCATCCTTCAATATCCCTTTATATTACAGAATGAACAGGAAAATATAGACAAGTTAAGTCTTGCCAAATCCCACAACTATTACAGTATGCAATGGAATAGGACTCCAAGGGAATGATTCAATTGCAGGAACCTTGTGCACAAATTTTTGAAAAATCTTTGCAAAATTCTAATGAGTGCTAATATGATTATTTGGGTACTTCCTATAATCAAGAGTGACACAAATATTTGTTGATTTACTTAAGTAAAAATAACTGGGAAATGCAATACTGAAGTTTTCCCTGACTCAGACAACCTATATGTTAACATTTTTATCAAGAAGTAGGATAGCTGAATATTTTTAGCTGAGCTATTGTTATTTTAATATTGACATATTTTGAAGCTAACACCTCATGCAGAGAAAAATTTGCAACTTTGCTTCAGTTTTGGTTTGGCTGAAGTATCTTTTTCAAGAGCACAGCAATTTAATGCTTTACATTTTGAAAACCATATTTACAATGGAAAATATACAAGTAATTAAAAAATAAATACTCAGAAGGGTTATCCTTTAAAGTAAGATGTAAAAATAGAATAGTCTGCTATTCTTTCTTGTCTATAAATGTTCTGTGGCTCAAGGCTACCGGTCTCTTTAATGTAATTGCCAAAATTTTGTGGATATCTTACAAGGGATGTTTTAAAGGAAAAACATGAAAATGTTGTAAAACTGGCATTAAAAAAAATAGGCCATGCACTGGTCTAGAACCTGAGAACTATGATGAGTAGGTGAGTGTAGTTTAAAGGTTATCTGTTTTCTCTAATTTCTATTACATTATGTCTGAACAAATCTTTACATATATGAGCAAAAGGCATTTGATTAAATATGAACTTGTGTGAAAATCTATCTTAATGAAATGAAACAGAAACCTCTATAGATGTTTCCAATTTTTTAATAAGTGTGTTTGAAAACATTAAACAGTAAATAACCACTGACAAAAATAATGCATTGCAAAAGCAAAAAGATGTTCACATATTGTTAAAAATAGAGAATTGTAGCCATCATACTGACAAAGACACTTAAGTTTCAGATTCCATTGGTTCCCATAGCATGTGGGTGCAGTTATTTGTAATTCAGATAAAGTAGCTTTTCATATACTGAGCAGGTTTATTCCAGAAACACTCCACTGCTTACTTCTGAAATAATCATCTCAGTTTTGAAGACTGTAGTTTAAACATATTCTTTTGTCCTGGTTCATTCAGACAGGTTTGTGCTTTGGATCTGAAACCCTGCAGGGTTAATCAGTTTGGAATTCTTTGGCACCTGACATTTAAAACATGAAGAAATTCTGTTGCATCAGGGTTTTAAGCATTTAAAACAAACACCCCTCCCAGCTTTATCAAAGTCATGCTGTGAATGAGTTTCTAGTTAATAAATTGGGGGATTATTCATGGACTGTAATTTTTTCAAATGCAGGGAGAACTGTCTTTGGGAATTTAGCAGAATCCCCTTTTAGCTGCTCATTTGATAATATTTTATTGTATACGGCAGGGGCTCTCTTGGGGAGAGAGGGGAAGGAAACCAACTGTGGAAAATTGCAGGTTTCAGAAGACAGTTTTTAAATTGAAGAGACCGGATTTCTTCCTTGCACGCTTCCAACAGAACAGGATTGTATAAACCTTTAAATGTCATTCTTTACTAAGTTCATTTTTTCTATTTACGTACTAAGCCATTTTTTCCATTTATGCCTTTATTTCCTCAGAATCGAATACCATGTCTGATACTTTTAAATCCATAAGCATTATCCAATTTTCTCATTTCCAACCTTATCTTTGGCTAACAGAATAAGTAAAACAGGATACTATTTATTTATAGGCTAAAAATGTTGAATATTGCTTTTTCCCTTCAAAATACTGTTTTTTCTTCAAATACAGAAATGTCTTTCTTCTCTAGTCACACTTCTAAGAGAACAGGATTTCTACAGCTCATATGGTTTTGTACAAAGACTTAAAAGAGTCACTTGAAACGCTTACAGATGAGAGAACTCACATAAGCCTCCCCCTGACAGATATTTACCAAGCGCCACTTACTCTTTCTCACTACAAATGTATTCAAGAGATACTTTTGACATATTTCTAAGCGAGTTTTTCCCAGATCACGTATTATGAAGGCCAGGCTCTCTTAGAGTCAAAGCAGCATTAAACTGCCTGGCGTTTCAACCATCCTCTCTTAATCTTAAAATGGAAATAGAATTTGCTCTCCTTGTGGATTCTTAGTTCTTTTTCTTCCATAAACCTCTAACCGTTACCATGGGCTTTAATATTTGTTAGTCTATTTTCCATAAAGTATAAGGTTCGACAGAATAAATTAATACAGTAGCAGTTTACGGCAAGTTGGGATTCTCATCCGAGAGGCACTCCTAAATCTCTTTTGTGTAGTTACGTGTGTGGATGCGCACGCGTGACTGTACGTGAGTGTGTGCTCGGGGCGGGGGGGGTTGGATAGAATTTAGGTTTGTTAAAAAGTGCCTCCTTCTAATTCCACTCACAGCCCAAGTCCAAACAAACCTCTCAGCTCATTTTCCTGGAGAAAGTCTAGAGATGTTTAAAAAACAGCTTTGCTTAATTGTTGTATCTCTTCTAGAGAAGGTGGTGTTCTCTGCAGTGGGGTGGGTAACCCCGTCCCGCGCGGGGCCAGCCTCGGAGCGACCAGAGCGGGTGAATCCCGAGCGTCCGATTCTGGAAAGGGCGGAGGGCAGGTCCCGACTCCCCTCCCGCGGCGAGCACCGCCCCAAGGAGAATCCCACACGAGACTTTCGCCGCAAGATGCCCGAAAGAAAGGTCGCCCCTCCCCTCGCCCTCATCCCCGGGAACGGAGGGCTGTCTTTTCGCGGATCCCCCGGCCCAGCACTGACCTGTGGAAGAGGACGCGCTGCACAGAGTCCAGGTCCTCCAGGTTCCGGGCGGCAGGTTTGGGGAGGCTGGACCTGCCCACCTGAAACATGCCCACTTGAGACTCGGCGGCAAGGGCGCGCAACAGGTAACAGGCGCAGAGCACGGCGAGGTCTCGCCCCCGGCGCCCGTGGCGCCGCCCGCTTCCGGCACGGCTCGGGCTGCCGCCGGGAAACCGAGAGCTGAAGGAAAAGGCTGCCAGCCTTTTCGGTCGCGCAGAAACCTGGGACTGAAGGGCGGCGGTGTCAGCGACCGCCCTCCCTCTCCTTCGCCCTCGGGCCGAGCCGCGCGGACCTCGGAAACCCCGCGGCCGGCGGCCCGGCTACCTTGGCGCCGCAGGACCGGGGCAGGTGGGCGCTCTGTTGGCCGCCCGGGGCTGGCCCAGTCCAGAGTGCCCCTCTTCCACCGCTGGGCGCCCCCCGCCGGCCAGTCCAACTTGGTCGAGCGCTCAGCAGGGTCCCGGGGGCCCGCGGCGAGCCGTCGAGCGCCTCCAGCCCGGCCGCCCGAAGCCGCGCTCTTACGCCGCCTAGTGCTCTTCACTCTTCCTTCAGGGCTGCAGGGCTGTTCCAGGCGAGGGACACCGGTGTCCAGGAACCGCCCCCAGCAAAGGAAGCTACCACCTGCAGCCTGGAGGGCCACGAGCAAGAGTGGAGGGGGCACTGAGGGGCTCCGAGGCCCCGCCGCTCCGCGGAAGGCCAGGAAAAGGAGTAGGAGAGGCGAGTTGGGCGTCCATTATTGGTGGGAATTTAAATGCTGACTAAAAAGGCCATTTACATTCATTCATGCAGGTAAACATATACGTATTGATTACTTGCTATGTGCCAAGCTGAGTTTTAGTCTTTGGAGATAACAACGATAAATAAGAAGTGGTGGCTGACCTGCCTAGTGTGGACCCTTTATTCTCGTTCGGGGCTCTATTCGCTTTAAAAATATACTTGACGCTAGAATATAACACAGGAGAAAATCTCGATGACCTTGGGTATGGTGATGACTTTTTAAATATGACACCAAAAAGCTCAGTCTACGAGAGAAATAATTGATAAACTGGATTTCATTAAAATTAAAAACTCCGCTGCGAAGATGCTTGATTATCTTGATGATAATGAGAAAACAAGCCACAGACGGGGAGAAAATAAATATATGCCAAAGACATTTGAAAAAAGACTGTTACCCAAAGTATACACAGAACTCTTAAAACTCAGTAAGAAAAGGAACAACCTGATTTTTTAAAATGGGCAAAAGACCTGAACAGACACCTCACCAAAGAAGATATTCAGATGGCCAACAAGATATGAAAGGAAGCTCCACATCATACGTCATTAGGGAATTGCAAATTAACACAAGGAGATACCACGACACATTCGTTAGAATGGCTGAAATCCAAACACTGGCAATACCATGCTGGTGAGGATGTGGAGATTCATTGCTGACGGGAATACAAAATGGTAAAGCCACTTTGGAAGACAGCTTGGCAGTTTCGTACAGAATTAAACATACTTTCACCATACAATCCAGCAGTCACATTCCTTGGTATTTACCAAATGAGTTGAAAATTTATGTTCACACAAAAGCCTGCACAAAGATGTTCATAGATGCTTTATTCATAATTGCCAAAACTGGGAAGCAACCAAGGTGTTCTTCTTCGGTAAGTGAATGGATAAATAAACTGTGTACATGCAGACAATGGAATATTATCTACTGCTAAAAATAAACGAGCTGTCAGGCCATGAAAAGACATAGAGGAACATTAAGTGAAAGAAGCCAATCTGAAAAGGTAACATAATTTATAATTCCAACTATACGGCATTCTGGAAAAGGCAAAACTATGCAGACAGTAAAAAGATCGGTGATTGCCTGAGGAGGGATTGAATAGGCAGAGCACAGAGGATTTTTAGGGCAGTGAAAAGTATTCTGTACGATACTCTAATGGTGGACAAATGGAGAGCAGACTGGAAAATGTAGTTTGAGTTGTAAGGTACTACTGGTTGTAGATGACAGATATAAAGAGTAATAAATTAATCTTAAAATGTAGGATTATTAGATGGGATTTAGCTGTTCATTGTAGGATTTCCAAATGTCATTGTTGTGAGACATTTCTCTTGGGTCAGTTTCTTGAATCCTGGCTGCCAGTGTTCTGGGACCCAAGTGGGTGAAGAGGGTGATTAATGAGGGTCTCATCTCTTAATATATATAGACTTTGACCTATCACTTTTTTTTTTTTAATAAATTTATTCATTTATTTATTTATTTTTGGCTGCGTTGGGTCTTCGTTGCTGTGTGCGGGCTTTTCTCTAGTTGCGGCGAGTGGGGGCTACTCTTTGTTGCGGTGCGTGGGCTTCTCATTGAGGCGGCTTCTCTTGTTGCGGAGCACGGGCTCTAGGCACGCGGGCTTCAGTAGTTGTGGCTCGCGGGTTTAGGTGCTATGTGCGATCTTCCCGGACCAGGGCTCAAACCCGTGTCCCCTGCATTGGCAGGCGGATTCTCAACCACTGTGCCACCAGGGAAGCCCCTTACCTAACACTTCTGTTTTCAGTAAGGTACCTCACCACTGCCCTACACTCTGCCTGGTGTCCTTGAGTCCAAGAGTTTCAAGAAACTGAAAATATTTATATCTTTTGATTCAGAAATTAATCCCAAGGAAATGATAAAAAATGTAGATCATGATGTTTATCCCAGTATGTTATCATAGCAAATATATTAAAAGTATAAATATCCAAAATTAGTGTAATACTTAAGTAGGTTAAAGTCCATTCATACAGTGAACTAATATGTATTTATTAAAATGAAGTTTAAATAGAAAGCTTAATGGCATTCAGTTAGGAAACTGGATGCATATTCACCAAATCTTAAAAATGACTGCATCTGGAAGTAGAAATGAGTGATTTTTATCTTCTCCTGTATTCTTTTCTGTATTTTTTTTTCAAAATTTAAAACAATATATATTACTTTTAGCATCAGGATGTATTCAAATATAAATATGTAAAAAGAATAATTTGAAGTTGGCATTCTGCACATGAAAATTTTCAATTATTATCTATTATAGATTTCCATTCTCAGATGTGCATAAGTGGTTTTGCAACATATTGTATCGTTTAAGGATACATGGGTAGCCTGCTTTTTAAAGAAAGCCCATTACAAATCTTTTATATTACAGAAGTTATTTTGTAACTATTTCAGGTAATTACTACTTCGCCTTAAGTTTTCACTAATTTATCTTTTGTTTGAAATGATTAGATAACTTTTCCTTCTGACTTTAAATTTTGCCAAAACCCATGATATTTATTATAGATCACTATTCAGTTGTGTTTTCATAATAAATCTGGATTTTACATGTGTCATATTTTCTTAAAGTGAGATATATCTATAGCTACTTGTTTGCCCTTAAAAGCAAAAAGCCTTCTCTGGCTGATGGAAGAAGAAGTTAGAGAGATCTGCATGAGAAAAACGTACAGGACATCACTGGTTTGGAGATGGAGAGAGCTATGTGAGAACGGCCTCTAAAAGCAGAAAGTGGTCCGTGACTGCCTGTCTGCAAAGAAATGGAGAGCTCAGTTCTGCAACTGCAAAAAGCTAAATTCTGCCAACAACCTGAACAAGCTTGGGGGAGTGTTTTTCCTCAGACCCTTCAGATAAGATCTTAGCCCCACTGAAGCACTGATTTTACCTTTATGAGACCCTAAGCAGAGAATCTAGTGGAGCCCTCCTGGACTTGTGACCTATGGTATGGTAAGCTAATAAGTGGGTGTTGTTTAAGGCCGCTAAATTTGTGGTATTTTTTATGCGGGAACTGTTTGCATAATAGAAGACTAATACAGACTGTCTTCAAGGTTGGTTATGGGAAACTGTTTATGGAACCAGCTGGTCCTGTGGGTGGGAATATCTCTAACTGTGCTTGGCAGCTCTGATGCAGGCATGGTTTCCAAGACACCACACTCTTCTGGCCCTAAAGTCATATTGCATTGTCTGGTGCCTCTTCCTTCTCACAGACTCCCCCAGGCACATAATAACTGCCTTCAAACATCCGAAAGGCCATCACGTAGAACAGAAATTGCTTTACCCAGTACAGCTTCTGAGGTCAAAATTAGGACAAGTGGACTTTTTTATACGAAGGCAGATTTATACTTTATACCACACGTTGGGTTACTTGGGAAACTGACTCTGAGATGGAGATTTCTATGTAGGAAGTTTATCAGGAAGTGCTGTTGGAATCAACAACTGTGGGGAGAGTGAAGGGAGCAGGATTGGGCAGAGTGAAAAGCTGAATGGTAATGCAGTCTCAACAAAGGCCTCAGCCAATCCCATGGGCTTGATATGGGATGATCCTGCAGAGCTGTCCTGAGTTGAGGCAAGAAGGACAGACCTTTGTATCTTCTTATCAATTCAACCTAGAAAAGAGGTGTAATGTTGGGCAAAGTGACTCTCTTCGGCTGAGGACAGTTCCTGGAGAGAGACTCAGCTGAAAGCCTCACCTGTCAACACACCCAGCAGGATGGGGAAGGGATGCCTCCCTCCTAAAAGGGACAGGGAGGGTGCGGCGAAGAGGGATTGGAGTGGTACATCACAGCATTTAACGCAATACAGAAGAAGACTCACTAGCGTGACGAGGCTCTCCGTCATTGAAGGAGTTTATCAACGGAGGTTTCAGGACCTGGCAAGGATGCTGCACAGTGGAATCCAGTATTGAACAGAAAAATGAAGTGGAGTGTGAGTGTCTGGAGAATTTCCAAAACGCTTTTCCTTCTCTAACATTTCTGGTTGCTTCCGCACTGCTCTACCCTTGCAGCTTTGAGGTGGTGACCGTTTGTGGACTCTCTGCTTTAGGAAAAAGGTAACAGCATGAAAGCATGGAGTGGAGTCTTAATAATTCACTGCCCTTCACACATCAGACCTGATTCTGTCCTTCTACCTCCCAGGACAATACATATATAGGATGTCTACATTTTTTTAAATTATAGAAGTATCTTGATCTAGTCTTTACACCTAGAGAGGTAAGCCTTCAGTTTTCTTTCAGTTTCTTATCTTTTAGCGGGGTTCTTTTAGCCTAAAGGTAGATTGAAGTTATTATCAATAATCTGGAGGATTTCATTTGTTAAGGGGCTCCTTTGTGAAGAATTTGAGGATCCACCATTGCACCAGCAAATGGAACCAAAAACAGACCTCGAACAGCCTTGACCACAAAAGACACCAGAGCGATGGGTTCCCCAGCAGGGGCAAGTTGTAATAAGTGGGAGGAGTGAGGGGGGCTGAGAGGATTGAGGAAGAGAAATAGGACTTCTGAGTACACACCAGCCTATGTAATATAGGTAGTAAATAAATGTTTTGTACCCTATGGACCCTAAATATGTTTAAGATTGAATTCTGGTAAGATTGTGTTCTTTCTGCTAATGATCTATACCTGTTTGTATGCTCTTCCAGACACTGAAGGGGCACAATGACAAGGTTATAACAATTTAGCACTTCTGACTTTTTCTCATGTATATTTATTTAACAATGATTTAATGAGTACTCTTAAATGCATTCCTGTGTTATCCTTAAAAGAGCTTTTAAAACCCTCTATCACTTGGTTCCTGTTCCATCTTCCTAACCAGTGGGGGCATCTTGTTTGATTTTAAGCCTCGCATAAGGCCAGGGACCCTGGTCACTTCCTCAGGAATTTGCTCTCAGCTCTGACCCTCCAGGTTCTGCCCTGTCTCAGGCTCTTCCCACTGCTGTCCCACTGACACTTAACCTGAGTGTCTATACCCCCATGATCTGATATCTTACTGATACACCCTTGCCATTACCCAGGCCACTGAACCTACATTCAGCCTTTTTCATCCTAATATTTAATAAATGTGTAGAGTGATGGATACATAGGTAAGTAGATGATAGATAGATAGAATGATAGGCAGATAGGTGGATAAAGTTTTATTTGCCTGGATCTAAATTCTTTCTGTGTGTAAATCCTTAGAACAAAATAAGGGGAAAGGGCTCTTCCACCAACCCCTCTCCCTGGCATGTACCAGCTTCTTCAGGAGCTGGGATCAGTTGACTGGCATAGAGACCACTGGTGACACCCCTAAATTTTTGAGTTGGAAGATACAACTCAGTCATAGAATACAGGAACGTGTTTTGAACACTCTCTTGGATTCTGTGTGATTGTGTGAGCTGCTGACAATAATGCAGTTTAATAATGGACTGTATCACCTTCTCTGAACCTTTGAGGGCATCACACAGATAAAAGTGAGGCAAGCCATAAGAATGTGTAAGAACCTGTGTGGGAGGTGGGAATAGACAGAAGAGCTACAAAGCCCCTGTGCCTTTGTTACGTACCTTTCAGTCTGACATGGTCCAAATATAAATAATGACATAATGCAGTGGTAAAAATAAGGATGATGTGTCCACATAAGTGAGCATTAAGGACATGAGATGAAACCTGAAAGGAAATAAGGCAATGGCTGCACAGAACGTCCGTGTTCTGACCTCAGTGGACTAAATGGAATTCAGAACACTTAAACAGATGTCTTCTATAAGGGAAAGACAGCACAATTTATTTAAGGTTATTACATCTGGCTCATATTTATTTGTGGGACATATATGAATGAGGACATACAGAAATGATACATAATCTGTTTTATCATTCAAAAAGTCTTTCATGAGATTTCCAGTGTTACAATGGGATAAAGTGATGAGGAGGGTAGACTACTTAAAAGGTGTAAAGAATAGTATTAGAAACATAAAACAGAAAGTCTCTGGGAAGAGAATTGTGAACAGTAGGGGCCTCCAAAACCAAAGCTAGGGCTGGATAGGTTTAACAATTTATAAATAATGGAAAGCAGGCATGGGTGATGACATTTTTATACTTGAAGATATCACTTGTCACTAAACTATCTTGGGAATTCTAATTACTGTGGGATAAACTATAAGAAGAACTTGATAACTATATGAATGGACAAAAATAAGGCACATTTAATTTCAATAATGGAAAATACATGGGAAATTAATCCAAATTAGATTTATCTATGTGTATCAGTTACACATAGAGCCAGGAGAGGGACCTAAAAGTCAGTTGAGATATAATCTCAATGCATATAGTTTAGAAATTCAAGATTTTAAATAAAATGTTGATATTGGATACAAGATAAAGTTATTATCAACCTTAGGTCAAAGACATGGTGTTCTTGTAGCAGCATTCCACGTACAGTTTTTGATGATATTCTATGTTCAAATTATAAGGTAATCTGCAAATGTTTCCAAAGAGGAACTTTAAATGATCCTAAAGATGAGTGAGTTGAAAGTCATTAGGATTAGGGATTAGGGTTTACAGTTTGGGATTAGGATTAGGATTATAGTTTGGAAAGAATGGCCAGGGAATGTGATTTATTAATTGTTTTTTGATTTTTTTATTTTGAAAAATGCCAAACCTACAGAAAAGTTGGAAGACCAGTACAATGAACACTCATAGGCTTTTCACTTAGAATTAATCAATTAGCATTTTTCCACATTCATACTCTCTGTTTTCCCAAATCATTTGAAAATAAGTTGCAGACAGATGTTGCTTTATTCCTAATACTTTAGGACATTTTCGTACATAACTTCAATACCATTATTGATATACCAACAAGTATTATCTATTAAAAAAAGTTATATTTTCAAATTTCCAAATTGTTCAATAATATTTCAATAGCTTTGTAAAAAACAAAGGAGCTAATCAATTATTATTTGTTGCATTTAGTTATCATGTCTCTTTAATATTTTATCTTGAACACACTATCAGTCTTTTTTGGCGGGGGTCTTGACTTTACATTTATGAAGAGTCCAAGTCAGTTGTTTTGTAGAATGGTCCACAATTTGGATTTATCTTAGTTTCCTCATGACTGATTTCAGATTAAGCATTTGATATGAATACTTATTGCTTTCAGTGCATGGCGTTGGGAGGCTGATAATGTCAATTTGCCTCATCATTGCTGATGTAAAGTTTAAACATTTCGTTAAGGTGAAGCTTGTCAGATTTCTCCTCTATAAAAGTAACTCTTTCCATTTGCAATCAATAAACAATCTCTGGAGTGATGTCAAGGTTGTATTCCCCAACAACTTTTTAACCAAGAGTTTTGGCATTCATTGATGATCTGTATTTATTTTCTCATTCTTTCATTGCTTCTTCACGTATTAGCTGGCATTCTTCTGTAAAGACGAGCTCCCTCCATCACCCTTTTGAAGGATTACTGTGGTATTGTGGATTCTTTTTATATTTAATGTGTTATAATCCATTCCATAACTATTCTTTTTTATGCTCAAATTTTTCTAGCTCCTATGTTCCTTTGAATGTCTTCATCAGTTTTTAAGATTCCCTTGTTTTCTGACATCATAAGATATGCCAGACTCACCTGTACTTTCCCTGCTCCAAATTTATAATCAGCCATTTATCAAAGGAGTCTTTTTTTTTTTTTTAAGAGGGGAATAGTATTTAGACACTTAGATCTAGGTGCTGGTTCTCTCATGTTTCTGTACATCTTATGAGTGATGCAGTAACTGCCCTTTGTACTGGACTGTCTTTTCAAAGATGTTTGTGTAGTTAGTGAACAGCCTTAGAAGATACAGAAAATGTCTCCCTCCAGAGCCAAGGACAGGTTTGTTTACTGTCCAGTATAATAAAGACAATGTCTCCCTCTGGGGCAAATGTCAGACAGCCTTCCCATTCTACAAGATTCCGGTTCCCTAAGTTCAGGGTCCTTCTGTAACAGAACCCACTGCATGTCCAGACATCACCTGGCCCTTTTCACACTGCCCTGGGGAACTGAGGTTTGGGAGCTGGCACAAATAATAATACTCTGGTGACTGCTATTTCCGTGAATAATAAAGTCCTTTGTTGCTGACCCAGAAGTTCCTTGTGTTCTGCTAACATTCATGAAACTCTGGCGTGTTGGGTTGCAAGCGGAATAAAATATCAGACCCCAAACAGTTTTTGACACTGGGAAATAGGTGTGTTCACTTCCTCTATGCCCTTCCAGTGGAGAGAACTAGAAAACATTTTTTTTAGAAACGTGTTTTGATATACTAATATCTGCTATTCCAGAACAATGCCCCAAGGTTCTTCCTCTCCATATTTACATCTCTTTTCTCCCACAGAGAACCTCAGTTCCCAAAATATCAACATATTCATTCCTTTGCTCTTTCTTATAATTCATATAAATTTTAATTAGAATTATTATGCCAAGGCCACTACCAAAGCCAAATCTTCTAAGTAAAGTTCAATATTTGTTTGCAGTTCTTTTTGTCCTTTGAGTATGTCACACTAAGGATACAGTCAGATTACTGTACTTTAAATATACTTTAATTCTTTTTCTGTAATTATGTTATCAATTCCATACATAGTTAGGTCCTTTTGTTTTTATTAAAATCCAACTTTAGAGCTACAGAATACTCAATTGTGTGGATGTTCGATAATTTATTCAACCAGGCTTCTATGGATGGCCAATTAGATTGTTCCTTATTTTTGCTATTATCAGTAATGCCACATTGTATAAACTTTTGTTTGTAGGTTTATCTTCAGGGTAAATTCCAAGAAGGGAGAATGCTGGAACAAAGAATAAATGCATGTACAGTTTTGGTAGATATTGCCAGTCTCCACTGAATGGATTATACCATTTTGCACTACCAACTACCTGGAAAGTTTGAGAATGCCTGTTTCTCCATGGTTCCAAGTGTGTAGTGAAAAGCTCCTGAATTTTAGCCAGTATGAGAGGTAAAAAAAAAATGGCAAGTATCTTGTACTTCTCTTATAATAAGTGAAATTTTTCATCTTTTTGTATATGTAAGGGTATTTATCTTTTTTTAAACTATCTGCTCCTGTCTTCCCATTTCTCTATCAGGGTTTTGGTCTCTTTTCTCTCCCTCTTAATTTTTCAAAAAGTTTTTGCCCTTAATGTTTTATACTGAGGAATAATCAACATATGATAAATTGCACACATTAAAAATATACAATTTTTGAGCTTTAACATATGTAATGAACATACTGATTCCCTCAAGTTTTCCTTGAATCCTTTGTAATCCATCTCTTTTTCCTCCCTCACTCCCATCCCTAAGCAAACACTGACCTCCTTTCTGTCATTACAGATATATATTCTACCAGATTTCCCATTTATTCAATATTTTGAGGTTTCCCCACTTTGGCTGGGGGAAATAAACTCTTCCCAGTACTGTGTACACTCTGAGATTTGTTCCGTGTGCTCCTTTCCAGTGGTTCTTTCTCTGGCCTGAGGAGCTTTCTTCACATGCGTGTTCTTACCAGTGCTTAGCTGAAGACTCAAGAGGAGTCCTCTTTAGTTCTCTAGCTGCATAGCCCTCTCCTCTCTGAGCATCTTTCCTCTCTCTGGCGCTCTGCTGCACCCTAACCTCCCCCAAATTCTAACTCTGTCTCCTGAACTCAGTGGAGACAGCCTGGCTTTGAGCTCTTCCGCCCTTTGCTGTGGCCCGGAAACTCTCTCCAGGCAGTAATCTGAGGCCATCAAAGGCATGGCTTCATTTGTTTTGCTCCTCTCAAGGATCATGCCAAGCTGCCTGTGATCCACTGTCTAAAAACAATTCTTTCATACGTTTTGTCTGCTTTTTCAGTTGTTTAAGATGGGAGAGTAATCTAGTCTCTGCTACTCTGTTATGGTCATGGTTTTCATGATGGGGACTTTTTTCCCCCCTTAGTTTTTATGATTATTTTACATGTTAGATCAGCCCTTTATATATGATATCTGTTCAAATATTTTCTTCTAGTTTGTCATTTATCCTTTGACTTTGCTTATGGTGTTTTGCTTTTTTGTTCGTGCAAAATATTTTTCTCTTTGTGCAATCAAATTTATTTAACATCATTTGTTGCATCTGGATTTCAAATCATTTTTAGAAAGCTTTTCCTATGCTCAGATTATAAAGGGATTTACCTACTTTTTCTACTACTTTTATGGTTTCTTTTTCCCTTTCTTTCTCCTTTCTTTCTTCCTTCCTTCCTTCCTTCCTTCCTTCTTTCCTTCCTTCCTTCCTTCCTTCCTTTCTTTCTTTCTTTCTTTCTTTCTTTCTTTCTTTCTTTCTTTCTTTCTTTCTTTCTTTCTTTCTTTTCTTTCTTTCTTTCACATTTTATAGGTCTTTAACCATTTGGACTTTATTCTGGTGTATGGTGAGAAGTGTGGATCTAATTTTATCTTCTTCCATATTATTATCCAGGCCACCATTTATTAAGAATCTCATCCTTCTCTAGTGATTTGAGATGCCACCTTTGTTACAGTAACAAAGTAATTACCATGTGTACTTGGGTCTATCTCTGGAATTTCTGTTCTGTTCCACTGGTCTACCTGTCACTCTCACCATGTTCTTTTCATTCTAGAGCTTTCAGTTTCTGAAAGTTTCAGTTTCTGTTAGGGCTATTCTCTCCTTATTGCTCTTACTTTTCAGAGTTTCCTAGCTATTCTTCCATGTTTATTTTTCCATATGCGCTTTAGCGTCAAATATCTGAGTGCTAAAAAAAAAATAAAGAAAACTTTGGGCATTTTTATTGAGTTCACATTACATTTATGTATTAACGTGGAAAGAATTGATAATCATTATTATGTTGAATTATCTTATTTATCTTATCCAATAGAAAGACAAGTCTTTCTATTAGTTCAGGTCTGTTTTTGTGTTCTTTAGGAGTGTTTAAAAGTTTTCCTTATGTAAGTTTATTCCTAGGTACTTTATATATATTTTTAATTGGTTTTATAACTGGCATTTCCCCTCCCATTAATGCTTAAAAAGGCTTCAACAAAATTTTATATTCATACCTGACCTTCTCATCTCTAAAATGAATAAATCTAATTTTACACACTTTAGTCTTAAAACTGGCCTCTTACTTATAGAAGAATACGAGACTCATTCCCACAAAGACTTGGAACAAAGCAAGGATGCCCTTTTCTTTTTTTATCATTTTTTAAAAATTTATTTATTTTTGGCCGCGTTGGGTCTTTGCTGCTGCACTACGCGGGCTTTCTCTAGTTGCGGAGAGCAGGGGCTACTCTTCGTGGCGGTGCGTGGGCTTCTCATTGTCGTGGCCTCTCCTGCTGCGGAGCACGGGCTCTAGGTGCGCAGGCTCAGCAGTTGTGGCACACGGGCCCAGTTGCTCCGTGGCATGTGGGATCTTCCCAGACCAGGGCTTGAACCCGTGTCCCCTGCACTGGCAGGTGGATTCATAACCACTGCGCCACCAGGGAAGCCCAAGGTTGCTCTTTTAACTGGCTATTGTTTGACTATATAAAGGCCATTGATTTTTGTATGTTAACTTTATATCTTGCTATATTATTGAGTAATTTTATTGTTTGTTTTAGCTTTATTAGTGATTCTCCTGGGCTAGCAGGTATACTATCATGGTATCTGCATGTAGAAATTGTTTTACTTCTTCTTATCTGAGTAGTATGTCTGTTTGTTTTCTTAATAACTCTGTTTTTTTCTATACATCTTTTTAAACTTTCTGTCTTTACTGGAATCAGTTTAGTAAATTGCTTTTTCCTGGGAAATTATCCAGTTCATTTATTTACAAAGTAATCTCTTATGACTTAAAAATATCCTGTTTTAATGGTTATTTCTCTTTTATAATTTCTTTTCTTTTTTTTTTTTTTTTTTTTTTTTACTTTTTGGCTGCGCCACATGGCATGTGGGATCTTAGTTCACCAACCAGGGATTGAACCTGCAGTGGAAGCGTGAAATCTTAACTGCTGGACCGCCAGGGAAGTCCCTATAATTTCTTATTTTGTGCAAGCTTATTTACATTTATTGACGTGTCTCAAATATTTGATTTCAACTCTGTCCTTTGATGAACACCTATTCCTTGACTGGTGACATTATTTCATTACTGAAAGCCATACCATCGCATTAAAAACATGCCATAAATTTAAAAATATTTCTGTGAATTTTAAGGGGAAGATGACAACGTATTCCTTCTCAACTCAAGATAACCAAACACTTTTCACAGATAGAAAAACATACAGCAATTGAATGATGCAACTAATGTAATAAACAAAATTTGAAAGTAAGTAAATTCAGATTGTACGTAAAATGTAACATAATGAAGATTCCTTATATTTTCCAAAGGAGAAAGAGATGATTGGTAGTGGGTGGTGGAGGAGGGTGCAAGGAGTCAGTCTTTGGAAGGTTCAGTCTTCCTTCTGCATGATCTTTACCAGTTTTTAACCTTAAGGAGGCTCATGATTATTTTGCACCTAAGAAGACAGAGCAATTAAAAACACCTTTAGAGCAAAATAAAAGGTAAACATCACAGTGTTTTGAAACACATGGAAATAGCCAATGTGCACCACAACCTGCAGAGCATAGATCTCTTGGCATAGATAGGTCTGCTTAGCAAAATATCTTGGATCATCTAATCTTGGAGCTCAATTCAAATTTCCCCATTAGAAATTTCCCGCCCAGAAATATATTGAGTAAATTGGTGACTGTCCTTTTCTAAAACTGTAATGTTGAAATTTCACTTTAACAGTGAATTTAATTTGGGTGCTTGGGGTATAAATATAATTACACCAAGAAAAAAAAAGAGAGAATCTGAAAGGCAGTATAACTCTTCAAAGTCATCAAAGTCAATAGTAATTATACAAATTGAGTCTATGTTTCAATGTTATTGTTCTAATGGATAAGAAAAACTGAAATTACCACCTCTAAGCAGTTTATTTTAGTAGAGATATTGATGATTCATCCATAGACACTGAAAGTTTCTTAAGCTGGTTACCACAGCCTTTCAGTTTTTAACTCAGAACCTTGATTTCTGCTTCCCATTGTTCTTAGATAAAATTCAATTTTCTAAATTCAGTCAAAAGATCCTCCGCTTTCTGGTGGTCACAAATCTCTCCTGACCTTTCATTTTTTTCCCTTCCTCTAGAACCCTGTATTTTAGCTATGTTGAAATGTTTTTGCTTTCTAGAATTTGACCTACTCTATCTCACCCCCAGGCCTTTATAAAAGCTGTTTCTTCACCTTAAGCACCCTGCTTTTTGTTTTTCCGCCTCATTCTCTCCTACTGTGGTGACTCAGCTAAAAATTCGCTTCTTTGGGAAGGTCTTCTCTGTCTCCTAGATTAGGACAGCTATTAGGTTTCCTTGCTGTGCTCCCACAGTACCCTGTATTTCCTTAATTACAATAGCCTTTATTATAATTGACTACATCATTGTATGCTTTCTGAACTCTCAAGCTCCAGGGGGCAGGCAGTGTTTGCCTTATTCACTCCTATCTCTTCAGCAAAAGCAAGCTCTCTGTAAGTATTTCTCGAATGAATGAAAGAATAAATAGGTTTTCAAACTACTCCATTAAATATGTTCCTTTAAGTGTATGTCAACCCTATCATTTAAAAAAATGTTTTTTCGATTATAAAAATTTATGTATTTGTATCTGTATGTGTCTCCTTGCAACGAGAACGAAAGAACTCTGAAGCAGAGGCACAGAGCAGACAATGACTCCCATAGTCACGATTTACTTGTAGAAAAGCATGTCTACATTATACATATTCTTAATTTAATCCTTTAGCTTCTTTTGAAAACGGGCACAGAAAAATTGTCAAAAACATTATACTTTATAACCTGAGAGCTGTTTTTAAAACAATATCTTTCCTATAGAGAAGGTATTTTGGATAAAAAGAGAATGATTATAGAGCAAATTAGAGATTTGGGAGAGCATTTTCTGTAGTTGTTGAGTTGTTTTAGGATTGACTATGAGATTTAAATTAGGTTCTCTGCGCTTTCCTTTAGAAGAATGTAGACGTTTACAACTTTTAAAGATTGAACAATATTTTTAGTCTTGGTTTTATTTTAACATTGCAGTTTGATCTAGTTCGTGGTATTTGGAAAAAATATCAGGTTTACAATGGTGACAAATACGGTGGGAACGCACTAAAGTGATTTCAAAAGATGACTTAAGAGCTATGAAATAATCAGCCTAAACCTGTGTTAAATTAAGAAAATTATATTCTCTTTCACTGTTTTAAAAAGCAAAAGAGCTCCACCTGGTGTTGAGCAAAACTACTGATTTTTATTTGATGATTTAGAATTGTTCGTTTCATAAAAGGTGTAATTCAGAATGCTTTTCTCAGTATTCTGTTTATAGTAATGCTGTTGATATTGTGCCCAAATTATATGCAATTGGTTCTTTTATGAAATAATTAATGCATTTCTGATAAAAACAGGCCTCTTTAACGTTTTAAAGGGTTTTGGAAAAGTTTTTCTCCTACACCTTCCCTTCGTACTATGCGGTGGAGCAGAGACCGAGGGCCACAGCTGCTGCGATTTGAAATCCATCCACCCCTTGGTTTGGCCCAGGCTGCACCTCCCATTGGCGGCTCCCACCAGGGACTGAGTGCAGTGATGTACTGAGGCCGGCCCTGCCCTGGAAGACAGGTGGGACTCCTTTGTTGGCCCAGTGTGGCTCCAGGCCTTCCCCCACTGTTTTGTCAAACCTTCCTTAGACTGCACAGCAGTCTCAGATGCGTCCATTCATTTCGTCTCTCAATCTCTTATTCTTGCAGATTAGACTTGTATGCAGTCTGACAGCTCTCCCAGCCTTTCCCAGCACCCTCCCCCCGCCCATTTCTTTTTACACAGGCATTTTCTTCTAATAGGATCCTTGCATTTTTAATCCTGTCTTGGTAGAGATCCTGCTTTTTAGAAATCCCAGACTAACAACAGTAACCGTTCCGGAAGCTTTATGGAAAATGTGAAAGTGGAGACATCCGTCTTATTTTCTAATATTTGGGTTATCTAATATCTGGTTCTTACGCATTAAATTAGATTTTGACATCTTAAGCTCAGGTCTGAGTCTCTCCTAGCTTGGCTAATTAGCGCATGTGTGGAAGAGGGCTTGTGTCCTGTGAGGCCACTGGGCTCTGATGCTCCATGGCGAGAGGTTGGACTCCTAACTTAACTAACCATCTTATTGTTTGTACCAGTCAAAAGAGCATTTGGCAAGAGTGATGATGAATCAAGGCAAATCCAATGCCTCTTTGAGAAAAATACCTCTGTGGATTTTTTTTTTTTTAATGTATGGAGGGAGGGACTTTAGTGTCATCTTTGTACAAACACAATAAATTATATTCAGTATTGCATTTAAATATTAAGTGCTGCTGATGAGTCAAATGCAGATTCAGATTTGTTTGGCTTTATCATTGAAATGGGACGTACATTATTGGAATATTCTAGAGAATAATCAGTGTCGTGGAGTAAAAGACACTTTGCAGTTCCTGATAGAAGGGCAGTGAGCTCCAGTAACTTACAAGTCCTGGAAACTGCCCAGGGGTCTTGCGCCATGGCTATGTTCTTAGTTTACTTCTGTCTCACTGATACTTACACTGAAAGGTAACACAACTCTAGGAAAATAAAACTTCACACTACTTTGTAGTGTGGTATAGTGGAAAGAACCAAAACCTGGAAGATAAACTACCTGCATTTGAGTTGGCTTCACTATGTAATAACCCGCAAGACCTTGGGTAACCCACTTACACTCTTTTAGCCTCAGTTCCTCTATCTGTAAGATGCGGATACAAATCTTTGACTCTTTCACACAGTCATTAGGGTTAAAGGAAATAATCCACATAAAAACATTTCTGTTAACTAAAGCACATATCATATTCAGGTTACATTATCATTGTTTAATTGTATTTCTAATGCAATTATCTGCTAAAGAAGCAAATAGGTGTTCTGACCTTTTACAGGAGTTATGGATTTCATAGTCCATGCTAAGACATTTCTTAAATAAAGATGTCTGAAACAACTATTTACATAAACAAAATTGGCCTTATTTTACTTTGTATCTTTCATATAAAATATATGAATTGTTTAATAATAAAGAGAAAGATTTTATCATTTAACTACGCTTTGAAAGATTTAAAATGGAAACAAAAGTGAGTATAAATTTAAATTGAATGAAAGATTTGGATGAGATAGAAAAGCAATTTTCTCCCTTCAATTTTGGATGGTCCTGGTGGATGGGAAACCTAGTTATACCTACCTGACAATTAGAGCAAAGAATGAAAGAAGGCATTTTTATTTATTTGTAACCATGAGAAGTAAAAAATATTTTTGCTCTAATACTTTTAAAAATTGTGCTCTTTTGGAGGTTTTTATGAAAGTACATTAATAATATAACTTATCTCCACAAATTCTGCTTTAAAACGGTAGTAACAATGTTATTCTAAGATAACAAAATATTGTCCATAAATTATTCATTTATAATTAAAACACAACATAATTATATCATTTAACTTTATTCTTCAATTTTTTTCCTTTTATTCTCCATATTTTATGCAAACTGCAAATGTAATCAGTGTAATGTCATTGTTATAAAGTAGGTTTAGCTAGGCATTCTTATTTTGGTTAGCTTAAGCAAAAAGAGAAAATAATAAGATAACTGGTATATCACACAGATTCCAAGGAAAAGTTGAATGTCTATGCCTTGGGATGTGCAGGAACAGGCAGCTCTGGGACCCTAGGGAGCAACTTTTCATCCTCTTTTCACTCTGTCCAAGATTTATATTCCTCAAAGTCTGGCCAAGGTTGCATTCTATGCCCACCCCGTGGTCTTGAGAAGGTAAAGTGCCCTCCATTCAATACCAATTCCATACACTAGAAGAGGGAAGGTGCCCTAAAAGAAAGTGAAAGGATACTGGGCAAGAAAAGATAACAAATATCTGCTACTTGATGTATTCAACTCAAATATTTTCTAATGCTTTTTTTGTGTGTGTGATAGTCACAGTCATTTTCCATAGTTACTGAGATGATCTGTTAAGTTGTGACAAGCTCAGATATCCACCAACATGCTTTTTAGTGCCCTTGCTTCTCTCTAAGGAAAGACCAGTAGATAGACCAGGCACTGGTTCTTGACCACTGAGGCACTGACATTTTTTATTCTTGGTGTGATTGCCATTGTGTAAAGTTAAGGCAAGGCATACTGGTACATCACAGTTTTGACACGTCCAAATAAATTGTGTTCCTTTATTGCTTTCTATTTTCATCATGGCTAATACCAACAGAGGCAGAAGATGCCCATGGAAATAGTGTTTTGTCTTCCAGAGGTAGAAGCTCTGTATATGCATACCAGTGGACAAGGAAAAAGTGTGGCTTTGGTGACTATTACTTGTATATTGATGCTTTAAGAAGGTCTCCTGTAACTACTTTAGTTTGGAGTTTGCTAGAAAGGTAGTACTAGAAAGACAGGATGTGTTTTTCAGGGGTGTCAGCTGCCCCATATCTGAAAAACTAACAGCTCTAATTTCTATCACCTTTGTGTATACATTATAATAATATCTATTATTTAGGTAGGACAACATTTAATGAAATGCCTTGCTATTCCATATCTTGGTAACATTTAAAACATACACATTGAGAGTCTATTGTTTATGAGTTTAATTTTTTAAATAGCTATGAAAATATCATATACATATTCACATTTGCTATTATTAAAACTGATATTCTAGCAAGAAACACTAGAGGGCATTCATTGCTCTGTTCAAAGACATTTGTACACTTTGTTTTTATACTTTCCAATGCAATTTGTTCATATGCTTGAGAAATAAAATATGAAAATTCTCATTTTCTAAATTATGTCAGCATATCACTGAATACTAAAACAAACAAACAAACAAAAGTAAAAACAAAAATGGATGAGTGGGCCACAGGGTGCAAGAATACCCAATATACACTGAGGTTATAATAGAAACAAATCTTTAATTTTAATGTGACAATTTCTCTTAAAATATAACAATTTAAAATATTGTATTAACAAGTAATACAAAATATCATTTTTAGAATTTCTAGCATAGAAAAACAAATTTGACATAACTTTAGACTTACCTTTATTTAAATGCTCTTGGAATTTAAAAATACAAAAAAAATTATGAAGTAGAAGTAACATAAATGAGTTAAATGAATCTAAATATTACACAGTTGTCACTTTATTATAAAATATCACTGAAATTGTCCCACTTTTATTTTCATTTCAATTGTTCTTATTATACTAACCAATTCTCTTGCTCCCTATACAATTTAACTTATTCATTTACGAATTCATCTCTTTTTTTGGACACATTCTCTATGCATAAGTATTGTGTTGGGTATTGCAATTCTCAAAATATTGTGTGTAGGCCACAGCAAAATGTGCTCAAATAATTTGAGACTCAGTACAAGTCCTCATGAACTTTTACTATGGAGATGGCTGAAAGAAACAGCAATTTCTTTTAGCCTCAATTTCCTTTGGATACGTTTATTTTAGACTGGACATAAGGCTAAATATTTATTTGCTTGATTTAAGACCATAATATGTAAAATCATACAAACAATTTCATAGATAGGTAACTTTATAAAAATGCATGGCTTAACAAAATCCAAGAAAACAAACATTTTCTTAGCATTTTTACCCCTAATTTTTGTATTTACATGTGAAAAAAAATTTTTAATCCAAGTATCATAAACATGAATCTTAACATACCCCACCCCTGCCTTTAGGAACTCACTTTTTCAGATCAAGGAAGACTAATGAAAGTTAAACAAATTGAAATAATACATACGAAATAATACACTTTAAAAAGTATAAAGTGCAAGAAGGTGTCCTTTATAAGCTCAGTGTTTTCATCTGTAAAAATGGGGATGGCTCATTTAGTGTCTCCCCTCCTTTTTTGCTTCAGTGCTTTCCTGAGAAATGACGATCTAGTTGATGGATAGTGTCTGGGCACGTCAGAAGGTGGGAGAGCATCTGAGCAGCTGAGGAACAAAAAAGGTAAAAGCAAGGGGAAATTATGTCAAATAAGGGAAAATTACAAAACTGTAAGAATGATGTTTTCAACTGTATTGTAATGTAATACTACCAACCTAAAAGACAAGAAAAAAATTACAAAGGAAAGCATTTGCATCTATTTTAAGTCACTAACCTTATAATATCTTGGTTCTCAACTTTCTGTATATGGGTTATATGTTTTATGGATTACTCAAACATGCTCTGGAACTTCCACTGGCTTCTTCAAGTCAACACTGTTTTCAGTCTCTCTTATGTTATAAATTAGTGTGGGAATAGGAGATACAATAATAGATTAGGTTAAACAGTATTAGAAAAGTATACCAGTTAGCATTCCAAAGTAAGAAATATATGACTTTTGGATTATTCATTGTTATTTTTTCTTTCTGTCTTTAGTTGCCTCCTTTAGTGTAGATAATTTGGAAGTTTAACTAATAAATTTGCCCTCCTTTGAGGGTGTAATTAGCTCTGAGACAGCAAAGCGCTGTTTTTGTAAGCAATGGCACTATTTTAGAGTCAGTGTTTTGTTTTTGTTTTTTTTTTTCAAATATTGTAGATGTTTTTGGTGTGTGTGGGGGGAGGTGTATTCTGGGAGGTAGCGGGTGGTGACATCAGAATGCAAACAAGCATATTTAGTTTAAAAAAAGTATTTAATTGTATAATTATTTTGATGTATTCTTAATACTTATTTACACTGAACTTTCAAATAACATTTAAATTTAAATGGTTTTAAATTTAAAGGGCCTGAGATTTTAGGTTTATTAGAAAGGGGCAACAGGTTTAAAAGAAGTTTGAGAAACAAATTGTGAACAGTGTTTCTTCGTACAAAATGATCTTTTGTTTTGCAGCATACAGAATACAATTTGATATTTTAAATGTTTATTTATCCACATTTTGGGGGGAACTATATCTACTTTGGAAATGAGACATATCTGGAACAATTTTAAAATTTTAATCTTGATAATATACTGGGCAACTCCTAGTTCTGATAACTACCAGAGAAAATGAGGCATTTAGGGTAACAGTATGAGGCCAGCAGGGCAGCTTCTCCCACGGAATCCATTAAGAGCATTTGGGACCTTGAAAAGGTTCAAGAAACTTGAATCTAACCTACCAGCAATCCTATGGTCCATGTCTAATTGTTTCCGGTGATACTTGACAGCCCCAATATTTTGACTTCTTCTTAAGCTACTGACATTATCTTGAACCCATCTCACCCAAAATCTTTAGTGACCCACAAGCCTATTTCAAATTGAGTACATACATATTCTTCAGCCTGGTATTTAGGGCCCTCCATAATTTACTTTCCCAATATAACCTCTCATGAGTTCTTATGCAGTTTTCTATACTTCAGTCAAACCTATCAATTTGCTTTTTTCTAAAATTATGCCACATTTTCTCACCTTTGCACATTTGCTCTTGCTGTTCCCTTTACTAGGAATACTCTTTTTCCATTTCCATCTGCCAAAATTCTATCTGTCTTCATGAAGCATCCAAGTACCAAATTCTTGATTAAGCCCTCCCTGTTCTTGTTTGGATGTGACCCCTCCTTTTTCTGAATTACACCTTTAGCTTATGGCTTTGCCAGGTCTTATGACCTGCCTTATATTATAGTTATTATATATTTGTTTCATATTCTGTGTTTGAGGACAGGAGTATCTTATCCATAGTTTTATCTTCTCATACAGTGTCCAAAAGAGGACTTGACTCATAGCAGGTACTTAACAAATATTTGTTGAATTGAGGTAACTCCCAGGTCTATCCATGAACTTTCTACTGGCTCATTTCCCATTTACTAGAGCTTCAGAATAATGAAATTATGTGAAATTATGCATGAATTACCTGAAAAGTAGGCATATTTTTAAAAATATGTATTTTAATTAATTAACTCTTCAAAAATTACTCCTATAGTAATGGAAACAAAAGTAAAAATAAACAAATGGGACCTAATTAAACTTAAAAGCTTTTGTACAGCAAAGGAAACCATAAACAAAATGAAAAGACAACCTACGGACTGGGAGAAAATATTTGCAAATGATGCAACCGACAAGGGCTTAATTTTCAAATATATACAAACATCTTATACAGCTCAATATAAAAAAAACCAAACAACCCAATCCAAAAATGGGCAGAAGACCTAAATAGACATTTCAACAAAGAAGACATACAGATGGCCAAGAGGCACATGAAAAGATGCTCAACATCACTAATTATTAGAGAGATGCAAATCAAAATAACAGTGAGGTATCACCTCACACCAGTCAGAATGGCCATCATCAAAAAGTCTGCAAATAATAAATGCTGGAGAGAGTGTGGACTAAAGGGAACCCTTGTACACTGTTGGTGGGAATGTAAATTGGGGCAGCCTTTGTGGATAACAGTATGGATGTTCCTTAAGAAAAACTAAAAATAGAGTTGCCATATGATCCAGCAATCCCACTCCTAGGCATATATACAGACAAACTATAATTCAAAAAAATACATGCACCCCAGTGTTCATTGCAGCACTATTTACAATAGCTAAGACATGGAAGCAACCTAAATGTCCACTGACAGATGAATGGGTAAAGAAGATGTGGTACATATATACAATGGAAAATTATTCAGCCATGAAAAAGAAGGAAATAATGCCACTTGCAACAACATGGATGGACCTAGAGATTATCATACTAAGTGAAGTAAGTCAGACAGAAAGACAAATATATGATATTACTTACATGTGGAATCTAAATAAATGATATAAATGAACTTATTTACAAAACAGTAATAGACTCACAGACATAGAAAACAAATTTATGGTTACCAAAGGGGAAAGGTGGGGGGAGGGATAAATTGAGAATTTGGGATTAATGGATACACACTATTATATATAAAATAAATAAATGACAAGGAGCTACTGTATAGCACAGGGAACTGTATTCAATATCTTGTAACAACTATAATGGAAAAGAATCTGAAAAAGAAAAAAATATATACATATATCTGGATCACTTTGCTGTACACCTGAAACATTGTAAATCAACCATACTTCAATTTTAAAAATGTATTTAAATTAATTCTAAAAAAACAGGCTTTTTAGGCAGTGCTTTTACTTTCATTCATAGCACAATCAGAAATAAAAGGTTTTGGCATTATTTTCTTATTAATATGGGGTGATTTTAAAGACTGTTTTTCAACACATTATATCAATAGTTCTGGAAACCATATTATAAAACGAATTGTTACAAACTAGATTGCATTCTGCATGGGAACAATATAATTCTCAGACTCCATATGTGCCTGATCAAGGACTTTGGTATACTTTTACCAAAGCAAGTTAAAAAGATATGTTAAAAAAAAAGCAAGCCCATAAATTCAATATTTCTCAAGAGTCATTTTCAGACTCTAAATATACTATTGGTTATATAGCATTTTGAGGTTGGGAAGAATCACACAGAATCATCTATTCCAAACTTTCTCAGTTTATTAGATGAAGAACTGAGATTCAGAGAGGGTAAATGACTATGATTAAACAGTAGAGTTCTACAGTAAACTAGGCAGTAAACTTATTCTACTGAACATTCTTAAAACACAAGCCAAGTATAGAGAACGGAAATAACACTAGTCTAGTCTTCCCTTCTGCCCTCCCCTTCTTTCTGAAGACTTTGTGTGTAAACAGGGAGGAATGATAGTATTTATGTGTTTCTTTTTGTTGTAATAAGATGTCTTTGAACTCTCAGTGACAAACACATTGTAAGTTTATTTTCACTTGTGTTTGGGGCAGATCAGGCACCTCTTCTCAGAGGTGCCTCAATTATCTGAGCTATTTTTGTGTGATTCTGCCATTTTGGAGTCCTATGTCCAGGCCAGTACATGGGGAAACAGAGGAAGACAGAGAGGGAGAGAGATTGAGAGAGAGAAGAAAACGTGTGAGAACTTTGTTAAGGACCAGATTTAGAAGTGGTGTACATCACTTCTGCTCACATTCCTTAGGCCAGAACTAGTCATATGGGCCCACCCAGATGCCAGAGGCCTGGGAAATGTAACCTTCCTGTGTGTCCAGGAGGAAAATGCAAATAGTTTGGTGTACACAAAGTATTGTCTTTGCCATAGTGTATGAACACAAAGAAATACAGGCTTAAAAAGGAAGTTGCAGAGGGTTTTTTTGTTTGTTTTGTTTTTTGTTTTTCTCTTCCTTTCTGCTTCCTTGAGTGTCAACCTATAGATTCCTGGTATGGAAAACCATGAAATAGAGAGTAAAGACTTAGAGAAATGAAGAGCAGTTCATTATTAAGCAGGCTGAAAAAGCAGAGCAGAATATTGAAAAACAGGATTTGGGAAATTCCCTAGCGGTCCAGTTGTTAGGACTCTGCCGTCTCACTGTCGAGGGCCCGGGTTCAATATCTGGTTGGGGAACTAAGATCTCACAAGCCATGCGGTGCAGCCAAAAAAAAAAGGGAAAAAATAGAAAAGAAAAACAAACGTTAAAAGGTTTGCCTTTATTCCTTGGGGCAACCCATAAATTAAGCTTAAATCATGAATAATAAAGGATCTATTGAAACATGTGGCCATAAAAACAATCTGAGGGGGACTTCTCTGGTGGCACAGTGGATAAAACTCTGCGCTCCCAATGCAGGGGGTCCAGGTTCGATCCTTGGTCTGGGAACTAGATCACACATGCATGCTGAAACTAAAAGTTCACATGCCACAACTAAGGAGCCTGCCTGCTGCAACTAAGGGGCCTGCAAGCCACAACTAAGGAACCTTGGAGCCACAACTAAGGAGCCCACCTGTCACAACTAAGACCTGGCACAACCAAAATAAATAAATAAATAAATATTTTTAAAAAAGAGAACAATCTGAGCTTAGGCAAGTTTCTTTAATAAATAAACTCCATAAAACAAGGCTTAGAGCTGGCATTATGCAGGCAACTTGCTGGGGTAGTACCAGGGGTTGAGGGGGATGGGAGGCAGCCCTGGTGTGGAATTTGCCAATTACCCATGGTGTAAATGCTTCTACAACTGCCAAGCTTGAAAAATTAATGAATATTTCCAATGGGCACTCCAAGCCAAACCAAGCAAACAGCAGTACACCACCACTTAAAGCCCTTTCCCACATTCAATTAGTGAAGCCCAGGAAATACTGTCTATGTTTTCCTTTGTGGTCAATCAGCAGCCAACACCACCATCAACTCTACCTCCACCACAGCTGCCACAGTGGGCCAGGCCCTGTGCTAGGCACTTTATGAATATGCTTCTTCAAATCCTTACAACCACTCTATGAGGTAGGAATTGTTATTTACATTTTACAAATGAGAAAACTGAGGCACTGACTATCCCCAAGTCAAATAGTGAATAAGTAGCAGAGCCAGGATAAAAAAATATAAATCTTAATATAGCCTAAAATTAGGAAAGTTTTGGAGCTAAAATCTGTAGCAGATATCTTGACACCTGAGGAATAAAGAATCAGATCTGGAAAAGTTCTAAGAGACTTTTGAGAAATTTTCAAAGAACAAAAAACTATTATTCAACACTTATAATATGTCCTAATGCTTTCAAACTTTAGCTAGCTTTGAAGTGTTATGAGTGCCCTTAATATATCTTTTAATTTTTTAGGATTTGGAAATATTTGTATTCTTTTTTCCTCTCTAGTTATTTTAATTTTTAACCAGTGAATTTGGAGACTGTATAGAAAAATGTCCTATATAGAATAATGGATATAAAATAAATTGCGTATTTGGACAATAAAAGGTGAATATGAATAACTAAAAAATGATTTTTTGAGAGAAGTAGTTAACTAATTAAAAATAGATACTAACAAAGAAATGAGATTTTATTTATTTATTTATGCCATGAGAATGGCATAAGCCAATATAAAAGACAGTACAAAATAGATAAACACAAAGAGTGAGAACAAAAGAAGTAGAGATGAAAAGAAAAATCTTTAAAAATAAGAGCCAATACAAAAAGAATGGAAAGAAAGAAGGAGGGAGGAATGGAGGATGGAAAGAGGGAGAGATAAAAGGATAAAGGAAGGAAGGAGGGTAAGAAGAGAGAAAGAAAGATAAAGAGAAAAGGACAGTGAATGAAATGGAGCTAGAAAGGACAGAAAAAGGCTACTAAAGAAAGAAGAAAAGAAAGAAGGGGCAAGATAGAAAGGAGGAAGTGGGAGGAAAGAGAAGTTTAAAGTGATGTCTGTAGGAAAGCATAAAATACAAAAGAAATGAAAGAGAATGTGAGCGAGAGAGAAGGATTTGAGAAGGAGGCACTAATAAGAAAATTAAGCACAATTGTGGACAGTGAGGAAAGAAATCTAAAAAGAAGTCAGTTAAAATATTACAGTGATACAAGATCAATGGATGAATTGACAGCTAGATAGGAAAGTAGGTAGATAGGTAGGAAAGTATATAACATGTAAGTAAATAAGGCCACAGATAGGTGATTGATAGATGATGAATAAATGGATGGATGGATAGATAGATAGAACTCATTTTAAAAAAGAGAACTCAGAAAAAAAAAAGAACTCAGTAAAAAATAGTCAGTACATAAAAGATGAAAAAAGAGTTAGAAGGAAAAGAAGAAATGAAAAACATTTTAAAGGGGGCAGTACATAGAGAATAAAAGAAAGAGGGAAGATGGATAGGACAGGACAGGACAGGACAGGGTAGGAAACGAATAGAGGAAGGCATGCAGGCTGCGTGCAGACAGGCACAGAGGTGAAAGAGAAATACAAAGGGAACAAGAAAAAGATGTAGAGAAATGGAATAAGGGAAGGAAAGAATGAAGCAAGAAAGGAGGACATATGAAAGCAATAGAAAGCAGATGTTTCAAAATAGAATAATTTATAAGAAAATGTAAAATAGAGAAAAATATGGGAATGAGACACAGAAAGAAAGGAAAGAAGGAAAAAGGAAAGACTCAGAGACAGAAAGAAAGGAAGAATGTTTCAGAAGCAGAAAAGTTTAAAAAGTAGGAGTCAATAATAAATTTAAAAGAGCAATGTTTAAAAAGAACAAATAAGAAAAGACTACAAAGATTATAGTGTTAGAGAGAGAAGGTAAGAAAGAGGAGGAAAAAAAGATGTTTAACAAGGAAGATGCAGTAAGAAATGCCACCACAAAGAATAATGAAAGCAAGAGAGAAAGTAAGTTCTAAATGGAGGAGCAAATAAAGAAAACACAGTGCAAAAAAAGATAGAATTAATAAAATAATGAAAGTGGAAGTGAAAGATAGAGTAGGAAATGATGGAGGAAGAAGGAAGAAAGGAAAAAAGAAAGGAACAGAAGGAAGAGAGGGAAGGAAGGAGGTAAGAAAGAAAGTTAAAATTTTTAAAGGGATGAGGCTAGGGAGAGTAGCAAAATAAAAAAGCAGAGAGAATGTGACTGTGACAGACACAGAGGAGTTTAAAAGGAGGAGCTACTGTGAAAATTAAATACAATTGCACAGAGCAGGAGAGAGGGGGATATAAAGCAAAGTCAGTTAAAACTAGAGTCAAAAAAGACATGTAGATTGATGACAGCTAGGCAATTAGATAAATAGATAGATAGACAGATGATAGATAGATAATAGGATTAACAAATTTTTTAAAAATTTATTTATTTTATTTATTTTTATTTTTGGCTGCACGTGGGCTTTCCCTAGTTGTGGCGAGTGGGAGCTACTCTTCTCTATGGTGTGCGGGCTTCTCATTGCGTTGGCTTCTCTTGTTGTGGAGCACAGGCTCTAGGCGTGCAGGCTTCAGTAGTTGTGGCATGCGGGCTCAGTAGTTGTGGCATGCAGGCTCAGTAGTTGTGGTGTGTGGGCTTAGTTGCTCTGTGGCATGTGGGATCTTCCCTGACCAGGGCTCGAACCCGTGTCCCCTGCATTGGCAGATGGATTCTTAACCACCACGCCACCAGGGAAGCCCGATAATAGGATTTTAAAAAGGAGAATCCAATAATAAGACAGGACAAAAATTATAGTAAGTGAGAGAGGTGGAAAGAAGTTTTTAAAAGGAGCTAGTAAAAGAAGGAAGGGAGAGTGGAAGCAAGGAAAGAATGGAGGAAGCAGAAATAAAGAACAGTTTATAAAGGATGAATCAGTAGGGGTAAGAGTTATATAAACAAAGAAAAGAGGGACTTCCCTGGTGGTCCAGTGGCTAAGACTTCACCTTCCAATGCAGGAGGTGTGGGTTCGATCCCTGGTCGGGGAGCTAAGATGCCTTGGGGCCAAAAAAGCAAAACATAAAACAGAAGCAATATTGTAACAAGTTCAGTGAAGACTTTAAAAATGGCCCACATCAAGAAAATCTTTAAAAAGGAAAAGAAATGGGAGAGTAAGAGGAAGGGCCAGCAAGAAAATCAAATACAATTATGTGGTGTGTGTAATTTTAAATAGTAGAAATCATTAAAATAAAGACAGAAAGAAAGTGAGTGACAGCTGGATATAGAGCCAGCCAGCTAGGTAGGTATATAGGTAGAAAGGACTGATTTTTAAAAGGAGAAGGCAAAACAGACAAATATAAAGAAAGAGAGAGGGAAAGAAAGGAAATGTTTTGAAAGAGGAGTAGTATAAATAAAGTAAAAGAAGACTGGAAGGAAGGAGGAAGGGAAGAAAGAAGGAAAGGAAAGAGAGGGAAGAAGAAGGAGAGATAAAAGGAGGAAGGAGACAGGAAGGGACTGAAGGAAGGAGAAATGAATGAAAAAGGACAAGAAGGTGGGTAGATGGATGGAGAAAGGAAAGGAGGGGGCAGGAGGAAGGAAGAAAGAAATGCGGAAAGGGAGAAGGTGAAGGAGCAGGAGATAGGAAGGGAGGAGGGCGGGAAGAAAGAAGGAATGCAAGGAGGAAGGGAGGGAGGGAAGAAGGCAGGCGAGCACGCAGGCAGGGAAAGAAAAGAGAAAGACAGAGACCATGAAAGAAATGGAGTGAGGAAAAGACAGAGAAAGGGGGGTAGGGAGGGAGGGAAGGAAGGAAGGAAGGAAGGAAGGAGGAAGGGAGGAAGTGGAGAGCAGGGAGAGAAGAAGATCTAAAAAGGAAGTCAGTTAAAATCCAGTATAATAAAGATATACAGATGGATGGGTGACAGCTAGGTAGTTTGGTAGGTTGATGGAGAGATAGGTAAGTAGACAGGATTTTGTATGAAAGTTCTGGTTAAAAAAAGTCAATGTTAAAAAGATAAAAGGAGAGAGAACGAAGGAAAAATATGTTTAAAAGAGGAACCAGTTTAAAACAAAAAGAGTGTAAGAGGGAGGGAGAGAGGAAAGAAGAGAGGGAGGGAGGAAAGGAAGGCAAGAAGGAAGTAAGGAAGGCAGGAAGTAGGGGGAGGTAGGGAGGGAAGGAGGAAGGCAGGCAGGCAGGAGTTCACAAAGAAAAGAGGAAGAAATCCAGAGCGAGAGTGAAAAGAATAAGAATGAGATGTAGAGACAGGTAATGAAGGAAAAAGTGAGGGATAGAGGTACAAAGGGAAGGAGGGAGGGAGGGAAAGGGGGAGGCAGGAAAGAAAGAGAAGAATTCTAAAATGGGGAGAGGCTAGGAAAATACTAAAATTAAAAAGAAGAGACTGTGAGAGACAGGAGTTTAAAAGGAGGACCTAGTAACAAAAATTAAATGCAGAAGGCAGGGAGAAAGAGATTTAAAAGAAGTAAGATAAAAATGGAAATAAAGATAGAAACATAGGTAGGTAGATTAGATAGCTAGATGGCTAGATAGCTAGGTGGATGATTTTTAAGCCAGTACTAAGACAGGACAAAATTATAGAAAATGAGAAAGAAGGAAAGAAAAAAGTTTAAAAAATAAGCTAGTAAAAGAATGAGGGAGGAGGTGGAAAAATTGGGAAAGAAGGAAGAGGGAGAGAGGGAGAGAGGGAGGAAGAAAGGAAGGAAGGGAGGAAGGAAGGGAGGAAGGCAATAAGTTTAGAAAGGATGCATCAGTAGAGAAGAGAGTTAAAGAACCTAAGAGTGAAAAGGTAGGAGCCATTACGAAAATCAAATATAGTCGTGTCGTGAGGGACAGATTTTAAAAGTAGGAGTCAGGAAAACAAAGACAAAAGTAAGGATAGATGATTGATAGCTGAATAGATAGGTAGGTAGTTATACTGATGATAGGTAGGTTGGTTGGTAGATAATTTTAAAAGTGGAAGCCGGTAGGGAGGAATGTATGAAAAAGAGAGAATGAGAGAGTAGAGAGGGAAGAAAAAGAAGTTTTAAAAGGCGAGCCAGTAAAAAGAGAGTTAAAGGAGAATGGGAGGAAGGAAGAAATGAGCTGAGGTCAATTTTTAATACTTAGACTTTTAAAAGCTTTACCCCAAATCTGTAATTGTTCTTAGGTACTGTAGTCAATATGCAGTAGCATACCTGATCTAAATATATAGCCAATTATATATACCTCTGGAAAAACAGTACCCTGATTAAGTCTTTCGGTGTTAGTAGTATCCTGTTCAATGTTCCAGAAAAAGAATAATACAAATGACTTAATAAGTTATCAGTTTACATACTCTTCATCAGTGTGCTATTATTTTTAATTAGTATAACATTTTCTTATTAATCTAAAGTCATTTAAACAATTCTTCATATATAAAATTAGATGAAGTCTGAAGAGAGGTTATAAAGAATAATTGAAAAGCCATAAGGACCATATTAGACAAGATGAATAAGGAATATTTAAAAGGTAAAGTGTGCTTGGGGTGTGTATGTGTATATAAGCACATAGGTGTGTATGAAATCTTTTTGCTTAGTACAGGTTTGACACTACACTGTAAATAGAAATAGTCCATTAAAAACATCAGTCCAGTGGAGACAGTGGTATCATAGCAGTCCTTAGATTGCCTGGATAATGAAGTGTTAGCTGAGACACTTTGCACAAATACCGAGTCTGTTAGGGAATGATTTGGACAAAGTCTTGGTTACGCTTTGTTAGAACACAGGCTGACTAAATGCCACCAATCTGGCTGATTCTAAGTGTAATTTTTCTTAGCTTAGCTATAAAACACATGTCAAACATGATTCCAGCTACTTGCTCACTTTTAGGCCATATAAAGTTAGTTGGCAAGCAGGACATCATCTAAATATTATATGTTGAAAATCATGGAGAAACATAAGAAAAAAGCCACAGTAATAGTACTGTGGACTTTTAAATTGGGTGAGCTTTTTAACCTAGTATGTATACTTCTATGGATATAACTGTATCTGGTAGGGTTCATCCAGAGAAGCAGAACTTGTAGATCTATATTAAGAGATTTATTTCAAGGAACTGGCTTATGCATGGTGGGCACCAACTAGGCAAGTGTGAAATCTACAGGGCAGGCTGTCAGGAAGGGAAAGCTGGAACTTTCAGGGATGTGCAAGCTGTATGCAGTCCATAGAAGAAATCCCTTCTTATCCAGAGAAGCCTCAGCTCTGCTTTTAAGGCCTTTCAACTGATTGAGTGAGGCCCACCCAGATTACCTAGGATAATTTCCCCTACTTAAAGTCAATTGATTATGATTTTAATCACATCTATAAAATGCCTTCACAACAACATCTAGATTAGTGTTTGATTGGATAACTGGGAATTGTAACCTGGCCAGGTTGACATATCAAAAAAGACCATCACATTAACCCAGGGAAATAAACCTAAATACAGAAAAGCTTTATGCATAAATCTATTCATTTTCGCTAAAAAACCTAGAAATGTAAAACGTTGATTAAATTATAATATATTTATAGGAGAGGTATCATGTTATTAAAATGATGTTTTTAAATTATATGGAGGATTTTTAAATTTTCATAATTTCAGAAATAAGGAGACAAAATGTGTGATTATAACTTTTAAATCATTTGAACAGAAAAAAATGGATATTCAGCAAAATGTTAGAGAAAGTATCTTGGGGTGGTAACACTATTGCTAATTGTTTACTTTCTACATTTACATTTTCCAATTATCTCTAAGAAGCATGTATTACTTTTATAATAGGAAAAACTATTGTTGTAAAAATGATTGCTCTGAATTTTCAAAATATGCTAGATCAAGAACATTTTATTTCTATTAAGCCAGTTGATTTTCTAAATTTTTTGCCAATAAATTTATAAAGTTATTAAAGATGTCTAAACTTTGATGCCATGGTCGCTATCATAAAATAGGGCAGGAATATACAACTTGCTTGGCGTCCTTTTAAGAAAAGCAGAAAAAATAATACAGGTCTCAGATTTGTAGGGATTCTTCGTTACAGGTGAAAATAAGACATTCTCAGGCTAACTTATTTGTACAAATATATTCTGCTTTAATAAAGCCTTCTGGGGAAAAGTTCAGTGTTATAACAGATGAATTTCTTAACGCATATATTACTTTGTTAGAAATGACAAAAAATTCCTTAAAGTGGATTATATGTTATTGCAGACATGATCACATGGAAAGGTTGTGTGTACCCCTTTAGGATATTTCATATTTCATTTTTAAGCAAAAAATGCATGATACAAAACTGTATACTTTGATCCCAACTATGTGTAAAGTGTACGTTTGTATAAGTGTCTATGCGTGTGCACATATGTATATTTATGTGTGTGTGTAATACAATGGATTATTAGCAGAGATTTTTGTGTGGGTGGTAAAATCGTTATACATATTTTTCTGTATTCTCCAAACATTTTATAGTGTATTAGAGTTATAATCATACAAGCATTCTTTAAAAATAGTCCTTAAAATTCATATAACTCTTAAAAACATACATAAAACTTTTTAGGTACGCATCTGGTATGTAAAAAGAATCTATAAGGTACTGTGTAAAAAAAGCAAATAGGCTTGTTTGTACTTTGTAAGTGGGATGCAGAAAATAGTATAGGTGGGACTCAGGATTTTTGTAACAAAAACTGAGAATATTTGGTATATAACAATGCCTTGTAGGAAAGCTTTCAATAAATGTTGACCACACGAAGGATCTCCATATGCCCCCTGCATACGTCACATGTGACCTCCTTCCTGTCCTGTTGACTATTCTCCACTACCCTTTATTTCCCTCTATCACCACACTACTCTGTTTCTCCTCCTAGGCTGAAAACTTCCCAAGTGCAGGGGCTGCTTCAGATATAGCCATTGCTTCTGGTGTCTAGCCCCAAACTAAGGACATATTGGTATTCAGTGAAGGGTTGATGAAACAAGCCATTGTATTTATTATTGACAAAATGATAATGATAAATATGAGAATGTCTATAAACATAAGCATTCCTCCTATGACTGCTTTTTTGTTTTGTTTTGTTTTGTTTTCAACATCAAGAACTCTTGTTCTTTGTTGGAGTATTTAGCAGGAACAATATAGAAAGAGGCAAGAGCCATGGGACTAGACATAATGCTAGGAATTCTTTGAAAAATGGTCTTTCTGCCAGATCCTGACCTCTCTTCATGCCAGCAGGGACAGAATGAAGTCAATTCTCTATTTGGGAGCAAATTCGGAAAAGAGTTCTCTTTACGAATTTTCCATGGAATCTGGAAGTAAGTTTATAGTTGCTTAGACTAGTAGGGCAAGATAAACTCAATTCCTGGTTGTCAACTTAAAACTTAAGGGAAGGGACTTCCTTGATGGTCCAGTGGTAAAGAATCCACCTTCCAATGCAGGGGACGTGGGTTCGATCCCTGGTCAGGGAATTAAGATCCCACATGCCGCAGGGCAACTAAGCCCCCGCGCCATAACTACTGAGCCCGCACGCCTCAGCTAGAGCACACGTGCTCTGGAGACTGCGCGCCATAACTAGAGAAGAGAAAACCTACACGCCACAACTGAAGAGAAGTCTGCGTGCTGCAATGAAGGATCCTGCATGCTGCAACTAAGACCTGATGCAGCCAAAAAAAAAAAAAAAAAATCTTAAAAAAAAAACTTAAGGGAAAAACCCCAGAAAATCTTACCGTGAATAAAGGCAAAAGTGATTGTATTTTTATGATATGGGTTAGTCCCTATCTTCATTTAGCTCAAGGTGAAGAAGACTAAGAAGAAATATCAAAACCCATTCCCTGCACCCTGTCCCCAGCTTTCCCTTCAAAGAGGAGCAAGCAACGCCTTTAAGGGGAAGAAGGCAGCAGCACTCCAGGCAGGCAGACTGGAGATGGGCTTCCACATCTTCTAAAGTCTCACAGCTCACATTTTTCTTCCCTTTACTGGATAGCTGGACACAGGACCTCTAGAGTCAAGAATCAGGATAAGCCAACTGGGTAAGTTTCGGCTCAGCTTAAAACCCTCTCTTTTCCTACTTTTTCTTCAGGCAATCAAACATACACCTGAATTAAAAGTATTCCTTCTCAATAAAGTTAGGAAAAAAAGGAAAAAAATGTTCCTGGCAGTTGAAGTAATTAAGGCTCCTAATAGATTGTACACGTGTCTTTTAGAAAGGGGGTAACAAATGACCCTTTTATTCCTCTATCCATGCTTCATGGGTCCTTCCTCCCCCCTTCCCTCCTTCCCTGTTCCTTCCTTCCTTCCTTCCTCCCTTTCTTTCTTTCTTTCTTTCTTTCTTTCTTTCTTTCTTTCTTTCTTTCTTTCTTTCAGTCAAATGTTTACTGAGCTCCTACTATGTGTCAGGCATATTTCCAGACTCTGGGGATCCAGTTAGGAACAGGGACAGAATCTTTCCCATTATGGAACATACTTTATAGTGAGGGGCATGAACAAGAACAAACATATATGAAACATATGGGGTGATAAATACCAAGGATGTGGGGATAGAGACTGATAGTGAGGAAAGTTGTGGTTAGGGCAAGCCTTTATGATAGGAGACTTGCATGCAGTGAAGGAGCAAGCTATGTGAATATTTAGGGGAAGGACATCCCATGAAGAGTGAACAGCAAGTATAAAGACTCTAAGTTGGGATTGTGCATTGTGTGTTCACTGGAATATCAAGGGGACAAGTGAGTCTGGGGAGAGCTGGGGAGAGAGAGTATTGTAGGAAAGGAGCTCAGAGAGGTGGAGATAGGGGAAGAGATCATGCGTTTGTGTGTATGTTCTGTTTGTTACTGAGTTAAATGGAATTTGAGGGCTCAGTTGTCAGTTAAGGTGATATGCATTTAACTTTGCTGATGAGCAACATATATTTTAAAATCTAAAGCACTATGATTAAATGTTAGGTATAGGTGCAGATTTTGTGCTTTCACAGTATTTTAAATGTAAGATATTTGAATTAGAAGAAACCATAGTAATTATCAAGAAATATCTTATTTCATAGATGAGTTAATCGTGATTTAGAAAGAATATGTAACCATAATAATATAAACGTAGCTGTAGCATTCAGTGTCAAACACTGTGCTGAGTGCTGTGCACATTTAATCCTCACAGCAACTCGGGATTTGGCATTATTATCCCCATTTTAAAGATGAGGATACCCAGGCTGAGAGAAGTTAAATAACTTAGACAAGATCAGAGCCCTAATAAATGGCAGAGCCATGATTCAAAGGCACAGGCAATCTTCCTCTTGACTGGCAGCAAGGTTGCCTTAAACAGAAGCCTTCTGACGATTAATGTTTTACTTTTAGACACTAAAAATTCCAGTATCCAGACTCCTTGAGTTTGGAACAAAGCCTTCTATTTTTCCGTTGCTTGACTCCAAAACCTGGGCTTTTGACTGCTATACTCTATTGCTTCTAAGTGCTAATGTGTCCCTAGTTGATAGTTGGAAGAGTTGGGTCTCAAACCACAAACCAAAACCATTATATTCTCAATGTGGTATCCTTTTCAGGATGCCACCCCACTCTTTGAACACCACCCTTCTACTCTGACCAGCAAGCCCTGGACCACTCAGGGAGGTGAAGGGGTGGGGAAGCCTTTTCCTCTTAGTTGCTCCTGCTGCCCCAGCCCTGCCCTCAGATCACGGGGTCCTCTGACAGATCCAGCCATAAATGATCACTTGAATTTTGGTCAAGGTCAACTTCACCTTTTTCACTTGTCCTAGATTACTTTGGATATAGGTCTAGTAATGTTTCCAAATTAAACTACAGAGAGATTAAGGAAAATAATTCTATCAGTAATTTTTTTTCTAAATTATTAACTAGGGGAGAAACTGGAGGAAAAACAGAAGACAGAGCACATTTAATGGTGCAGATCATACTGTTCTGCCAGAAATTCTTCCTTGTTTTTTGTTCTTTTCTTTTCTCCAGAGGCAACATTTTAAAGAACTTTGAGAAGGAAGACATAAAAGACTAACATTGTTGGAGAAGAGAAATATGTGTTATTTGAGCAGGATAACCTGGACCATCATTTGCAAATGACATAGTAATCATCAAAAATGCTGAAACCAAAGAATAGCAGCTTAAAGCCTTCCAAAGTTTTCTCTGAGTTTTTTCTGTGTCTCTGTTTTATTTTCCTTGTGAGAGTAGACCATTATGCACACATCCCAAGGGATTTGGGATAGTTGGCTTGTTCTTTCTCTGTCCACACCTGGCTAAATACTTGTTGTCATTATACAGCTTGGATAATACTTGGATTTATTGACCAACAGGGTGGTCAAGAGAATGTCAAAAGAATGCATTTAATCATTTTTCAGAAAGTCAAATGAGTAATTAGATTCCAAAGAGTTAGGGATTTTGAAAGTTAGAAAGCTGACTTAGCAATACTACATCTAGACATTTATACTCAGGAAGTAATGGAGCAAATAAAGTTGTAAATGCAGAGTTGTTCATTGAAGAGTCGTTTATAACAGAAAAAATAGGAAACAACCTAAATGTTTAGGGAAATATATAAGGGAATTTAAAATGTTTTAAAAATAAATTGTGGGAGTGATGTCAGCATCATGGCAGAATAAGATGTTCCACATTTTTGTCCCCCCCCCAAAAACAGCAATAATTTGGGATCCATCCATAAACAAGAGTACCTTTGTGGGAGCTGTGGGATCCAGTACCAGCCAAAGAGGCTCATTTCTCTCTAGCCCCATCAGAGTACTGAACTGTGAGCTGCACAGCTGGGAGGTGAAAAGAGGCTGGGAGAATCAGACAGATAGGACTATTGGAGGGCATTAAAGGGATGCAGATCCTACTAACTGTGTCATGAATTCCATAGAAGCCCTTCCACAAGCCACTGGGAATACCTCATCCACAGATCCCCCAGCTGGCCCATGGGCAACCCTAGCACTCAGCATGCCTCCCTCCCACCCCACCCTGTGGCTGGCTCCCTGTGTGCACATCTAACAGTGGTGATGAGAGCAATTTTTGGCAGATAGCTACTGAGCATATGTAGAAAGCCTGACCAAATCTGTGGTCCAGGGAGAGGTGACAAACTTGAGCTTTAGTGCCACCTTTGGGGAAAAAAAGTGGGGCTGTCAGCACCCAGCATCGTGCATTGCAGGAATGAGAGAAGGCATATAAGCTTAGGAGTTCTGCCACAGAGGGAGCAAGAAGCTTGGAGTGTATCTATGTGCTGAGAAAGCCTCAGAATTGCTAGCTGTGCTGTGCTGAGAAAGCCTCAGAATTGCTAGCTGGGCTGAGAGAAGGCATTTCTCTCCCAAAGACAGTAAAGACTGGAGGACGTAACTACAATTTTACATGTGAAGACAGCAATGCAAAACCCTGAGGAACATGAAAAAAGCAAGGAAGCATGACATCACCAAAGGATCACAATAATCTTCCAGTTATCAACCCTGAAGACATGGAGATCTGTCATTTACCCAATAAAGAATTCAAAATAGTTTGAAGAAAACTCAATGAGGTACAAGAAAACACAGAAAGGCAATTTAATAAAATCAGGAAAACAATACATGAACAAAATAAGAAGTTTAACAAAGAGATAGAAATTATAAAAACAACCAAACAAATTCTGGAGCTGAAGAATAAAATGAAAGAATTGAAAAATGCAATAGAGAGCATCAGCATCAGAAAGGTCAAGGAAAAGAAAAAAATCCATGAGACAGTGTAGAAGACAAGAACTTTGAAATTATCCAGTCAGAGGAGAACAACAACAAAAAAAAGACTGAAGAAAGCTTATGTGATCTATGGGGTATCATCAAAAGAACTACTTTGTGAATTATTGGAGTGCCAGAAAAACAAAGAGAGGGAGGAGGGGGCAGAAAGCTTATTTAAAGAAATAATGGCTGAGAACTTCCCAAATCTGGAAAGAGATTTGGGTATCCTAGTTCATGAAGCTCAGAGGTCACCAAACCAAATCAACTTAAAGAGATCCTTTCCATGATACATTAAAATACAGCTGTAAAAAATCAAAGACAAAGAGGAAATCTTAAAAGCAGCAAGATAAAAGAAGCTTGTAACTTAAAGTCAACCCCTTATAAGGCTATCAGCAGATTTCTCAGCAGAAACCTTACAGACCAGGAGAGAGTGGGGTAATGTATTTAAAGTGCTGAAAGAAAAAACAAAAACAAAAACAAAACCCAACTACAACCAAGAATACTCTATCCAGTGATATTATCCTTCAGAAATGAAGGAGAGATTAAAAGACTTTCCCAGACAAACGAAAGATGAGGGAATTAATTGCCACTAGAAATACCTTAACAAGAAATGATGAAAGGAGCAGCAAGAGAAAAACAACTTGTAATGTACAAGGGAAACCCCATAAGGCTATCAGCAGATATTTCAGCAGAAACCTTACAAGCCAGAAGGGAATGGCATGACACATTCAAAGAACTAAAAGGAAAAAAATCTTCCAACCAAGAATTCTCTACGCAGCAAAGTTATCATTAAGAATCGAAGGAGAGATTAAGAGCTTCCCATATAAGCAAAAGCTGACGGAGTTCATCACCACTAAACCAGCCTCACATGAAATGTTAAAGGGATTTCTTTAAGTTGAAAGGAAATGACACTAATTAATAATAAGAAAACACATGAAAGAAAAAAATCTCGCAATATTAATTATACATAATTATTATATATAATAAAAGTAGTGGAGCAATCACTTATAAAGGAAGCATGAAGGTTAAAAGACAAAAGTAATAATGTTAACTAAAATTACAATAATCAGTTAAGGGACACACAAAATTAAAAAATGTAAAATTTGTCAACAATAGTATAAAATGGGGAGGGGGAAGTAAAAAGATAAAGCTTTGTAGTATGTTCAAATTTAATTTTCTTCCAACTTAAAACAGACTGCTATTTGCATAGGATGTTATATGTGAACCTCACAGTAACTGCAAGGAAAAAACTCCGTAAATACACAAAAGAAAATGAGAAAGGAGTCTAAACATTACACCATCAAAATGCAAGGGAAGAGAGGAAGAGAAGGAGAAAGGAACTACAAAAAATTCAGAACACAATAAGTAAGATGGCATTAATAAATCCTATCAATAATTACTTTAATGTAGACTTAAATATAAGACATGACACCATAAAGCTCCTACAAGAGAACATTGGCAAAACATTCTCTGACATAAGCCATACCAATGTTTCCTTAGGTCAGTCTCCCAAAGCAATAGAAAAAAAAGCAAAAATAAGCAAATGAGACCTAATCAAACTTACAAGCTTTTGTACAGCAAACATAAACAAAATGAAAAGACAGCCTATGGGATGGGAGAAAATATTTGCAAACGATGTGACAAACAAGGGCTTAATTTCCAAAATACACAAACAGCTCATACAACTCAACAACAACAAAACAAACAACCCAATCGAAAAATGGGCAGAAGACCTAAATAAACATTTCTCCAAAGAAGACATACAGATGGCCAACAGGCACAAGAAAAGATGCTCAACATCACTAATTATTCGAGAAATGTAAATCAAAACTACAATGAGATACCACCTCACACTTGTCAGAATGGCTGTCATTTAAAAGTCTACAGATAATAAATGCTTTAGAGGGGGTAGAGAAAAGGGAACTCTCCTACACTTTTGGTGGGGATATAAGTTGGTGCAGCCACTATGGAAAACAGTATGGACGTTCCTAATAAAACTAAAAATAGAGTTGCTATATGATCCAGCCATCCCACTCCTAAGCATGTATCCAGACAAAACTATAATTCAAAAAGATACAGGCAACCCTATGTTCATAGCAGTACTAATCACAGTAGCCAAGACATGGAAACAACTGAAATGTCCATCGACGGATGGATAAAGAAGATATATAGTACCTCCAGTACTATACTAGAATACTACTCAGCCATCAAAAAGAGTGGAATAATGCCATTTGCAGCAACATGGATGGACCTAGAGGTTATCAAGCTAAGTGAAGTAAGTCAGATTGAGAAAGACAAATACCATATGATATCACTTACATGTAGACTCTAAAATATGACACAAATGAAATTATCTATGAAATATAAACAGACTCACAGACATAGAGAACAAACTTGTGGTTGCCAAGGGGGAGAGGAGGTGAGGGAGAGATGGAGTGAGAGTTTTGGATTAGCAGATGCAAACTAGTATGTATAGAATGGATAAACAACAAGGTCTTACTGTATAGCATAGGGAACTATATTAAATATCCTGTGACAAGTCATAATGAAAAAGAATATAAAAAATAATGTGTGTGTGTGTGTATGTGTGTAACAGAATCACTTTGCTGTACAGCAGAAATGAACACAGTGTAAATCAACTATACTTCAGTTAAAAAAAGAAAAGTATGATAAGCCTGAAAAAAATTGACCATTTAAAAAAGAATATTTTAAAAGAATTTTTTTGGATTATTCAAGAATAATTTTAAGAAGTCTTAAAGTAATAGCTATTAAACAAATATTAATAAACAGTGCCTTGACAAAAAAATTAATGTAAATGGATTAAATTCTCCAATCAAAAGGCATAGAGTGACTGGATGGATAAAAAACCAAGACCCAACACAACTATATGCTGCCTATAAGAGATTTACTTCAGCTTTAAGAATGAATAGGCTCAAAGTGAAGGGAGAGATCACATGATAGGCCACAAAACAAGTCTTAGCAAATTTAAGAATAAAATTATACCAAGTATCTTTTCCAATCACAATGATAAGAAACTAGAAATCAATAACAGAAGGAAAGCTTGCAAATTCACAAACATGTGAAAATTAAGCAACACGCACCTGAACAGCCAATGGATCAATTAAGAAATCAAAAGAGAAATTAAAAAATATCTTGAGACAGACAAAAATGGAAACACAACATAGCAAAATTTATGGGATGCATCAAAACAGTTCTAAGAGGGAAGTTTATAACAATAAATGCCTATGTAAGAAACAAAACAGGTCTCAAATAAACAACTTAACTTTACACCTCAAGGAACTAGAAAAACCAGAACAAACTAAGCCCAAAATTAGCAGAAGAAAGGAAACAACAAAGATCAGAGCAGAAGTAATAGAAATAGAGATCAGAAAAAACAATAGAAAAGGTAAGTGAAACTATGAAATGTTTTTTTAAAAAAAATATTCAACAAAATTGGCCATTTAGCTAGGCTAATTAAGAATTAAGAAAAAAGAGAGAAGACTCCAAAAAAAATCAGAAACAAAAGAAGACACATTACAAATGATACCACAGAAATACAAAGGATCATAAGAGATTACTATGAGCAAATTATACACCAGCAAATTGGACAACCTAGAAGAAATGGATAAATTCCTAGAATACATCCTGAGACTGAATCATGAAGAAATAGAAAATCTGAACAGACCAATAAGAAGTAAGGAGATTGAATCAGTAATCAAAAACCTCCCAACAAAGAAAAGCTCCCCCCAAAACCAGATGGTTTCACTAGTGACTTTTACCAAACATTTAAAGAATTAATACCAATTCTTCTCAAACTCTTCCAAAAAATTGAAGAGAAGGGAATACTTCAAAACTCATTTTAAGAGGCCAGCATTACCCTGATACAAAAGCCAGATTAGGACACTATAAGAAAAGAAAATCACAAGCCAACATCCCTGATGAATAAAGATGCAAAAATTCTCAACAAAATACTAGCAAGTTGAATTCAATAGCGCATTAAAAGAATCATACACCATGATCATGTAGGATTTATCCCTGGGATGCAAGGATGGTTCAACATATGGAAATCAATAAATGTGATATACCACATTAATAGAATGAAAGATAAAAATCATATGATCATCTCAATAGATGCAGAAGAAACATTTGACAAAATACAGCATTCTTTCATGATAAACACTCAACAAGTTTGGTATAGAATAAACATCCCTCAATATAATAAAGGTCATGTATGGCAAACCCATAACTAACAGCATACTCTATGGTGAAAAGTTGAAAGCTTTTCCTCTAAGATTGGGAATGAGACAAGGATGCCCACTCTCACCACTCCTATTCAATATAGCACTGGAAGCCCTAGTCAGAGCAATCAAGCAAGAAAAAGAAATAAAAGCCATACAAATCAGAGAGGAAGAAATGAAATTGCATTTGTTTGCAAATGATATGATTTTATATATATAGAAAATCCTAAAAGACTCTACCAAAACACTGTTAGAATTAATCAACAAATACATTAAAGTTTCAGGATACAAAATCAACATATAAAAATCAGTTGTGATTCTATACACTAAAAATAAACTATCTGAAAAACAAAGAAAACAATCTCATTCACAATAACATCAAAACCAATTAAATAATTAGGAATAAATTTAACCAGGGAAACGAAAGATCTGTACACTGGAAACTAAAAGACCATGATGAAAGAAATTGAAGAAGACATGCATAAATGGAAAGACATTCCAAGATCATGGATTGGAAGAATTAATATTTTAAAAATATCTATACTATCCAAAGCCATCTATAGATTCAATGTAATCTCTATTAAAATTCCAATGTCATTTTCCATAGAAATAGAAAAAACCATCCTAAAATTTGCATGAAAACACAAAAGACCTTGAATACTCAAAGCAATTCTGAGAAAGTACAAAGAGGGAGGCCTCACAAGGCCTGATTTCAAACTATACTGCAAAGCTGTAGTAATCAAAGCAGTATGGTACTGGCATAAAAACAGACACATAGATTAGTGGAACAGAATTAAGAGCTCAGAAATAAACTCTCTCATATACAGTCAACTAATATTTGACAAAAGAGCCAAGAATACTCAATGTGAAAGAATAGTCTCTTCAATAAATGGTGCTGAGAAAACTGGAAAACCACATCAAAAGCATGAAATTGGACCCCTATCTTACACCACTCACAAAATTAACTTGAAATGCATTAAAGACGTAAACCTGAAACCGTAAAACCCCTAGAAGAAAACATAGGGAGATTTTTTGGATATGACACCAAAAGCACAAGTAACAAAAGCAAGAATTAATAAGTGGAACTACATCAAACTAAAAAGCTTCTGCATAGCAAAAGAAACCATTAACAAAATGAGAAGGCAACCCACAGGATGGGAGAAAATAATTGCAAATCATGTATCTGATAAAGGCTTAATTTACGAAGTGTATAAGAACTCATACAACTCAATAGCAAAAAAAAAAAAAAAAAAGACCCAAAAATATCTGATTAAAAAATGGGCAGAGGAATTTTAGAGAATTCTCCTCCAAGAAGACATAGAAATGGCCAACAAATACATGAAAAGATAGTCAATATCACTAGTCATCATGGAAATGCAAAACCACATTGAGAAATCACCTCACACCTGATAAAATGGCTACCATCAAAAAGACAAGAGATTACAAATACTGGTGGGAATGTGAAGAAAAAATAACCCTTGTTCACTCTATGTGGGGATGTAAGTTGGTACACCCACTATGGAAAATAGTATGGAGCTTCCTCAAAAAAATTGAAAATAGAGCTACCACATGATTCAGTAATTCCAATTCTGGGTGTATATCCAAAGGTGAAACCAGAATCTTAAGGAGATATCTGCATTCCCATGTTCACTGCAGCATTATTCACAATAGCCAAGATATAGAAACAACCTAAGTGTTCATCAATGGATGAATGGATAAAGAAGTTGTGATACACACACACTGGAATATTACTCAGCCATGAAGAAAAGGAAATTCTGCCATTTATAACAGCATGGCTAGACCTTAAGGTGGATAGGTTAAGTGAAATAAGTCAGACAGAGAAAGTCAAATGCTATATAATATCACTCATATATGGAATTCAAAAAGTCAAACTCAGAAACAGAGTAGAATGGTGGTTACCGGGTCTGGGGCATGGGGGAAATGGGGAGATGTTTGTCAAAGGGTACAACCTGTAAGTTATAAGACGAATAAGTTTTGGGGATCTAATGTACAAGATGGTGATTATAGTTAACAGTATTATATTCTATACCTGAAACTTGCTAAGAGAGTAAGTCCTAAATATTCCCACCACAAAAAGGACATGATAATTATGTGAGGTGACAGAGGTATCAGCTAATGCTACGGTGGTAATCCTTTTTACAGTATGTAAGTTTATCAAATCAACATGTTGTACATCTTAAATTTATGCAATGTTATTTGTCAATTATATCTCAATAAAGCTGGAAAAATGACAGTTCATCCATTTAATGGAATATTACCTAGCCGTGAAAAACTAATTTAGATATATATTTGTTTGGATGAAAAAATTTCATGATGTATTGTTAAGGTACAAAGCAGATTTTGCATATATTTTATATTTAATATAGAGTAGTTGTGGAATTCTTTGGGTAATTAGGGCATAATTTTCATCCTGATTATCTATAGTTTTATTTTTCTACTGAAAACTTAGATTAAAAAGGTTTAATTAGCATTAAACACAAATATTTAAAACCATCTCCCATGAGATATCCTTATTTCCTTTTATCCAAGTAAGATACATTTGTATGTACATGTATGTGTAGAAGTAAAATATTGTTTATGAGTAAAGTTCTCTAATGTCTTGGTATTTAAATTAAGGGAGAGGCTTTTTAAAGTAAATGTCAATTTATGTCACTTCTCTGCCCAAAACCCTCCAGAGGCTTCACATGTTACTCTGAGTAAAAGCCACATAGCACTGAAATGGCCCACAAGGTCCAACCTGAGGCGACCTTCCATTGCTTGTTTGACTTGGTCTCTTGGCACTCTCCCCTAGCTCACTCTGCTCCAGCCACACGGACCTTCCTGCCCCATTCTTCCTAGCACTCCTGGTCCTCCTTGCTCTGGTCTAGTTTTTTCTATTGGACAATGTGGTATTACTTAAGTGGAGGATGCAATGGTGATCATCATTTTTAAAGCACACCAAATTCTATATGTTGTTTGGTTGACAGTAAGTATTGATTAACTTCAAATTTTGTTACATTAAATATGTATTCTTAGTTTATGGGGAGGCACAGGAAAAATAGAAATAGAGTATATTTATTCCCAGCTATTAGAGGAGAATAACAGAAAGAAGGCAGGGGGAATCAGTTAATCCAAAAGAAGACAAGGGAGAAAAAAGGAACATAGAAAAAGAAGGATAAAATAAAAGCACAAAGTAAGAAATAAATCCGAATATATATGTTTTCAATAAATATGTGTGTTTTCAATAGAAATAAATTAGCTAAATGCTATAGTTAAAGGCAAACATTGTCAGACTGGATAACACACACAAACACACACACACACACACACACACACACACACACAACACTGAGAGCATAAGGATACCAAAAGGTTGAAAGTAAAAGTGTAGGAAAAGATAAGGAAATATGTATGAAATGAAAGCTGGTGTAGCCATATTAATATTGGACAAAATAAACTTTAAGTTTAAACAGTAGAAAAATAGATTAGAATATAATTCATTTTAAAAGGTTTAATTTATCATTCCAAGCTTAAATGTACCTAGTAACAACTTTAAGTATATAAAGCAAAAATGAGTAGAACTGGAAATAGAAACTGACGTACTGTATTTACCATGTATCTACCATTTATCAAATTTGTAAATATCACCTATTACCGTGGAAAATTTTAATAATCCTCTCAGTAATTTACAGATTAAGCCAGCAAAAAAAAAAATCCAGTGAAGATATAGAATATTTAATTGCACAATTAAAAAGCTAAATCTAATGGACATATAGAAAATGGAGCCTTGGTGTATATACATTCTTCTCAAGCTCATGAATCATTCATAAAACCTGACTATATTCTGGGCCATAGAGCAAGAATTCAAGGAATCAATATCATATAGATAACGTTTTTTGACCTCAAGTCAATTATGTTAGAAATCAATAAGACAATGAAACAATAAGATAACCAAATAAACCCCCTACATTTGGAAATTTTTAAAACTTTCTAATGTTCACTGGTCAAAAATATATCATATTGGAAATGAGAACATTTTGATCTGGAATAAAAGAGAACTTGTGGGAAACTTAGAGCCTTAAGTAATTGTACTATAAAACAGGAAATTTAAAAATTATTGACCTATTCAGGTCACTTTGGAAATTAGAAAACACAGGGGAATAAATATAAAGTAAGAGGAAGAAAGCAATAAAGACAAGAGAGAAATTAATAAAATTAAAAATAAGATACAATAAAGAGAATCAAGAAGTCAAAAACTGACTCTTTGAAGTACTAGTAAAATTATCAAAAAGACAGCAAGATTTATGTCAAAAAGAGAAAGGTCACAAGTAAAATAAGGAATGAAAAGAAGATCAAATACAGATACAGAGATTAAAGAGGTAAGAGAAAAGTACAAACAACTTCATGCCAATAAACTTAAAAACAAAGTGGACGAATTCCTAGAAAAATGTTTACCCTAACTGACTGACTTAAGAAGTTTAAAAACCTGAATTGACATATAACCAGTGAAGAAATTGAATCAGTAGTTATATATCTTTCTAGAAAGAAAGCATCAGGCCAGAGTGTTTTTCTTTTGAGATCTAGTAAAAGGAAGACATAATTCCAATTTTAAAAAGTTATTTCACATACTAATTCATTTTACAAGGATGGTACAATTTTTTTTTAATTAATTAATTTATTTTTGGCTGCATTGTGTCTTCATTGCTGCACGCAGCCTTTCTCTAGTTGCGGCAAGCGGGGGCTACTCTTCGTTGCAGTGCGCGGTTTTCTCATTGTGGTGGCTTCTCTTGTTGCGGAGCATGGGATCTAGGTGTGCGGGCTTCAGTATTTGTGGCTCATGGGCTCAGTAGTTGTGGAGCACGGGCTTAGTTGCTCCGCAGCATGTGGGATCTTCCCGACCAGGGCTCGAACCTGTGTCCCCTGCATTAGCAGGTGGATTCTTAACCACTGCGCCACTAGGGAAGCCTGGATGGTACAATCTTGATGTCAAAAACCAAACAAAGACTAGGAAAAAGGAAAATTGCAGACTAATTTTATTCATTAAAAATGGATATAAAAATTCTAAACAGACTCATAAATCCAGTAGTGTATTAAAAAGTATAATATATAGATTCTTCAGTGTTATATTTAAATATCTTTTACCATACTATGGATTAAAATATCAATATTAACCCATAAAGGAAAAGATCGATCATAATGCTTCTATTAAAATTAAGGTCTGCTTGTCAAAATATATATTTAAACACAAGATTCAGCTTGAGAGAAGAAATTTGCAACATGTGTAACTGACAAAGAAATGTTGCCTAAAATATACTAATTCCTTTTAAAAGATGGATAAGAGAAAGGAAAGAAGTAGAACAGGAAAATGGGCCAATGACATGAGCAGCTGTTGCCAAGAAGAAGAAACAGAAAAAACCAAAAAATTATGAAAAGATGCACAACTCCAAGTAATCAGGGAAATGCAAACAGAACCACAATGAGGTACAATGAAGTACTGTTTTGTATCCATTATAGTGGCAAAAATAAAATGTATAATACCAAGAATTGCTGAGGATATGGATAAAGAGAAATTCTTATGTACTGATGATTGAAATATAAATTGGTACAAAATCTTGGAAAATACTTTGAAATTATCTAGTAATGTTGAATATGTGTAAATCTACAACACAACAGTTACACTCCTACCTTTATACCTAGGAGGAACTCTTGCACCTGTGAACCAGGAGACATGTACAGAAATATTCACAGCTGCATTATTTATGATAGCCCTGATCTGGAAGCAATGCAAAATTTCAATGGCAGGAAATTAGACAAACAAATTGTGGCAAATTCATATTGTGGAATACTATACTGCAGTGGAAAATGAATGAAATACAGCCACTCAATCAACACACACAAAACAGAAAGTGAAAGAACAAGTTGGAGAGGACTAGGTGCAGTATGAATTTGTTTAAAAATATAAAAAACAGGCAAATTAAACAATATACTTTTAGAGTAATGAAGATAGGTGATGAAATATCAAGAAAAGTAAGATAAAATCAGGATTGAGGGGAGAGATGAGGTGGGGGCAGGGCTGTCTGTAGCACAATTCCATGGGGCACCCTTCCCACTTCATTCTATCTGAATGATGATCCCTGGAGTTGTGAAACAGAGTGACCCTTCGGGAGGAGAATACAGAAGCTTCAAGATCAGTGGTAAGGTTCAGCTTCTTCAGCTGGGTGGTTGGTTATAATGTATATCCTTTTGTATGTAAAAGAAAATTAATAAAGTAGGAAAATAAGTGTAAGAAACCCACAATAGAGAATGCGTTCTTGTTCCAGCTTCACCTCTAACATAAAACTATGTCATCTTTGGCAAGTCACTTAGCCTCAATGAGCCTCAATTTTCTCATTTTAATAAATGGGTATAACAAATCCAGGTCTACCTGTTTTATAGGATTATGTGAGGATCAAGTATACTTGAAAGCATTTAATATGTTATTAATAAAATGAAATATTCACATGCAACACAATTTTTCTGCATATGGACTCAAAAGGTTTGTCTTTCCAAACTAATATTCAAAATCCACATGATGAAAGGTGAGAATGTTCAGCTTAACCATTCAACTCTTCTGCCAGTTGAAATGTTCTGTATAGTTATTAGCCAAAGACTGTATAAAGCTGTAGCAGCCGCGGTGTAGCTGGCCTTGGAGGGAACACTGGCCTCAGAAATGGAAAACTTGGTTTTGAATCCTGGCTTTGTCATTTACTAATTCTGAGAGGTTGGCAATTCACTTCTCACTTCTGCCCATAGGTTTCTTATCTGTAAAATTGTGGTTTTACTGGCATTGTCTTAACAGGGAATTGCAATATGTTAAGAGACAGCAAGGATCTCCTTCATTCTTTGTATCCACGTTGGCTTCATGGGCAGCCGTGGCAGCAGCAGCAGAGTTGCCTGGCCCAGGTCATTCAAACTACTGATGGCTTTTTTCATTGTGGTGCACAACACACCCAGCTGATTGTTTTCTTCTGTATTGGTTTCTTTGGCCATCGCCCATCTGCAGGCACCTACCTATTCTGCCTTTTAATTTTTGACTTGTTTGTGGGCCATTTTTGAGGTAGCAAATACATCTTAGGAGAAGATGCCACTTTCCCTTTTGATTGTAATCATACAATATAACGCTGCATAATGCCGCAACCAGGACTGGGCAAAGCTACTGAGACCTGGGATCCTTGTCCCAACTTTATGAGAGCTGTTACGGGTTAAGAGTTAGCATCAGTAGGGCTTCCCTGGTGGCGCAGTGGTTGAGAATCTGCCTGCCAATGCAGGGCACATGGGTTCGAGCCCTGGTCTGGGAAGATCCCACATGCCGCGGAGCAACTGGGCCCGTGAGCCACAACTACTGAGCCTGCGTGTCTGGAGCTTGTGCTCCGCAACAAAAGAGGTCACGATAGTGAGAGGCCCGCGCACTGCGATGAAGAGTGGCCCCCGCTTGCCGCAACTAGAGAAAGCCCTCGCACAGAAACGAAGACCCAACACAGCCAAAAATAAATAAATAAATAAATAAATTAAAAAAAAAAAAGAGATAGCATCAGTGGATTGCATTATTTTCATGACTAAAATCCAGAGATAATTTTTAAAACTTAGGCTTCTTATTTTGAGATAACTGAAGATTCAGATGCAGTTGTAAGAAATAATACAGAGAGACGCTATGTATTATTTACCCAGTTTTTCCTAATGGTAACATCTTGCAAAACTATAGTATAATATTACAAGTAATCCACAAATCTTATTATTCAGATTTACTTTCACTTGCACGTGTGTTTATATTTGACTTTACATAATTTATTGTCACATGTGCAGATTTGTGTATCCACACCAGAGATAAAAATTTAAAAAAAAAATAGTTCCATTGCCACAAGAATCTCGTGTTGCCCTTTTAGAACAACTACCTTCCCCATTCCTAATCTTTGGCAACTACAAAATCTGTTCTCCATTTCTAAAATTTTGTCATTTCAAGAATGTTATATAAATCGGATCATACACTACATGATCTTTGGGTATTAGCTTTTTTTTCTCAGCATAACTCCTTGGAGATTCATCCATTATTGTGTGTATTCATAGTTCATTCCTTTTCATTGCTGAGTAGTATTCCATGGTATGACTATTTAAACATTAACCTATTGAAAGACATTTGGGTGTTTTCAGTTTTTGGCTTTTGTGAACAAAGCTGCTATAAATATCCGTGTACAGTATTTTCTATGAACATAAGTTTTCATTTCTCTGTGATAAATTCCCAAGAGTACAACTGCTGTGTCATATGGTTGCATGTCTGGTTTTATAAGAAACTGCTAAACTGCTTTCCAGAGTGTTTGTACCATTTTACATTCCTTCCAACAATGTAGGAATGATCCAGTTTCTGTGAATCCTGTCAGCATTTAGTGTTGTCACTATTTTTTTGTTTCTGCCATCCTGATCAGTATGTAGTACTATCTTATTGTGGTTATAATTTGCATTTTCCTAGTGCTTAATGATGTTGAACATCTTCTCATGTTCTTATTATCCATCTGCATAGCTTCTTCAGTAGAATGTCTTTTCATGTCTTTTGCCCATTTTCTAATGGTATTTTTTTATATCATTGAGTTTTGAGAGTTCTTCACATATCCTAGATACATATTCTAGTCCTTTGTCAGATATATGGTTTGCAAATACTTTCTCCCAGCCTGTGGCTTGTCATTTCATCCTCTTCACATGGTTTATCAATTTATTCTTTTATGGATTGTGCTTTTGGTGTCAAGTCTAAAAACTCCTCAACTCACCTAGATCATAAAAATTTTCTCCTACATCTTTATATTCCAGAGTTTCATAGTTTTAGGTTTTACATTTAAGTGTGTGATCCATTTTAAGTTAATCTTTGTGGAAGTTGTGAGGTTAGGTCTAAGTTCATTTTTTTGCATATGGATGTCCAATTGCTTCAGCATGGTTTGTTTGAAAGGCAATATTTCCTCCATTGAATTAATGTTGCACCTTTGTCAAAGTCATCTCTGCATAGTTGTGTGGGTTTATTTCTGGATTCTCTACCCTCTCCCATTGATTTATGTACCTGTCTCTCTGCCACTACCACACTGTCTTCATTACCATAGTTATATAGTAAACTTTACTATTTGATACAGTGATCCCTCCCACTTTATTATTGTTTTCAAGATGATTTTAACTGGTCTAGGCTCTGTGCCTTTCCATATAAATTGTAGAATAAGCTTGTCTATGTGTATAAAAAACCTTGCTGGGATTTCAGTAGGATTTAGATTACATCTACAGATCAATTTGGGGAGAATTGACATCTCTACTATGTTGAGTTTTCTGATACACAGACACAGTCTATCTCTCCATTTATTTAGGTCTTTAATTTCTTAAAGGTAATTTTATTAACCATGCTGGATGAATTCTAATACTCAGAGAACCTCACACTGGTTATAATTACAATGTAAAAGTACATTTTTGGTGCAGCCTCATAGTATATTGGGATAAAATGTGACTATAAGCATATCCTTTGGGCAATGGAATTGATAAAAGCAGTTTGCAAGCCAGTTTCCATGTTTGTGGCATATGGAGACGGAGTAATGGTGGTCCATAGCAGTGAAGGACTGCTTTTCACTAGTAGAAATATAATGTAACACTTATTTTTTCATTTCTAGATTTATTCACTCTTTTGTGCATTTACTGAATGATTAGTTGATATGGATCAAGAGTCAAGAGTGAACGTCTGAAAGAATACACTGTAGGCGTTGTGGCAGTGCTTTATGCTTCCTGCCACCACAACTTTCCATAGGCAGAGCTCTCATCCTGCATTTGCCAGTGTGCTTCTGTAAATCCCCAAAGAGACTGTAAACCACAGGAAGATACCAATACATTTCCAGTCCCTAGCACAGACTTGGCACATAGTAGATGTTCATTACATATTTTTAAGATATCTAGCAAGTCACACTATTTGGGCATTTATACTTGGTTCTTTTTCTCCTTTGTGTGCTGGATTAGGCTTGGTTGAGTTCTCTTGTGCTATTTGAAACTGCCTCTATCTCTCACTTCATAGAATATCACACACTTTTGGTTTATTCCCTACTTTTTGACCCTTTCTTTTACTAGCCTTTTATTATGAGTATTCTTTTAACTCTATACTTTGAGCTACTGGATTTTTTTTCTCTTTCACACTGTAGGGAATATCCCTCATCAGTCTGTCTGCTTGGTATCTTTACCTTTGAAGAATGACCCCTCTCCCATACCAAAGGATTACAGTGATGGTTTCTAACCTGATTACACCTGAATCAGATTAGAAAAACATCTTTTTGAGCATAGTGATTGGTCCGGGTATGGACACATTGTCAGAGCAGAACTAATGAGAGTTCATTTGGGATTTTCATATGGATGCTGGGGGAGGGAAGGTCACTTTTACAAATCTGGGATTGTAAACTGAGATTTAGTTATTTAAAAAATACTTATTGAGTTCCTACCCTGTGCCGAGAACTGTGTGTTGTGGACTCTGAGTGCCATAAGCCAGCAGCTGTCCTCAGTCATGGATGCTGAAACAGGGAGAGGAGAGGGCTTACCTGGGAATGAAGCTAACACAAGGAAAAGCATCTTGAAGACCTAGAAAAGGAGAACAGCCCTTGTGATCTTTCTTGAGCATCTGGATCCAGGTGTGGCTGATGATTATGTTGGGCTTCTAGTTAATAAGGAGCCATACAATTAAAAAATTCACTAAGTGTTATCATTGAGTAAAACACGTGCCAGCTCCTAATCATTTCACAATCTGAATCTTCATTTTTGTCTGCTAGTACTTAATTTTATTTCTAGATGACTACTGTATACTGCCACTTGAATATGCCAATGATCTCTGAAATAAAACATATCCAAAAGTAAACTCATTATTATAATTTACCAGAATATAAGCTCCATTAGGGCAGGGACTTTGTCTTGCTCACTGTTATGCCTCAGGGTCTATAAGAGTGCCTGGCACATAATAGGCACTCAAAAAATATTGTTGAACAAGAAATTAAATCCAGACCCCTCAAAACTCTCAGATTATGATACATTTCTGATTATCTTTAGTGAGTACTTTTCTTTACCTTAACAGTCCTCAATGAGGTTGAAATGTGGTGGTTTGGAGAGTGAGTTTATTAGAATCGGTCAGGGAATTTTGTCAGTTGAGAACTGCTGCTTGTTAGAGTTATACATGACATTTAAAAATTAAATAAAATCAAGCTTTGCATGAAAAAACTCACATCCCTGTTAAACCATTCATATAATGTGATGACTCTTATAAACTTCCTACTTTTTCAGCTTTGTAAATGTTTTGGTTATCTTTTGCCATTGTCTTAAACTGCCCCAAAGTTTAGTGGGTTGGAACAATGACTATTTTATTGTATCTCATGGCTCTGAGATTTAGGTAGGGCTTGGCTAGGTGTTTTTTCTGTCCATGTTGGTCACTTGGGGTATTCAGCTGCCAGATGAGCTAGTCTGGCATACCCGTGTACGTGACGCACAGAACACATCACTTCAGCACTCTTTTATTTTCAATGATAGCATGAAATCAAACTACTAATAAGAAAGTCCACAAAAGTAATAGAGACAGTGGAAAACTTTTCTTTTATTGAACTTTGTATAAATAATCATACCAGTTAAAAAAGAGAATATAAAATAGATACTACAGTACAAAAACAGGGAAAAAGCACAAATGTCTATTTGGTAGTTTTTCATTCTAATTTACATAGCCTGAACTTTTGGTTGCAGTCTGATATAATAATATTTTCGGTAAATAATTGTCCAATGATTAATAACTGAATTTTACAAAAGCTGAAAAGTCTGCAAATGATACAATTTAGGCAATCACTAAATTGTACCACTGATATAACATCTTATTTTCTTGATTTGTTCCTTAGGTTTAAACAATTAATATAAAACAGAAGAACTAATTTTAATTTATAGAGATATTATTTGAATTCAGCCAATGTTTCATGTATGGACTAAAGTTTGCACTTACCAAACACTAATATTACACTTTGCAATTTGCACCTTGTTTTGCTGTTTTAGATTATGTAAATACAAAATAAAACTCCAAATGGTCAGGTAGAATGATGGAACTGAAGGAATGCAAGATCTGTTTCTTTGTCTTTGCAACTACTGTGCTATCATTGTTTATTTGAGTCTATCATCTAAATGTAGAAATATAGTCCTTCAGGGATTGGAGAAGGCGCAAGTCCATAATATCCACAAAGAGAGTGTGAAAATATATATGTATATGTCACTGCCCCTGGTTCCTCACCAGAGCTCCTAAAACCCTTACAAATTCCTAAGTGATAACACTAAGACCATCTCTTGTCCCAGTATTTGGTCTTTGACCCGTCTCTGACACAGGGCTCCTAAGACCCTTGTAATATCCCAAGTGATAAGAGCACTAGGAGCGTCTCTTGTTCTAATGGGGCAACTCTGGGTGGGTTCCTGGAGGGCTACTGGATGGGGGCTGGTCACCAGAAAGACTAAGCCATGATTAGAAGCTTGGAATTTTTAGCCCTACCCGTTAACCTCCAGAGAAGGTAGAGGGGCTAGAAACAGAGTTAATAATTGATCATGCCTATGTAAGGAAGCCTTCATGAAATCCCAGTAGGAGGAGGTTTGGGAGCTTCAGGATTGGTGGACACATCCACAGCAGGAGGAGGATGCACCCAGCTCCACAGGGACAGGAGCCTCTGTGCTCAGGACTCTCCCAGACCTCACCGTATCTATCTATCTATCTATTCATCTGGGTTGCTCACCTGTATCCTTTATCATATTCTTTAACAAAATGGTAAGCATAAGTAAGTGTTTCCCTGAGTTCTGTGAGCCACCGTAGCAAATTAATTGAACCCAGAGAGGGGGGCATTGGAACCTCTGATCTGTAGCCAGTCGGTGAGAAGCTCTGGTGATAACCTGGGCTTGTGACTGACATCTGAAGTGTATGTGTATGTTTGTTGGGGGAGCAGTCTTGTGGGACGGAAAACTTACCCTGTGGGATCTGATGTTATTTCCAGGTAGATATTGTCAGAACTGAGTTAAATTGTACAACATCCAGCTGGTGTCATGGAGAATTCCTTGCTGTGGGGAAAAACCTCCACACATTTGTTGACTAGAAGTGTCAGAAGTGAAGTATTCTGAAAAGTAGTAAAGGGGACACACAGGGAAGAAACACAGTAGGGAAGAACTGGGTTTTTTCCTACATAGGTGAAGAACGGAAAAGTTTTTTTCCTTTTCAGAGTTTGAAATGAGCATGCTTTGCTGAGCCTGGTATGTTGGAGGTTGACTGTATAATGGAGTTCTCCACATTAACTTCCATGTAGAATATAATGTTTATTAAAGGACAAGTAACCCAAATAGGCTAATTTGAAGTTTACATGTATATTATTAAAACTAAACAGTAACTATAGCAATTGTTTAGAAACTAGACCAACAAAAGATTTTTTCAGGTAGTAAAGTTTTATCACTGACATTGTTTAAAATTGGTAGCTCATGGTCATGATAAAAATCAGACCAAATTTGTTTTATTATTGTTTTAAAATTCTGAATCCCTTTGTCGCCTGTACCTGGGAAAGATTGGTACACTATAGGTTTAGAGGGTCCAAGATGTTTGGCGCTTTCTCCCAAATGGCTGGAAAGCTGGGTTCAGCTGAGAGTGTCAATAGGAGTAACTATTTGTGGCCTCTCCAGCATGGTAGCCTCAGGCTAGGCAGACTTCTCCCTTGGTAATGCAGGGTTCGCAGAGAAGAATGTCCTAAAAGACTTAGGCAGAACTGCTAGGCTTCTTAGACTTAATCTTGAAAGTCAGAATATTTACTTCCCATGCATTCTATTGGCCAAGCCAGTCCAGAGTCAAGGGGTTGGGAAATTAGCCTCCAGATCTTGAGAGGAGGAGTAGCAAAATATTTGCAGCCATTTTTAATCTTCCAGAGTCAATGTAATTTTTATTTAGAGGCCATACCTCCTCTATCTTTGCATTAAGTTTTGCTCCACTCTATTTACCTCTTATTCAATAAGTGCCCTGTCTGCTGGTTCGTCCTCTGTCAGGCGCTTAGAATATATGAACTAATCATTGTGACTTCTGGATTTCTGATTTTAGTCCTTTCTTTTCTTTTTTCTTTTTCTTTAATATTTATTTATTTATTTATTTATTTGGCTGCGCTGGGTCTTAATTGTGGCATGCATGTGGGATCTAGTTCCCTGACCAGGGATAGAACCCGGTCCCCCTGCATTGGGAGCATGGAGTCTTAACCACTGGACCACCAGGGGAGTCCCCTTTCTTGTTTTAATTTATTTGTTTCTCAAAGGCCCATTTGAGGCAGTGAGCAGTATAGCATAGTATAGGTGCACAGGCTCTGGAGCTATGCTGACTAGTTTCAAAGGATACGTATCTAACATCTCTGTGCTCCAGTTCCCCTATCTGTACACTGGGGATAATGGTGATCGTAACTACCTGCCCAACTGTGTGACATTTAAATGGCTTCATACATATAAAGCTCTTAGAGTAGTGTCTCTCACATGGCATATGTTGAACAAATGATAACTATTATTATCACCATATATCTTGATTGGGTTCACTCAGCAGCAGACCCTGAAACAAAGATCTGAGTGCAAATAGTTTACTTAGGAGGTGATCCCAGTAAACATCAGTAAGGAAGTGAGGATGTGAAATACAGAAGGGAAGGTAGCCAATAAAGGCAATTTACCACCTTGGAAAATTAGAACTTCATCTCACTGGAGAACTTTGGGAGGCAATGTAGAACATACATTTCACAGTGATCTCATCCCAAGGGTCAAGAGAACCGAGTACTTATACACCAATAGTCATCTACCATTGGATAAAGACTTCTTCCAGGTGGTATTAATTCCCTGATACTTCCCTTCTGCTGTGTGAGAAAGTCCTTAGACAAAGAGATACAGATGGTAGCAGTTGGAGGTCAGGTCATGGGCACAAAAGTGATAAGCCTGACCAAGAGATATGGGAAGGGCACTGATGGTTTCCACTGTTCCATTTTATTCATCTACCCAGGATTCTAAATTGGGTTCCTGTATGTGTTGAGCACTCTAAGAATTGGCCAAATGTAGCTTAGAGAGAGAGGGAAGTAGTTTCTGAAAGTTGGAGAGAGAAAGTAGTAAGGGAACTAGAAGTAAGAGATGAGAGTGGGATAGTGCCAATGATAACTGGCTTACATGCCTACATGGATAACTTTATTGAATATTCAAAGGCTCTCATCAATTGGACTTTCTGTATTTATCCACTTTGTTCCTTAATGTTTTCTTTTCCTTCAGTTAGAAAGGCTGAGCTACTTGCCATGGCATACGTGAATCTTGATCATTCCCACTTTAAATGTAGAATGACAATATCATGCACGTAGTAAAGTAGGAGGAGAATCACTCCTTACCAGCTCAGTACAGATTTATGGCTGCAAACATAGTGTGTAAACTACTCAAAGCACAAATTTTCCTCAAACTCATAGTCAGTATTCATAAGTATTGGGGAAGTTACTGTAACCTACAGATTAATACTTCATAGGCTGGTGAGAGTTTGGAAAAAGTCATTCAAGACGCTACTGATCAGTTACCCTAAAATTGGAACCTTCCATTCAGTTATTCAGGGGTCTTCTCTGAAAGCCACACAACAAAGGTAGTGTTAAATTAATTAAACAAGGAGGCCATTAGTCTGAGGTGGCTCTAATGCCATAGCAGCCTACTTAAGCAAACCAAAATCTAAGCCTGTAAATGCCTCAAGGTTATAAAATTGAAACCTAAGGATAACCAATCACAAACAACCAACTAGGCTCTAAGCTATAGCCAATCAATAATTTCCTGACTTTACTTCTGCCTTTTCTTTATAAAAGTCTCACCCTGGAGCTCCTGTCGGTGGAGTGCTCCTAACCACTTCTGGTTCAGTGCTGTCTGATTCAAATCAATTTTTGCTCGAAGAAACTCTTAGAAATGTTAATATGCCTCAGTTTATCTTTTAACAGTAGGAAGAACACTCAGGAAAAGGTCTTGAGGGAAGGACATTGTGTTTGGCTTATATCTCTGGCTTGTATCACCCTGGGTTGATTTTGCATCTGATCTGTGACCCAGGAACAAGAAGGATTTAGTGCTGGGCTGGTTTTCACAGAGGGAGGCTACCATCTCCTACTGGAGTTATTTGGGCTGAGCCACACTAAGTATGTTTTTGAAGTGGTATACTCATTAAAAAATCAAAACCAGAAGAAATTATAGGAGTAAAGCATTGCAAATCACTTCTGTTTATTTAGGCATGGTGTTACCACTGTGCTGGCAGAAGTTTTATTTTTTCAGTTTGGAACCAACCCCATGAAATCAGAGCTAGCCTCATCAGATGTTCAATCAGGAAGTATTTGGTGAGTGCTCAAGGAATACACCACTGAACGTGGGGAGTGTATATGAAAAAACCCCAAAACTCTGGTCTTGAGGAGTTTACGGTTTTATAGGTCAAACTAATGTGTAATCAAAATAAATGTAGACTTATAAATGCAGTAATTACTGTTGTGTATTTAGGGAGAGGGATGGATGAGGACTGAAATACTGGGTTGAAGAAAGGGTAGAGTTAAGTGGAGAAATCTGCAAAGATATACGTCCCTGACCCAACCTCTTCCCTGATTTTTCTCATTTAGACTCTAAAAGAGGCTGTAACTACAGGCTGATGAACAGCCACAAAATACTTTGGAGGCTTTACGATAGAAAGACCCTTGGTGATGTGCAGACCAACACTGTTCAATAGAACTTTTTGAGATGATGGAAATGTTCTGTGCAATACTGTAGCCACTAGCCACTGTGGGCAATGAGCACTTTCAAGTGTCAGTGGAATGGAATCTTTTATTTAATTACATTGAAATTTAAGTAGCCACATAAGACTGGTGGCTACCATATTGGATGGCACAGGTCAAGACAATGCTTTCCTCTGAGAATCAATCACCTCCTAAACAATGGAAACTGGGGGAACAGATAAGAACAAAGGCTGGTGCTAGGCAATGTGGTTCAGGTGGTAAAAGCAAATCCAAAGGCTGCTGTTTGTGTAATGAAGGCCCATGTATCAGTAAGGGCCTGGTTTGGAGACAGAAACCACACCAGCTATTTATTTATTTATTTAGAGGTGAACTTGACATAACATTAAAGTAGCCATTTTAAAGTGAACAATTCAGTGGTATTTAGCACATTCACAACATTGTGCAATCACCACTTCTATCTAGTTCCAAAACATTTTCATCACTCCAAAAGGAAACTCCACATCCATTGAGCAGGTGCTCCCATTCACTTCTTTCTCCAGCCCCTAGGAAATACCAATCTGCACTCTAACACTATGGATTTACCTATTCTGGATATTTCATATAAATGGAATAATACAATATGTGATCGTGTGTGTGTGTGTGTGTGTGTGTGTGTGTGTGGCTTCTTTCAATTCACAGTGGCATTATTCACAGTAGGTAAAATGTGGCAACAACCCAAATGTTCATCAGTGGATGAATGGGTAAACAAATTTTATCTATCCATTAAAGAGGAATGAAGAACTGGGGCTGTGGCAAGATGGCAGAGTAGGAAAACCCTGAGTTCACTTCCTACCATAGGCACACCCATATTATAAATATTTACAGAGCAACTATCTATGAACATGACCTGAACTAGCAGAAAAGATTTTCTACAGCTAAAGATATACAGAAACACCCACAAAGAGATGAATAGGAGAGATGAAGATGCAGTACAGTCAAGATCCACCCACCACCCCGAGACGACCCACAAATGGGAGGATAATCACAGTCGCAGAGGTTCTCCCCAAGGAGTGAGGGGTCTGAGCCCCACATCAGGCTTTCAAGCCTGGGAATCCTGCACTGAGAGGACAAGGTTCCAGAATGCTTGGCTTTGAAGGCCAACAGGGCTTGTGTACAGGAGTGTTGAAGGGCAGTAGGAACCAGAGACACCACTCTTAAATGGCACATATAAAACCTCATATGCTCTGAGTCCTAGCACAGAGGCAGTAATTTGAAAACAGCCTGGGTCAGACCCACTTGCTGATCTTGGAGAGCCTCCCAGAGAAGCAGGAGGCAACTGGGACTCCCCCTGGGAATATAGACACAGGTGGCAGCCTTTCTGGGGAGCTTGTTCTACCACGAGGACACTGGTGCTGGCAAGTGCCACCCTAGCCTATTATCGCCAGGCACTTACCTGCCCACCAGCTGGTTGGCACCAGCCCCAAGCCCCTCCAGGCCTGCAGCCAGCTGTGCTGGGACATGGCACTGCCCACCACTGACCTGCGCTAGCTCTGGGCCCCTGCAGCTCCCAAAGCCACAAGTGGGCTGGCAGCCACCACATGAGGCATGGCCTTACAGCCAACTGGGCTAGGGGCCAGCCCCATCTACCAGTGTGCCCACAGTATTAAGCCCCACCACAACAGAAGGGCTGACACAGCCCACGTAGGAGGCACCCCATAACATATAGCTCTGGTGACCAGAGGGGAGTGTGCTGCTGGGCCCCATAAGATGTGTTCTATATAAGGCCACTTCTCCAAGGTTGGAAAATGTAACCAACCTACCTTACATAGAAATAATCACAGAAAATTATTAGGCAAAACGAGGAGACATAGGAATGCATTCCAAATGAAGGGATAAGAAGAACAAACAAACAAACAAACCCAGGAGAAGAACTAAACAAAACAGAGATAAAGAATCTATTAAATAAAGAGTTCAAGGTAATGATCATAAAGATGCTCAATTAACTCAGGAGAAGAATGGATGAACAAAGTGAGAAGTTTAAGAAAGAGGTATAAAATATAAAGGAAATATAAAGAGCTGAAGAATACAAGGGCTGAAATAAAAATTACATTAGAAGGAATCAACAGGTGATTAGATGATGCATAGGAACAGATCAGTGAACTGGAAGACAGAGTAGTGGAAATCACCCAAGCTAAACAGAGAAAAAAAATTTTTTTTAAATGAGGATAGTTTAAGAGATCTTTGGGACAACATCAAATGCATTGCATTATGCATTATAGGGATCCCAGAGGGAGGAGAGGGAGGGAAAGGGGTAGAAGAAATAATAGCTAAAAATTTCCCTAAGCTTCAGAAGGAAACAAACATCCAGGTCCAAGAATCACAGAGAGTCCGAAACAAGATGAACACAACGAGGTGTACAGCAAGGCACATTATAATTAAAATGTCAAAATAAAGAGATTAAAAGCAGCTATTATTTCTTTTGAGTGTTGACTTTTCAGCAGAAACTTTGCAGGCCAGAAAGAAGTGCATGGTATATTCAAAGTGATGAAAGGACAAAAATTACAGCCAAGAATACTCTACCTGGCAATGCTATCCTTCAGATTTAAAGGAAGATAAAGAGTTTTGCACACAAGCAAAATCTAAATGGGTTCAGCACCACTAAATTGACTTTACAAGAAATGTTAAAGGAAATTCTCTAAGCAGAGAAGAAATGACCACAACTAGAAATATGAAAATTATGAAAGGAAAAATCTCATTGGTAAAGGCAAACATACAGTAAAGGTAGTAGATCAATCACTTATAAAGCTATTAGGAAGGTTAAAAGGCAAAGTAGTAAAACCATCTATAAGTAGTTAAGGGATACACAATACAAATAGATATAAAATATGATGTCAAAAACAATACAAGTGAAGGGGGAGGGTAAAAATGCAGAGTTGTTAGAGTGCATTTGAACTTAAGAGACCATCAACTTAAAAAATAATTATGTATATACATACGTTGTTATATATGAACCTCATGGCAAATGCAAAATAAAAATCTATAATAGATACCCAGAAAAAAGAGAAAGGAATTCAAACGTAACTTTAAAGATAGTCATCAAGGGCTTCCCTGGTGGTGCAGTGGTTAGGAATCTGCCTGCCAATGCAGGGGACACAGGTTCAATCCCTGGCCCAGGAAGATCCCACATGCTGTGGAGTAACAAAGCCCACGTGCCACAACTACTAAGCTTGTGCTCTATAGCCCGCAAACCACAACTACTGAGCCCATGTGCCACAACTACTGAAGCCGTGCACCTAGAGCCTGTGCTCTGCAACAAGAGAAACCATGGCAATGAGACGCTCACTCACTGTAACGAAGAGTAGCCCCCCGCTCGCTGCAGCTAGAGAAAGCCTGCGCACAACAACAAAGGCCCAACACAGCCAAAAAATAAAATAAAATAAAATAAAATAAAATAAAATAAAATAAAATAGTCATCAAATCACAAGGGAAGAGAGCAAAAGAATAAAAAAGAACAAAAAAGAACTACAAAAACAATCAGAAAACAATGGAAAAAATGGCAATAAGTACAGACCTATCAATAATTACTTTAAATGTAAGTGAACTAAATGCTCCAATCAAAAGATACAGAGTGGCTAAATGGATTTTTAAAAGAGACCCATAAATATGCTGCATACAAGAGATTCACTTCAGATCTAAGCATATACACAGACTGAAAGTGAGGGGATGGAAAGGGGATGGAAAATTCCATGCAAATGGAAACAAAAAGAAAACTGGGGTAGCAATACTTATATCAGACAAAATAGACTTTAAGACAAGACTGTAACAAGAGACAGAGAAGGACAGTCAATAATGAAAAAGGGATCAATCCAACAAGAAGATATAACAATTATAAATATATATGTGCCCAGCCTAGGAGCAACTAAACACATAAAGCAAATACTAGCAAACTTAAAGGGAGAAATTGATAGTAACACAATAATAGTAAAGGACTTTAACACCCCACTTATATCAATGGACAGATTATCCAGATGGAAAATCAATGAGGAAACAAAGGCATTAAGTGAAATGTTAAATCAGATGAACTTAATAGATATATAAAGAACATTCCAATATCACTGATGAATATAGATGCAAAAATCATCAACAAAATATTAGCAAACTAAATTCAACAATACATAAAAGCATCATGTACCATGATCAAGTGAGATTTATTTCAAGGACACGAGGATGGTTTAATGTCCATAAATCAATTAATGTGATATACCATATTAACAAATTGAAGAATAAAAATCATTTGATCATCTCAATAGATGCAGAAAAAGCTTTTGACATAATTCAATATCCATTTGTAATAAAACTCTCAAGAAAGTGGGTATAGAGAGAATATACCTCAACATAATAAAGATCATATATGACAAACCTACAGCCAACATCATACTCAATGGGGAAGAGCTGAAAGCATTTCCTTTAAGATCAGGAACAAGACTAGGATGCCCTCTCTTGCCACTTTTATTCAACATAGTATAGTATGTCCCAGCCACAGCAATCAGACAAGAAAAAAAAAGAAGGAATCCAAATTGGAAAGGAAGAAGTAAAACTGTCACTGTTTGCCAATGACATGCTACTATACATAGAAATCCTACAGATGCCTCCAAAATACTACTAGATCTCATCAATGAATTTGGTAATGTTGCAGGATACAAAATTAATATGTAGAAATCTGTTGTGTTTTTATACACTAGCAACAAACTATCAGAAAGAGAAATTAAGAAAATGATCCCATTTACAATCACATTGAAAAGAATAAAATACCTAGGAATAAATCTATAGGAGATAAAAGACTAATACTTGTAAAGCTATAAGACGTTGATGAAAGAAATTGAAGAAAATACAAACAAGTGGAAGGAAATACTGTGCTTATGGATTGGAAAAATTAATACTATTAAAATGACCATACTACCAGAGGCAATCTACAGAGTAAATGCAATCCCTATCAAAATACCAATGGCATTTTTCATAGAACTAGAACAAATAATTCTAAAATTTGTATGGAAACACATATGACCTTGAATAGCCAAAACAATCTTGAGAAAGAAGAACAAAATTGGAGGTATCACACTCCCTGATTTCAAACTACTACAAAGCTACAGTCATCAAAACTGCATGTACAGGCACAAAAAACAGACACATAGATCAATAGAACAGAATAGAGAGCCCAGAAATAAACACACCCTTATATGGTCAATTAATCTACAACAAAGGTGGCAAGAATATACAATGTGAAAAAGACAGTCTCTTCAATAAATGGTGTTGGGAAGACTGGATAGCTACATGCAAAAGAATCAAACGTGACTAGTTTCTCACACCATATACAAAATAAACTCAAAATGGATTAAAGACTTCAATGTAAGATCTGGAACCATAAAACTCCTAGAGGAAAAGAGTACACTTTTTGACATTGGTCTTAGCAATATTTTTTTGGGTCTGTCTCCTTGGGCAAGGGAAACAAAAGCAAAAGTAAACAAATAGGACTACATCAAACTAAAAAGCTTTTGTGCATGGAAGGAAACTATCAACAATAATAAAAGGCAGTCTACTGAATGGGAGTAGATATTTGCAAATGATATATCTAATAAGGTGTTAATATCCAAAATATTAAAAAGCTCATACAACTCAACATCAAGGAAACAAACAACCTCATTAAAGAATGAGCAGAAGACCTGAATAGACATTTTTCCAAAGAAGACATACAGATGGCCAACAGACACATGAAAAGATACTCAACATTACTAATCCTCAGGGAAGTGCAAATCAAAACCACAATGTGATATCACCTCACACCTATCAGAATGGTTATTATAAAAAAGACAACAAATAACAAGTGTTGGTGAGGATGCAGATAAAAGGGAATCCTTGTGCACTGTTGTTGAAAATTTAAATTGATTCAACCACTGAGGAAAACATTATGGAATTTTCTTCAAAAGTTAAAAATAGAACTACCTTAGGATCCTGCAATTCCACTTTTGGGTATTTTTCTGAAGAAAACAAAAACACTAATTTGAAAAGATACATGCATCCCTTTGTTCATTGCAGCATTATTTACAGTAGCCAAGATATGGAAGCAATCCAAGTGCCCATCAATAGATGAATGATAAAGATATTGTATATATATACAATGGAATATTATTCAGCCATAAAAAGAAGGAAATATTGCCATTTGTGACACCTTGGATGAATCTGGAGGGAATTATGCTAAGTGAAATAAGTCAGACAAAGAAAGACAAATACTGTATGATTTCACTTACATGTGGAATCTAAAAACCAAAACAAATAAACATAACAAAACAGAAACAGTCCTCCAAACAATTACTGTGTCTGTTTTCGAGTACTGTTGTACCCTCAAGTGTTTGAAACAGTCCTGGCACAAAGGCAGGGTCAGCATGTTACAGACGAAGGAATGACTGCATATTATTACAGAATATGGATGTACCATAATGTATTTAATCAGTTCCTAATATATTTAATCACATTGAGAGATATGTAAGTTGTTTCTACCTTTTATATATTAACCAATGCTTCATGTTAGACTTTCAAAGCCTGATGAAGACTATGGCAATTTTCCCACCATTGAATGTTCATGGATCCAAATGTTTTGGAAACAGTGATGGCATAGTCTGATTACTTTAGCATTTTCTTGAACTGGACAAGAAACAAAGTACTTATTACATATTTATAAAAAGCATACTATTTATTTATAAATCAATAGTGCCAAATAGTACCAAATACAATGAATGAGAATCATCAAGGGAACCAAATTAAAAAATTAACATTTTACTGTGAACCGATAAATATGTATACATTTATTTTATTATTTTTTTTGATTCATAGTTTGAGTAGTCATTGTCATTAAGTTCTTTTTTTTAAAATTAATTAATTCATTCATTTTTGACTGTGTTGGGTCTTCATTGCTGCGTGTGGGCTTTCTCTAGTTGCAGTGAGAGCGGGGTACTCTTTGTTGTGTGCGTGGGCTTCTCATTGCGGTGGTTTTTCTTGCTGCAGAGCACCGGCTCTAGGCATGCGGGCTTCAGTAGTTGTGGCTCGCGGCTCTAGAGCACAGGCTCAGTAGTTGTGGTGCATGGGCTTAGTTGCTCTGCAGCATGTGGGATCTTCCCGGACCAGGGCTGGAACCCATGTTCCCTACATTGGCAGGTGGATTCTTAACCACCGCACCACCAGGGAAGTCCTGTCATTAAGTTCTTGGCATGAAACTTACTTGTTATCTTTTCATGTGATTACACAGACAGAAGGGTATCATGCATTTTCAATCTTGTTAGGATTATTTTGACTTAACAAGGGTAAAAATATACACAGGACTACATCCCAAACTGTCAAAACTCATAAAAGAGTCTGGCAATAGCTATTAAATTAAAATATCTGTATATTTTTTTATTTTGATGCCCCTGCTTTGGGGATTCTATCTTTTTTTTTTTTTTTTTTTTAAAGATTTATTTATTGATTGATTGATTACTATGTTGGGTCTTCGTTTCTGTGCTAGGGCTTCCTGTCGTTGCGGCAAGTGGGGGCCACTCTTCATCGCGGTGCGCGGGCCTCTCACTATTGTGGCCTCTTTTTGTTGCGGAGCACAGGCTCCAGACGCGCAGGCTCAGTAGTTGTGGCTCACGGGCCTAGTTGCTCCGTGGCATGTGGGATCTTCCCAGACCAGGGCGCGAACCCGTGTCCCCTGCATTAGCAGGCAGATTCTCAACCACTGCGCCACCAGGGAAGCCCCGGGGATTCTATCTTAGGAATAGGAACATCACTATCAAAGAACATATATACAAAGATAATAAAGTAACATTATTTGCAGTGGCCAAAATTTTGGTAGAAAACCCTGTATGTTCATCAGTAGGGAGATTATTGGCTTATTTGTGGAACATTTATGCTATGGATTAGTTATACATTTATTAAAAAGTAAATTGGAGATTATATATATATATATATATATATATATATAAATATAAATCCAGAGGGATAGCCATGATCTACTATGTTTAGGAAAATATTTCCAAAACTTGGAAATAAGGCAAAAAAGATGATTGCCTGATCTTAATATCCTGCTATAGCATTTTCTAACAAGCCCAGTCTGAGGGTCATCTAACTCTCTCTTGAGGAAGAGAGACTTGGCCTGACTTAATGTTTACAATTGATTAGGGCCCAGGCATTTTACATCTCAGTAAAGTTAAAGGTTAACTTGTAGAAATCTAATAAGGTGTGATTATTTTTTTTCTGTATAGTAAAGGAGATAACCCCAAAGGTTAAGATTTTATTTCCCTGTAGGACAATGACCGTTTTTATGTTTAATTTAGCAATTTTATTTATGGCATTCCTTTTTTCACTATTTATATAAGTCCTAGTTTCTCATATCTAAATTGAAGCAGTGTTGTCATTCTGCTGATTTCCTCATTAATGAGTCAAACGAAATTTTGACATGGGCCCATTACTATTTGTGTGGGACTTTGTTTTAACCAATTTGACTGGTTAAATGAGACTGTTAAGTGAGAAAACAAGTTGAAGAGTAATGTGTATAGATTATTTATATAATGATACAAAAACCCCTATTTATATCTCTGCATGTCTGTATATGTTTGTATAAGTGTGGATACAGGTGTGGAAAAACACACACTAGGGTGTTTACTCCTGCTACCTTGGGGGATGGAGTGCAAGGAAAATTATATATATATTATGTATATATGATTTATTTTGTGAATTGGTTCTTAATTTAACAGTTAAACATTTTAATTAAAACATTGAGGGGGAAAACCCTTCAAAAAAGATTCTGCAACAATTTATAATTCATTGTTTGTTTCCATAGTATATACAAGATAGTCATAATAAAAGTTTGTATTTTCAAATGAAAAGTAATTTCACAAAATTGGGGTTCTATTGTACTAGCTACGTCCACCCGTGCTTGTATTATTGGTAAAACTAGTGTGAAATTTATTAATATGTTTTTCTCTTTTGCATTTCTGAATATATAACCTTAGATCTGACTGGTCTAGGAATCCCACTTGGGGTGGGGACAAAGAGAAGGTGTGAAAGGAATGTAGCTTCTGAATTCAAATTTGCTCCAAGACTGTATTTTTGCAAGCTAAGTTACTAGACAAGAAAGGGTTTTCTAAAATCCTGTATTTATCCCCTTTAGCATATGAAGGAGCAAATTGAAAGCACTCTATTTGTAGAGTAGAGGGTGTGACACTTGTCTGGCAGTCTAGAATGTGTCTTGCTGCTCTATGGTAGAGAGAGTATGGTGGAGAGGATCCACTAGATGCTATCTGTGGAGACAGTTCAAATCACTGGATTGGACTAAGGTTTAAACCAGATGTTTAGTAATTTTTCCCCTTACTACCCAGGGGGTGTGGGCTCATGAGAAAAACCATATTAACTTCAAAGTGGAGTTACGTTCTCTCTGTACATTTGGGCTGACATAGGAGTTAATTTAGAATGCCTTTGCATTTTTGTGTTTCATACCCCCAGTTAGGGTTATGCACAGTGTGGTAAAGTGGGAAGGGCTTGGATTTTGGAGTCAGTCTGACCCTTTATAATTATGTGTCCTTTAGTAGGTAATTTACTGTGACCTGTAGTTACTTGTCTGTAAAATAATAATGTATATAACGTGTCTAATACTGTGCTTGGCACAAGGTAGGCTGTCAGAAACAGTGACCTTCCTGTCTTTTAGGGTGAGATGTCAAACCACTCAATTCTGGTGAGAGTCTATAAAAGAGCAACTTTGCCAGTACACTGTACATAGTGGATATTGCCTATTACTGTTCCTTGGCTCAGAGAAATCCCCCACTATTTAATATTTCATAAGACATTTGTAATGGTTGCCACCTGCTTTATTAATAGAATATTTTCTCTCATTAAAGTAGATGAGAAAAGCTGACAGTACTCTGGGGAATGGGTGTGTCTTGCTGAAATCAATTGGAATTTTGCAAGGGCAGGTCCACTGGGATTGTAAATATGTGTGACTGTGGCTTTGGTGGTTTGAAAATGTCCAAGGGACTCTTTCTATGGGAATATCTGATAGTTATATTGGCATAGATAAAGGGACGTTGAGGTTTGAAGTAATGATTTAGAAAACTTGGGCAAAGTAATCTTTAATGAGTAGTTTCTCTTATATAGGCTGCCTAGATGATAGACAGTTATAATCCTCTACAACTGTGTTTCCTTTTGACTGTGTAGCTTGACGTGTTCACATTTCTATTGCCCAAATAAAGATTCACCAGTGTAAGAGGATTATAGCTTTCTAAGGAATAGTGTTATGAAAAACTTAATTAGTGTTTATGTAGCCACTGAGTCTTTTGATCGACTCTGAGGCATGTTTGGACAAACCGGCAATGTTTAGTGAAAACTGGAAATGTTTAGTGAGCCAATCAGATTAACATATGAATAATAGCTCAATTCATAAATGGTTTATTGATTTTTGTTAAATGACCTCCAGATGTGTTTGCATTTTTTCATAACTTATTACAACCCATATTATAATATTTATAAGTAATATAGAGAATTCTTTGGAGATGATGCTATATATAATAAGCTGATCTACACCAGATGGCATTAGGTAAGAGACAAATACTCTTAAAGTTAAGGGCCTGTGTGGTGTAGGACTTTAAGCAATTCTCAAGCAAGTCGTAAAATACCAGATACCTAAATTTTCAAAACGTACATCACTTCTAAAAGGAAAACTTTTGCAAGTTTAATGAGATTCTCATCTCACGTGTGTAAGACACTTCTTTGCTGTTGAAATTAGGTAATGTTGCTGCAATCTCAACCTTACTATTGATTCGATAACTCAATAGCAAGTGATAAAGTTTGCAAAGGTCACTTTCCTAAGCTGCTAGACAAACATTCATAGAAAGATGTGCCTATATTATGTAATACCTGAAGATGCACTGCAAAACATACTGTATATTATATATGTATATATGTACATGTATACATCTATATGTACACACACACAACAGTTGTGAAGTAGGTTGGGAACTGTGTAAATGTAAGAGAGAGAAGACTCACCTAAAAAGAACTAAAGGAACTAATTTAAGCAGTCTATAAATATAAAGCAATTAAAGTTTATTGTGATAAGTAATGCTGACATGTTACATTCAAGAACAAGAGATGAGTGAGAGAAAAATTCCTTTTGGCAAATAACACAGTTGACAGAAAACAAACATGAAAATTTTCTCTGTAATGCTCTGTGCTCTTCCAGTTCTGCAACAAATACAAAGTGATATTTTTGGAGAAGCGGCTAATTTCATTTCATGAGCTCATTCATAATGAGAAATCTGATCATTATTTTAATTCTGCCACTTTTGTGAATGTGTTTTCATTGTTACAATTACATGATTGATATGAAGTCTTTACAGTTATGATGCCAGGTAAATTCTACCTCAATGAATATTTTCATTAATGTGTGTGGGGTTTTTTTTGTATAAAAATACTAAACCAGTGCTCAAATTCTGAGTTGACAAACAAAAATGAAAACCCTCCTATTGTATATGTGATATTTTGATTATATTTATTTAATACTAGATTAAGATATTTTCAGGCTGCAACCTTATAATGAGAAGAGTAATTTCTCTGTATGTGGGAGGATTGTGACTTCAGGTAACTCTGGCCCCTCCTCCCCATCTCCATCATGATTGCCCTAGTTGGACCCTCATCATTTCTTGGCCAGACCATTTCTATAGTCTACTACCTGGTTTTCATATTCAGCAGTCATTTCTCTTTGCAATCTGTTGTGTATATTATAGAGAGAATGATATATGTATTTGAAATGCACATCTGACCATTTGAATACCATGAGGTGCGCTCTGTGGTGAGGGGTTCTCCAGGAGTTTGGGAACCAGATTACACTTTGGGATGGACACTTTAGTATCAACACAGAATGATCAGATTGTAAAAATCCAAGTGACCCCCAGGTGAGTCAGACTTCACTGTAACCTGATGGAATATATCCACTCACTTATGGAGAATGCTAGTCAGTCATGGAAGCTAGAAAGAGGAGACTTAAAGACACCAACTCGTACTGTTGAGGTGAGATTGCTGCTGGCCATCTGGTATGCTGGTCCCATCGGTAGGATTATATCTGCTGTGGAATTAACTGCTACAGCTTTTCCTAAGACACTACAGTGGTGCTACCTTGTTGATGTGATGAAGTGCAAGCTCTTTGCACTTGTCCTTCCCTTTCCTCTTCTGGCTCACTCGTACTGGTTTAGGCATCACTTCCTCCAGGAAGTCCTCCCCTCCTAGTCTGTTAAGTCCCCTTCTCTTTGCTCTTACGACAGTCTGGCACTTAGCAGAGTACACTGAAATTAACACTTTCTGTGTCTAACTCCTGAACTGTTTTATTCTCAGGGGACAGAGGCTGCGCATACAAGAACAGGGAGTGTCTTTTATTCATTTTTATCACTAGGGCTCAGCACTGGGCTATTTCCGCCACCTATTAGGCTCTTGTTTTCCCTGCTATCTTTGCTTTCCTACCAGCAGTGTATGAGCCTTGCCCTTTCCCTAAGCTTTGCCAAGAGAGTGGTTGTTTTAATTTGCATTTCTCTTATCATAAGTGAGGATGAACATCTTTGTCCATTTTTCTATTATGTTTTTCGTCTTTTACCCCTCAATCTTTTTTTTTTTTTTTTTTTTTGCCGTGCTGCGGGGCTTGTGGGATCTTAGTTCCCCAAACAGGGATTGAACGGGGGCCACCACAGTGAAAGCATCAAGTCCTAACCACTGGACCACCAGGAAATTCCCCATTACCCCTCAATTTTTAAGAATTCTTCATATATTAGAGATATTAGCCCTTTATCTGTGATCCATGTTGCAACTATTTTTTTCTCAGTTTGTCAGTTGTCTTTGCCTTTGTTTTTTCAAATGAAGTTGTTAATTTTTATGGAGTCAAATTTGTCAATCTTTTAAAAATTGCTTCTGGATTTTTAGTTATGGTTAGAAAATTGTTTCCTACACCTGATCAGTGAAGAATTCAACCAGGTCTTCTTTTAGTATTTGCATGGTTTTATTTTCTGCATTCAGCTCTCTATTCCTCTTGGAGATGTGTATATGTGTGTATGTGTACTGCGAGGTGTGGATCTAAATTTATCTTTTTTTCAAGTGACTAAACAGTTGTTCATCCCATTTATGAAAAAGTCAGTATTTTCTGTAGTGACTTAAGGTGTCATTTTTATCATATACAAAAGTTTAATATGTACTTGAGTCTATTATTTGAATTTCTATTCTATTTGACTTTTCTATTGATACACCAACCCCACATTATTTTAATTATAGAGGTTCTGTGGTGTTTTAATATCTGGTAGAGTTAGTCACCACTACCTCCGTCATAGCTTTTTATTTTTTTAATTTTTATTTATTTATTATTTTTGGCTGTGTTGGGTCTTCGTTTCTGTGCGAGGGCTTTCTCCAGTTGCGGCAAGCGGGGGCCACTCTTCATCGCCGTGCGCGGGCCTCTCACTGTCGCGGCCTCTCTTGTTGCGGAGCACAGGCTCCAGACGCGCAGGCTCAGTAGTTGTGGCTCACGGGTCTAGTTGCTCCGCGGCATGTGGGATCTTCCCAGACCAGGGCTCGAACCCGTGTCCCCTGCATTGGCAGGCAGACTCTCAACCACTGCGCCACCAGGGAAGCCCAGCTTTTCTTTTTTAGTGTTTTTTCTGACTATTCTTAAATGTTTATTTTTCCACGTGAAGTTTAGTATCAACTGTATGGTTTAGTTCCATTAAAAAGCTTGTTTGTATTTCTATTGAGAGATTGCACTAAATTTATAAATCATCATAGGGACAACTGACATCTTTAAGATGTTAGGTCTTCCTATCCAAGAACAAGGGATGGTTTTTTATTTATTTAGCTCTACTTTATGTCTTTCAGAAGTGGTCTGAAGTTTTTCTAATATAGGTTTTGCATATTTCTTGGTAAAATTTCCCAAGTATTTTAACTTTTTTGTTGCTATTGTAAATGGGCTTTTTTCTACCCTTACATCTCTAACTAGTTATTAGTTGTGTATATGAAGGCTATTAATTTCCATATGTTAATATGGAAATTATTTTGAATAGGAAGATGCAATAGTGTAAAAATAATCTACAACTTCATTAAATAAAAAAAGTTTAAAATGCGTTTTGGATAAACTTTGACAAATTTTATCTGAAAGAAGAAATATATGAGACTATCCAGGAAATTTCTTAAAATAAATCTTAATGAGGGGATGCTTGATCAATCACATATTAACATATATTATGAAGTTTTAGCAGTTAAAATAGTCTGGTGTAATAGTAGCCATATGAATTAATGAAGCAGAATTCAGATATAGCCTGGTATATAGTAATTTAACTTATGATAAATCTGTCATTAAACTTATTAAGGAAAATATAAAGTATTTAATGAATGATGTTGGGAAAGCTGATAATCATTTGGAAAAAAGTTGCTGGATTTCTTCTTCTAGTCTCTGCACTGAAATGAATTTAGATGCATCAACGTTTTAATTACAAGAAATAAAGCCACAAGAATAATGGAGAAAATATAGTTGAGTATTTTTATGATGTGGAGGCTTAGGAAACCTTTCAAAGCATTGATACTTAAACCAGAAAACAAAGGAATATGTTTAAAGATGTATAAGGCGATAAACAAAAACCAAATCAAAACAAACCCCCAAAAGGTTGAAGGTAAATTACAACCTAAGAAAGAGGAAAAATATTGACAGCATATATGATAGATATGGACCAGGAAATAATTTTTTCTTTTTGCAGTCAAAGGTTTTGACTTTGGGAGATTATCACCTGTTCTATAGATAACAAGTGCTTATTTTGGAACTCAAAGTCAAGAATTTGAATTTTTTACCTTCTCCCCATTTATCATTTTACTGAAGCAATGTCTCATTCTTGTTTTTAAATTTTTTATACAGCAGGTTCTTATTAGTTATCTATTTTATACATATTAGTGTATATACATCAATCCCAATCTCCCAATTCATCCCACCGCCTCTACCCCTCACTTTCCCCCCTTGGTGTCCATACATTTGTTCTCTACATCTGTGTCTCTATTTCTGCCTTGCAAACTAGTTCATCTGTAGCAATGTCTCATTCTTATGATCTAATGTTAATAGTGGAAGGGCCTTGAAGTAAAAGGGAATTTCCAAAATGTAAGATAAAAACGAGAATCAGATAAATATGTTGCTAATTTTTAAGTAGGTTTTATAAATTGATGGAAAAACATAAATCCACCGATAGAAAAATGGACCAAAAGATAAAGATGTTACTCACAAATGGAAAAAAGCAAATGGCCAATTAAACTATAAAACAGATGTACAACTTTGTTTGTAATCACAGCAAAGAAAGCAAAAACTTATTAAGATGTCATTTTCACCTATCGTATTAAAAAAGGAGAAAGAATATGATAATGTCCATTGTTGTAAATTGGGTGTAGGAAATAGAACTCCCATATAGTAATAACTGGCACTTCTTAAGAGGGTACTTTGGAACATGTGGCAAAATGTATAGCGTATATACATTTTATTCTATAAGTAGGAATTTATTCTAAGGATATAATCTGATATCTTCACAAAGGTATATATTTAAAAAGTTAATTACAACATTGTTCATAATAATGAGAAAGAAGGGATCAGTTGTGTATGTCTGTTACAGACAATGGAACATTATATAGTATGGAACACTACACAGCTATTAAAAATAACGATATATAACGATATTTAGTGACAGGGGAAAATGTCCATGGCACTGTAGAGTTACAAAATAGCAAGTATAGTACTGAGGGTCTCTTCATACAGAGACACAGAGACACATAACCTCCGGGGCGCCCATCTGCATAGACTAGGATGTGAATGGTGCTCGCAGAATTGTGCAGGGTAGCAGCCCAGATAGTGTGATAATATATATATATATTTTTTTGTAAAAAAATCTGTATATATGTAGAGGAAGAAAACTATTATTTTAAATGAAGGCCTCTGAATTCCCTGAGAGAAAACAGTGATTGTGCTAGATGGGTATGCTTCCTTGTGAAGATGAGGCTCCTTTGGCATAGCTGTGATGGGCAAGGAAGGGATAAAGAGAAAGCTGAACTCTTCTGCCTAAGAAATTGAAAGGAATTTTGGGAATAGAAGCCAGCCAGAGAGGGTGGGGAGGGGAAATACAAGGGGGTTGTACAGCAGCAGAGACTAAATGGTAGGACGTGAAAATTTCCATGGAGCAGAAATGGCTTAGAGACTTCTTTAAAAGAACAGGTTGTATAAAATGAAATTTTACATTTATTGCTTTTCTCTGCTGCCCTCACTGTTGTCTTAAGTAGCATTCAATTCTGCTATACATACAGCCTTCCTTAGGAAATATTTAGCATATTGAAGGGAAGGGACAGCGGTCAGCTTGGTCCCTATGCAGGAAAACACAGAATGGAGGTAGAGAAGCAATGCACTTAGGGTCAGTGCCAAAATATATGTGATTCTCACCAGTCATGGGGACTGTAGCCAATGTTTAGTTTAGATATTCAGGGCAGTTGTTTGTCAAAATAAAAAATGATTTTTTTTCTGGGGGTGGAATTTGGGGTAACTTTTTACTTTGATTTTTAACATCCCTCTGAACTATTTACAATGATCATAATTATTTTTTAAATTAGGAAAACTAAAATTATCTTCTTTTCAGGTAGCGCAACAATGTGAATGTACTTAATGCCATTGAACTATACTCTTAAAAAGGTTAAGATGTTAAATTTTATGTTATGTGCACTTTATCACAAATGAAAAAAGACCTCATTAATGACACAAAGATATTTGCCACAGATCCTTGTGATTTAGAGGAGAAGGAAATATAAAGATAAAAAATATATACTTCAATTCCTCTGGGGTAATTGAATGACTCCTGAAATTTCCTGCATTGTTTGTTTTGGACTGATAGTACTAGAAGATACAAAGTACTGAGGAGGCAAGAAAATTAACAATTAAAAAACTAGTGTGCATTACAAGGAAAGTATCTCATGGTTTATGTTTCACAGTTTCCACATTTTATTTGTGCCCTTCCCACTGCCCACATATTTCTAAAAATTGCCACCATGGGGCAGGAGTGTGCCAGTTAGGTTTCTGAACCTGCCCGGTTTAGGGTTTCCTTTCACACAAAGTCTCCACAGAGGAATTACTGTTCCTATTATACAGACTAAGAAATTAAGGCTCAAAGTGAAGTAGATAGTAGGCGACCTAGCATTACATGAGTGGCAGAGGTAGGATTTAAATACTAGTTTCAGTAGTCCATTGGTTAGGCTCTTTTAGAGCTCTCCTGAGTTTATAGCTATTATTCCCACATTTTTCCCCAGTGTTTTACAGGACCCTTTTATTAAAGACAATAAATTAAACAAATTTTAAACAAACAACCAAACAAAAAGAAAACAGAGGTGTGCTTACTGCATGGATGGTGGTAGAGAGTCAGAATTAATGTGAGAAAGTCACAAATAGAAGATGAAACCTAAGAGGACAAATTAGGTTTTGTTTGTCCATTCACCTGTTTTGAAACTCTTCTTTCAGAGTTTTTACTTGTGAAAAACTTAAAGATGGTAGCAACCGTTGATTAAGATGACATATCTACAGATAAGAATTTCTTTTATCAGAGCAAGTTTTCTCAAAAGACCACTGTTATAGGTGGAATTGTGTCCCCACCCCAATTTATATGTTGAAGTCGTAATCCCAGTACCTCAGAATGTGACTATATTTGGAGATCAGGTCTTCAAAGAGGTAACTGAGGTAACATGAAGTCATTAGGGTGCACCCTAATTCAATATGACTGGTGTCCTGTTTTTTTTTTTTTTCAAATTTATTTACTTTATTTATTTATTTTTGGCTGTGTTGGGTCTTTGTTACTGTGCACAGGCTTTCTCTAGTTGTGGAGAGCAGGGGCTACTCTTTGTTGCGGTGCGTGGGCTTCTCATTGCAGTGCCTTCTCTTGTGGAGCAAGGGCTCTAGGCGCGTGGGCTTCAGTACTTGTGGCGTGCAGGCTTAAGTAGTTGTTTCACACGGGCTCAGTAGTTGTGGCTCACAGGCTTAGTAGCTCCGCGGCATGTGGGATCTTCCCTGACCAGGGATCGAACCCATGTCTCCTGCATTGGCAGGTGGATTCTTAACCACTGTGCCTCCAGGGAAGTCCTTGGTGTCCTATTTTAAGAAGAGGAGTACACACACACAACTGACTATTGTAAAGACACAGGGAGTAGATGGCCATTTATAAGCCAAGGAGAAAGGCCCTCAGAAGAAACCAACACTACCTACACCTTGATCTTGGACATCTATCTTCCAGAATTGTGAAGAAATAAATATTTGTTGTTTAAGCCACCTAGTCTGTGGTATTGTTATGGCGACCTCAGCAAACCTATATCGAAAAACCTCCATCAAAACCATACGGGAGGCTTATGAAAAATGAGAGACCTGTGAATGATTGGGAAAAAACAGGAAAATATTAAAGAAGATGTCCATACTTTTAGTTTCTTCTGCTAATCGTCAGGATACAAGTGCTATTGAAAGGACGGTACTGATCTTGTGTAATTTTCATTCTTCAGGAAACGTACATTAAACCACACAGATTTTTTTTTTTTTGCCTAAAAAAAAGTATGATTTTCTGCTCTTTAGGATAATACAGTTATCTATGTATGGACATAAATCCAGAAAGGCAGCTCCATGTTAACCATGGATTCTGAAATTCCCTTTAATTGTATTTGCTCTTCGATTCTCAGGCCAAAACTGTGAGACTTAGACCAATGACTCATGGCTTAATATGTGGATTTCTGAAAGCTCTGATAGATTTATAAATGTATTTATTTGTGTATATCCCTAGATACACAAGAAGATCCTAAAACTACCTGATCCAACAAATATTATTAGTTGATCAGTCAGAGCATAATGGATCTGATATCTTTACTCTTTTTTATGGCATGCTAATGTTTTCTGTCGGTTTTCCCCTCTTCTTCATGGCTCTTGCTGTCTCCTCATCCCTCCTCGCCTACTTTGAGCTCCTCTTTTCTTTTTCCTTGTCTCTGTCCCTTGCATGCTCTGTCACTGCTATAATCCATTTCACAAATCCTTGTGCTAATTCCACTCTTCGTGGCTATTAAGATGATGTTTCACATGAGTTACACTGAATATTTACATGTGGAAAATAATTAGTGATATTATTCTCTGAATGTTTTCTTTTTAAAAATTTAGAAGTGAAAATCTACATAAACAAAAATAAAGCAAAAAATAAATGTTTGCTTTCTGGATTGCATTAATTTTACAACAACCCAGCAGGGAGAGGAGGAAAGGGAGTTGATTTTCAGCTACTTTAAAGTAAACATTTTGCAACGTTTTATAAATTTCTCTAAATGAAATTAATATGAATTGTTTAATACTTAATAATGTTTTGACTAGAATTTGTAGAACTCCAAAGCCTTTAAGCTTAAAAGCATATATTATGCACTTAATGAAGCTGTTTTATAGCAATGTTCTGTAGAGATGATATTTAAATTTAGTACTAGTTGAGAAGAGTAATATAAGAATGTCTGAATGAATCTTTATAAGAAAGAAAGGAAAAAGGAGAAAAGACATTTTGAGAGGAGATGAAAGATGGCTGGCATTGTGAACTACAGACATGAATCCCCTTCCTCATGGAGAATAGGGGATTTCGAACCACGGGGCTTAGGGGGAGAAGCCAGGGCTGGCTGACTATTTGAATCCAGAAGGTACAAGGAGATAACAAATCAGTTGTTGTGAAACAGAGAGGTTTTATCTGCCTGGCTTCATGAAGTATACTAGGGGGCTGGCCCTGGGACAGGATTGGGCTACCGACCCCAGATGGATGCATTTGTCTTGGAACAGAGAGCCAGCTGAGGTTAGCACGTATATTTCAGCTTGGGAAAGTTGGGAAATGGAAAAAGAAGCAAGTAGATGCCAAAGATCTTACATGCAAGGGAGATTCCCCATTGCTGGTTTGGAGACGTAGAGAGCCAAGTGTCCAGGACCTGAGAATAACTTCTAGGAGCTGAGAATGGCCCTTGGCCAGCAGCCGGCAAGAAAATGGGAACCTCAGTCCTACAACTGTGAGGAGCTGAATTTGGCCAATGGCCCGAATGAGCTTCGAAGCACATTCTTCCCAGAACCTCCAGATGAGAACTCAGCCGGGTTAACAGCTTGAATGTGATACCCAGAGCAGAGAATCCATTTGGATAGCTCTAGGACTTCTGACTTTCATAACTGTGAGAATAAATGGATGTTGTTTTAAGCTGCTAAGTTTGTGGTAATTTGTTATGCAGCAATAGAAAATTAATAGTGATATAACATTGAAAACTCTCTCCTCAAGCTATTTTGGTGTTCTTAACTCAGATTCAAACTGGTTGCCTCTTACCAGTTGTTTTTTACCTTGGGTAAGTCACACAATCCTTCTGAGCCTGTTTTCTTACCAGCATAGTCAAAGGAAATAGTGACTGCCTCCTTAAATGAGTTTAGGTGGTAGGTGAAGTGAATTAATGCTCATGAAAATTCCTAGCAGGTTTCTTGGCATGTGGTAGACACTCTTAAATGGTTTATTCTTTCCTTCCTCCCTTCCTCTTCCTATAGGCCATTCATGCCCTATTCCAGCAGTTTTCAAAGTATGGTCCGAGGTCCTCTGGGGAGTCTCTCAGACCTTATATGGAGTTCTTGAGGTCTAAGCTATTTTAATAATGATAGTAAGATGACATTGGCCTTTTTCACTCTTATTCCTTCATGACTATATGGGGGGGTTTTCCAGAGACTGCCTGACTTATCACAATAGTTGGAATGCAGAAGCAATATGAGAATCTAGTTATCTCCTACTAATCCAGACATTGAAGAGATTTGCAAAAATCTAAACTATGCCAATCTCATCACAAAATATTTTTGTTTTGGAAAACATAGTTATTTTTTTAAATAAAAAACTGTTATTTATATTAACATGTAAGAAGACACATGTACTATTCTGCCTTGAAATGAATTAATAAAATTTTAAATTTTCTTGGTTTTCATTTCCAATATGGTAAATATGAATAAACAAAAGCTCTTTGGGGGTCCTTGATAATTTTTAAGAGTGCTTAAGCAGAGAACCCAATATTTCCTACTAAATGTTCATCCTCCATGAGGAGGTAAAAGTGCCTAGAAAAACAGCTCTATAGAAAAATGAATTTAGGAAACACTGAAATGTATTTACCTCTACTCCACCCCTTACACAACAAATGAGAGGAATCCTGGAAATACAAACACAGTTTAAGTTTGCTTAATTCAGCATTTCCCTAATTTAAACTACTCGACTATCAAGAGTAACAGGAATGATTTTACTAGACACTGATAATAAGATTGAGATGCAGGCTCAGATTGTGAGAGAACGATTTTATTTTAAGGGCATCAGAAAGAGAGAAAAGGGCATTCGTAATAAGCAAGATCATCTTTCCCAGTGATTTTTTTTTTTTTTTAACACAGAAAGCCTAACAAGAGATTAGCCTGTAGATCACAAGGTGTTAAGAACTACTCTTGCAAGGTTGTCTCCACTGCATTTCACCTACCCTGCTCTGTCTCCGTTCCCCTATGCTTATTGTTTACTTCCTTGGTGCACACCTATTCTAGCCCTAACAGCCCATACCCTGACCTTTTGGAGAATAAACTTTTGAAAGATATTCTTTCTCTTCCTTCCTTTCTTTCTTTCATTTCCTTCCTTCCTTCCTTCCTTCCTTCCTTTCTTTTCTCTCAACATCTTTATTGGAGTATAATTTCTTTACAATGTTGTGTTAATTTCCACTGTATAACAAAGTGAATCGGTTATATGTATACATATATCCCTATATCCCCTCCCTCTTGCATCTCCCTCCCACCCTCCCTATCCCACGTCTCTAGGTGGTCACAAAGCACCGAGCTGATCCCCCTGTGCTATGCAGCTGCTTCCCACTAGCTATCTATTTTACATTTGGTAGTGTATATATGTCAATGCTACTCTCTCACTTCGTCCCAGCTTACCCTTCTCCCTCCTCATGTCCTCAAGTCCATTCTCTATGTCAGGGTCTTTATTCCTGTCCTGCCGCTAGGTTCATCAGAACGATTTTTTTTTTTTTTAGATTCCATATATATGTGTTAGCATATGGTATTTGTTTTTCTCTTTATGACTTACTACACTCTGTATGACAGACTCTAGGTCCATCCACCTCACTACAAATAACTCAATTTCATTTCTTTTTATGGCTGAGTAATATTCCATTGTATATATGTGCAACATCTTTATCCATCCATTCATCTGTTGATGGACACTTAGGTTGCTTCAATGTCCTATTGTAAATAGTGCTGCAGTGAACATTGGGGTACAGGTCTCTTTTTGAATTGTGGTTTTCTCAGGGTATATGCCCAGTAGTGGGATAGCTGGATCATATGGTAGTTCTATTTTTAGTGTTTTAAGAAACCTCCGTACTGTTCTCCATATTGGCTGTGTGAATTTACATTCCCACCAACAGTGCAAGAGCGTTCCCTTTTCTCTGCACCCTCTCCAGCATTTATTGTTTGTAGATTTTTTGATGATGGCCATTCTGACTGGTGTGAGGTGATACCTCATTGTGGTTTTGATTTGCATTTCTCTAATTAGTGATGTTGAGCATCCTTTCATGTGTTTGTTGGCAATCTGTATATCTTCTTTGGAGAAATGTCTGTTTAGGTCTTCTGCCCATTTTTGGATTGGGTTGTTTGTTTTTTTGATGTTGAGCTGCATGAACTGCTTGTATATTTTGGAGATTAATCCTTTGTCAGTTACGTCATTTGCAAATATTTTCTGCCATTCTGAGGGTGGTCTTTTCGTCTTGTTTATGGTTTCCTTTGCTGTGCAAAAGCTTTGAAGTTTCAAAAGGTCCCATTTGTTTACTTTTATTTTTATTTCCATTTCTTTAGGAGGTGGGTCAAAAAGGATCTTGCTGTGATTTATGCCATAGTGTGTTCTGCCTATGTTTTCCTCTAAGAGTTTTATAGTGTCTGGCCTTACATTTAGGTCCTTAATCCATTTTGAGTTTATTTTTGTGTATGGTGTTAGGAAGTGTTCTAATTTCATTCTTTTACATGTAGCTGTCCAGTTTTCCCATAACCACTTATTGAAGAGACTGTCTTTTCTCCATTGTATATTCTTGCCCCTTTTGTCAAAGATAAGCTGACCATATATGCGTGGGTTTATCTCTGGGCTTTCCATCCTGTTCCATGGATCTATATTTCTGTTTTTGTGCCAGTACCATACTGTCTTGATTACTGTAGCTTTGTAGTATAGTCTGAAGTCAGGGAGCCTGATTCCTCCAGCTCTGTTTTTCTTTCTCAAGATCGCTTTGGCTACTTGGGGTCTTTTGTGTTTCCATATAAATTGTGCAATTTTTTGTTCTAGTTCTGTGAAAAATGCCATTGGTAGCTTGATACGGATTGCATTGCTGTAGATTGCTTTGGGTAGTATAGTCATTTTCACAATGTTGATTCTTCCAATCCAAGAACATGGTATATCTCTCCATTTGTTTGTATCATCTTTAATTTCTTTCATCAGTGTCTTATAGTTTTCTGCATACGGGTCCTTTGTCTCCTTAGGAAGGTTTATTCCCAGGTATTTTATTCTTTTTGTTGCAGTGGTAAATGGGATTGTTTCCTCAATTTCTCTTTCAGATTTTTCATCGTTAGTGTATATGAATGCAAGAGACTTCTGTGCCTTAATTTTGTATCCTGCTACTTTACCAAATTCATTGATTAGCTCTAGTAGTTTTCTGGTAGAGTCTTTAGGATTCTCTATGTACAGTATCATCTTGTCTGCACACAGTGACAGTTTTACTTCTTCTTTTCTGATTTGGATTCTTTTATTTCTTTTTCTTCTCTGACTGCTGTGGCTAAAATTTCCAAAACTATGTTGAATAATAGTGGTGAGAGTGGGCAACCTTGTCTTGTTCCTGATCTTAGAGGAAATGCTTTCAGTTTTTCACCATTGAGAACGATGTTGGCTGTGGGTTTGTCATATATGGCCTTTATTATGTTGAGGTAAGTTCCCTCTATGCCTACTTTCTGGAGAGTTTTTATCATAAATGGGTGTTAAATTTTGTCGAAAGATTTTTCTGCATCTATTGAGATGATCATATGGTTTTTATTCTTCAATTTGTTAATATGGTTTATCACATTGATTGATATACTTATATTGAAGAATCCTTGCATCCCTGGGATAAATCCCACTTGATCGTGGTGTACGATCCTGTTAAAGTGTTGTTGGATTCTGTTTGCTAGTATTTTGTTGAGGATTTTTGCATCTATATTCATCAGTGATACTGGTCTGTAATTTTCTTTTTTTGTGACATCTTTGTCTGGTTTTGGTATGAGGGTGACGGTGGTCTCGTAGAATGAGTTTGGGAGTGTTCCTCCCTCTGCTATATTTGGAAGAGTTTGAGAAGGATAGGTGTTAACTCTTTTCTAAATGTTCGATAGAATTCACCTGTGAAGCCATCTGGTCTTAGGCTTTTGTTTCTTGGAAGATTTTTAATCACAGTTTCAATTTCACTGCTGGTGATTGGTCTGTTCATATTTTCTATTTCTTTCTGGTTCAATCTCGGAAGTTTGTACTTTTCTAAGAATTTGTCCATTTCTTCCAGGTTGTCCATTTTATTGACATATAGTTGCTTGTAGTAATCTCTCATGATCCTTTGTATTTCTCCTGTGTCAGTTGTTACTTCTCCTTTTTCATTTCTAATTCTGTTGATTTGGGTCTTCTCCCATTTTTCTTGATGAGTCTACCTAATGGTTTTTCAATTTTGTTTATCTTCTCAAAGAACCAGCTTTTAGTTTTATTGATCTTTGCTATCATTTCCTTCATTTCCTTTTCATTTATTTCTTATCTGATCTTTATGATTTCTTTCCTTCTGCTAACTTTGAGGGGGTTTTTGCTCTTCTCTCTCTAATTGCTTTAGGTGTAAGGTTAGGTTGTTTATTTGAGATTTTTCTTGTTTCTTGATGTAGGATTGTACTGCTGTAGACTTCCCTCTTAGAACACTTTTGCTTCATCCCATAGGTTTTAGGTCGTCATGGTTTCATTGTCATTTGTTTCTAGGTATTTTTGATTTCCTCTTTGATTTCTTTAGTGATCTCTTGGTTATTTAGTAGTGTGTTGTTTAGCCTCCATGTGCTTGTATTTTTTACAGTTTTTTTCCTGTAATTGATATCTAGTCTCATAGCGTTGTGGTCGGAAAAGATACTTGATATGATTTCAACTTTGTTACATTTACCGAGGCTTGATTTGTGACCCAAGATCTGATCTATCCTGGAGAATGTTCCCTGAACACTTGAGAAGAAAGTGTATTCTGCTGTTTTTGGATGGAATGTCCTAAAAATATCAATTAAGTCTTTCTGGTCTAATGTGTCTTTTAAAGCTTGTGTTTCCTTATTTATTTTCATTTTGATGATCTGTCCATTGGTGAAAGTGGGGTGTTAAAGTCCCCTACTATTATTGTGTTACTGTCGTTTTCCCCTTTTATTGGTGTTAGCGTTTGCCTTATGTATTGAGGTGCTCCTCTGTTGGGTGCATAAATATTTACAATTGTTATAACTTCTTGGATTGATGCCTTGATCATTATGTAGTGTCCTTCTTTGTCTCTTGTAATAGTCTTTATTTTAAAACCTATTTTGTCTGATATGAGAATTGCTACTCCAGCTTTCTTTTGATTTCCATTTGCATGGAATATCTTTTTCCATCCCCTCACTTTCAGTCTGTATGTGTCCCTAGGTCTGAAGTGGGTCTGTTGTAGACAGCATATATACGGGTTTTGTTTTTGTATCCATTCAGCCAGTCTGTGTCTTTTGGTTGGAGCATTTAATCCATTTACATTTAAGGTAATTATCGATATGTATGTTCCTATTACCATTTTCTTAATTGTTTTGGGTTTGTTATTGTAGTTCTTTTCCTTCTCTTGTGTTTCCTGCCTAGAGAAGTTCCTTTAGCATTTGTTGTAAAGCTGGTTTAGTGGTGCTGAATTCTCTTAACTTTTGCTTGTCTGTAAAGGTTTAATTTCTCTGTTGAATCTGAATGAGATCCTTGCTGAGTAGAGTAATCTTGGTTGTAGGTTCTTCCCTTTTATCACTTTAAATATGTCCTGCCACATCCTTCTGGCTTGCAGAGTTTCTGCTGAAAGTTCAGCTGTTAACCTTATGGGGATTCCCTTGTATGTTATTTGTTGCCTTTCCCTTGCTGCATTTAATATTTTTTCATTGAATTTAATTTTTATAGTTTGATTAATATGTGTCTTGGCATGTTTCTCCTTGGATTTATCCTGTATTGCACTCTCTGTGTTTCTTGGACTTGATTGAGTATTTCCTTTCCCATGTTAGGGAAGTTTTCAACTACAGTCTCTTTAAATATTTTCCCAGACGCTTTCTCTTTATCTTCTTCTTCTGAGACCCCTATAATTCGAATGTTCGTATGTTTCATGTTGCCCCAGAGGTCTCTGAGACTGTCCTTGATTCTTTTCATTTTTTTTTCTTTATTCTGCTCTGTGGCAGTTATTTCCACTATTTTATCTTCCAGGTCACTTATTCTTTCTTCTGCCTCAGTTATTCTGCTATTGATTCCTTCTAGAGTATTTTTAATTTCATTTATTGTGTTGTTCATCATTGTTTGTTTACTCTTTAGTTCTTCTAGGTCCTTGTTAAATGTTTCTAGTATTTTCTCCATTCTGTTTCCAAGATTTTGGATCATCCTTATTATCATTACTCTGAATTCTTTTTCAGGTAGACTGCCTATTTCCTCTTCATTTGTTTGGTCTGGTGGGTTTTTACCTTGTTGCTTCATCTGCTGCATATTTCTCTGTTTTCTCATTTTGTTTAACTTACTGTTTGGGGTCTCCTTTTCGCAGGTTGCAGGTTCATAGTTCCCATTATTTTTGGTGTCTGCCCCCAGTGGCTGAGGTTGGTTCAGTGGCTTGTGTAGGCTTCCTGATGGAGGGGACTGGTGCCGGTTCTGGTGGGTGGGGCTGTATCTTGTCCTGTTGGGCAGCGCTACATCCCGTGGTGTGTTTTGGAGTGTCTTTGAACTTAGTATGACTTTAGGCAGCCTCTCTGCTAATGGGTGAGTTTGTGTTCCTGTCTTGCTAGTTGTTTGGCATGGGGCATCCAGCACTGGATCTTGCTGGCCATTGGGTGGATTTGGGTCTTAGTGCTGAGATGAATATCTCTGGGAGAGCTCTCACCGATTGATATTATGTGGGGCTGGGAGGTTTCTGGTGGTCCAATGTCCTGGACTCGGCCCTCCCACCTCGAAGTCTCAGGCCCAACACCCAGCCAGAGCACCAAGACCCTGCTAGCCACATGGCTCAGAAGAAAAGGAAGAGAGAAAAACAAAAGAACAAAATAACAAAACAAAAACAAAAACAGAAAAATGAACAGACAGGACCCTAGGACAAATGGTAAAAGCAAACCTATACAGACAATACCACACAAAGAAGCATACACATACACACTCACAAAAAGACAAAAAGGAAAAATACATATATATATATAAAAAAAAGAAGAGAGCAACCAAACCAATAAGCAAATCCACCAATGATAATAAGCACTAAATACTATACTAAGATAAACATAAAACCAGAAACAAATTAGACGCAAAAGGCAAACCCCAAGTCTACAGTTGCTCCCAAAGTCCATTGCCTTAATTTTGGGAACGTTTGTTGTCTATTCAGGTATTCTTCAGATGCAGGGTTTATCAAGTTGATTGTGGGGATTCAATCTGCTGCTCCTGAGGCTTCATGGAAAAATTTCCCTTTCCTTTTTTTTTTAAAATTAATTAATTAATTAATTAATTTATTTTTGGCTGTGTTGGGTCTTCGTTTCTGTGCGAGGCCTTTCTCCAGTTGCGGTGAGCAGGGGCCACTCTTCATCGCGGTGCACAAGCCTCTCACTGTCATGACCTCTCCTGTTGCAGAGCACAGGCTCCAGACGCGCAGGCTCAGTAGTTGTGGCTCACAGGCTTAGTTGCTCCGCGGCATGTGAGATCTTCCCGGGCCAGGGCTCGAACCCATGTCCCCTGCATTGGCAGGCAGATTCTTAACCACTGTGCCACCAGGGAAGCCCAATAAGGTACACATTTAAAGTGGAAATTTGATAAGAGTTCACATGTGTTTACTCCCATGAAACCATCACCACAATCAAGATAATGAACATACCCATCACTCTTTTCTTTTCTTTGTTTGCACAGCTCCTGGGGTTCAGCTTTGGTTTTGGCCCTGCCTCTGCATGTAGGTCACCTTCAGGTGTCTGTTCCTCACCCAGACAGGAGGGGGTTAAAGCAGCAGCTGATTAGGGCTCTCTTACTCACTCAGGCCAGGGGGAGGGAGGGGTACAGTAATAATAATTGGAATGCAGGGCGAGCCTGCGGCAGCAGAGGCTGGCATAACATTGAACCAGCCTGAGGCGCACTGTGTGTTCTCCCAGGGAAGCTGTCCCTGGATATCGGGACCCTGGCAGTGGCGGGCTGCACAGGCTCCTGGGGGATGTGGATAGTGACCTGCGCTTGCACACAGGATTCTTGGTGGCAGCAGCAGCAGCCTTAGAGTTTCATATCTGTCTCTGTGGTCCAAGCTGATAGCCGTGGCTCGTGAGTGTCTCTGGAGCTCGTTTAGGCAGTACTCTGCCTTCTGTGGGCACAGGGAGAAGGAATCCCCTCTCCTTGCACACCCCAAAACAAAGTTCTCTTGCCTCTTAGGCAGTTCCAGACTTTTTCCCAGACTCCTTCCCATCTAGCTGTGGTGCACTAGCCCCCTTCAGGCTGTGTTCACGCAGCCAACCCCAGTCCTCTCCCTGATCTGACCTCCGAAGCCTAAGTCTCAGTTCCCAGCCCCCACCCATCCTGGTGTTTGAGCAGACAAGCCTCTCAGGCTGGTGAGTGCTGGTTGGCGCCAATCCTCTGTGTGGGAATCTCTCTGCTTTGCCCTCTGCACCCCTGTTGCTGCACTCTCCTTCGTGGCTCCAAAGCTTCCCCCCCACCCACCCACTGTCTCCACCAGTGAAGGGGCTTCCTAGTGTGTGGAAACTTCCTCCTTCAGAGCTCTCTCCCAGAGGTACGGGTCCCTTCCCTATTCTTTTGTCTCTGTTTTTTCTTTTTTCTTTTGCCCTACCCAGGTATGTGGGGATTTTCTTGCCTTTTGGGAAGTCTGAGGTCTTCTGCCAGCATTCAGTAGGTGTTCTGTAGGAGTTGTTCCACATGTAGATGTATTTTTGATGTATTTATGGGGAGGAAGATGATCTCCACATCTTACTCCTCTGCCATCTTGAAGGTCCAGCCTCTCTTTCTTTTTTCTTTCTTTCTTTCCTTCTTTCTTCCTTTCTTTTTCTTTCTTTCTTTCTTTCTTTCTTTCTTTCTTTCTTTCTTTCTTTCTTTCTTTCTTTCTTTCTTTCTTTCTTTCTTTCTCTGCTTTGAAAGAGTAACGATTGTTTCTAGAAAACATTTTTCTAAGCCAAGTATGTCCTCTCAGAAGACAAAGAATGACTGGGGGAAGGGGAAAGTTAGTTGTTACTGATTCTCTGCTAATTCCTTGTGCCCAGTCGCATCCTTACCTTCCTGCCTCTTCAGTCTGCCAGCCTCAGATTCAGAGCCATCATTACTCTAAGGGGAGGGGGCCCAAGGAGACCTCCCACCTCAAGCACAGGGAGTGAATATGAAAGGTGTTAAATTCTTTCCCTTGTTCTATTTCTGTAACAGCTCAATTCTGTGACATGAAAATCTCCCTCTCTGTCTTAAAATAGTCTGTAAAGAAAGATGCAAAGCTGTAAATCATTAAACATTGCCTCCAACTGATTGCTAAGGAACCTAAACATAACAGAGGAGGGTGTTGGGAATTTGAGGAAATTGTTTCAGAGAAGAAAAAGAAATAGAACTAAGGCAGAAAAACCTCAACTGGTGATTGGGGATTAGGGAACCAAGGGGGAGATGTTGTTTTTCAAATGGAGAAAGACTACTTTTGAGAAAGCCTTCAGACAAGTCATGGGATTAGCAAAACTCTAGGGTGGAAAACCCGTGAGCAGTGGCCAGCCCTGGGCAAATGATCTTCCTCATTATGAATATTCTCTTCTTCCTTTCTGATACTCGCTGAGTCTCATTTTTTTTCACAGTGACTGGTCAAATAATTCCAGCTAAGATATAGATAGTCAAGAGCAGTTTAAAATAGATTTGGTCCATTCAGGTATGTATAGTTCAAGTTTGGGGAGAGAGGATGAGAGGAACAGCATGGTAGATTTAAACCCTGACACTGGTTCTATAAAACTGAACCCGTGTACCTCAGATTGGGACTTGAACCCACAGGCCAGGACTCGAACCCAGTGAAAAACCGAGATTGGGACTTGAATCCACGGTCTTTTAACTGAGATCACACACCTGGTCTCAGGACTTAATGAAGCTCAGGTTCTTGATGTCTCATCACAGAAAGAATTTGGTGAGAGACAAAGTGATAGGTAAGAAGTGGGTTTATTTAGAGAGAAACACTCCACAGACAGAGTGTGGGCCATCTCAGAAGGTGAGAAAGGCACCAAGGTATGGGGTTGTCAGTTTTTATAGGGGTGGGTAATTTCATAGGCTAATGAGTGGGAGGACTATTCCAGCTATTTTGGGGAAGGGGTGGGGATTTCCAGAGATTGGGCCACCATCCACTTTTTGACCTTTATGGTCGGCCTTGGAACTGTCATGGCTCCTGTGGGTGTGTCATTTAGCTTGCTGATGTGTTACAGTGAGGGTATACTGAGGCTCAAGGTACAGTGGAAGTCCACTCATCTGCCATTTTGGACCTATTTGGCTGTGATCAGTTTTTTTTAAATTAATTAATTTATTTATATTTTTGGCTGCGTTGGGTCTTTGTTGCTGTGTGCGGGCTTTCTCTAGTTGCGGCGAGCAGGGGCTTCTCTTCGTTGAGGTGCATGGGCTTCTCATTGGGGTGGCCTCTCTTGTTGCGGAGCATGGGCTCTAGGCACACGGGCTTCAGTAGTTGTGGTGTGTGGGCTCAGTAGTTGTGGCGCACGGGCTTAGTTGCTCCGTGGCATGTGGGATCTTCCCAGACCAGGACTTGAACCTGTGTCCCCTGCATTGGCAGGTGAATTCTTAACCACTGCACCACCAGGGAAGCCCTCTAATCAGTTTATATCATGTCCTTAGGCTATGTCATTCTTTTAAAGGTTGTGCCCTGCCCTCTTTCATCCTGTTTCAAAACCACTGGTGTCAGTATCTAGGGTCAGGGGTCTCCACTGGTAACCTCTCAAATGCTGTCTCCACAGGAAGGACCTACCTGTAGGTAGAGAATAAATCCCCTAATATGGGATTTATTCTCATGGTTTGTTGCTTTTAGTTTTTATTGTTTGACTTAATCCACATATGCTTCCTGACGGCAGGGTTTTATTCTGCTGTGATGGTAGCTGGAGCCCTGCTACACTGTAGCACATGCTGTGTGTACTGACAGGTGGCCCTTGGCCACATCTCAGGGAGAATCTCAGTATACCCTTTTTTATACAGAGCCAACCAAGGTAGTCAAAAGCTAATAGCATTTGTCAACATGGGTAAGATTAGTATTTTCCATTTTCTGCTTAGACCTTAGAATTTTCATTATATATGCAAAGTGGTCAGAAACGGGTATATGTGAAAGACTGAAGGTGTAAAATTCCAAGAGTGTAGCAGAAAATCTAGGAGGTTGGTTCCATGTCCTATACATTAAATAGTTCAATGAAGATTATTAGTTTTCTTAATATAAGATTAGTATGTTCTTATGACCTTTCTGATGGGAATTTTTGGATCAAAGATTGCCTATCTACTGATACAAAGAAATTTGGTAGTCAGAGTGTATCTTCCAAGCATTTGTACCTCAGAATATGTACAAAATCCAATTGTTATTTAGAAACTGATATTAGAATGGAAATAAAATGTGTTTAAATTAGTGTTTTTGTTTTTTTAGAGAATGATCTATTTGCACATGGATTTGTTTGAATCTAGCCTCTTGAAAACATGAAGGACCCTCAAATTTGTCATCTTGTGTTCTTTGATTAGTATTATACATACTCTTCTTAAAGAAATAGGATCTGCAAGTCTATTTTTCTTTTTGCCCTAGAGATTTCACTTATCTTTTTTGTATTATCCTACAGGGTTAGGCGATTATGTACATTTATTTTGTTTTTTCTGTGAATGGATTTAAATTCCTTTACTTAGAAGCCATCCCTTCAGGGAATGAAGGGGGCTTATCTTTGCTGGCCATGTGGATTCCTGTGAATTCTCTCATCCAAGATGAAAGCAATTTGCATTCCAGTAATACTGAGCTATCTTGTGTTTCTCCCCAAATTGGTAATTTTCCAGAGGCTTTCTCCTCTGTTTGGGATGTCCTTTCCTAGCTGGTAAACACTTTGTTCATTCTTCATGTTTATGAATCAATTCTTTGTGAAGCTTTTTCTTTCCATCTTCATCTCCTTCAACCCCTACCCCATAATCCTAGGCCAGAGTTTATCATAGCTTCTTCTCTAGTATCTCCACACCACAGATATAGCTCTATTATTACGTTAATCATGTTATACTGGGTCATAACGTTAGCTCTTCTGATTTCACTTAGCTTTCTAGGACTAAAGTTGTTGATCTTTCCAATCTCTGTAAACTTTACCTTGGGTCTCCATACAAGTCTCCTTAATAATAAGTTAAATGTAATAAGTTATATATAATAAGTTATACGTGATAACAACAACTATTCATTAAGTGCATACTACCATATTTTATCAACAAGGTACACATAGTTTTCTTCCATATTTAAACATCTCTAAAATCAGGATGCATCTTAAAATTGATTAAGTCTTAGGTTGATGAAATACAATGTATGTCAGCCACTGTACTGATTTCTTAATATTATATTTCATCCTTAATAATCCAATAAGGTATTTTTTAAAAATAAATTTATTTATTTATTTATGTATTTATTTTTGGCTGCATTGGGTCTTCGTTGCTGCACACAGGCTTTCTCTAGTTGAGGCAAGTGGGGGCTACTCTTCGTTACGATGCGTGGGCTTCTCATTGCAGTGGCTTCTGTTGTTGTGGAGCACGGGCTCTAAGCGTGCAGGCTTCAGTAGTTGTGGCTCTCAGGTTCTAGAGCACAGGCTCAGTAGTTGTGGCACACGGGCTTAGTTGCTCTGCGGCATGTGGGATCTTCCTGGACCAGGGCTTGAACCTGTGTCCCCTGCATTGGCAGGTGGATTCTTAACCACTGCACCACCAGGGAAGTCCCAAGGTAAGTGCTATTAATATTTGGTTTATGGATGAGGAAACAGAGATTTGGAGGGATTAAAAAACTGGTTCAAGGTACATAGCTACTAAGAGGCAGAGCAAGGACTGAAATTTAGGGATGTATGTCTTCATCACCCATGATCTTAATCATTCTGCTGGGGAAGAGTGGGAAGAATGGAAGGAAACTAACATTTTGAGGACTTTCTATTATGTGACAGCCACTGTGTGAGGTACTCCTTGTACTACTGAAACCATGAAACTCAGATTGGGACTTGAACCCACAGTCTTTTAACTGAGATCACACACCTGGTCTCAGGACTTAATGAAGCTCAGGTTCTTGATGTCTCATTGCAGAAAGGATTCAGGGAGAGACAGAGTGATAGGTAAGAAGTGGATTTATTTAGAGAGAAACACACTCCACAGACAGAGTGTGGGCCATCTCAGAAGGGGAGAAAGGCCCCAGGGTATGGGGTTGTCAGTTTTTATAGGGGTAGGTAATTTCATAAGCTAATGAGTGGGAGGAGTATTCCAGCTATTTTGGGGAAAGGGTGGGGATTTCCAGGAATTGGGCTACTGCCCAATTTTTGACATTTATGGTTGGCCTTGGAACTGTCATGGAGCCTGTGGGTGTGTCACTTAGCTTGCTGATGTGTTACAATGAGGGTATACTGAGGCTTAAGGTCTAGTGGAAGTCCACTCATCGGCCATCTTGGACCTATTTGGCTCTAATCAGTTTATATCATGTCCTCAGGCTATGTCATTCTTTTAAAGGTTGTGCCCTGCCCCCTTCCCTCCTGTTTCACTACTTCTCATTTTATTCTCACAAAAACTTTGAGGTAGGCATTATAGTCTTTATATTATAGACAAGGAGACTGAGGCTTATGTTAGATAGATTGTTTGAAGCCACATAGCTGGGAAGTGCTGAAGTTAGGATTTGAACTCAGGCCTGGTGGGTTCCATAGTCATTTTCACCAGAATTTTAGCAGTGCCCTTTCAGTTTAAGAGAAACTGAACATTGATATAGGCAATGTGAACCGAACAGATATAAAAATCCATTCCCCAGGTGGCAAAATTAGGTAGTGTTCCTTGTATGGTGATCTAAGAGTGTCTTAGACTCTCGACTTTCCTTAAAGATAAAAGAAGTAGGGACTTCCCTGGTGGCACAGTGGTTAAGAATCCGCCTGACAATGCAAGAGACACGGGTTCAAGCCCTGGTCCAGGAAGATCCCATGGGCAGTGGAGCAACTAAGCCCATGTGCCACAACTACTGAGCCTGCATTCTACAGCCCATGAGCCACAACTACTGAAGCCTGTGGGCCTAGAGCCCGTGCTCCGCAACAAGAGAAGCCCACGCACCACAACGAAGAGTAGCCCCCACTCGCTGCAACTAGAGAAAGCCCAACGCAGCCAAAAATAAATAGACAAATAAATAAATAAAGTTATTTTTAAAAAAGTAAGCACCAGTGATGACTCTGCTGATTTGAACTGTGGACTAGTCTCAGGGTGTTTTCTTGACGTGTGTAACAAAGATAATGCTCTTTAGCCTCCACTGCCTCATCCGGTACCCCAGCAATGTGTATACCAGGTGACACAAGGGCTGCAATTAACTGGACCCTGCCCTGTAGCTTTGTGTGTTAAAGGACGCTGAACTGGCACCATAAACAATGTTTAACTGATATTCCATTTATTAAACTGTTTGACTTGTGGCCTAACTGATTTAGCCTGGGCTAGACCATTAACCCCTTGGACACTCCATTATGCAGGATGCCTATCATATGCATTTATTTTGTCTTTCATAAAGAAATACCTTTCCCCCCTTTTGAAGGAAAAAGCAAGATAGTTTCACAAACTAGTCTTAATGAGCTCACTGCAAGAATTCAAATATGCCGTCTTTAGGTATATTCAGCTCTTTCAAAGAGTATAACGTGTGAATACGCCAGTGTATTCATTTTTCTCTTGGACGAATTTTGATTTGTAGCTAGAGTTAATGAATTTAAGAGTAGTATTCCAAGGTAGTGTGTCCCAAAATGTATTCCAGCACATGTTAGCTCTAAGAGTTGACCTTTGAAATATGGATCCCATGGTCAAATAAATCTAGGTAATGTAGCAAAGCTATTCCTCCCTCATAGAGTTTAACCATTAGTGCATTAAAGGCCCTGATAAGTCCAGCTGTAAAGAACTTGTTTTTTGGTAAGTCTGTTGACAATTCATGGAACTAGTGTTTCCTTAACACACTTCAGGATATACTGCCTCTGGCAGAGGCTGTAATTGCCCCTGTATCCACTCTCTTTTTCCTTTTAGTAAGAGAATCTCTGAATTGTGGCTAGGCACATAGCTTTCCAGCTAAACACTACGTTTTCTCACTTCTTTATAACCATTTGCAGCTGTGTGAATGATTTTTTTGATAGTAGAATGTAAGCAAAATTGATGTGAGCAAAATTGAGTGTTACTCCTTTAAAAGGAAGTTGCTTGCCCTCTACTTTCTATCTTTCCCCATTCTTGCTGGCTGGAACGCTCAATTGCTGGTGACTCAGTTTTGACCATCTGGCCAGACAACACTTCAGGGGATGCCAAATGAAAAGATACAAGGACTCTGGGTCCCTGATGGTTTTGTGGACTAGCCATTTATATCTGAATTGTTTCACGGAAGATAAATAAAATTCATTTTGTTTGAACCACTCTATTTTGGGTATCTTTGTTATAGCTGCTTAATCTAAACTGTCACTAATCACTGTCCTGGAATTCTCTGAGAATTTTATGCTTGGGTTAGTATAAACTTCCTGAATTCTATTGGCTTTTCTTAATAAATGTTTTTAAAGAGAAATTCCTAAATGCTTTAGAGGAAGCTAAAAATTTAGGTGAAATAACGTTTGGAATGAAGCTAAGCTGTAGACTTAGCATTAAAATATAGAATGAACACTCAAATAATGAAATATTTGCTCAGACTGAGCCAGGTGAAAGACTGGACTTTCTCATGAAAGAAGATGAGGCTTTAAGTGACTCATGTTATACATAGTATCACTAATTTTTCTAAGTGTGTTTATACATAAATGTCTCAAGCTACTGAAATAAATGAATGATTCATATTAGCTTCACAAAGAAAGCCTTTGGGGTTTTCTCTGTCTGCTCTGCATTTTAACTTGCCATTATTTAAAGGCTTATTCAAGACTTTTAACAGCAGACACACTGGCAACAATGTCAATTCTGACCTCAGTCAAACATAATAGGAGAGAGCAAATTGTGTTTTCCTCGGAAAAGAAAACCACAGCATATTTTCCTCCTGCAATAATTTGATTTCCTTTTGCTGTAGAAAGTCCAGAGAAAATGACAGCAGTTCTGCCATAAGCTTCCACAAGTTGAAACTGAATGTCTGTGATTGTACTTCCCATGATGAGTTTTCTACACTAATGCTTGGGTTTCCATTTTAGAGCCCCTGATTACTAGATGTGCTTCAAGATCTTAATGTAACTAAGCACCCTTGGCTTGGCTCTGCTTTGGGGCAATGGCATCCTGCCGGTTTCTGTGATGAATGCGTCCAGAGCTTTAGCCCTGAAAACTCCAATCTCCAAGGAATTGTCGACTTTGTCTCTGACATTTATGAAGGACATCTGTGTAATGTCTGACCATGGCCTAAATCTCTGTATCTCCACATCTATCATGGTACCTGTGCTTAGCTGCAAGCCCAGCAACGGAAAGGAGCAGTTTACTAATTGGAAATCGTACCAGGTTTTGACTTTTTCATTGCAACATCTGTGAAGTAGTATGAGATTTGATTGGTGTCTAAAAATCTTTATTTAATTTACTACCAGAAGCAGATCAAATTTCAGATTCCCTTTGCTGGTATTAGCGTCAAGATAAATCTTTTATAAGGGTGTACAGGAATTCTAAAGAAAAAGTGAAAGCAGTAGCTTTTTAGATTTTCCTTGTTTTATGTCGGGTTTCCAAGAAATGAAAAAGAATTTTTTTCTTGGGAGAAAGTTAAAAACTACTTGTGCAGAGGAAAAAAACAGAAAAGGAACAATGATATGTCATATTTTTAGACTCCTGAAGGCTAATTTTGATCCATTTCCTTTTTTTTAAGATTATAATATAGTTCTTTGCAGGTCATCTCATCTCTGGAACATTCTCACTCAGTTATCAGTGAAACCCAAAGATATCTGTGGGACTAAACTCTTCTTTGAAAGATTAGCATAGATTCACTATCAACAAAACAAAATAGCACTTATCCTCTACCTCATAACATCTTTTGAGAAGAGATTTGTGAGTCTTTTGGGTGCATGTGCTATGAAAATGCAAAATGGTGGTAAATAGATGATGTAAAGGGAAAAAAGGTTTCCATAGGGTCCCTTTGTAAAAGCAAACAAATACATGAGTTCTATACAACATTCATGATAGGGCATACCACTTCTGTCCCAGACTGCTAATTTTTCCTTTTTCTCATTCTTTTTTCCCTCTTTTTCTTATTATTTATAGATAGAAACTTCTAATCTTATTCCCTTCCTGAAATGAGTTCTCAGCTCACTTCAGACTGCTGAATTCCAAAGAACATGGGTCATGTTTGGAAGCTTTCTTGGTGAAGGGCCTTAGTGCAACACCACCTGTGAATAAATGCTTAACAAGTAGGCTTTTGATCATGACGTCTCTTAGATATTAGAAAAAAATTGTTTCAATAGAATAGCTTCAGGCTGCAACTCACTGTTAAATAAATTAGACAGCTGCCTCAAATCCTTTCTGAAACGAAGTGGGATTTACTCACTAAATAAAATAAGAGATCCACTCATCAAGGCAACAAGTATTCATTCTTTAACATGGCTTCAACAGATCATGGTGCTAGGCTGGTGTCATCACAAGGTTTGTGTTAGAAAGCAGTGTGCACAAATGAGGTCACATTAATCCTAACAACTCAAATTTTACTGACTTGCGAGAGCCTTAGCCTCCTGAAAATGCCCTGCTAAGTATATTTTTAGGGTATCTTTAGGGGTCTCTCCTATATTCTCCTAGATAGCCCTTCTGCTCAATGATGTCCTCTTCCTAAGAAAACCACTGAGAGCGGTTGCTGCATGCTGTCACCATACTTCTGGAGCTCCCAAAGCTGCAAACTTGAGGGCCCACGTAGAGTAGTATGCCCTGTAAATGACCCTGGCCCAGGAATAAGCTGTGTTCTGCACAGAATATATTTTGTCAGGAGGCACACAAAGAGGGTCTTAGAAGGTGTCTCCTAAGTTCCTTTGGGAAAACAGTTTTTTTTTTTTTTTTTTTTTTAAATTGATGGAGAGCAAACCCTTGAATTTCTAATTTTATTTATTTATTTATTTATTTATGGCTGTGTTGGGTCTCCGTTTCTGTGCGAGGGCTTTCTCTAGTTGTGGCAAGTGGGGGCCACTCTTCATCGCAGTGCGCGGGCCTCTCACTATCGCGGCCTCTCTTGTTGCGGAGCACAGGCTCCAGATGCGCAGGCTCAGTAATTGTGGCTCACGGGCCCATTTGCTCCGCGGCATGTGGGATCTTCCCAGACCAGGGCTCGAACCCGTGTCCCCTGCATTGGCAGGCAGATTCTCAACCACTGCGCCACCAGGGAAGCCCGGGAAAACAGTTTTTTGTTTGTTTGTTTGTTTTTGTTTTTTTCCATTTTTGCCTATAGCATCTCTCTCTCCTTAGAGCTCAAACACGAGTCTGTGTGTCCTGAGCAGGAGAGCCACCATGTTATTCCCTTCAAATCCCAGATGTCTCCCACAGTGTGCCTTGAAAAACCCTACTCCCTGCATTCACTCTACGCCTCTAGGCAGATCAGTTTGTATAAATAGACACCTGTGGTCTTCCACTACCTCATCAGACATGCCCAGACGTGTCTGAATCCCAGCAGAGGAAACAGCTTAGGCTAAAACCAAAGCATCTGTACATGCTTAACAAAAAATTCACACAAAATACTATGAAACTTAAAGTCTTTCAGTGGAAAATGCCTCATATTAATTTGGTTCATGCATGCCTGCTTCATTTATAATCCAAATAAATTCCTAGGCCCCATATGGCCCAGTTCTGGCATAGTACTACATTAAAGAAACACAGTTTAGCAACCAAAAGTAATTAAAAAGTAATTCCCACATTTATTTGGGCTTCCTTAAGAATATTAAACAAACGACAAGTTCATAATCCTTAGTTATGAATCCTTCTAGAAGCTTTCTTTCTTCTTTCATGTTCTCTCCTGTCCCTTTGTATTCCTAGTGCCTCTATTTGTGCTAAGTCCCCAATATTTCTCTCCCAAACCTGCCTCTATGTCTCTTACTTTTTCTTTTCTTGTTGCCTTTTCAGTTTGTTCCTCTCTTTCTCAAAATCTGGGAAATTTTGATAAAATTGAACTCATCTTAATGGGTCAAAGTTTCATGGAAGCTAACAGACCAAGACAAGATACTTTTTAGTGAGCAGAAAGGGTAGGGATGCATCAATAATTTTTGTATCTATTATACATTCATCTGACATTTATTGAGGACCTAATATACATGGCAGGCATTGTGGAGGCACTGAGGACATAAATGAATAGGATATTGTCTCCGGCTTCAGGAAACTCAAGTCCAGTAGAAGGTAGAGGCATATTAGACAAATGATTGTAATCAGTGGGGCAGGTATAAGAATGGACTTCGATTTTAGGCCATATGTGACACCAAAGTTGGGTAGGTCAATAAAGGCTTCACAGAGGAGAAGCCCTTGCCTTTAAGGATAAGTTGTAGTTTTTCAAGTGGGTGGTTTCCTAAGGCAGAAACCCAGCAGTGATCCTAGAGTCTTCCCATTCCTTTATCCTCTACAAATACTTTTAGTTCTTACGGCCTATTGAGTCTATCTCCTTAACATCTCTTCTGTCCATCTCTTTCTGCCAATCCACATTGCTGTTGTTTATGTTAGCACAGCTTTCACTTTGAAAGTATCCAACTGGCTTCTTATTTATCTTCTTGCCTATTATCTGGCACCTTTTGAAAATATCTACCATATTGCCTATAGTCTAGATAAGTCATTTTCAATTTTATTTTCTGTCTCAAGACTACTTTATACTCTCAAAAAGTAGTGAGGACCCCAAAAAGCTTTTGTTTATGTGGGTGATAGAAACTTAGAATTAAGTTAAAAATTTAAAGATAAAAACAATCTCATTACGTGTTAACATAAATAACATGTTCTTATGAAAAATATGTTTTACAAAACAAAATAAAATTTAGTGAGAAGAGTGGCATTGCTTCTTATTTTCTTTTTGCAAGTCTCTTTATGTTTGGTTTAATAGAAGACAGATGGAGTCACATATCTATTTCTACATTCAGTCTGTTGCAATGTCACATGTTATATAGCCTCTGTAAGCCTCCATTGTACACTCTAAAAAATGAGGGTGAACAATACTATTATTGCAAAAATATTTTTGACCTTGAAAACCTTCTAAATGGTCTTGGGGAACCCAGGGCTTCTTAGGTCACACTTTGAGAACTGCTAGTATGGATCTTTCTAAAGTACAAATCTGTTTATGCTTAAAATCTTTCAGCAGCTCTCTTTTGCCTACAGGATAAAGTAAATGGAAGAGTGGGAAGACATTAAGATGACTCCTAGATTTTACGCTTAGATAACTGGATAAACAAAATAGAAAATTAGAAAAGGGAAGCATATTTTTATAGTGATGAAGTTGATGAATTCAGTTTTTTTTTTAGTCATGGCTTTTGAGGTGAGTACCAGTTAACTACTGTGTAAAACATACCCCTCAAAAAACATAGTGGCTTAAAACAGCATTTGTTATACCACACCAAAGATGTGATCTGTGAAATAAAGAATTGATAAATTGGACTTCATTAAAATTGAAAACTTCTACTCTGCTAAAGACAATAACAAGAGAATTAGAAGACAAGCCACAGAGTAGGAGAAAGTATTTGCAAAAGACACATCTGATAAAGGACTGCTATCCAAAATATAAAAGAACTCTTAAAACTCAACAATAAGAAAACAAATAACCTGTTTTAAAAATGGGCTAAAGACCTGAGCAGACATGTCACCAAAGAGGATATACGGATGGCAAATAGCATAAGAAAAAATGTTCTACGACCTATGTTATCAGGGAAATGCAAATTAACAACAACGAGATACCACTATGCACCTTTTTGAATGGCCCAAATCCAGAACGCTTGACAACACCAAATGCTGATGAGGATGTGGAACACTAGGAACTTTCATTCATTACTGGTGGGAATGCAAAATGCTGCAACCACTTTAGAAGGCAGTTTGGCAGTTTCTCATAAAACTAAACATACTCTTACCACTTGATCCAGCAATCATGCTCTTTGGTATTTGTTTAATCAAAGGAGTTTAAAATTTATGTCCACACAAAAACCTGCGCAAGGGTGTTTACAGCAGCTTTATTCATAATTGCCAAAATTTGGAAGCAACCAAGATGTCCTCCAGTAGATAAATGGATAAATAAATCATGGTACATCCAGACAATGGAATGTTATTCAGCTCTAAAAAGAAATGAGCTATCAAGCCATGAAAAGACATGGAGGAAGCTTAAATGTGTATCACTAAGTGAAAGAAGCCCATCTGAAAAGGCTACACACTATATGATTCCAACTGTATGACATTCTGGAAAAAGCAGAACTAGGGAGATAATAAAAAGGTCAGTTGCTGCCAGGGGTATGTATACGCGGTGGTGGGTAGAGGGGGGATGAATAGGCACAGCACAGAAGATTTTTAGGGTGATGAAAATACTCTGTATGCTATTATAATGAAGGATATATGTCATTATACATTTGTCCAAACTCATAGAAGGTACAACCCAAGAGTGAATCTTAGTGTAAACTATAGACTTAGAGTGATTATAATGCATCAGTGCAGGCTCATCAATTGTAAAAAACGTACCACTCTGGTGGGTGATGTTGATAATGGGGGAGGCTATGTATCTGTGAGGGAAGGGAGTATATGGGAAATCTCTATATCATCCTCTCAATTTTGTGGTAAATCTAAAACTTCTATTAAAAATTTAAAAAATTTTAAAGAAACCCAGCATTGTTAAGCATTTGTTATTTCTCACAAGACTGTAAGTTGACTGGACAAAGCTAGGTGGTGAATGGAGGATGGTGGACCCGTGGGATGGAGAGCATTTCATCTGGCCTTTCTTTTGTCAGTCTAGTGTGCTTCCTGCTCAGTCTTTGCTTTTTCAGGAAGAAAGTGCCTCCTGCCACTGGTAGAAAGTCAGGAGACATCTCATCTGGGTCACTCTTTGCCAGTGGGTGGAGAGCCAGAAGACACCAGCAGTCTCCTGCTACTGTGTAGAGGGCTGGGAGAGCCTGGGCTTGGGTTGCCTTCTGCCACTGGGTGGAGGATTGGGAGGTATTCTACCTGCTTTTTTTTTTTTTTTTAATTTATTTATTATTTATTATTTATTTTTGGCTGTGTTGGGTCTTCGTTTCTGTGCGAGGGCTTTCTCTAGTTGCAGCAAGTGGGGGCCACTCTTCATCCCGATGCGCGGGCCTCTCACTATCGCAGCCTCTCCTGTTGCGGAGCACAGGCTCCAGACGCGCAGGCTCAGTAGTTGTGGCTCACGGGCCTAGTTGCTCCGCGGCATGTGGGATCTTCCCAGACCAGGGCTCGAACCTGTGTCCCCTGCATTGGCAGGCAGACTCTCAACCACTGCGCCACCAGGGAAGCCCTCTACCTGCCTTTAATATTCCTCCTCTGGTTCTCATAATGTCCTGTATTGGTATTTATAACATTACATATTAATCATTGACTTTTTTTCAGGCAGAGACTATGTCCCCCCAATATTCAACACAATGCTTAGCATGTCATAGGCACTCAATAACTGTTTGAGAAATGAATGGATGGTGAAATTTGATATTATGCAAAGCAGGCTGACAGTAGGAAATCATTATAAACTTTTGAACTGAATTATGACATAAGGAATTGTGTTTTAGGAAGATTTTACCATTATTATGGATGTACTGAGAAATACACTCCTCTACCTGGGTGACAACTACTTCTTTTTATTCTTCCTCTTGGAAGACTTCCATGATAATTGGTGTTTTTCATGTACTTAAACACAATTATATAATTCGGGCAGTAAAACCCATAGACATATCAATTTGTGAAGGTACTGAATTAGTGAAAAGCAGTGAACTATTATCCACATCTTCCCAGTGAGAGTGCTAAATATGTAAGCGGACAATGACCAGACCATATATAACAATAGAACTCTGATCTGGAAGCCCAGGAAGCAAACCATACCTCTGCAGCAATTGGCCCAGAATTGTCAGGACTTGGTCAATGACTGCCAACTTTCCTATTTTGGCCACTACTTCCCAATCAGGACTGAACAGAGAAAGTCAAATATGCTCTCCAAACCAATCACATAATATGCCCTGCTTCTCGGTAGCTCACCTCAAGTTTCCCAACAACCGCCAATCAGAGCACACCTGAAGCCTTTCCTCTTTCTTTCACTATAAAGCTTTCCCATCCCCCTGCCTGCCTTTGAGTCTTTGCCAAACACAAGAGATGACGACTTGGCATAGCAAATTCTGAATAAATAGCCTCTATTTGTTCTCGTTCGGTGATCTTCATTTACCTCCACACCAGTAAATGAAATAGTTCACAAGAGGTTGAACTAGGGTAGATGTGGTCGAGTATCACAAACACCCTCCTGAACAATGAGCCAGTCTAGACACCTTGGGAAGCTGCTTTATCTCAGTTGCTTTATATATTTTAGAAGAGTTGGTGGTGAAGCACTCTAGTGCATAAATCTTAACTCAGTTATCATGGTTCCAAATCATTTTTATAGCTGAATAAGTCATTGAAAGCATTGTTTTTATTAACCTGTAATCTAATGCTTCACCCCCTGGAAGTGCTGCCTTTCAGTTTGGGGTTAGATTCTGTTGATTTGTCAGTTAATGTCTCTCAGATTTTTTTCTTTCTTCTCTGTCACATTGCCACTACCCTCGTCCATGTTTTCATGACCTCATAAGCAGCAGTCATCTAAGTGACCCCTTTGAGCCTCCTTCCACTTGAAATCATTGTACATGCCTAGCTTATGCTAATCTTCTCCTAACTTCCATCATGTTACTAATTTCCTCAAGAACTTACTCAATTTGTAAACTTTATTGGCATCAGTGCCTTCCATCATATGGCTCCCCTAATTAACCTGGCACCCCTAACTAACCTAGCAACCCTGTGTCCTCCTGCTTTCCTACATGTTCTGGGCTCCTATCCACACCATGTTTATTCCACCTTTGTGCTTCTGGTCATTCTGCTGCTTCATCTGGAATGTGTTCTTTCTTCTTTTTTATGTGTATTCTTGTTTAACGCATACTTTAACCCTCACTTTGTCCCTCAGTAGTCTGGTACAAGATTCTCTTATTGTGAACTTGCTTATCCTGTGAACTCTGTTTCACTGTCAGGTTCCAGCTGGCCATAAAGGAAGCTGCAGGAGATTTGGGAGGCAGAATTGAAAGCAGCAGTCATTATAGTTGGAAACTTGTCAGTGGTTAGAGGCAGTGAAGACAGATGCCAAGATGCCAGCAGTTTCCAGCTTATTGTCATGCTTCCAGCTCTCCTTCCCAACTTCCTGCCCTACTGACTAACAGCAGCCCCAGGCTGGCCCACAACCAGATGCTCTGCTGTAAGCTCCTAGGGGCAGTAACTCCAAAGAGTCAACCATCTTCCACAGAGTTCTACAGCAGTCCCCTTTCACAGTATGCTGGACGTGCTTAGTTTCTAGATTCAAGTATGATTGGGGAACAGAGTACTGAAGTCCTTACTTGTGCACCCACTAGGATTAACACTTGGCCACATACGCTCTGATCTTTTTCTTCCTCACTCTCACTGAATTTTTATCACTTTGGGGCCAAAAATCTGATTTTATGTTATCAAACATGCTTCCTTACTCTATATTCATGGTATATATACTAGGTTCTGGATTTTGATATGTATATTTTTTAATTCAAAAGGGAAGCTAATATATATATTTTAAAATTCAAAACACCCTTCCATTTCATGCACCTTACTCGTGCAATTGAGAGTCAGGACTAAGCCATAGATTTACAAAAGTCCACTGTGAACTCAAAAGCCAGGAATTTGACTGTTTTCTTTCTGTATGTGCTCTAGCCCAGGGACATTTCATATAGAAAGCTATTGCTGCTGCCTCAATGTTGAAGGCAGAGTGCTGGAAAACTGGTTGTGGGATGATGAAAACCTTGGTTTAATATCTCTAAATATTACCTTGATACACAGGAAAAAAATCTAAAACTTCTCATGGAATGAATGGATTGTATGTCCTTTCAGTAATGCTGTTTTTTTGCAAGTAGACTTCTGATAAAAATTGAACAGGAGCCAATTTGAGGCTTCATTTTCTGGCAAGGATCCTAAGTTCATGTGTTCTGTGTTCTTGATTAAGAGCAGACCTATATACTTACAAACAAAAAAGAGCAAAAGGTAGGTTTGAAGTTCTCTTGCAAAAATGAGAAAATCTAAAAAGTTTTCTTGCCTGAATAGATGATCACCACAATCTTTATCTTCTGACAAAAAATGCAGTTTTTTGAGAAAAAAGAGTATCCTACTTTCTGTATCTTTAATCATCATTTTCTTCTTTCTTTCTATAGAGAAAGGATTGCTGGAGATAATTGTTCTGACCTCTGATGCTTACTGGCTTTAGGCCTCCCAATACCTCAGAATCTTGAAACTCTATTTCACTGAAACTGCAAGTGAAATTTGGTATGTTTGGAAAGCATGATGTTCCACACTCTCTGAACATGTAGTTAAGTAAGTCATTAACCCAGAGAGCAGAGCTTCGAGAGCCTTGGAAAATGAAGGAAAAACATGAACATTCAATGCTGATTTCTGCAGAACTGTTTTCTAAGAAAAATCTTGTCTCTTCTTATATTCCTCTGTGCAAATCAAACAGATAGTGGTGTTGGTTGCACAACATTGTATATGTAATTAACACCACTGAATTGAATACTTAATAATGGTTAAAATGGCAAATTTTGTTATATATATTTTAGGACAAAAATTTCCATAAAAAGAATGCCCATCTTTTCATACAGGAGTCTTGGATAAGCTTAAGAAGGTCAATGGATTGTTGATTTACATGATGATAGAAGACAGAAGCAAGATTCTACTCACAAGAAAAAAAAGATTTATCTGAAGTCCCTGGAAAAGGATTCTGTGGTACTATTTTATGAGCAAAGGGCTGCTTTTTAGGTTACTTGGAGAGATAGATTGAATTTCTTTTTCTTCATTTCCATTTTCAAGACTCTGATGTTTATAGATATTGTGGAATTCATTCACTTATTCATTCATTCTTTTATCTTTAGCAAGTGCTAGCTCTAAGAATATAGAAAATTATTTTATTTTAGAAAAAGATACAATCATTTGAAAAGTAACTTACCTGAAAAGATCATGACATGAAAAATATGGAATCAACAATACAGTGGTCTTCATGGATTTGAATATGCTGAATGGTCATAATCTGAGATTCCAAAGCAAAGATTCTTCCTCTTTTATTTTATTTTTTTAATATGCAGTTTTGGGGATATGTCCCTACTGATTTTCTTTCTTTCTTTTTTTTTTTTAAAAAACATCAGGTAAATGTTTATTTTCTCTCATTCCAACCCAGAAAAGGTACATAGGTCTCGAGTTATCCCATGAAACTATCATCTACTATACATCTTTTTTTTTTTTTAATTTTTGAATTTTATTTTATTTGTTTTTTTATACAGCAGGTCCTTATTAGTCATCAATTTTATACACATCAGTGTATACATGTCAATCCCAATTGCCCAATTCATCACACTGCCACCCCCACCCCCGCCGCTTTCCCCCATTGGTGTCCATACGTTTGTTCTCTACATCTGTGTCTCAATTTCTGCCCTGCAAACCGGTTCATCTATACCATTTTTCTAGGTTCCACATATATACGTTAATATATGATATTTGTTCTTCTCTTTCTGACTTACTTCACTCTGTATGACAGTCTCTAGATCCATCCATGTCTACAAATGACCCAATTTCGTTCCTTTTTATGGCTGAGTAATATTCCATTGTATATATGTACCACTACTTCTTTATCCATTCGTCTGTCGATGGGCATTTAGGTTGCTTCCATGACCTGGCTATTGTAAATAGTGCTGCAATGAACATTGGGGTGCATGTGTCTTTTTGAATTATGGTTTCCTCTGGGTATATGCCCAGTAGTGGGATTGCTGGGTCATATGGTAATTCTATTTTTAGTTTTTTAAGGAATCTCCCTACTGTTCTCCATAGTGGTTGTATCAATATACATTCCCACCAACAGTGCAAGAGGGATCTCTTTTCTCCACACCCTCTCCAGCATTTGTTGTTTGTAGATTTTCTGATGATGCCCATTCTAACTGGTGTGAGGTGATACCTCATTGTAGTTTTGATTTGCATTTCTCTAATAATTAGTGATGTTGAGCAGCTTTTCATGTTCTTCTTGGGTATCTGTATGTCTTCTTTGGAGAAAGGTCTATTTAGGTCTTCTGCCCATTTATGGATTGGGTTGTTTGTTTTTTTTAATATTGAGCTGCATGAGCTGTTTATATATTTTGGAGATTAATCCTTTGTCCGTTGATTGGTTTGCAAATATTTTCTCCCATTCTGAGGGTTGGCTTTTTGTCTTGTTTATGGTTTCCTTTGCTGTGCAAAAGCTTTGAAGTTTCATTAGGTCCCATTTGTTTATTTTTGTTTTTATTTCCATTACTCTAGGAGGTGGATCAAAAAAGATCTTGCTGTGCTTTATGTCAAAGAGTGTTCTTGCTATGTTTTCCTCTAAGAGTTTTATAGTGTCTGATCTTACATTTAGGTCTCTAATCCATTTTGAGTTTACTTTTGTGTATGGTGTTAGGGAGTGTTCTAATTTCGTTCTTTTATATGTAGCTGTCCAGTTTTCCCAGCACCACTTATTGAAGAGACTGTCTTTTCTCCATTGTATACACTTGCCTCCTTTGTCATAGATTAGTTGACCATAGGTGTGTGGGTTTATCTCTGGGCTTTCTATCTTGTTCCATTGATCTATGTTTCTGTTTTTGTGCCAGTACCATATTGTCTTGATTACTGTAGCTTTGTAGTATAGTCTGAAGTCAAGGAGTCTGATTCCTCCAGCTCCTTTTTTTTCTCTCAAGACTGCTTTCACTATTCGGGGTCTTTTGTGTCTCCATACAAATTTTAAGATTTTTTGGTCTAGTTCCATAAAAAATGCCATTGGTAATTTGACAGGGATTGCATTGAATCTGTAGATTGTTTTGGGTAATATAATCATTTTCACAATATTGATTCTTCCAATCCAAGAACATGGTATATTTCTCCATCTGTTGGTATCATCTTTAATTTCTTTCATCAGTGTCTTATAGTTTTCTGCATACAGGTCTTTTGTCTCCCTAGGTAGGTTTATTCCTAGGTATTTTATTCTTTTTGTTGCAATGGTAAATGGGAGTGTTTCCTTAATTTCTCTTTCAGATTTTTCATCATTAGTGTATAGGAATGCAAGAGATTTCTGTGCATTAATTTCGTATCCTGCAACTTTACCAAATTCATTGATTAGCTCTAGTAGTTTTCTGGTGGCAGTTTTAGGATTCTCTATGTATAGTATCATGTCATCTGCAAACAGTGACAGTTTTACTTCTTCTTTTCCAATTTGTATTCCTTTTATTTCTTTTTCTTCTCTGATTGCCAAGGCTAGGACTTCCAAAACTATGTTGAATAATAGTGGTGAGAGTGGACATCCTTGTCTTGTTCCTGATCTTAGAGGAAATGTTTTCAGTTTTTCACCATTGAGAATGATGTTTGCTGTGGGTTTGTCATATATGGCCTTTATTATGTTGAGGTAGGTTCCCTGTATGCCCACTTTCTGGAGGGTTTTTATCATAAATGGGTGTTGAATTTTGTCAAAAGCTTTTTCTGCATCTATTGAGATGATCATATGGTTTTTATTCTTCAATTTGTTAATATGGTTTATCACATTGATTAATTTACGTATATTGAAGAATCCTTGCATCCCTGGGATAAATCCCACTTGATCGTGGTGTATGATCCTGTTAAAGTGTTGTTTGATTCTGTTTGCTAGTATTTTGTTGAGGATTTTTGCATCTATATTCATCACTGATATTGCTCTGTAATTTTCTTTTTTTGTAGTATCTTTGTCTGGTTTTGGTGTCAGGGTGATGGTGGCCTCATAGAATGAGTTTGGGAGTGTTCCTTCCTCTGCAATTTTTTGGAAGAGTTTGAGAAAGATGGATGTTAGCTCTTCTCTAAATGTTTGATAGAATTCACCTGTGACACCATCTGGTCCTGGACTTTTGTTTGTTGGAAGATTTTTTTTTTTTTTTTAAAGGATTGTTCACATGAATTCCTTCTTTTTTTTAAAATTTTTATTTATTTATTTATTTATTTATGGCTGTGTTGGGTCTTTGTTTCTGTGCGAGGGCTTTCTCCAGTTGCGGCAAGCAGGGGCCACTCTTCATCGCGGTGCGCGGGGCTCTCACTATCGCGGCCTCTCTTGTTGGGGAGCACAGGCTCTAGACGCGCAGACTCAGTAATTGTGGCTCACGGGCCTAGTTGCTCCGCGGCATGTGGGATCCTCCCAGACCAGGGCTCGAACCCGTGTCCCCCGCATTGGCAGGTAGATTCCAAACCACTGCGCCACCAGGGAAGCCCTGTTGGAAGACTTTTAATCACAGTTTCAATTTCATTACTTGTGATTGGTCTGTTCATATTTTCTATTTCTTCCTGGTTCAATCTTGGAAGGTTATACCTTTCTAAGAATTTGTCCATTTCTTCCAGGGTGTCCATTTTATTGGCATAGAGTTGCTTGTAGTAGTCTCTTAGGATTCTTTGTGTTTCTCTGGTGTCTGTTGTAACTTCTCCTTTTTCATTTCTAATTTTATTGACTTGAGTCCTCTCCCTCTTTTTCTTGATGAGTCTGGCTAATGGCTTATCAATTTTGTTTATCTTCTCAAAGAACTATCTTTTAGTTTTATTGATCTTTGCTATTGTTTTCTTTGTTTCTATTTCATTTATTTCTGCTCTGATCTTTATGATTTCTTTCCTTCTGCTAACTTTGGGTTTTGTTTGTTCTTCTTTCTCTAGTTCCTTTAGGTATAAGGTTAGATTGTTTATTTGAGATTTTTCTTGTTTCTTGAGGTAGGCTTGTATAGCTATAAAGTTCCCACTTAGAACTGCTTTTGCTGCATCCCATAGGTTTTGGGTCGTCGTGTTTTCATTGTCATTTGTCTCTAGGTATTTTTTGATTTCCTCTTTGATTTCTTCAGTGATCTCTTGGTTATTTAGTAATGTATTGTTTGGCCTCCATGTGTTTTTGTTTTTTACGTTTTTTCCCTGTAATTCATTTCTAATCTCATAGCATTGTGGTCAGAAAAGATGCTTGATATGATTTCAATTTTCTTAAATTTACTGTGGCTTGATTTGTGACCCAAGATGTGATCTATCCTGCAGAATGTTCCATGCGCACTTGAGAAGAAAGTGTAATCTGCTGTTTCTGGATGGAATGTCCTATAAATATCAATTAAATCTATCTGGTCTATTGTGTCATTTAAAGCTTCTGTCTCCTTATTTATCTTCATTTTGGATGATTTGTCCATTGGTGTAAGTGAGGTGTTAGAATCCCCCACTATAACTGTGTTACTGTCGATTTCCTCTTTTATAGCTGTTAGCAGTTGCCTTATGTATTGAGGTGCTCCTATGTTGGGTGCATATATATTTATAATTGTTATATCTTCTTCTTGGATTGATCCCCTGATCATTATGTAGTGCCCTTCCTTGTCTCCTATAACATTCTTTATTTTTTATTTATTTATTTATTTATTTTAAACATCTTTATTGAAGTATAATTGCTTCACAATGGTGTGTTAGTTTCTGCTTTATAACAAAGTGAATCAGCTACACATATACACACGTTCCCATATCTCCTCCCTCCCACCCTCCCCATCCCACCCCCCCAGGCGGTCACAAAGCACTGAGCTGATCTCCCTGTGCTATGCAGCTGCTTCCCACTAGCTATCTATTTTACATTTGGTAGTGTATATATGTCCATGACACTCTCTCACCCTGTCACATCTCACCCCTCCCCCTCCCCATATCCTCAAGTCCATTCTTTAGTAGGTCTGTGTCTTTATTCCCATCTTGCCACTAGGTTCTTCATGACCTTTTTTTTTTTTTTTCTTAGATTCCATATATATGTGTTAGCATACTGTATTTGTTTTTCTCTTTCTGACTTACTTCACTCTGTATGACAGACTCTAACTCCATCCACCTCATTACAAATACCTCCGTTTCATTTCTTTTTATGGCTGAGTAATATTCCATTGTATATATGTGCCACATCTTCTTTATCCATTCATCTGTTGATGGACACTTAGGTTGCTTCCATGTCCTGGCTGTTGTAAATAGAGCTGCAATGAACATTTTGGTACATGACTCTTTTTGAATTATGGTTTTCTCAGGGTATATGCCCAGTAGTGGGATTGCTGGGTCGTATGGTAGTTCTATTTGTAGTTTTTAAAGGAACCTCCATACTGTTCTCCATAGTGGCTGTATCAATTTACATTCCCACCAACAGTGCAAGAGGGTTCCCTTTTCTCCACACCCTCTCCAGCATTTATTGTTTGTAGATTTTTTGATGATGGCCATTCTGACCGGTGTGAGATGATACCTCATTGTAGTTTTGATTTGCATTTCTCTAATGATTAATGATGTTGAGCATTCTTTCATGTGTCTGTTGGCCATCTCTATATCTACTTTGGAGAAATGTCTATTTAGGTCTTCTGCCCATTTTTGGATTGGGTTGTTTGTTTTTTTGTTATTGAGCTGCATGAGCTGCTTGTAAATCTTGGAGATTAATCCTTTGTCAGTTGCTTCATTTGCAAATATTTTCTCCCATTCTGAGGGTTGTCTTTTGGTCTTGTTTATGGTTTCCTTTGCTGTGCAAAAGCTTTTAAGTTTCATTAGGTCCCATTTGTTTATTTGTGTTTTTATTTCCATTTCTCTAGGAGCTGGGTCAAAAAGGATCTTGCTGTGATGTATGTCATAGAATGTTCTGCCTATGTTTTCCTCTAAGAGTTTGATAGTGTCTGGCTTTACACTTAGGTCTTTAATCCATTTTGAGTTTATTTTTGTGTTTGGTGTCAGGGAGTGTTCTAATTTCATACTTTTACATGTACCTGTCCAATTTTCCCAGCACCACTTATTGAAGAGGCTGTCTTTTCTCCACTGTATATGCTTGCCTCCTTTATCAAAGATAAGGTGACCATATGTGCGTGGGTTTATCTCTGGGCTTTCTATCCTGTTCATTCTTTATTTTAAAGTCTATTTTTTCTGATATGAGTATTGCTACTACAGCTTTCTTTTGATTTCCATTTGCATGGAATATCTTTGTGCATCCCCTCACTTTCAGTCTGTATGTGTCCCTAGGTCTGAAGTGCGTCTCTTGTAGACAGCATATAGATGGGTCTTGTTTTTGTATCCATTCAGCAAGCCTGTGTCTTTTGGTTGGAGCATTTAATCCATTCACGTTTAAGGTAATTATCGATATGTATGTTCCTATGACCATTTTCTTAATTGTTTTGGGTTTGTTTTTGTAGGTCCTTTTCTTCTCTTGTGTTTCCCACTTAGAGAAGTTCCTTTAGCATTTGTTGTAGAGCTGGTTTGGTGGTGCTGAATTCTCTTAGCTTTTGCCTTTCTTTAAAGCTTTTGCTTTTTACATTGAATCTGAATGAGATCCTTGCCAGGTAGAGTAATCTTGTTTGTAGGTACTTCCCTTTCATCACTTTAAGTATATCATGCCACTCCCTTCTGGCTTGTAGAGTTTCTGCTGAGAAACCAGCTGTTAACCTTATGGGAGTTCCCTTGTATGTTATTTGTCATTTTTCCCTTTCTGCTTTCAATAATTTTTCTTTGTCTTTAATTTTTGCCAGTTTGATTACTATGTGTCTCGGCATGTTTCTCCTTGGGTTTATCCTGTATGGGGCTCGCTTTGCTTCCTGGACTTGTGTGGCTATTTCCTTTCCCAGGTTAAGGAAGTTTTGGACTATAATCTCTTCAAATATTTTCTCGGGTCTTTCTCTCTCTCTTCTCCTTCTGGGACCCCTATAATGTGAATGTTGTTGCGTTTAATGTTGTCCCAGAGGTCTCTTAGGCTGTCTTCATTTCTTTTGATCCTTTTTTCTTTATTCTGTTCTGTAGCAGTGAATTCCACCATTCTGTCTTCCAGGTCACTTATCCGTTCTTCTGCCTCAGTTATTCTGCTATTGATTCCTTCTAATATAGTTTTCATTTCAGTTATTTTATTGTTCATCTCTGTTTGTTTATTCTTTAATTCTTCTAGGTCTTTGTTAAACATTTCTTGCATCTTCTCGATCTTTGCCTCCATTCTTTTTCCGAGGTCCTGGATCATCTTCACTATCATTATTCTGAATTCTTTTTCTAGAAGGTTGCCTATCTCCACTTCATTTAGTTGTTTTTCTGGGGTTTTATCTTGCTCCTTCATCTGGTACATAGCCCTCTGCCTTTTCATCTTGTCTATGTTTCTGTGAATGTGGTTTTTGTTCCACAGGCTGCAGGATTGTAGTTCTTCTTGCTTCTGCTGTCTGCCCTCTGCTGGATGAGGCTATCTAAGGGGCTTGTGCAAGCTTCCTGATGGGAGGGACTCATGGTGGGTAGAGCTGACTGTTGCTCAGGTGGGCAGAGCTCGGTAAAACTTTAATCCGCTTGACTGCTGATGGGTGGGGCTGGGTTCCCTCCCTGTTGGTTGTTTGGCCTGAGGCAACCCAACACTGGAGCCTACCTGGGCTCTTTGGTGGGGCTAATGACAGACTCTGGGAGGGCTCACGCCAAGGAGTACTTTCCAGAACTTCTGTTGCCAGTGTCCTTGTCCCCATGGTGAGCCACAGCCACTGCCCACCTCTGCAGGAGACCCTCCAACACTAGCAGGTAGGTCTGGTTCAGTCTCCTCTGGGGTCACTGCTCCTTCCCCTGGGTCCCGATGCGCACACTACTTTGTGTGTGCCCTCCAAGAGTGGAGTCTCTGTTTCCGCCAGTCATGTTGAAGTCCTGCAGTGAAATCCCACTAGGCTTCAAAGTCTGATTCTCTAGGAATTCCTCCTCCCATTGCCGGACCCCCATGTTAACGTGGGGCTCAGAACCTTCACTCCAGTGAATGGACTTCCGTGGTATAAGTGTTCTCCAGTCTGTGAGTCACCCACCCAGCAGTTATGGGATTTACTGTGATTGCACCCCTCTTACCATCTCATTGTGGCTTCTCCTTTGTCTTTGGATGTGGGGTATCTTTTTCGGTGACTTCCAGCGTCTTCCTGTCGATGATTGTCCAGCAGCTAGTTGTGATTCTTGTGTTCTCGCAAGAGGGAGTGAGAGCACATCCTTCTACTCCGCCATCTTGGTTCCTAATCCCTACTGATTTTCTAAACATTCATAATATTTGATTCCTTCCATTTCTATTTTTATGAAGTAATTATTTTCATAACCTGGAGACAAACTGCCTTAACTTACATCACACAGGTGTTTTTATAGTGAATGAAAAATCACACATATGATGTAGAGCTTTAGGATATATTATTATATTATTTCCGCGGAGTTAGACTTTACCTCAGAGTAATTTCTCAATTGCTCCATGATAGGTGGATGTGAAATGCATAATTTTTATATGATTAAAAATAGTCACTTTTATTATCTAAAGATTTTACAACTATTGCACCTTTTAAAAAAGATTGTATCTTGGTTTATAGAAAGTGAAATAATTCTACCTGTATTTTTAGCTGGATTTAAATGTGACGGTTTCACATCGGTGGACGGTGTCTTTGGAAGATATTGCTTCTCCCAATTCTCTTATACTGAGCTATGTCAAACAGATAAAAGAAAGTAGAAAGTTAGGCAATTTCCTTTAAATATGTTGATGAAATTATCTGTAAATATGAATGAGAACTGGGTGTTCAAATTTTTTGTGTTCATATAATTCAGATATTGGAAACATCACCATTTTTCTCCATGAATAAACAGCAAGTTTTATTATTGTTCATCTTATCCAAATTATCTAGGCTATTTTTAATCTTCCACTTTAATCTTCTAGGGTGGACATGGTCATATAGGAGGTACACATACATACACTGCCAGTTGAATATTCAAGCTTTATTTTATTGCCAAGATGTGATTTGTAACAAACCTGCTGATATGATTTTACATTCTCTGCAGAAATCACTCTGTAGTAAACCAGGTTTCTGGCCACAGAAGTATCCCCTGCTAAGAGCTAAATAAGCCATAGTATTGAGCAGCCAGGCTGGAATTTAGCTGTTTAATTGTTTTCATGTGTTTGCATTAGAATGCGTATGAACCCTAACAAGTCAGCTTTACAAAGGTTGGAGGTGGAATCCAGGCCTTGTTCTCAAAGAGCTAAAGCTAAAACAGTCCCTTAGTTAGCCTGCCTAAGCAGTCTCTGTTTCTCAGGAAATAAATTCTATTGCTTTTGAAGGAAAGCAAGGTTATTTGAAGGAAAGCAAAGTTATTTGAAGGAAAGAACGTCTCTCTTGTCCAATACTTCCACTTCCTCCTCTTTTCTTTTGGCATTTCTTAGAACCCTGCAATTATCTGAGTAAATAAAGTTAAGCCTTTACTACCAAAAAATAACTTCCAGACTACTCATGGATCATGCACTTTATAGCCTTGCATAGATTCCTCAGATCTACTTTCTGAGGTAGGTATATTATACCATAGACTATTATTTAAAACAGCTTTATTGAGGTGTAATTAATATACAAAGAACTGCACATACTTAATGCATACAATTTGATGGATTTGAACATACCCAAACACCTGTGAAACCATTACTACAATCAAGGTAACAGAGGCTCAGAGAGAAGGAATTTGCTAAACATTCCAGAGGTAATACAGGGACTAGTAGGGATTTGAACACTGGTCTTTCTGACTCCAAAATCCATGCTCTTTCCAATTCAAAGCTGCCACGTTATATTTTCACCTGGACTGATGTTTGTGTGTTGGTATAGGACTTGCTAGAGATGTTAGGATGGAAGACCTGTAGGTATGGGACTACTTTTTCCATCAAAAATGAGGACGTAAACATACTTATGAGACACAACAATTGGAATTGGACTGTCCAAAAAGTCTGGAGTATATTCAATTCCAGAAATTTCACTTTAGTCAGAGACAAGAGATAGTCACACTGTCTGATTATATCTGTTTCTCTGTTGTAAAAGCAAATGGGGGGTTGTGTGGATAGCAGGAGTGGGTTAAGAAGCTCTGCTTCCCCAAACTGCCACAGAATCACAAACCACACTTTGCGTGATGGATGGGTCCCTCTTTCTAGGGGGAAACAGTATCATTTTATTAATACCTCTTTAAAGCAGGAGTGAGTTATATACATGTGTATATATGGTATTAGATGTATTAAACTGCTTATTAAATTTTATTTTCATATATTGCCTTTCTCCTAAGTATGTGCTTATGGCAATACATACTGACATATGGAGGTGTTGGAATCACTGAAAATGTAATCATTCTTAAGTTTCCAGCATGTAACATACTGTGCAAGGGGATAAAGTTAAATTGCAAAGAGTTTTGATTCCTTTCCAATAGTAAAAATCATTTTCACTAGACAGTTTGGTCAATGTAGAAAGCATTTACAAAAAAATAAAAATGACTTTTAACTTCATCAATCAGATATGACTATTATTGTTTTTTGGTGTATTGATAAAGTTATTTAAAAGAAAGATTTATATATGTTGCTACATGTATGGAAAATGAGTAAAGAAATAAATGTTTAATATTTTATACCACTCAGTGTAGAGGAATTAAGGTTGCACAATAGCAAGGTACTCTAGCATTTCACAGAAGAGTAACAAAACAATTGTATTTATAAATAGACATTTTCAAGAAAAATGGATTCCCTTTAAAGTGTACACTGAAAACCTAATTTTGTATAGTAATCAGGATTTTGGATCCATAATTTGAAGTCATGGTTAAAAAAAAAAAGCCCATGGCTACCTAGTGTTAAATGATGGCCCCTCCCTCCATCCTCAACTGGGATACTGTTCCAAGGGCTGATGGTTTGTTTTACTTCTCACTTAAAAATAGCTAGAGAAAGAAACCATATGGAACAAAGTCTAAAAGTATTATTATGTAGCAGATTGTATTTTTGGAAAATGGTTGCAAAATAACTCCCATGCCACATACACTTTTAGAACCTTGCCACTCACCCATAAAAAGATGGAGTCTAATTTGTTCCCTCAACTTGAATTTGGGTAGGATTGTAATTGCTTCACAACTGGAGTCCAGTTGAGGTGACTTTGCATTACTTATGATACTAGCAAAGAACAGAACATAAGCTTCTATTTAGTTCTCTTGGTATGACTTGGAGGAAGTCAGACCATGGAAGCTGACCAACTCCCCTGATACTGCTGTGCTGTGAGGGAGCTGAAATTAGCCTACGTGGAGAGAATACATAGAGGAACATTGAATCTACAAGTTAGGAGAGATGTGTCTAGCCATCCCAGCTGCTCCAGCTCCTCATTGTTCCAATCTATCTACTGTGTGACTACAAATAAGTGACTCTGAGCCAGAACCGTAAACTGATCCCTTTCTGAATTTCTGAGCTACAGAAATCATGAAAGAGAATACAATGATTGTTGTTTTAAGCAACTACAGTTTGGGGTGATTTACCATGTAGCAATAGATAATTGGAGCAGAATTTGATGCAGAAATGGAGTGCTGACATAACAAAAATCTCAAGTGGACAGAATCCTTTAGGAAGAGAATGTTAGTGAAACCCTGAAGTACCTAGGGAGGTTTGTTGGTGAAAGCTGGAAGAAACTCGAGGAGAGCCTTAGCAGTAGCCTAAAGGGTCTCAAGAAGGCTGTCTGAAAGGGCTTAAAGCAAAAGGAGGAAATCATAATTGGAAGTTGGAGAAAGAGGGACCCTCGTTATGTAGAGGCAGAAAGTTTAGCAAAATTCTTGTCTGTGTGAATGTGGAACATAAACTGTGTTCCTAATGAACTCAGTGATCTGGCTTTTCTTGCTGCCCATAATAAAATAAAAGAGGAGAGTGATGAACTAATGAGCAAATTATTCAGTTCTGAGTGAAATTCTTAGGAAATGCAAAGGATTCAGAGCAGTCTTTTCAGAAAGCAAATTGTTCTCAAATTTAAAAAGGGCTTTAGGACAAAGACCTAAGGGAAAGATAGGGCTAGAATATTCTTTTAAGACCTCAGAAAGTTCTAAGGCATAATACATGAAGTTCATGAGAGGCCCCAAGCCAGAACCACTCAGATGAGCCTTCCCTAAATTCTTGGCCTACAGAAACCAGTGGAAATAATAAAATGACTGTTGTTTTAAGTCAATCCAATTTTCAGTGATTTTTTTAAACAAATAGATAACCAGAACATATTCAAAAGACAAGAGTAATGTATAAAGTCATAAATACTCATTTTTAATTTTAAAAATTATTTTATCACCAGGGAGTAAGGTAAACATTATTCAGGTATGTGGATATTAAATAAATTACTTTACTTCAAAAGTAAAAAATTAAAACAAAAATAAAAACTTTCCACTTAAAGACTAAACCTTATTTAAATATTGACTCAAATACGTGTTCCCTTTTTTATTAAATCATCATTAAAATAGAATGGAAATATTTTTAGACTGGGGACTTTGGCTTTCACACTATGGGTGTTGCAATATATGACACCCCTCTTCAGAAAGATGAGTGTTATAGACAGGGGGTCCATAACAGTAATTTTAATTAAGTATTTAATTTTCACCCAGAAGTGAAAGTTTCCATATGTAAGTAAAGTTTCTCACCATGTGAGCTTTCACATTGACGTGTTGAGAAAACTGATACGACTTTCTTTTACATAAAATTAAAAATGAAAGGTGGCTGACACTGTGCCTTTAATCAGTAATAGATACACATTGATTTAAATATAGCAATTCAAATAAACTCTACTGATAAAATTCATATGGTGTGTACAGTTGAACTACTTTGAAAAGGGGTAATATTGTAGGATATTGTTATATTCCGAATCTTCTATAGGATTCTTCTTCACCACCTTTTTCCACCCCTCCTTCTTCTCTTCCCCACTTTCTTCCTCCTCCTCTTTTTCTCTTCCCTCCTCCTCCTTCTTCTTTTACTTTAAAAGATAGTTTTCTTTATGATAAGTCAAAATATTGTTTCTCTTTACTTTGATCCCTTTATCATTTGTATCTGTATAACATGTTTAGTCTAGTTGCTAGCAATATTTAAGAAGAAAACCCTTCATTGTATTAAAAATGAGTGATGGAGGTAATTATTCCTGACTTCAGGGAGTTCACATTTTATTGTGGGAAATAGTCACATATTGATCTCATCGCCGTATTCTCATATACATGTAAGTAAAACGGATAAGGAGCTTGAGATCACAGAAAAGAGAGCGATGAATATTTTGGCGTGATGAATATTTTGGGGGTGAAAATGGGATTTAAGAAGTGGTGTACTGGAGTCAGCTTGCACTGATTTGGCGATGCTTTTATGGAAGAGATGTCTTTTGAACTGAGCTTTAAAATATAAGTAGAAGAAAAAAAATGGATATATGTATATGTATAACTGACTCACTTTGCTGTACACCTGAACTAACATATTGTATATCAACTATACTCCAATAAAAATTTTTAAAAAATTTAAAAAGTATAAAAAAATATACATAAAAGTATTTTTGCTGGGTTGAAAGAGAGAATGGGCTGGGAGAGAGCAGTCTAGGTAATAATAATGGCTACCATTTACTGGGTGCTAACTATGGCCTAGGTGATGTGCTACTTAAGCACTTACACTGTCATAATTCATCCTTGAAACAGTTCTGTGAGGTAGATATTACCTACTCCATTTTACATGGGAGATGGAGGCTCATGACTTGAAATCATGTCCATCATCTGAAAGGTTTACCACTGCACTTTACTGCCTCAAAACTAAATAAGTAGATATGGGAAATTTGAGGGGTGGAGGTGGACTAATTTAACAAAACACATTACTTCTCTTATTACCACTTTACATAGCCTGCTATTTTCTTTTTTTTTTTTTTTAACATCTTTATTGGAGTATAATTGCTTTACAATGGTGTGTTAGTTTCTGCTTTATAACAGAGTGAATCAGTTATACATATACATATGTTCCCATATCTCTTCCCTCTTGCATCTCCCTCCCTCCCACCCCTCTAGGTGGTCACAAAGCACCGAGCTGATCTCCCTGTGCTATGTGGTTGCTTCCCACTAGCTATCTATTTTACGTTTAGTAGTGTATATATGTCCATGCCACTCTCTTACTTTGTCACAGCTTACCCTTCCCCCTCCCCATATCCTCAAGTCCATTCTCTAGTAGGTCTGTGTCTTTATTCCCATCTTACCACTAGGTTCTTCATGACCTTTTTTTTTTCTTCTTAGATTTCATATATATGTGTTAGCATACTGTATTTGTTTTTCTCTTTCTGACTTACTTCACTCTGTATGACAGACTCTAACTCCATCCACCTCACTACAAATAACTCAACTGCTATTTTCTAAAGTTATGTATCGATTTCTCTGGCTGGGGCAAATTTATTCTCCAGGCAAACTCACTGATTTCATAATATAGAAGATTCCTTTAAGATATTTTGTAGTTTATTTGGAATATTAAATTTCAGGAGATCAGTGAGTGATAAGGTTGAAACAGTTGACACATACAGTGAGTTGAAGTTGTGACCTGCCCAGTGTTTTGGGTAGGGAAAGTTAGGTGGCCTGTAAAGAAGAGGAAGGAGTTAGCCAAAGTTAACTGACAGGGACAGACTGAGAGAAGACATTTGCAGCACATATAACCAAAAAGGGATTAATATCTAGACTGTATAAGGAACTCCTGCAAATCAGCAAGGATAACATAGGAAAACCATCCAAAAAGGCAAAGTGCTTGAATAAGCAATCTGTAGAAGGAAAAATCCCAAATGACCAATCAGTATATAAAGAGGTATGAAACCTCAATAGAAATCAGAAAAATGCAAATTAATAACCCAGCCTCCAGCTTCTTAAAAAAGATGTCTTACTCAGTTTTTATATTATTATGATTATGTAAATATTACTAATATCTACAGTTATATTTCATTTGATTTATAGCTTTTATAACAACTTTACAGAGGTATAGTACACAATACAATAAGGTACACATTATTTTTTTTAAATTTATTTATTTTTATTTTTGGCTGTGTTGGGTCTTCGTTTCTGTGCGAGGGCTTTTCTCTAGTTGCGGCGAGTGGGGACCACTCTTCATCGCGGTGCACGGGCCTCTCACTGTAGCGGCCTCTCTTGTTGCAGAGCACAGGCTCCAGACGCGCAGGGTCAGTAGTTGTGGCTCATAGACCTAGTTGCTCCACAGCATGTGGGATCTTCCCAGACCAGGGCTCGAACCCGTGTCCCCTGCATTGGCAGGCAGACTCTCAACCACTGCGCCACCAGGGAAGCCCAATAAGGTACACATTTAAAGTGGAAATTTGATGAGTTTACATGTGTTTACTCCCGTGAAACCATCACCACAATCAAGATAATGAACATACCCATCACTCTCAAAAGTTTTCTTGTGTCCCTTTATAATCTCTCCACACTGCCCATCACCTGATAGACAATCACTGATACACATTTTGTCATAAAGATTAGCTTGTGTTTTCAAGCATTTTACATAATTGAATCATAGAGCATGAGTCTATTTTGGTCTGGCTTCTTCCACTTACCATAATTATTGTGAGAGTCACTCATGTGGTTGCAAATCACAATAGGTTGTTTACTTTTATTGCTGAATTGTATTCCATTGTATGGATGTACTACCTTTTTTTGTGTGTGTGTGTGTGTGCACCTGATGATGGATGATTGGGTTGTTTCCAGTTTTTAGCTATTATAAATAAAAATACTATGAACATTCATTTACAAATCTTTGTATGGATATATGTTTTCGTTTCTCTTGGTTAAGTGCCTAGGGGTGAAATGAGAGTTCCAATTCTTTCACACCCTCTCCAACACTTGGTATTGTCAGTCTTTGGTCTTTTTAATTTTAGCCATTCTACTAGGTGTAGAGTTGTAACTCATTGTGGTTTTAATTTCTGTTGCCCTAATAACTAATGACATTAAGCATCTCTTATGTTCTTATTTGCCATCTGCATATCGTCTTCTTTTTTTAATTGAAGTATAGTTGATTTACAATATTATATAAGTTATAGGTGTACAATATAGTGATTCATAATTTTTAAAGGTTATACTCCATTAATAGTTATAAAATATTGGCTATATTCCGTGTGTTGTACAACATATACTTGTAGTTTATTTTTTACATAATAGTTTGTATCTCTTAATCCCCCCCTCCTGTATTTTCCCTTCCACTTTCCCGCTCCCCACTGGTAACCACTAGTTTGTTCTCTATATTTGTGACTCTGCTTCTTTTTTGTTATTTTCACTAGTTTGTTGTATTTTTTTAGATTCCACATATAAGTGATATTACACAGTATTTGTCTTTCACTGTCTGACTTATTACACTTAGCATAATGCCCTCCAAGTCCACCCATGTTGTTGCAAATGGCAAAATTTCATTCCTTTTTATAGCTGAGTAGTATTCCATTGTGTGTATGTGTATATATATATATATATATATATATATATATATATATATATATATATATATATATACATATATATATATATACCACATCTTCTTTATCCATCCGTCTATTGATGGACACTTAGGTTGCTTCCATATTGACAATTGTAAATAATGCTACTATGAATATTGGGGTGCATGTATCTTTTCAAATTAGTGTTGCTGATGTTGTTTTTTTGATATATACTCAGAGTGGAATTGCTGGGTCATATGGTAGTTCTATTATTAGTTTTTTGAGAAGCTTCCATACTGTTTTCCACAGTGGCTGCATCAATTACATTCCCACCAACAGTGTATAAGGGTTCCTTTTTCACCAAATCCTCGCCAACGTTTGTCATTTGTGTTCTTTTTGATGATAGCTATTCTGAGAGGTGTGAGGTGATATCTCATTGTGGTTTTGATTTGCACTTCCTTGATGATTAGCAATGTTGAGCATCTTTTCATGTGCCTCTTGGCCATCTGCATTTCCTCTTTGGAAAAATGTCTATTCAGGTCTTCTGCCTTTTTAAAAGTTGGGCTGTGGTCTTTTTTTTTTTGATGCTGAGTTGTATGAGCTGTTTATATATGTTGGATATTAACCCCTTATTGGTAATATCATTTGCAAGTATTTTCTCACATTTATTAGGTTGTCTTTTCATTTTGTTGATGTTTTACTTTGCTGTGCAAAAGATTTTAAGTTTAATTAGGTCTCATTTGTTTATTTTTGCTTTTATTTCCTTTGCTTTAGGAGACAGATCCAAAAAAATATTGCTAAGATTTATGTCAAAGAGTATTCTGCCTATTTTTTCCTCCAAGAGTTTTATGGTTTACATTTAGGTCTTTAATCCACTTTGAGTTTATTTTTGTATATGGTATCAGAGAATGTTCTAATTTCCTTCCTTTATAGGTAGCTATCCAGTTTTCCTAGCACCACTTATTGAAGAGACTGCCTTTTCTCCATTGTATATTCTTACCTCCTTTGTTGTAGATTAACTGACCATAATGCTTGGGTTTATTTGTGGGCTCTCTATTCTGTTCCATTGATCTATGTGTCTATTTTTGTGTGAGTACCATACTGTTTTGATTACTGTAGCTTTGTAGTATAGCCTGAAATTAGGGAGCATGATTTCTCCAGTCCTGTTCTTCTTTCTCAAGGTTGTTTTGGCTATTTAGGGTCTTTTGTGCTTCCATACAAATTTAGAAATTATTTGTTCTAGTTCTGTGAAAAATGCCATTGGTAATTTGATAGGTATACACTGCATTGCACTAAATTATATTTTGACAGGGATTTCATACTACCCAAGGTTACCTCGGGTAGTATGGTCACTTTAACAATATTAATTTTTCTAATGCCAGAACACAGTATATCCTTCCATCTTTTTGTGTCATCTTCAATTTCTTTCATCAGTGTCTTATAGTTTTCTGAGTACAGGTCTTTTACTGTCTTAGGTAGATTTATTCCTAGGTATTTTATTCTTTTTGATGCAGTGGTATATGGGATTGTTTCCTTAATTTCTCGTTCTGACAGCTTATTGCTAGTCTACAGAAATGCAACAGATTTCTGTATATTAGTTTTGTATCTTGCAACTTTACCAAATTCATTGATGAGGTCTGATAGTTTTCTGGTGGCATCTTTAGGATTTTTATGTATAGTATCATGTCATCTGCAAACAGTGACAGTTTTACTCCTTCTTTTTCAATTTGGATTCCTTTTATTTCTTTTTCTAGTCTGATTGATGTAGCTAGGACTTTCAATACTATGTTGAGTAAAATTGGCGAGAGTGAGCATTCTTGTCTTGTTCCTGATCTTAGAGGAAATGCTTTCAGCTTTTCACCACTGAGTATGATGTTAGTTGGGGGCTTGTCATATATGGCTTTTATTATGTTGAGTAATGTTCCCTCTTGCATATCTTCTTTAATGAAGTGTATGTTCACATCCTTTGCTCATTTTTAAATTGAGCTTTAAAAATTTTCTTATTGTTGAGTTTTGAATTCTTCTTTATATATTCTGATACAAGTCATTTATCAGATCTATAACTCATAAATATATTCTCCCAGTTTGTGGCTTGTCTTTATTTTCTTAAGTTTTGAAGCTTTCAAAAAGCAAAAGTTTAAAATTTTATTGAAGTTCATTTTATTAATTCTTTTCCTTTATAGATTGTGCTAATAGTGTTGTATCCAAAAAATCTTTGCTTAACCCAAAGTCACAAAGATTTTCTCCTAATTTTTCTTCTAGACGTTTTATAATTTTAGGTTTTACTTTTAGGCTTATGATTCATTTTGGTTTAATTTTTGTATATGATGTGAGGTATAAATCAAAGTTCTTTTTTTTTTTTTTGAATATGGAATTCCAATTGTTCCAGCACAGTTTATTGAAAAGACTTCCTTTACTCCTCTGAATTTCCTTTGCATCTTTATGGAAAATCACACATGTGGGTCTATTTCTAGCTCTCCATTCTACTCCATTCATCTACTTATGTATATTGATTCAGATATCACATTGTTTTTACTATATTGTTTTACAAGTTTTACAAACAATGTTTTACAAGTTTTTTTTTTAACTTGTCAAGATGAAGTTATGATGAAAATAAGCTGGTGTGGCGATATGGGGACATTTAGGTTGGGTGGCTCAGGTGAAGTATTATGGCTTTTTTACATTGATGTCATACTCACTGAGGGCAGAGATCAAGTCCTCCATGGTCAGAGAGTACTTGTGGTCCCTTCTCTTGCTTCAGGAGATGCCAGAGCTTGTGCTCTTCAGTCTTGCTGGACATCATTAGCACAACCTGAGATGAATTTCTGGGCAGCTAGGGAGATGAGCTAAATTATTTGTGGATCTGAGGCTCCAAAGTCAGCATTGTTCAGGGAATAGCCAGTCGCTGTATCTGGGTTCTTAGGTGTATAATCCTCTAGCCACACCAGGGAGTCCACTAGAGGCTTGCCGAACATCTCTGGCTTCACATCTGTGTTGGCCTGCTGGGCAGGAGGTAAACCCCATTAGACATGGCCCCCTGGAGGTGCTGTGGGAAGAGGGTTGGTACCAGATGCTGCTCCAGCTCCAGGCCCTCCTGCTGTCCCCAGGACCCTGAAGGTTCTGAGGGATTGTGCAGCCTCCCTGGATCCTTTCACTGTAGTTGTATGATGATTCTTGAAATCAGGAAGTGTTAATCCTTCAACTTTGTTCTTTTTCAAAATTTTCCTGGCTGTCCTTTGCATTTACAGTGAATTTTAGAATCAGTTTGTCAATTTCTACAAAAGTCCTGCTGGGATTTTTCATTGGAGTTTTAAAATCTATACATCAATTTGGGGAGAACTGACATCTTAATATTGAGTTTTGTGACCCATTAACAAAGTATAGCTCTCCATGTATTTAAGTCTTTAGTTTCTCTCAGCAACGTTTTGTAGTTTTGGGTATAGAATTCTCTCACACTTCTGATCAGATTTATTCTTATTTCCTTGTATTTGGCTTCTTTCACTTAGTCACATGCACTTAAGTTTCCTCCATTTCTTTTTGTGACTTGAGAGCTCATTTCTTTTTAGTGTTGAATAGTAGTCCACTGTCTGGATGTACCACAGTTTATGAATATATTCACCTATTGAGGGACATCTTGGTTGCTCCCAAGTTTTGGTAATTGTGAATAAAGCTGCTATAAACATCCACGTGCAGAGTTTTGTGTGGACATAGTTTTCAACTCATTTGAGTAGATAATAAGGAGAACCATTGCTGGATTGTATGATAAGAGTATGTTTAGTTTTGTAAGAAACTGCCAAACTGTGTTCCAAAGTGACTGTACCATTTTGCATTCTCATCTGGAAATGTATGAGCACTTCTGTTGCTCCACATTCTCACCAGCATTTGGTATTGGTGGTGTTTTGGATTTTGGCCATTCTAATAGGTATGTAGTGGTAACTCGTTGTTTTAATTTGCAATTCCCCAATCTTGTATGAAGTTGGCAATGCAGACTTTTCTAGGCTGAGAATTTTTTCCCCCAGCTTTATTGAGATATAATTGATAAATAACATTATGTAAGTTTAAGGTGTACCTCGTGTTGATTTGATACACTTATATATTCCAAAATGATTACCGCCATAGTATTAGCTAACACTTGCATTATGCCACTTTTGTGTGTCTGTGTGTGTGGTGAGGACATTTAAGATATACTCTCTTAGCAACTTTCAAGTATATAATACAGTATTGTTAACTATAATCACCATGTTGTACATTAGATCTCCAGAATTTATTCATCTTATTACTGGAGTTTATACTCTTTGACCAACAACTCTCCTTTTCCCCTACTCCCCAGGCCCTGGTAACCACCATTCTAGCCTCTGTTTCTATATTTGGCTTTTTTATATTCTACATATGAGTGACTTAACAGTATTTGTCTTTTTTTGTTGTGTCTTTTTTTTTCATGGCCCATAGTATGTTGTGTTTTGTGTGTATTTAAAAAGAATATGTATTATGCTATTTGTTGGAGCATTCTCCCAGAGATCACTGTCTTTTGTTACTTATTGTTCAGTGTCTTAAAAACCACTGTCTTTTTTGTTTGTTTGTTTCAGGTGGTAGAGTAAGTCCAGCCCCTGTTAATTCATCTTGGTTGGAAGTCTGAGTTCTTGTGTAATAATTTTCCTTTCTCTTGGGCCTTTTCCCTTACTCCTTTTTGGTTTCCTTAGTTTTTTTTTTTTTTGTATCCATGACTAATTATCCTTAAACTTCATGTCAGAAATTCAAATTTCCTCTCCATACGTTCAGATATGTTAGGTAATTATCAATTTAATATTTTCTTAGGAACATCCTGTCTGAAACTTTCCTTCCTCATGTTTTCAATGCAGACTAGTTGCTGTCTTTTCAATACTTTGAAATCCCACTATTGTCCTGGGATTTCTCTTAACTTACTTAAAATATTATATAAGTATTGCTGTTAACTAGTTCTAATATTCTAAACTTACTTCTTTGCTCTTTTGTGCTTTATGGACCTCTTAGCTTCCTTTTTTTTGATTTACTCCCTAGTTTTGGTGGAATACATCTTTCAGTAGCTTACTGAGAATAGATACATGAGAGAGAAATTTTCTTGAGAACTTATAGGACTGAAAATATCTTTATTCTATGCTCCCATTTGATTTCCAATTTGGATTGTTATAGAATTCTAGGTTGTATACCAATTTCCCTCAGAATTTTAAGGTATTGTGCCATTTTTTCCCCAGAGTCCAGTATTGCTATTGAGAAGTCTGAAACATTCTAATTCCCACTCTTTTGTTGGCAATCTGCTTTTCTCTTTGGAGGCTTGTGGTGTCTTTATCTTTAGTATCATAAAAATTTTCACTGATCCCCATTACTTAGCACTTAAAAAAATCTCTTTGAGTATATTAATTTCAGTATTTAAAGTTGTATTTTGTTCTTTGTACTGACTCTATTTCTTCTAGCCTTCATTTTTCTTTTCATTTATATTTGTCACTATCATTCATGTCAAAGATTTTTCTTCTGATATCTGGTAAGTTTTTCCTGTTTATAATTAAGAATGAAGGATTAAAGATTTGGCCAAGGGGGCTTCCCTGGTGGCACAGTGGTTGAGAATCTGCCTGCCAATGCAGGGGACACGGGTTCGAGCCCTGGTCTGGGAAGATCCCACATGCCGCGGAGCAACTGGGCCCGTGAGCCACAACTACTGAGCCTGTGCGTCTGGAGCCTGTGCTCCGCAACAGGAGAGGCCGCGATAGTGAGAGGCCTGCGTACCGTGATGAAGAGTGGCCCCCGCTCTCCGCAACTAGAGAAAGCCCTCGCACAGAAATGAAGACCCAACACAGCCAAAAATAAATAAATAAATTTATTAAAAAAAAAAAAAAAGATTTGGCCAAAAGGTGTGTGTGTGTGTGTGTCTGCAGGGTGTGTTGATTAAACTGCGTTCTCTATAGGCTATTTGGGTGTGGAGCACACTTCTCCATTGTTCAGTCAACTCTGAGTATGTGGATATTTTCTTTATTCATGGTTAGTTTTCCAAGGTAGAAATCCTTTAACTTTACCTTCTTGCTTAGGGTTATAAGGCTTACTGCCAGCATTCCAAGAGTCAAGATGGAGGATGGGGAGGTGGGATTAAGGATCTTGCTATTTAGTATCTAGAATTTCACTCACTGTGGCATTTCTGCCCTCGGCTGTGCCCAGGGACTCCTAGTGCAAAGCTTCTAAGGTTCAAGCTCTTTAGTCTTTTTTGGGGTGATGGAGGATATCTAACGGTTTAACTGCTCCTTTTTTTTTTTATATATTAACAACAGGTTTTTATTAAACAACAATATATCATTTACAATAACTTTTAAAAATCCAATTTAAATCAGAGGTACAAAAATTCCACACAGAACACTAAAAATATTATCAAGAGAAATTTTTAAAGACCTAAGTAAGAGTATACATCTGTATAGATGTTCATTCTACCAAATCAATCTATTACTCAAAACAATCTCAATTAAAACTCAGCAGTGGGGTGCGGTGTGTGTATGTACGTGTATGTGTGTTTGACAAAATAATGATGAAACGTGTATGAAAATGCAAAGGGTCAAGAATAGCAAAGACAACTTTAAAAAGAATAAAATGGTAAGTCTTACCCTACATGATATCAGGACTTATTTATTATAAAGTTATTGTAAATAGAGCATGAGATATTGGCATAAGAAAAGACAAACCAGTGAGTCCAGAAACAGACTCACATATATATGTACACTTGATTTATGACCTTAGTGTCAGTGCAGAGCAGTGGGGAAAGGAAGATTCTAGTCAGCAACACATGGAGTAGAACCACTGTGTTTTAACTGCTTCTTATACAGACAGATAACCAATCCTATCTTCCATCCCACCAGAACCTGAACTTCAGAGGCACCTGGTAGACCCAGCTTGTGAGCCTTTTTATGGTTCTTCAAGGTTTGCATCCTGTTTCTAGGCAAGAATTTAGTTTTCTCTTGTTTTCTAAGTCAGTTATTATAAGTCCATGTACTTTCCACATTCCAATATTTAGTTGACATTTCTCTTTTCTATTTTATCCTCTTCTGTTCTTTTTGCTCTGTAGGTTTGGAACTTAAAAAAATCCTTTCAATGTAATTTTAATGTGTTCTTAGGAGGCGCCAGAGATTAACGAATGGTTGAGATATGGTCTCTTTTGACTTTTAACTGTGAAATGTAACAGATGTATAGAAAAGTATAAAAAAATATAGTTCACTGATTTTCACAAAGTAACCAGTCAGGTTAAGAAACAGAGCATTGCCAGTCTACCAGAATCCTCTCTCATGCTTGAAAAATTCATGTTGTAAGAATCTTCATCCCGTCACAATAAGTATAATTTCAATGCACCCCAAATATTCTGAAATTTATTGTATGGCCTCTGCAGTGTGTCACTTGATACCAAACTAGCCCCATTTTCTCTATATTTTCCGGCTGCCTATTTTACAGAGAAAATATTCCTTATAATAGGTAATATTTAGTGCTGATGTAGAGTAAGATCTAACAAAGCTTGCTGAGTAAGCTTTACCTTAGCTAATAAGTATAATATTTTAAGGAACGTTTGTGTGCAGGTACAACCTGACTTTATATACAAGAAAGTTCATCTAACACAGTAAACTGTTCCTCCCTTGAGATATTCATTCTGTAAGACTAACCTAATTTTCCAATACTATTTCTTTTTCTGTGATTTTAGAAGGTCCTGGAGAAACATTGAAGTTAGACTGTGATATAGAGCCAGTATAAAATAAGTTGAAAAGTAATATTTCTCAGTAATATCATTTATTCTCTACTTCCTAGAAGCCCAACACCCTTCCTGTACAAAGGCCATAGTTTTCTGTGAACCAGAAAAGCTATAAATTTTACCAACTGGTTTTAACTGAAAAGAAATATCAAAAAATTCCTCCTGTGGGCTCTATAAATGCTCAGATAGTAGACTGACACACATGAAATATAAGCACTGCAGTTATTCATGCCTTTTCCCTCTCTCAAACATGTCCTAATGATTTGTTATTCTACTCCGTGTATAAATAGCCATGAAGCAGAGTCTCACTAAGCGAGAGGCCTGCTGTTTTTTCTTATGTAAAGTGTCAAGTGAGTTGAATATTTTTGGGCACATAAATCTTTGTTTGGTACCTAAGCAGAGAACGAGTTAATGATTTAGCATATGGAGAATAAATTGGTTATCAAATTTTGTCTACATTTAGTTTCTTTATTTATCCTTCAGGAATTAAGTTGAAATTGATATCCTTGTTTTGAATTTTGCTCTCTATCAGTAATCTAAAGAAAAAGATTGGAAGATAAACAGACTCAATCTTCCTTTCCATGAATGTGCAACATTGGGAAATTTCTGCAATGCATGAGGCATTCCTCTACATGAGAAACAGGATGCTGGATGAAATCTCCAAAACCTTCTGGTTCCAGTACTTGCATTGCCACATTTAATCTCCAGCAGTTTTGTGTTGCTTTTTTCCCACGCGAGAGTTTTAGATTAACTATTGAAATGGAACACCCAAAATGTAACTTCAGGGAAAACAATTTGAATACACATTATATTGGGGATTTTTTAAACTTGCTGAACATTAGAGTCCTGTGGAGTTTGTTGAACAGTTTCCTGGGTCCTGCTCCTAGAGGGTCTGATTTTCCAACCATTTTGGATAAAGTTATTGGTTTCTGCTCCTGTAACAGTGTGGTGAAGGGGTCCTTTCAACATAGCTTCCCAAACTCTGAAGTTCAAAGACCATTTTCATTACATTGCTTCTTTATTCCATAGAGTAGTAATTTTTAAGCACTAGCATTCTCTCAAGTAAGGAATAGGGATAGCTAATTTGAGGGCACGAGACTCAGTGAGAGAGAAGGGCAAGCTGGAGGGTGGAGAACATAGAATCCTTTGATATCAGATCTCTTAGCAGCCACTGGGAAGGTAGAGGACACCTATGAAGAAACTATTTCTGCTTTCTTACCATTTTCTCACTAAGCACACATGTGGGTAGTCACTCATCCCTCATCTCAGCCAGCTATATGAGAGGTTCTGCGCAAACAGCTGGAAACAACCCCAATAATCCATCAGTATGGCAGCTCGATATTCTCCTGTGGTCTACTCTGTGGGACATAGGTTAACTCCAAATCCACTGGGTTAATTCATACACAAGGAAACATTTGAAAATATGGGGCTGAGGAAAGCATACCTGAAACGGGAGACAAAAGTTCTAGCTGTTTATTACCAAAGTGACTTCCTTAATATCCCTGGACATCAGCTTTTTTGTTTACTTAAGGAAGTTTGCATTAGACGATATCTTGTGTCTCATTTAGCTCTCAGTCTATTCTGAGAAGGCTGAGTCTGAGGCAGGAAGCTGGTTTCTGATAAAAGCTCTGGTGCCTGCTGTTGTCAGGTAACTGTTGCCTAAACTCTTTTGATGAGATTCTTTCTCTTTGGAAGAAATCAATATTTTTGATGAGTTGGCAACATTGCTTATTTTTATATACTGTAGATTGGTCTCTTTATGTTGCAAAGTCTAAAATTAAAGAGGCTGGGACTTGGAAATGTGATATGAGTTGCAAACTAGTCACTGAACTCCTACCTGTTTGAATAAGGGTTGAAAACTGGGCGATTGAACAATTTCCTTATGAAGTCTCAAGATTTGGTTTTAGTCCCTTTTCTTTTAATATCGTATTTATTAATACTATTAGTATTCTAATGGATGGATTAATAAGCAAAATCTTATTTTCAGAAATAACTAATTGCTCACACTCAATCTACCCTAAATAAACTGATCTTTCCCTCAAAATGAGCTTCATTTCCTGTGTTTCCTAACATTTTTAAAAGAGATATCTTTGTAATCACCTCTAATCCCTCCTTTTCCTGCACCCTCCATATTTTAATCAATAGCCAATTTTACTTGGTTCTACCTCTGAAGGGTCATTAGTTATATGAGCCTTACTGCCACTGACTCATTACTTGTCCCTTATACCACTGCAATAACCTTCTCTCTAATCTTTAACCACACTAATTCGTTCTTTGTCACTAGGATAATCTTTCTAACACACTATTCTGACCATTTCCCTCTTTTGTTTAAAAAATATTAATGACTTGGCATTATATGTAGGATGAAATCTAGACTTTTTAGTGGAACTTTAAATTTTTTCTTGTTTGGACATGCTTAATATTCATACACATACGTTATCCCCTACTTTTGTTTATCCTATTCCTGTAGCATTAAATGTTGTCTCCCCACCCCCGTCTCGGTCTGGCAAAGTCCTGCTCATCCTTCAAGGACAAACCCCAAAGTGACATCCGTCATGAATACTTTCCTGAGCATTTTACACCTAAATAAATGGTCCTTGGTCTAAGCTCTTAGAGCAGATCTTATTGCTTTAGTATTATGCTACTTTGTATTATCTTCATACTTATTTTTCCTTCAACATTAAGGGTTCTTATAAGCATCAGGTAGTCTTCAACCTTCAAATCGATGCAAATTTTACAGGTATTTTTGTATTTCTGGTAAGAGCAGCTGTATCTTTCATCAGATTTTAAAAAGATTCAATAACTCCAAATGATTGAGAAATATAATACAATACTGTAAACTCTTAGATAGAAGAAATGTATTTTGCCATTTTATCTTCAACATAATCAATAAATAATTTCTCAACTGAATAAGAAAATAAATGGATATTGCATTTAAATACAGTTTAATTGAAGAATCCTCTGAATTTATATTCAGAATCATGTATTGGGTTGTTGTTAAAACTTGCCAGTGTTTCTAAATATCTAGGATAAGGAAGTTTGATATAGGTAGTTTCTGTTTTATGAGAAGAGGGTTTTTTTTTGACTAAGATCCCATGGGATATGAACTTAACTAGGATTTATCTAGTATATTGGGATATGATTAGAAATCCCTTCAGTTCCATGGAATATTCTTTTAGTCCCTGAATTGGGAGGTAGTCTAGATTAATCTTTAAGTGGGGCCCTACACAGGTTTAAATCTGTCTGCTGTGTGGCTTTGGGCTGAAACTAGCCTTGGCCCTCTGCCTTCCCCTTGCACTCATTCAATGCCATCCTGTGAATTTACATTTAGACACACTCTCCTTTCTCACCATCAAACACATGAGGAGGGACCCTCACCAGATGCGAGCACCCTCACTCTCAGCAGCAGTTTCTCCTGTACTTTTCCCCAGCCCCCTTTGCAGGGGAATTTAGAGGATACCAGGCCTGATGAACCTATGCATGGCTGGCAGTTTACCTGTTGGTTTGGCTTCTTTTTCTTGTCTTTGAAATTAGGGAGCAGGAATTATTTGCAGACTTAGGGAGGGTTTGCCAAGGGCAGTGAGGAGTGATTACAGAATTGGAAGAAAGTGCTGGCAGCCTGAGAGGGGTTCCACATACTCAGACTTATAGTTTCTTTAAGTAGAGAGGGCTGCCTCTGGTGCACAGTAAGCATATGTGATTATAGAGACAATAACTGTTGAAAAATGCTTTTTATCTTTGCAGAATATTGCTTAATTTGCAATATTTACTGATAACAAAGTAGACAATCTAAAGATTGATAGTCTATTTAGAAATAAAATATATACATTTTATTTCTAAAATGTATATACTGAAGAGGAGGGCATTTGGAATTTGTAGTTGCTCATACTTTTTCATATATATTATCTCATTTAATCCTGACAATAATTCTGTGAGGTCTGAAGGGAAAATATTATTATTCTCATTAAAAAAAAGAAAACTGAAGCTCAGCAGAATAAATAACTTACCCAAGAATCAGAACTAAAATTCAAATCCCCTAGTCCTGTGATCTTTCAATCATATAATATGATAGCAATAACCATTCCTAACTCAATTATAGCAGTTTGTAACCTGTGGGTAATTTGGGGCAAAGAAAAATTTCTCCTACGAAATAAATGGCACAGACATTTTACACTCAGGGACCAGAAATACTTGTGTGTCCACTGATAGTGTGAATATAAATATTACTATAAAGTACTCCCATTTAAAATTAATAAAAATTCCACATGTCTCTACACTAAAAGTTCTTATTATTTTGAGTGAAGCAGGCAAGCAACAAGAGCTTACCCTCTAGGGATAGTTGTTTGAAAGGTTTGGGTATTTCTTAAATTTTTTGAGGTAATTCTAAAGTTTAACTAGTGTTGAGAACCAATGGTGGAAAGGCAAGGTTGGAAGCAATCAGAGCATGATGCCAAAGACCTGGACCATGGTAGTGGCAGAGAAAATGAGAGGCATTTCTAAGAAATATTTAAAGGGATGTTGATCAGTTGAGTATATGGAGAGAAGGAGAGAGAGAGGTTGATGTTGACTCTATAGTTTCCGATCTGCTAACAAAAGAGGCTAATCTTGGTAGTAAACTAGTTTGATGGGATGGGAGTAGGATAAAAAGACATTGATAAGCCTGATTTGGGGTATAAGATCATAGTAGAGTTATAGTTAAACATACCTTCTTCTGTCAGATCAACAATTACAATAATGACAGTTTTTAAAAGAAATTAATATTTGATAGTTAGGTGTATTCTTTTTTTTAATGTTTATTTATTTATTTTTGGCTGCATTGGGTCTTCGTTGCTGCATGCGGGCTTTCTCTAGTTGTGGCGAGTGGGGGCTACTCTTCGTTGCGGTGTGTGGGCTTCTCATTGCGGTGGCTACTCTTGTTGTGGAGGACGGGCTCTAGGTGTGCGGGCTTCAGTAGTTGTGGCATGCGGGCTTCAGTAGCTGTGGCATGTGGGCTCAGTAGTTGTGGCTCGCGGGCCCTAGAGCGCAGGCTCAGTAGTTGTGGTGCATGGGCTTAGTTGCTCCACGGCATGTGGGATCTTCCCAGACCATGGATCGAACCTGTGTCCCCTGCATTGGCAGGTGGATTCTTAACCACTGCGCCACCAGGGAAGTCCCTAGATATTCTTGTAAATATTCACTGAGGTCCATTAAATACTCTAAATTGAGTAAATTAGTAAGTGCCCTCTTCCTTTTCCACCCTAGGATGGATTTAAACTAAGTAGAGCTGAGGGGAGCAGAAGTAACCTTGAATGGTTTCATGCCTAGAAAATATTATCACAGGGCACCTGTTCGCATTTCCACTCTGAAGGAACTCAGTTTCTTGGACCATAATTATACTGGCTTTCACCCACAGGTAGTGCAGATACTATTTTTACACATACAATGGACTCATTATGGGATTCTGTTATTATTTTTGTTCTTTTTGGGGGCACAGTGTTAAATTCAGGCTGGGTGGGACCCTATGTGTATATTTTGTGGCTACAGACAAAGCAGTGTAAGGCGTTTCCTTCTGTTCAGTTTCCAGGGTATTTCTGGGAAATCAGACCATGAAGTTTGTCCCAGGAAATTGTTTCTTTGTGGCCAAGACCAGTGTTTACACATTCTCATTGAGGGAATCTTTAGTAAGCTGTTCTATTTGCACACAAATTGCCCAAAGAAGGTATTTTTACCCTCTTTTCTAAAACCTTGTTATTATTAGAATGTATTAAAACAGTGGCTCAATTGTGAGAGGTTATCCAGAACTAAAGGTTTGAAGTTCCTTTTTAAGAATGTTGTACATTTAAGAATCTAAAATGACTTAATCCTGTAGATGTCATGTCTTCCCCTCATTGAAGGGATGATCCCTTTTTATCTTTGGAGGAAAAAAAGTAACAAAAAGTTTTAAAACTTCCCAGTGGTTTTTTGGATTTCAAAACAATTTATGAAGGAAGTATTGGAAGATAATTTAGCTCCATTTTACCAATGAGAGAGCCATGGCCTTGACCTGGAAAGGTTCAAATACATTCTCCGCAGGAAGTCAGTTGTCCAGCTGAAATTAGGACCATGGAGAAGAATCTTTGGCTACTTTTATCCATTTACACAAAGGATTCTAAAATACTCTAAACTTCTTGTAGAAGTTTAACAACCATCTTGAAAAGGTCTAATAATATTTCAACAGATTTGGAAAGGATGTAAAAAATAAGGAAGAAAAAAAAAATCAAATCCCTCTTTGTGTTTGAAACAGGAATATGACATTATCCACTCAAGAGAGAAGCCTTCAATGGCTTGGCTATAATGATTTTCTTTTTGTTTCTCCTTTGCCTCCACTAATTGTTTTACTGATTGCTTTTCTCACATTTTTTCTTCTCTGTACTACTTTATGGCCCTTTGTAACATTTACTTAACATCTTCCAACTATATGGTTATATGCCATAGGATGATAGGGATAAGATAAGATGAGATAGACACAACTTTTCTCACTAGAGGTTGTCATATGGCAGGAGAGTATATCACTGGGAGAAGAATGGAGAAGACATTATATTAGACCAACACACATCAATATAGTGTCAGGAAAAGTTTCCTTCTCCAAGTAAAGTTTAGACTGGGACATTTCTTCTCTCTCTCCTGAGTTGATGAGAACTATGTGGTCCATAAAATCTCCTAATTTTCTCCTCCTTAAAGTGTCTTCCGACTCCAAATGTCCATGGCTACTGGGGAGGATGGGTCCTGTTATGAATAACACACACTGTTATATATTTTTCATCATAATTAATGATAATTCTGTTGGCAACATTTTTTTCATTCTATTTTTTATTGTCAAAAAGATTTGCAACAGTTCAGGTATAACTTAGATTCAGTGTCTACATAATGATCTCTTTCTTCTTTTTCACGAAAGCCAGGAGAATGTGAGCTATTATGTTAAGCTGTTTACCTGGGACCTAAGGACTGGGTATGACATTTACATCCGCAACCAAAGTTTCTGGGTTTCCTGATAGAAATTAATTTTTCCCAATATTTCTTTTCTTCACATAGAGTGAAAGATTAACAAGCTCTGTCTTCTCCTGGATTGACATAAATAGACATCATAGTAGGATATTGGAGAGAAGTGGTGATTTTCATCGTCCTGGTTATATGTTAGTAATAGAATTTTCTTCCTGTGCTGTGCTGTGAGAAGGGCCTGTGGTCCACTGATGGTTCATTTATTTTTATTCATTCTCAGATCTCCTTTCCTTCTTCATTCTTTTATTCTTGTCTTCCTTTATCAACTACTAATTGAACACATACCGTGATCTAGTCACCTAAAATGCTTGAGCACACAATCCAAAACACACACATTTTATTTGCATCATAAAATATAGACAAATAGAGCTTAAAAAGGAGAATATAAAACTAGATAGAAATAGAAGTTCTAATGATTTCTTATATACATAAATCACAAGAACATAAGAGTAATGGGGTCCAAAAAAATAGTCCTTGGTATCCTACTGAATTCCAAAAAGAACCTGGGTTAGTGCATACTGTGGCTAATGAAAATATTACCCATGGTAGGCCCCCCAACTTACTGATATAATTTCCATCAAGGCTCATGGCAGTTTTATGTACACATTTATAAGGGGAGACTCTTAAATACTACTACTGTTCTATATCTAAGGGGCTAAAGTACTTTCAGGAAAGACTATTTAATTTTCTTGTGTTTGAAAAACATAAAATGAGGTGATGACTGGCAAATGAGAGCAAGCCTGTTTAATATTAAGATTATGACATAAATTGACAAAAGCCCAGGCATTCCAAGGCCAAGTTGCTAAGCACCTTCTTCTTGCTCCCATCTGAGTATAATGATGTATTGTCTGCCTTAGCTGAAGTACAAAAGGGTTATTAGACCTCGGAGTCCATCTGTTACCCGTGCAAAGGAAACAATTGAACTAACACTGCTTGCTCTTTCCCTTGGTCTCTTGCCACCTTAATTATAGTTCATCTGAGCTATGTGTGTACTTGCTGCCTTGAGTAGAACATTTTCCAGGACTGTAAGAAAGCAGAGTGAAAGCTCAGGTAAGGGAACTGAAGCAGAGTTTGCAGTTAGAACTTGGGGGAAAGTGTTATCTGACGAGTCACCAAAGCAATCAAACCAATAGCACATGCTACCCACAATTCATGTCGCCTCAATGCCACTATAGCCAAACTATTTTCATGAAGTTTTTCAATTAGCCTTGGTCCTGGTTTTTATTTTTAAATGTTTTGTGAGTGTGCATATGTATGTTTTTTGTTAAGACATATCAGGAGATATTTCTTTTTGAATTTTAGGAAGGAGAGACGAACCAGCTTACCTTTCAATTTTATTTACCTATCATTTTTAAGACCAGCAGTCAGTCTCCTGTTTTCTGCTGGGGTACACCTTGTGGTAGATGTCTTCACGTACAAAGTGACTACTAGGTTTGTGGCTTGGATAAGATAGACTCAGGTGATGTTCATCTCCCTGAGAGATAGTGTCACTTTATTTCTTTCCACACAGCCAATGTGAGACTCACTTAGGCTACTACACCACAAATAAAAATTGCTTCTCTAAGAATATGCCAAGTAGCTTCAAAAAGGTGATACTTAAATTCTGGAACTTCAAGGGAGATTTTGCAAGTCTTTCCTTCTCTCTTTATAAATGCTTTCACTGTGTCCAGAGTGTCTTTTTCTTACTCTGTGCAACTAGGACTATTGAGAAACTTTGGACAATCTTTTGCTTAAAACAGAATTTCTTGCTGCATTAGCTGAACTGCCCCCACATAATATCAAATATGTTTTTTTTTGGGGGGGAATCTGATTTTGTGTCTAAAGGTACAAATCCCATAAAGGGACAAATATTGGTTCCTTTAAATAGGCATGTATGTAGTTGAGAAATGTGGACAAGCTATTTGCAATGAATATAGGTAAGAATACATTCTCTCTGCTCAGTGTTGATGGGTCTTTCATTATTTTTATGGCTAAAATTTTTAATTAGTATATTTGTTGTTTATCTTAAGATGCATTTTTCCTCAAGAAAATTAAGAAATTGAACCTGAAGTTAAAATTTGTCAATATCATTATCAATTGGATTGCTTATAATAGTATACGATGGCTCTGGTCTGCATTTGGTTTATGAGTCCTGTTTTATGGCTAGTGAGAGGATTGAAATGATGCCATGGGGGTAAATTCGTAGTTCCCCACACCGTCAGATTAGAAGAATCACCTGAGCTTCATCCTCAGGTGATTTGGATCAGGGAAAGAGGGAGGCAGGGAGTTTGTACATTGATCAGCCCAGGTGATTCTGAGGCTCAAACAGATTTGGAAACTTCTGGAGAGAAGGTAAAATTTTTTCTCCCCTAGTTCTAAAATTCCATGACTATTCTCTATTCATCACATTCAAAATAATAGAAACTTAGAGCTAGAAAATGTCTTAGAGCACATTTGGCCTGAACCCTTCATTAAAAATAAAGTATTTTTAGAATTAATTTAGAAAATTTGGAAAATTGGCATTAAAAAAAAGAAAATAAAAATCATTACCCCCTAAACTCACCAAATAGACATAATTATTATTTATACGTTGATAATTTTCCTTCCTTTTTCTTGAATATATATTTCTTTAAGCAATGGGAGCACACTGTACATATACATATGCATGTTATGTATGTATGTTTCTAACGTGTTATTTTCACTTAATATATTTGGGAACATTTTCCATGTCATTAGATACTCTCTAAGGTTACAGAGTCAATGGTTTGGTTTTAACATAATCATTTTAATGGTAATTTAGGTTATTTTCCTTTTCTTCCCCTCTATTATAAATGATGGTGAGATTAACACTCTGATTGAAAAGTCTTTGTGCATATTCTTGATTATTTTTTTAGGATAAATTCCCAGAAGAGGAAGCTCTGGAAGTATTGCATAATGGTTAGCAGTGTGGACTCTGAACCATAGAGCCTGAGTTTGTGTCCAGGTATTACCGAGTTTACACCACTTGTGCAAATTTTAGTGTCTCAGTTTACTGATATGTAAATAGGGTTAATTATAGTGCTAGCTCATAAGATTTTTGTGAGAATTAAATGAGCAAATATACTTAAAGCACTTAGTGTATGGGACAAGAGTAAGAGTTAAATATTTGCCCTTTTTCTGGCACTAAGGCAATGTACATTTGGAAACTCCTGGTTTTTGAGTTATTGGCAATGAACTTAGGAAACGCCTGTTAGTTTGAGAGTTATTGCCAATTTTCCTTCCAGAAAGGCTGTAGCATCAATGCTCTCACTAGAAATATTTAGAGTCCATTTCCCTGCATCCTCACCAACGCTACTAACCTGTTTTCATTTACAGATGAAGAAAAGTGAGGTACAGTGAGGTCACGTTACTTTCCACAGGTCTCATCAGGCATTGACAGATTTGGGACTTCAATACAGATCCAAAACTTCATAAATTTGTCCTTATCACATTTATAGATTAAAATTTTACATTTGTACATTTTAATGTCCCTTGTTTTGCAGGATTGTTTGGAGTTAAGCCCTTTTTGCCCTCCAGATACAATGTAACTGTGGGAGCAATGGACAAAAAAAGGAGTCATTCTCCAGTGTGCTTTGTGCTTATTTATTGTAAATACTTTTCCCTCCCAGAAACAGAAACTGACATTTATAAATATTTATGGGAAAAACTCTTTGAAAATGTACAAGATTCACTTAAACTTTTTGTTCTCTGAGATTGAAATAAAAGTGGGTCTTATCAATGGGTCACTAGAGGGCACTGTGCCTCTTCAAGTTGTATTGTTTGGAAAAGAAATTCTGCCCTGAAGGGTATTTTTGATTTCAGTGAAGAGTTTTGCTGGCATCCAGAAAAGTGTAATCAAATATGAAGAGTTTGAGAGGTGCATGGAAATAGATATAAGACTGTGTATGAGCTGATCAGGAGATTACCTTTTTTGGTTACAGGAAAATCCAAGTTTTAGGAGCTTTTAAAATATGAAAATGGTGTGTTTTGATCTATTTTCCTTTCAGTTTAAGACAGTGTTCTGGTCCTGAAGCTTCTCCTTGTTTTTTCCCTCCGGAATATTTTATATTACAGTTGTAGTTGTGAGTGTTACTTGAGTCACCACATGATATAAACCAATATTTGTGAAATAGACATTTACACTGTAGTGATTTTAAAGTACTGTTATCCATTAAATAACATATTTTTTCCGCACAAAGTGACCTGGGCCTTTACTAGATACTTTAGAATTGACCTGAAATAGCTTCAATGACATCCTTATTTTTATTTCTTTAAATAGTGTGCTGAAGAGAAAGCTCTTTTTCCAAACATGATGGTATTTCCCACTCCATTAGTAAGCCTGGGATCAAGTTAACATAACTGGTCAGCAGCATCTCTTTGTCCTTCAAAATAACCTTCCTGAAGGTTATTTGGGACTACATACTGAATAGTGCATCAAGTAGCAACTTTGTTAACAATTTAAACTATGGTTTTCATTCACACAGCATAAAAACCCAAGAACAGTTGAAATGGTAGTTGCTGGTTTTCATTTGATAAACTTGCAAATGATTTACCAAATTTTTTCTTTTATATGCTTGTCATCCTGTAGTATGCTGTTTATTAAAAAAAAATCCACAAATCATTAAGTTTGAGTTTGTTCTGACCTTATTAAGTAAACTTGGCTTAAATGAGGAATGGTCTTGTAAAGTCTTCAACAAACAGATGCTAGGTTTTTCCTTTAAAAAAAAAAGGTTCTTAATACTATATTTAAGAAATAAAGTATTAACATTATATTTAAAATATACTTAAAAGTGAAAAGAAAGGCTCTATTACTGCTTCTATCCTGAAGATAATCTATCAAAATCAGTTCAAACTGATTTCCTTATGTTTCCTAACCAAACATCTTCCTCAACAGTTTCCCTGCCCCATCCCCTCCACATCCCCCTCACCTCCTTAAATCAGAGTTTATGTTGGCAAAACTCTTTAATTCTTTCCCTCCATTCCTCCCCTCTATTTCTCCTCTCAGTAATCCATCTAACAGCCTGCAGGATTCTATATCTCCAATTGAGTACATGCTTAATTTTTTCATTTCTGGAGTGATATTTTCTGAAAATAGCCAAAGCTTGTAATATAGCATCTTACTATATATACCTTGGGTTCACATCATGTTCCTGTATATGATTCATTGCAAGGCAGAACATTTCAAACAATGGTGGCAGGTCTTCCCCTCCAGGATCAGTATTACAGTTTCCTTTACGGAAGGTGAGATCAAAAGTGAGTGTGCGTTGTGTGCCCTTTGTTTCCCAGACTAGGATAGCATTTGAAATTGATGGTGAACCTAAGTGGCCAGTTTAGCTTTTTGTGGGTCCATGTGGTTATGGGGCTCACTACTTTGAACATGTTTTTTTCCTACTATGGCACTCTGCTCAAATCTTTTTCTGCCCCCTTTCTGCAGCATGGTAATCATAGCTAACATTATTGAATACCAATATATATGGCAGGCTAAGCACTTCATACACATTATAGGGTGCATCCAGGTCTCATCATGCCCTCTAGGCCCAGGCAGGATTGGTAATACGTTCTTTGGGAATTCAAAATGGGACGTATTTCCAGAAAGATTATCTTGTGGGCAGTAAGTGTAAATTACCTGGCTGTCTGTGACTTTCAGAATGACCCTAGGATTCCCTTCATTACACTTTAAAACTAATATTTTGGGGATGGGATTATAGAAATAGAAAACATGTGCAGTATCTTGTAATAGTAAACTCTTGTTTTTTCAAACCCCCTGCATCCATTCCACCATTATGTTTCCTGAGAAGGGGAGAACTGCTGCCTTGGGAAGAGGAAGATGGATATAAGGGAAGTCTAAGGTCAAGTAAACACAGAGTCAGGCAGCGGCTGAGGAAGCTAATGGCCAGAGACGCGTGTCGGGATTTACTTCGAGGTGGGAAGGGGCGATTAAAAGCACCTGGCCGCACTACCAGGAAAACTGATGGTGGGGATGGGAAGCAAGAAGCACCTCATTGTGCCTTCAAGGGAATGACGGCTGCGTCCAAGACTCAGGCACCACCAGGGCGCTGTGCAAGTTCCAGGCGTCACGTAAGCTTCAAAAAAGGGAAAGAGAAGGAGACACAAACGTACTGGCCGCGGTACTACACCGGGCCGCGGTACTACGCCGGCCCACTGAGAAGCCTGCCTACTGCAGAGGCCGTGCTCCTCGGCCTGCGGTGCGTGTCGATGCGTGGCTGTGCGTGTCTGTGCGCGGCGGAGCGCGGCGGTGCGCGGCGGTGCGCGGCGGTGCGCGGCGGTGCGTGGCGCGGGGCAGCCTGGGAGCATCACAGTCAGTACGGGGCCGTCCCGACGGGTTAGGAGAAACCCTGGAAGTTACCGCTTGCTCTTGGGAGACCCCGGGGTGGGGGTGGGGGGCGGCCCACATGCTGGGTGAGCCCAGCACGTCCTCAGTGGGTTCCCTAGGACAGAGACCCAGGCCTGGAGATAGCGTGCGAGATGCCGCCCGCAGCATCACCATCGGGGAGAATGGAAGGGGAGAGAAGCCTTTCACAGTCTGCCATTACCCCAAAGAGGCCTCGCTTAGCCAGAAGTTACTGTTCTAGCCTGGAATTGTGTGTTACCACCTGAAGAAAAGGAGTAACGTTAATGGACCGGTTTACTTCCCAATTCTGCTGAGAGTACGAACTTGAGCGACACAGTACGTCAATTATATGGACAAGAAAGGAGCCACATTTTCAGGAAACGCGTGAGTGTAGTGTGTACTTTTTCAATCTCACCAGGCACAATTTGTGTTAAAACATAAAAAAGTGGAATGAACAAGTAAAAAAACCCTGCTAATCTAGGGCAAAAAAATTTCTCAATATTTGATGTTTTCCTCAAGAAAATAGACAATTGTATCACAAAATTGGGGTTATGCTATATATACAATTTCCTGTCCCAATTTTTATACTTCATGCTTTATTTTGAGCTTTTCCTAATTCTTCAAATATTCAGTGGCATTAACTTGATTTCACTCTTCACCTTCCTCCTCCCTTTTCTCAAATGTTTCTTCTGGCCCCTTTACTGCCACAAATGTCTCTTTTATACCTCTCCTCGGTGCATCAGGCTTCCTCTTTTTCAGTCATGCCTGTATTTTGGGAAGCTTTCTGAATAATGTAGCCACCATTAATTACTCAGAGATTCTGTTGCCTTGGACATATTCTCCATTTATGACTCAGTGCCTCATCCATAAAATGAATTGGAATTAGGAAGCAATGGGCAGAAGACTGGCCTGTAATTCCATATACTGGGAATATTTTTGAGAGCTAATTAATATGAGCAGTCTTCCCAGAAAAAAATGTCCAGAACCACCATAAACTGTATTCTCCAGTCTTCCAGCCAAGTCATAAATAAGTGTTCTTGATAGAAAGGGGGAGGGTGGTTTAGTTGGGATTAAAATATCATAACTGGAAAATGCCCATGGTTGTAGGATCATACGCCTCTGAGAATTGCTCTTTCCTCACCTATATGCAGGAGCAAGTTCCCTTTACAAGTGGAAAGTTATTATTATATTTTTGGAAAATTTGGTTTATTTTTATTATCTTTCTTTAACTTAAGACATCTTCAACTTTGCTCTCTTTACCTATGACTGGCATATATATTTGTAGTTGGTATCTTCTAATCTTGGGATGATTTTTACAGAGGTAACTTTGTTTTCTACCTTGTCCTTAATCTGCATGAGGAAATGGGTCTAGAATGAATGAATGGCTAGTCAGTTTTAGTGTTAATTATTCAAGGAGAGCTCAGGTTAGTTATTGTATATTTTAAAACTTAAAGATATCAGGTTTTAGGTTTGATTTGATTATTGAACTAACTGAAGATTTTATAAGATTTTGAAATTACTTTTTGAAGAATGAAGCAGGCTTTGAAAAGGGAAACATATGCTTCCCCTTCCCTTCATCTCAAAATATACCCATCCCATAAAAAAATGCAGCAGAATCCAATTTTGATCACCTCTCTGAAATTAAAGGGAAATAAGTTTGGGTTTGAAATCTTAAACAATGATTATTTGCTAAGGATATATGAAGGTGGAAGGATAACTTTAATGAGAAGGAAAGAGTTTATTTTAGAATCATTATTTTAAGGTTAGGTGTATTATTATTGCCTTTTTTACCTCCCTGGCAAAGGTAGAGATGCTGTTGTGATTTCTATTAGGTTCATTTAAAATATGTAAAATTATTCTCAGACTGGGCCTTTACGTATTACAAATTACGTTCTGGAGGTCATCTGTTAGAGGCATATTAGCTCAAGGGAAGAAAATTATTTTATAGTAATTAGAAATTTAGAGTCATGGTACCCAGGCTGAGAGCACTGGATAAAAGGAACTGTAAGAGAATTAATTCAGTGTAGGCTGAAAAGACTCAGGATAAACAGCCTGTGGCTATGCCAATTTAAGTTTTATGTATTAGGGAAAAAGCACATGTATTTCACCTGAGTTCAGTATTAAACATGATTGCAGAGTAGATATACTGCCACATCTGTCAAACATGGAGTAAAGGTATGCTTTGTCTGGGGACTCCTGCATACAAAGATATGACCTTCACTTTATGATGCTAGCTGGGTTATGAGAAGAAACTGGAAAAAAACAGGCTGTTCTATAAATGATATTGATCACAGGATTCAATGGAAAAAATTCTGCAAGGTATTGTAAATACAAAGAACCATATTTAGAGAAAACGCCACCAAAAATTATAATAATCTGAGAAGGGGAAGTTAAAGTTAAATGTGGAAATTAAGGTTAATAGTAACTTTGACCATGAGGCCAACGCAATCCCTTTCCTCCTATACCATTGGATTTCTCTACATGGATTTTAAGAGAGGTGTTTGGATCTGGGTTATACAATCCATTGTTCTTTGCTTCAGAAGAACGTTGTGTTGCATCTTTGGAGATTTCCTGTCAGCTCCTCAGTAAAAAGAATTGTTCTTAAAAACTCTGCTGTCTGGAGCCGGGCTTCAGCTAGTGTAATTTTTCCATATTAACCATGCTGTAGGCAGAGTCTACATTAAACATTAGTTTGATGCAAATTGTGAAGAAAAGGAAATAATAATGAGGTTTATTCAGTCTTGTATAAGTTTTGCTTGAGGAAATAGTTTGCAAATTTTTATTATTTAATTATTTTTTAGGCTCGCTCTCTCTAACTTTGTCGAAATTGTTTACCCCATCAGCAGACTGAAAGTCTGTTTGCCAGACCAAGGGCAAGTCAGTACACAACATTTTCTCTTTATTATTTATACTGTTACGATTGAAAAAAAAATTGAGTGAAAGGAGTCATATCTGTGGAATATATGATTTGAAGACCATATAGCTATTAGGGATTAGCCATGCAGATAGAAAATATTCTGAAGTCCTTGAAACTTCTCTTTGGTACTCAGCATTTGCATTAGCTATTCTCTCTTCTAAACTGTACAACACTTTTGAGTAACTTTTTCCTCCACCCAACAACCAGTTCTCCAATTCTCGGACACCAATTGGGTTTCCTACAATTTAATTCAATTCTGACACTACCCAGAGTTATCACAGACCCCACAGGTTAAGGTCTCAGTTCCATATGACTGCTCCCATTTCAGATGCTAGTAGCAAGTCCTAGGTTGCCATCTGTACTACTGACCAGCCACCTGTGTATTGGGGGTTCCCACGACTCCCTCCTCAGGTGGGATAATTTGCTAGCATGTCTCACAGAACTCAGGAAGACACTTGCTATCACTGGTTTATTATAAAGGATACAATTCAGGAACAGCCAAATGGAAGACATGCACAGGGCAAAATATGGGGGAGGGGCACATGGGGCTTCCATGCCCTCTATGGGCATGTCACCCTCCCAGCACCTTGATGCATTCACCAACCCTGAAGCTCTCTGAACCCCATCATTAGGAGTTTTTATGGAGGTTTCATTGATTGAGCAAATCATTGACCCTTGGTGATTATCTCAATTTCCAGTGCCTCCCACCTCCCCAGAGGTTAAGGGGTGGGCTGAAAATTCCAACCCTCTAATCATGCCTTGGTCTTTCTGGTGACCAGCACCCATCCTGAAGCTATGTAAGGGCCCACCAAGAGTGGCCTCATTAGGACAAAAGATGCTTCTATTACCCAGGAAATTCCAAAAGACATAGGAGCTCTTTGTCAGGAAGCAAGGATAAAGACCAAATATTAGAACAAACGATGTTCCTGTCACCCCTGTCATTCAGGAAATTACAAAGGTTTTAAGAGCTATGTTTAAAGAATTGTGAGCAAAGACCAAATATATGTAGTTTTTAAAAAAATCACACTCTCCCTTTATAATTTTTTTTAGTATTTAAGTTTTGGGTGCAGTATTATAGTTCAACATCTGTATATTCTAATTTTTTTTAACTTTTGTGGTTTTTTTTTTTGAGTTAGTAATGTAGTTCATTTTTTCATCTTTTAAATTAAATTAAATTTTTTATTTTTTTAAATCTATTTTTGGCTGTATTGGGTCTTCGTTGCTGCACGTGGGCTTTCTCTAGTTGCGGTGAGTGGGGGCTACCCTTCGTTGTGGTGCACGGGCTTCTCATTGCTGTGGCTTCTCTTGTTGTGGAGAGCGGGCTGTAGGCACATGGGCTTCTGTAGTTGTGACATGCAGGCACAGTAGTTGTGGCTTGCAGGTTCTAGAGCGCAGGCTCAGTAGTTGTGGCTTGTGGGCTCTAGAGCGCAGGCTCAGTAGTTGTGTTGCACAGGCTTAGTTGCTCTGCGGCATGTGGGATCTTCCTGGACCAGGGATCAAACCTGTGTCTCCTGCGTTGGCAGGCGGATTCTTAACCACTGCACCACCAGAGAAGTCCTGTATACTCTAATTTTTAATCATAGGGAAAATGTTGTCTTCCTTCCTCCCTCACATGTCACACGTGTCAGTTATATTTAACTAAGTATCTGGTACGTATTCTCTCAGAGCTTCTTCACCAGGAAATATGTTCATGAAAATTCCAATAAGAGGAATAGAAAAGAGAGACTTCCTCATATTTTATAGGTTATATTGTCCTTTTTTCCCATGTAATCTTAGCACATAACGTATATGAAGGGTATGATAATGTTCACAGAAGTCTTGTGATTTGAGATAATTATCATAAACTACAAACACGTTTCCTTTGCTAAACAATGAATGTGGCAAATGGGGAATAATAATCTATCTTCTCAGAATGCTCTTTTGTGTACTTTTCTACCTGGTCTTAAAATGTTGGTATTTCTTGTTCTGAGTTTACCCCTCATCTGTCCTCTATAGTGCATGGGTCACTTGATTGAAATCAGTCATACATGGTTTTAAAGAATACCTGTACACTAGTGACTCCCAGATCTATACTTGTAATCTAGGGCTGCCTCCTAAATATCTGATACATATAGGAAGAAATCTTACAGTTTTCCCATAGACATTTTAAGGATTCATTTATTCATTAACTCAGTGCATTTTTATTGAGGGCCTACTTTGTGCTAGGCACTTAAAATGTCCAAAATTTGTCATTTATATTTTTTTTCATAGGTAAATACTCACCTCCACATAACAAACATAGCAACCTGGGGACTAATTTTCCATTCATTCCTTTGATGATGATAAAAATAAATGATCTAACATTATGATAGGCATTTAACATATTTCAATAGCTCACTGAATTTTCACAACAACTCTGTGAGTTAGGAATTATTGTTATTTTTATTTTAAAGTCAAGGAGAAATTTGAATTGAGAATTATGTAAATTATTTAAGGTCATACAGCTAGTAGATGAGAGAGCTGGGTCTGAACTAAGGCTATATACAGTAACAGAGACCAACTGATTCTCCTTTGTTAACATCACTGACATAAATCTACCTCTTTTCCATTCTCACTGCTTCAAAGTGTAGTTCAGCCCATCATCACTTGGGCTGGACTACTTTAGTTGATTTCTCTTATCTTGGCTTATATGTCTCCATTTCATCTTCAGTACTGCTACCAGATAAGTCTTTCTAAGATCTGGTCATGTTACTTGTAAATTAAAAAGCCTTCAATGGTTTCTCATTAATTATATGACATGCTACAAATTTGTCCATGTGGTGCTCCATGAGCTCATCCTGCCTGCCTCTTGTATCATCTCTTACCAGAGTCTTCCTTGCATTCTATGCTTTATTCATATGGGATTACTTGAAGATCTTGTATTTTGCTATATCGTGCTTCTCTGCTTTTTAGTTAGTCTTTTTACTCTGCTTGGAATGCTATTTTTCCCTGGCCCAGTTGTCATACTCTCCATTTAAGACTCATTTAATTCATACTCTCCATTTAAGACTCATTTCACTTACGAAGCTGTTTCTTGATCTCTGGGTATACTCGATCCTTTATATACTTCTGTTATTTCAACTATAAAAGTTTATTCACTTAATTGTTTACATGTTGGTCTCCTCTAGAGTCTGAATTCCTCGTGGCAGGAAACCATTTTTACTTAATTGTATCTAGGACAGTGTCTGGCATACCACAAATGATGGCTGAATGATCCCTTATATACAGCCCAGATAAACTGCAGAATTTGCAGTAGTTTGCTAAGAGTCGCCAATTATTTTATAATTATGGATTGTTTTATTATTTATAATTTCAAGATTAAAGATCTGTAAGAAGTTCATGACTGGCCTAGAATTAATCTTGGTTGACTGGGTAATGGTATTTGAATAGCAAATCCCCACCCCTCACTTCATTTTTATACTTCGTTCCCACTTATCTCTAACCATACATCTTCTTTACCTCCATTCATACGTATTATTTCATCTATGATTTCCCAGTAGGAATACTTTTTCCTCCTCTTGTTTTTTTCTTTTTATAGTTCAAATGTGTTGATGGGAATATCAGGATTCTGTGACATTGTGGGTTTTAAAAAATGCAAAAATGGATATAATTATTTTGTTTTAGGAGCAACCTAAAACATACCAACTGCTGAAAAAACAAAGCAAAACAAAAACACCAAAAGACAGAGTTTGATTTGTTTTGATGTGTCTCTGAACATTCCATCAGTTCTAATGGCAGTTATTTAAGGGGCCAATTTCACTCTTGATATTATTTTAGGAATGCACATTAATTATAAATTAATAGATTTTCTTTAATGAGCTATTATTTAATAATATAAAGTCACTGCTTTCTGCATGGCAGTAGAGAAATTTCAGAGAAATTTCAAAAATTTTAAACATGGGTACCAGTTCCTCCCTGTTGTGTGAATGGAACAGTACTGTTCTGTAAGATATGCATATTCACAGATTATAAACTATATGTATTAACATGCTCCCATTTTTGGTAAACATTTAAAAAGTATATATCTGCATGGAAAAAAATAAGTGAAACGCTTATATGGCTCATGACTGGAGGTAGTGTTACAGTGTGTTTCAGTGGACTTTATTTCCTATATGTTGTTCTCCTATATGTTAAATATGTATATCTTAGTATATTATTATTTGTGTGATATAAAGAATAAAGGGAAAAGTAAGATATACTTTAAAAAGATCCTCTAACATGTAAATATAATTTTATTGTGGTAGTATCCTTCTGAGAAGACTACTTTAAAGCAGGACTCAGCACTGCAAGCCTTCCCCAAGATATGTTCAATTCTCCAATGCATTAATGAAAAATATAAATTTTTTTACATACCATATGCAAAACTTAATACATATCCCCTTGTTAATTTTCCAAAATTCTTTTTCTGGTGTAACCCATATCACATTTCTTCTCTACCCTCCCACTTCTTCCTAACAGCTTCTCAGCTGTACTGAGTCTTAGCTTCTTATCTCTCTTAGATGTTTCTCTTCACTTCAATCTTTTTTGTAAGGATTGTAATTATAGTTCTTTTGGATTCTCTGTTTTTTTACTTTCTCACTCAACAGTCTAATCAGCTGACAAAGGACTCTCCTCTTCTTAGAAGTCTTAGAAGTCAGGAGCATTGTGAATAATAAAGGCATTTTCCCCTTTCATATACAGTTGTATTCACCACATATTTTCACTTGATTTCTATCTGCCTCTAACTGAAGTGATTCCTTTAATTAAATTTGCTTTGCTAGTAGTAGAGCATGCAAAAACAATTAGATTTAAATTAGATATACACAATATAGTGACAATATTTGTCCTGGTTATCTAGTCAAGCTTTCTTTTATGTTTTAATTTACTCAAATCTTGCCAGGTCAAAAAACTAAAATTAAAAAAAAAAAACAAACTGGGAAAGATGAAACAAATGGTAGAATGTTGATAACTGTTGAAGCTGGATGATGGGTACATGGGAATTCATTACACTGTTCTTTTCACTTGGTATATGTTTGAAATTTTCCATAGAAAATAAAAATAATTGTGAACACCAGAAAGCTCAGGTAAGATGCTGCAGATACTGTCAGTTTTACCCAATATTCACCTCACTCTGCTCACTCTCCCTTCTTCCCACATTTTCTGCTAACAGAACACAGATTTTGTTTGTAGTAGCAGTGTGCCCACTCCAGTGACTCGTCGCAACTGGTCTGAGTCAGTGTTTCTTAGTGGAGACATTTTGGTGTTTTGGGCAGGGCAAATCTCCATTGTAGGGGATTGTTCCTTACATTTCACTGTTTTTGGCATCTCTTAGCTCTAGGCACTAGGTGCCAATCAGTAATTGGCCTGCTTCTCATCACTGTGATAATCAAAATGCCCTGACACATATTAAAACATTCTTTAAGGGTTGGAGGAGAATTGTTTGAGAACTACTGGTCGGAGCTAATCGTGGCATTCCTGCCCTCTACTTCCCAGACTCCCGCATAACTAACTGTAGCTCTGTGATCCCCTTAGGGACACTGAGACTTAAGCTGCAGGGGCTTCAGGGAAAGCTTTTTGTTTTCTTAATTGAAAGGATAAATGTAGCTGTTGAGCACTCCTCTCTTTTTCCTGCCCTGAATGAAGGACTGGTGCAAAGCTGTAGAAGTAATTTTGCAACAAGCCAATGTGCCAAGTGTAGTGGAGCAGAAGGATAGAAGGAGCCTGGATCTTAGAAGACGTGTACCAGCACTGGCCTCTTTATCTCTTTTTTTGTGATAAAAATAAACCCCTTTTTGTTCTAGCTACTGTTAGTCACGTTTTCTATTACTTGCAGCTAAAAACACTCCTAACTAAAAATGTGAAAGTTCTGGGTTCTTTGATCAATGTTAATATGAGACAAGAATTATTTAAACAATTCTAGCCAAACTTCTTTTTGCAAAGTCCTTTATTATGCTTGGTGAAAAATAACACTCTTATGTAGAAATGAGAATGCTATTTGGAAATATTTAACAAAGTGACAACTGGAAATAATATTGTCACGTATATTCAGACCTCCCTCCCCCAAATATCTAAATCCATTGGGGAAATAGCCATACTAGTCTGGGTTTTTTCCCCCAGGATCTAGGTACTTTTTAAACCTAATTCAAGTGATTTTAAATAGATTTTGAGAGGAGGAATTGGATTGTTTTACTCTGAATTACAAACTCAAGCTTGGTATCTAATACAATACATGTAAATTTAGAACAAATTAAAACATTGGATGTAATTGTTGCTTGAATGTGGCACTTGAGCCCCTTTAGACTCATTTTTCTGGCTCATTGTGTCCTTTTCTCTTTCACTTGTCATGTCATCCTAGGCGGCTGCAATGTTCATGTCTATAGATAGTTCAGCATCTCATCCTTTTATTTACTTGGCTCCAGACAACTTCACCTTCTTTCTACTTCTTTATCTTTTTTCATGGTTACACGTTGGACTTTGTCATAGCCTAACATTTCTTCCTCAGAAGTAATAAACCATCTTATTGATACAACTTCTTATTCTTCATTACTTCCTCATGTGCACCTCTAGTCCTTGTTTTTCTATTGGTCACTTCCTGTCTTTACTTTCTACCATATCCTGTTTAATTTCTCTGGTTCATCATCTCAACCACTCTTAAGTAGTTCCCTAAACTTCCTTACATTTTACATGGCTTGGCAATCTTTTTATTTCTTTCATTCTACACAGAAGTTCTTTAAAAGCTTTTCCATTCTCCTTGTACTCCAGCCACTTTTGCTCTCCTCCAACCACTCCTCTCTTATAAACATGTATTATACCACAAAGAAAATCTATACTATACCTGTCTTTTACTCATGTTCTCCTGTCATAGTGAAGTATCCTTTCTTAAGTATTATTTCTCTACCTGAGCTCTGGATCTCATCCCCTACCATCTTCTCAGGAACCTTCTTCTCAGGGACCTTCCTCAATGAATTACTCTCTTTCTCCTTCTGATATACTCTTTTAGAATTTAAATGTGGTATATGTTTTTCCCATTTTATAAACAAACCGAACTTAGATCTCTCATCGCTTTCTGGATTCTCTTGATCTCTTTTCACTCCCTTGCAGCCAAACATCTTGAAAGAATTGCTTATACTTTTGCTTCCCCTCTTGCCTATTCCTTCCTTAACTCACTGAGATCTGGCATATACCTTCACTACTCCACTAGTTCCTGGGCTTGGCTGAAGCTGTTCTCTCCAAAGTCACTAGTGACCTTGATAAAGCCAAGAGACATGCCTCAATCCTTATGTTATTTGACCACTTTCTAGTATTTGGCACTTCTGACGTTGACACACTTCCTTGACCCCCATGGTATCCTAGGTAAAAAATTTCTTTTTACCTTTTTGGGTGTTCTTTCTTATGCCTCTTTGTAGGACTCTTTGCCTAAGGAGCTTCTCCTATAGCCTTTTTCTCTTTTCATTCTATAGTTCTTTTACTAGATCATCTATTCCCATAGCTTAAAATACCAATCATTTACTAATGATTACCAAGCAGTTGATTCCTTCTCAACAATCACCTTTGAACTCTAAACCAATATATCCTATTGCCTGTTAGGTGTTTTCACTTGGCTATTTTATAAGTATTTCAAAACAATACATCATATCTTCCTTTCCCACAAGCTTACTTATCCTCTATTGTTTCCAATAAATGGCATCATCCAGTTATTCAAAGGAGAAACTTGAACATCATCTTTGACTTGTCCTTCTCCCTTATGTTCCATAGTTAAAGATAACTGGATTATATTTGTTCTCCCTTCTAAAAGTTTCTCTATCTGCCAACCTTTTTCTATCCCTATTGCTGTTTTCCTAGTTCAAGTTGATATCTAGCTGTCATCTGGATTAATGTAAGAGCCTTCTATTTCATCTGCATGCTTTTATTCTTTCCCTCTTTCAGTCTATTCAAATGCACATATTATTCACTTGTTTAAAATCCCTCAGTGACTTCTAGTTGTTCTTACAGCCTAAACTTTTAAACATGGCTTATAAGACCCTGTCTACTTCTTTACACTCACCATTCATCATTTAACCTTTTTTATTCTGAGCACTAGACATACTAAAATTCTTTCCATTCATTTTGCAGTGTTATATTCTCTTTCATGATTTCACACATGCTCTTTTCTTTCCACTCCTACTTGTCTAACTCTTACTCATTTTCTAGATTTCATCTTAAATATCTCTTCCTTTAGGAAGCCTTCTTTCTGTTCTTCACCCCTACCTTAAGTCTGTGTAGGTCCTAGGGCACCCTGTATCTATGTCAGCATGGCATTTGTAACATTTACCTGTTTGTTTGTCTGTATCTTGGATTAGACTATGAGTTGTGTAAGGGCAGTGATTAGGTCAGCATGGCACCCTAGTGTCTAACAAACTACATGATACTAAATAGATACTTAACACATGACTGAATGAATAAGTGAATGAATGGTGTGATTTTTTAATTGATTAAATGTATAAAGTGAGTGAAATTTTGGGATTAAAAAAGCTAATACATGGGTTTGAGGTCCTAATTGGCTGATGTTGCCAATCACTGGCTAAAGGAATCCATAAAGCAATTTTGGGAATGAGATATCTAAAACATCCATGTGGAGATATCTGGTAACCAGCTAAATATATAGGACTGGTGTCAGGAGAGGGAAATGAGCTGGAAACATTGATTGGGAGTCATCAGCTTATGAGTATGAGAGAGCCCAGGGAGAAGCTGTATTGTTGGAGGGGAAGAGAGGAACACTGGTATTTATGAGATGAACAGAACAACAAGGAACCCACAAAAGCATCTGAGGGAAAGCTGACAGGCAGGTAACTGGGGAAAGCATCCGACATTGGTGTCGTATAAGCAAATGGAGGAGAGTTTCAAGGAGGGATGATTGACAGTATCAGGTTAATTATTTTCTTTTGTCACTCAACAAATGGAGTTTCTACAGAGGATGTAGTGTCAGATGTTATTTGTCTACCTTGCTTCACTGCAGGTTTCTTGAATGCAGGGATATTGTCTTATTTGTACTTTTAATCCCAGAATTTATCACAATATATGGCACACAGTGGAATTCAGTAAACAGAGGTTAAATGAACATAATGCATTTGCTCTGGGTAAGTGATGGTCTCAACATGGTAGCATGGGCATAAATAGATAATTTTATTCCATAAGAACTTTCTTCTGTATTATGCTTGGATTTCAAAGACATCTGGAAAGTGGAATATGGTTAGGTACTTCTCATTGTATGATTTTCAAATGGGCCAACTCTAGTAAATATTTTCAGTTTTAGCATCCTTGACTTTCTGTTTTATGCCACTAGTTCTCCTTTGTTTTGTTAGTCTTGCAGACATTGCCAATTCTGTCTGTCTCTCTCTCTATTTATTTATTTATGTATTTATTTATTTAGTGTTGGGTCTTTGTTGCTGCGCGCGGGCTTTCTGTAGTTGCAGCAAGCGGGGGCTACTCTTTGTTGCGGTGTGCGGGCTTCTCATTGGCGGTGGCTTCTCTTGCTGTGGAGCATGGGCTCTAGGTGTGTGGGCTTCAGTAGTTGTGGCTCATGGGCTCTAGAGCACAGGCTCAGTAGTTGTGGCGCATGTGCTTAGTTGCTCCGCAGCATGTGGGATCTTTCTGGACCAGTGCTTGAACCCGTGTCCCCTGCATTGGCAGGCAGATTCTTAACCACTGTGCCACCAGGGAAGCCCAATTCTGTCTCTCTTATTCGGAGGAGTAAAAAATATATCTGATAAAAATAGGTGATTTATATTAAAGAGTATTAACTTAAAATGTTAAAAACTCCCCGGAATGCTTTCATCCAAAAATAAGACTTAGTAGAGAACTTACTTATCAAGTAGGGTAGAAGTGGTGGTAGTGGAGATGGTAGGAATTTTGAGGGAGATGGGGAGGACGACCTTTTTTTGTGTTCCTAATTATGCAGGAATACTGACACTGCTTTCCATCCTCTCATATAGAGTTTGCCCTAAAAGGCATGTGTGGAGAGAGCGCTGGTTCTCAAAAAAGAATACCTGGTTTGAATCCTTACTTCTCACCTACTATCTGGGCACCTTTGAATATATCCCAACCTTATGAGTTTTAATTTCCTCATCTGTGAAAGGATCATAATAACTTTACTACTTACCTCTTGGGTTATCCAGCAGATCAAATGAGATTGCATATGCACAGCTAGTTTGCAAATGAAAGACTGTTATTCTTTGCAAGCACTATGTGGAAGTGTCTTATGTTGTTGCATTGTGTTTTCAGTCTTATGTTTCTGTTTGGTTTCCTGTTGGAATACTCGAGAGCTGCAAAAAAAGTTTATGATATTATAACATAATTGTAATATTACATAACATAATGTAATGTAATTATTTAGAGGTAGTACAGATACGCAAATGTCTTAAGCCTCCTTCCCACTTAAAAAGAATATAAAACAATAGCCTCGGACACAAAAACAGTCTTCCCATTTTGTTCTTCCTGGGGACACCCAAACTCTTCATAGAGCTGACTGGTGTTCATACTTCCCACACAGCTTCGGTTGAACCTGTGCAGCTACCTCCAGAGAATTGTCTTGGCTTCCAGTCTGTTGGGTAACTGCCTATTTGGACAACCTAGCCTTGGATAATTTCCCTTTGTCCAACCGTGGGACTCATAAATCCATGTACAGGGGGATAGAGTTCAGAAAATGATATTTGGCCATAGGTAGTTGCAATTTCAAGACCCTTTCAAAGGGTGATGATGACAGATTTTTACTGGACAATGTAAGTTTTCAAACTTTGAAGATATATCCTGGGATCCAGATCATTTATGCATCAATATAGAATATGTGTTGTTTATCCATCAACCTGTTCTAAAATGTTAAGGTCATGAGTAAGAATGTTCCACAGCCCATAAAATACTCCTCCTGGAGTATAACTTAACTGCGAGGGAATATTATTAAATATGTAGGAGTTCCACTTTGTTATTAACTTATATATAAAATGAGAAAGAAAAAGACCCATTTCCTTCACAGTACGTTTTCCTTATAATAAATGTTTAGAAAGGAATATGCCAACAAAGATTTGTTGTTGTTTGTTTTTTCTATCTCTTCTTCATCTCTGAATTTTATTTCATTTTTTGTTTTAATCGTGGAAATCTGGCTGAATGACCTGAGTGGTTATCTCGTCTGTAAAATATGTGAGATAGAGTTATGGTTTCCCAGACAATTACTATGTGCTAAATGTAGGTCAGGAGCATTTACAAAGGAGGACACAGCTGTATACTATTCCAAGGAAAAAGGAAACAATGTCAAGAGTCATCAGAGAGACTTAGAGATGCTTCCTGCAGGATTTCCAGATTTCAACAAAACTGTTTTACCCTGAATAATGGTAGGATTAGTCTTAGCCAAAATGCAACTGGGCAATCTGTTACTTCCCATAAGGAAAGCAACTGTTCAAGTAAATTATATAATTGTACATTACAACTTAGCTTCTGTCATACATTAGAAATTCAGTTCTATCCCAAACTGAGGCCATTAAATGAGTGAGCCAAGTTTAATGTTGCTCAACCAGCCTTTCTTGTTGTAGTTATATCCAGCAAAAAAATGAGTTCTCTTGTATATTTTTCTTATCTGGCTTATTGGAAATAGAAATTTGGTTTGGACCTGTTAGTGGATGTCACTTTTATCCTGACTTGGAGAATCAATCAGGAAGACTTTCTAGAGTAGCCTATTGTGTAATCAGGAACCTAATAGGAAAAGGTAATTGATTGTTCCTTTGGATTAATTTTTATTTTCTTCTAAATGAGATTCTTAGTATTAAAATTCATGGAGAATCTGTAAAAAAAAAAGTTGTTACATGGACCTTTTTGTTTTATCACAATGGTATTGTACCATGAGAGAGCTGAGCTCATGGTCTCACTGGGCTGGTGCTCTTGAGGCAGTGTAGAATGTTCCCTGTTTTGTCTTGTTGGCAAAGGAAATTACACCAGTGCCATGATTGTCAGAATGATGCAGAACCTCTGAGGAAAGGGATTACTGCCTTATTAAAGATAGGTTGGGGTGAGCTATGCCAAATGTTGAGTGAGATTTATTGAATACTCTACAAACACCATGCAAGAATTCTGTGCATTACGGTTCCGAGAAAACAAGTGTTGATGAGAAAATAACAAAACTGCAAATGGGAAAATAATAATTATTTCCAGGGTCCATTCATGAAGCAAAGGGATGAAGTCTAAAAGGAATGGAAAACTCCTAAAAAACCCCCACAGAATTTACTGTCAGGGAAATGTTAATTTAAATGAGGCAGGTAAGTAATACTATTCATGCTTCATAGTAAATAGAATATCTGAGACATGATACTTACGATCTGTCTGGCTCTTTACCAGTGACTTGTTTCCTTTTACTTGGTTTGTGAGGATGTGTTATGAATGTACAGTTGTATTTATTCCCTCTAAAATTCCAATGTTTAAAACATTGACTTCTCAGATTAAAATACCATTTAAATATGGGCCATGATATTAAAATATAAACCTTAAAACTTTATTTTTCGTTGTATGAGTGATATCTAAAGTAGTTGTCTCCTTTTATATATGTAAAAGAAGACATGGTATATAATGACCTTTGGAATTGTCAGGTCATCTTCCTTGTAGCAGATTCACAAAGTAAGCTCATTAATACAGTGTGCGGACCTTTACATGAGCCACTGCTCATGTAAAAGAAGGGAAATCTTACAGTTTCTTTATTGAACAACATATTATCTTTCTACAAATGTCAGCATTGGGCTACGCAAAGAGCTTAATAAGTACTTGGGGAACCCTGAAAATGATTACTTTTTGCTATTATTAATCAATAATTGTCTTCCTATATCTTGTGTCATTTGTGTTTAGGATTATAGAGTCTTGGATAGAGAATTAAAGGGAAGCAACAAAGGATCGATTTAAAAGCATAAGTTGCAGCAATGAATAAGGGTAACTTTGTACTGCTTAAAAATTTAATAATAAATTATGAAAGTTACAAAGTAAAGCTGCTGTAGAGTTTTCAGTTAGGCAAGTTTATACATCTTTTAATTTTGTTGCCACTACTGATCATAATTCATTAAGATATCATTATAAATAAACCTCCATTGAATAATTGATATATAAACTATCATTTGGTAAGTAATGGCTTATAGGTTGTCAGTTTAATGCATTGATTTAGTGGATTGTCAAGTTACTACAGTGTGATAGAGAATTGTTTGATGACTTTTGGACTATTAATCCCTCAAGAAGTAGATAGGTAGGTATGCATTAAAAGTCATTTAAGCATACTTAAGGACATTTTGACATCATGTTTTACAGTGAGAAGCTAGAACTAGGTTTGTTAAATGCTAATCAGTGTGGAAAACTAGATGTATTCTTGAATGCTTCTTTCTTGTTTCACCAAAAACCAACATTCTGAAAACTGACAATATGTCCCTTAGCTAAACTGTATCTTTAGTCTGAACTTGTGGGCTTCCTTCTTTATCTGTTATTTCTTTGAACTGTCTCTTCCAATTGTCTGTATGTTAAGACACAAACAAGAAAATAGTCTTGGTATCTTTGAAAATTGTTACTTTCATTTCTCCAATCTTGACAGTTCATAGAAATATATTTCCATATTGATTGCTTTGAAGGAGAAGGTAGGCAAATGTGAATTATATATCTTTCTAACACAAAAAAGTCAGTAATAAATAAGTTAGTAAAGTCTACTCTTCTAATTAGGAAGACCAAGAAACTTATGCTCAAAGGAAGTTAAACTTTTAATTTTTTTTCTAACCAATAAGCAAAGAGGAAAGTTTTTTCCAGGAGTTTCTTTTATCTCCATCAGTGTTACATTGTAGTTTTATATTTGGAAGTAGGTGCTTTCTCCTAGGTTATGATGTATCAACAAAAGTGTGCAAAAATGTACTACTAGTGATAATGGTACTTTTGAGGAATAGGTTTTTTTTTTTTTTCCCCTAGTGGATAGCATGAGGTAAAATGACCTCAAATAATGGTGTTACTCAAGGGGGACACATTCTCTTCAAACTGAAGGGATTTTTCTTAGTTTTGAAAGATGAAAAGAGTAAACACTAAAAAAAGGAATTAATACATTTCATTATTTTATGAATTAAACTTTAGTTGAAAGCATTTTCCCTCTTAGACAATGTAGAGAACAAATCACACATGATTAGTACAAACATAAGACTATTAACGCCATAAATTAGTATTTCCAAAAGCTCTGACTGATTACTGAATGCAGGATTTATTTTGAAGACCTTTTGGTAACCTCGGCTGTAATGTTTGCTTCCACAGAAGACTCGGTGAGTTGGGGAAAGAGTCCACATGTTCCCTTTAGGTCACAGTGGGCATTTAAAACTGATTTCCAACTTGGGCTTACACTTCTGTTCCAAACCTGAACCTTTTGGCATCAGAGCTCATGTTCTTATGGCCAATTTGGATTTTTAAGCAAAGAAGCTAATTTAAAAAGTCTCTTGGACAACAATTGGCTTTTAAAAAATAACATTTTAATGATTTAAATGGAAACAAACCAGAAAAAGTTGGATTAAATTTCTCTTAAAGTATATGTGTTTAGCGATTAAGAGGAAAAAGTGGCTGAAAAAATGCTGTCTGTTATTTTCCTTCAAAACCCCAAATAGTTGAACAGTTGAGTAGCTCAAAAGATTTGAATTGGGATATCTTTGTGGAAAATATTTCTGGCAGTGAAAGTACTTTAATAAAAGAATGAGAGATAATAAACTCTTTAACAATGAATTTTTAATCTCTATGTTTTCTAAAGATTAGTTTTAGTGATAAGATTATTTTATTGAAGATTCTTTAGAAGAAGGTTGATCTGATTTAAGAATTTGGGGGATAGAGAAAAAAAATAAGTAAATATTTTGGGAAAAAAATCATTGTGAATTAGGGTTTTCCTGGGTAGCACTTGCTGTTTGTGTTTCCCAAAGCTTTTTAATACCAAACTATTTCTAAGTGTCTGTATTTTCTTAGCCACCATAGACTTTGCATATGAGTGGGAGAGGTCGAGAAGACTAGGCTTTTCAAAAATGTGGGCTTGATTTAGATGTTTTGTTAAAGAAAAATGGGGAAAGAAATCTAGATTAGTAGAAAATTTAAGTTAGTAGACAGGCAGACTTGTGGGCTTGAGCAGGTTCAGTAAATAATATCCCTCTTTTAATGTTTTGAGTGAACTGAGAAATGAAATAGAGAAGATGGGAGATCAGAGTGCCATCTTTATGTTTCATAACACTAATGTTGGAGATTGTGGTTTAGCTATAGGAACAAAGGGCTTCCTCAAAACAGCTAGACAGCCTTCCCCAACCAGTCCCAAACAGCACAGGACTAGGCAGACACTACCTGGCAGGGTCAGAGCTGTCCCATACAACCTTCAGTGTTGGGGAGGTAGCACTGAATTGTTTGCTTTCTGCAGTCATCTTATTTCTAAGAGAAAGGGAAGGGGAAATGAGTTGAACACGCCAGTTTATTTTTCTTAACATTTTCAATCAGTAAGTCTGTGTGCCTTTCTTGGGGAAGGGGGAGTAAAGTTTTGGCAAGAGCCCAAGAATGTTACTTTAATGGGGCTTCCTTCACATTAGAAGGAAACATCAAGAGCAGGAAAGAAGTGTTTTTTGAGATTTTTGTTCTTTTAACCCAGAGGTTCTAAAAAAGGATTGTTATCTAGCCCTAAGGAAATTTTTATTGTAACAGTGATCACAAAATACTGATGGTGTTTAGTGGGTGGGGGTGGGGGGTCAAGGATGCAAGATATCCTGCAATGCACAGAACATCCCATACAATGAAGAATTGTCACAATAAAGGTCCCTAGAGACACCCTGAACTGATCCTATTGGGTTGTTTGCTCTGTAGGGTGAGGACGAGAACAGCACTCTGTCAAGAGCATTCCTGCTACACCTTCCTGAGACTGCCCCCGCAGTGCAACTCACTGCTTCTTTGTGGTTCCTCTTTGAGCTATTCATGGCAATATAGATTTTTCTCCTAGCAGTCTGAAACGGGTCAGAACGACACATTATTTAAATGGACTTCAAAGCCCCTCTGTACGCAAGGCAGAAATGTCACACCCTAGTCTAGTTCCCATAAAAATGATCTGTAATATTGTCCAACACAGTTTAGAAATTGTAAAATGAAATCATATTGTAAAATAAAATGAAGTGAGACCTTCAATATGGTGGAAGAGTAAGACATGGAAATCACCTTCCTCCCCACAGATACATCAGAAATACATCTACATGTGGAACAACTCCTACAGAACACCTACTGAATGCTGGCAGAAGACCTCAGACTTCCCAAAAGGCAAGAAACTCCCCACGTACCTGGTAGGGCAAAAGAAAAAAGAAAAAACAGAGACAAAAGAATAGGGACGGAACCTGCACCTCTGGGACGGAGCTGTTAAGGAGGAAAAGTTTCCACACACTAGGAAGCCCCTTCACTTGTGGAGATGGGGTGTGGCGGCAGGGAAGCTTCGGAGCCACAGAGGAGAGCGCAGCAAAAGGGGTGCAGAGGGCAAAGTGGAGAGACTCCCACACAGAGGATCGGTGCCGACCAGCACTCACCAGCCTGAGAGGCTTCTCTACTCACCTGCCAGGGTGGGCGGGGGCTGGGAGCTGAGGCTCCGGCTTTGGAGGTCAGACCCCAAGTAGAGGACTGGGGTTGGCTGCGTGAACACAGCCTGAAGGTGACTAGTGTGCCACGGCTAGCCAGGAGAGAGTCCGGGAAAAAGTCTGGAACTGCCGAAGAGGCAAGAGACTGTTGTTTCGGGGTGCGCAAGGAGGGGGGATTCAGAGCACCGCCTAAACAAGCTCCAGAGATGGGCGTGGGCCGCGGCTATCAGCACGGACACCAGAGACGGGCATGAGATGCTAAGGCTGCTGCTACTGCCACCAAGAAGCCTGTGTGCAAGCACAGGTCACTATCCACACCGCCCCTCCCGGGAGCCTGTGCAGCCCGCCACTGCCAGGGTCCCGTGATCCAGGGACAGCCTCCCTGGGAGAACACATAGCACGCCTCAGGCTGCTGCAACGTCATGCCGACCTCTGGCACCATAGGCTCGCCCCACATTCCGTACCCCTCCCTCCCTCCGGCCTGAGTGAGCCAGAGCCCCCTAATCAGCTGCTCCTTTAACCCCATCCTGTCTGGGTGGGAACAGATGCCCTCAGGTGACCTACACGCAGAGATGGGGCCAATACAAAGCTGAGCCCCAGGACCTGTGTGAACAAAGAACAGGAAGAGAAATCTCTCCCAGCAGCTTCAGGAGCAGTGGATCACATCTTCACAATCAACTTGATATACCCTGCATCTCTGGAATACCTGAAAAGACAATGAATCATCCCAAAATTGAGGTGGTGGACTTTGGGAGGAACTGTAGACATGGGTTTGCTTTCTGCATCTAATTTGTTTCTGGTTTTATGTTTATCTTAGTTTAGTATTTAGAGTTTATTATCATTGGTAGATTTGTTTATTGATTTAGTTGCTCTCTTCCTCCTTTTTCATTTTTTCATATATAGATACATATATTTTTTCCTTTTTCTCTTTTTCTGAGTGTGTATGTATGTGCTTCTTTGTGTGATTTTTTCTGTATAGCTTTGCTTTTACCATTTGTCCTAGGGTTCTGTCTGTCCTTTTTTTAATATTTTTTTTAAGTATAGTTTTTAGTGCTTGCTATCATTGGTGGATTTGTTGTTTGGTTTGGTTGCTCTCTTTCTTTTCTTCATTTAAAATTTTTTTTATTTTTAATAATTTTTTTATTTTAATAACTTTTTAATTTAATTTTATTTTTTTATTTCTTCCTTTTTTCTCATTTTTCTTCTGAGCTGTGTGGCTGAAAGGGTCTTGGTGCTCTGGCTGGGTGTCAGGCCTGTGCCTCTGAGGTGGGAGAGCCGAGTTCAGGACATTGGTCCACCAGAGTCCTTCTGGCTCCAGGTAATATCAAACAGTGAAAGCTCTCACAGAGATCTCCATCTCAATGACCAGCAAGCTACAATGCTGGACAACCTATGGCAAACAACTAGCAAGACAGGAACACAACCCCACCCATTAGCAGAGAGGCTGCCTAAGATCATAATAATGTCACAGACACCCCAAAACACACCACCATATGTGGCCGTGCCCACCAGTAAGACAAGATCCAGTCTCATCCAGCAGAACACAGGCACCAGTCCCTTCCACCAGGAAGCCTACACAACCCACTGAATCAATCTTAGTCACTGGGGGCAGACACCAAAAACAATGGGAACTATGAACCTGCAGGCTGCAAAAAGGAGACCCCAAACACAGTAAGTTAAGCAAAATGAGAAGACAGAGAAACACATAGCAGATGAAGGAGCAAGGTAAAAACCCACGAGACCAAACAAATGAAGAGGAAATAGGCAGTCTACTTGAAAAAGAATTCAGAGTAATGTTAGTAAAGATGATCCAAAGTCTTGGAAATTGAATGGAGAGAATATAAGAAATGTTTAGCAAGGACCTAGAAGACCTAAAGAGCACACAATGATGAACAACACAATAAATGAAATTAAAAATTCTCTAGAAGGAATCAGGATATGAATAACTGTGGCAGAAGAACAGATAAGTAACCTGGAAGACAAAATAGTGGAAATAACTACTGGAGAGCAGAATAAAGAAAAAGAAAATAATTGAGGACAGTCCCAGAGACCTCTGGGACAACATTAAACGCACCAACAGTCCAATTATAGGGGTCCCAGAAGAAGAAGAGAAAAAGAAAGGGACTGAGAAAATATTTGAAGAGATTATAGTTGAAAACTTCGCTAATATGGCAAAGGAAATAGTTAATCAAGTCCAAGAAGCACAGAGAGTGCCATACAGGATAAATCCAAGGAGAAACATGCCAAGACACATATTAATCAGAATATCAAAAATTAAATACAGGGTTTCCCTGGTGGCGCAGTGGTTGAGAGTCTGCCTGCCGATGCATGGGACACGGGTTTGAGCCCTGGTCTGGGAGGATCCCACATGCCACAGAGCAACTGGGCCCGTGAGCCACAATTACTGAGCCTGCGTGTCTGGATTCTGTGCTCCACAACAAGAGAGGCTGCGATGGTGAGAGGCCCGCACACCGCGATGAGGGGTGGTCCCCACTTGCCGCAACTAGAGAAAGCCCTCGCACAGAAACGAAGACCCAGCAGAGCCATAAATAAATAAATTAATTAATTAAGGAAACACTCCCATTTACCATTGCAACAAAGAGAATAAAATACCTAGGACTAAATCTACCTAAGGAGACAAAAGACCTGTATGCAGAAAACTATAAGACACTGATGAAAGAAATCAAAGATGATACAAACGGAGAGATATACCATGTTGTTGGATTTGAAGAATCAACATTGTGAAAATGACTCTACTACCCAAAGCAATCTACAGATTCAGTGCAAACACTACCAATGGCATTTTTCACAGAACTAGAACAAAAAATCGCACAATTTGTATGGAAATACTAAAGACCCCGAATAGGCAAAGCAATCTTGAGAAAGAGAAATGGAGCTGGAGGAATCAGGCTCCCAGACTTCAGACTATGCTACAAAGCTACAGTAATCAAGATAGTATGGTACTGGCACAAAAACAGAAATATAGATCAATGGAACAGGATAAACCCATGCACATATGGTCACATTTTTTTTTTTTAAAGATTAATTGATTGATTGCTATGCTGGGTCTTCGTTTCTGTGCTAGGGCTTTCTCTAGTTGCGGCAAGTGGGGGCCACTCTTTATCACGGTGCGCGGGCCTCTCACTGTTGCGGCCTCTCTTGTTGCGGAGCAGAGGCTCCAGACGTGCAGGCTCAGTAATTGTGGCTCACGGGCCCAGTTGCTCCGCGGCATGTGGGATCCTCCCAGACCAGGGCTCGAACCTGTGTTCCCTGCATTAGCAGGCAGATTCTCAACCACTGCACCACCAGGGAAGCCCGATCACCTTATTTTTGATAAAGGAGACAAGAATATACGTTGGAGAAAAGATAGCCTCTTCAATAAGTGGTGCTGGGAAAACTGGACAACTACATGTAAAGGGATGAAATTAGAACACTCACTAACACCATACACAAAAATAAACTCAAAATGGATTAAGGACCTAAATGTAAGGCCAGACACTATAAAACTCTTAGAGGAAAACATAGAACACTCTATGACATAAAGCACAGCAAGATCCTTTTTGACCCACCTCCTAGAGAAATGGAAATAAAAACAAAAATAAACAAATGGGACCGAATGAAACTTAAAAGCTTTTGCACAGCAAAGGAAACCATAAACAAGACCAAAAGACAACCCTCAGAATGGGAGAAAATATTTGCAAATGAAGCAACTGACAAAGGATTAATCTCCAAAATTTACAAACAGCTCATGCAGCTCAATATCAAAAAAACAAACAACCCAATCCAAAAATGGGCAGAAGACCTAAACAGACATCTCTCCAAAGAAGATATACAGATTGCCAACAGACACATGAAAGAATGCTCAACATCATTAATCATTAGAGAAATGCAAATCAAAACTACAATGAGATATCATCTCACACTGGTCAGAATGGCCATCATCAAAAAATCTACAAACAATAAATGCTGGAGAGGGTGTGGAGAGAAGGGAACCCTCTTGCACTGTTGGTGGGAATGTAAATTGATACAGCCACTATGGTGAACCGTAGGGAGGTTCCTTAAAAAATAAAAATAGAAGTACCATATGACCCAGCAATCACACTACTGGGCATTTGCCCTGAGAAAACCATAATTCAAAAAGAGTCATGTACCACAATGCTCATTGCAGCTCTATTTACAGTAGCCAGGACATGGTAACAACCTAAGTGTCCATCGACAGATGAATGGATAAAGATGTGGCACATACATACAATGGACTATTACTCAGCCATAAAAAGAAATGAAATTGAGTTATTTGTAGTGAGGTGGATGGACGTAGAGTCTGTGATACATCGTGAAGTCAGTCAGAAAGAGAAAAACAAATACCGTATGCCAACATATATATGGAATCTAATAAAAAAAAATTGGTTCTGAATAACCTAGGGGTGGGACAGGAATAAAGACTCAGACATAGAGAATGGACTTGAGGACACGGGGAGGGGGAAAGGTAAGCTGGGACAAAATGAGAGAGTGGCATTGATTTATATATACTATCAAATGTAAAATAGATAGCTAGTGGGAAGCAGCCACATAGCACAGGGAGATCAGCTCAGTGCTTTGTGACCACCTAGAGTGTTGGGAGGGAGATGCAAGAGGGAGGAGATATGAGGATATATGTATATGTATAGCTGATTCTCTCTGTTATACAGCAGAATCTAACACACCATTGTAAAGCAATTATACTCCAATAAAGATGTTAAAAAAAAAGAAGCTACATTAAGATGTTCCTAAAACCAAATGTCAAAAACTATGCTGTAAATGTGAAGATAAGTACCCTCCCATTATAAATTTCTTGGGGAAAAAAATGGATGTTCAAAGACCCATCCCCTTTATAGTTGAGTGTTTTGGACTTGTGAATTATATTAAAAGAAATTGAAATTTCATATTTACCTCAAATTCTTATGGTCAGTCTCCGCCAGAAGGTTCTTAATGTAGAATTTGTTTTTTTCCCCCTGCAGTTGTAGCCTATACTTTTTCTCACTGGAATTAGTGAAGTTTCTTCAAGGTCTTAGAGGTTTTATTGATTCTGAATCAAGTCTCTGATAAACCTTAATTTTAAAAAAGATTCTAAAGGACCAGTAGGCCATCTAACATTGTCACAGCACTGGTTCCTCTCTCAGGTAGAACCTAAGTACTGAGAACAGCTATCCCAGGCAAAATCATGTTCCTTAAAACCTGGTACTTAGTGTTTCTGAAGGTCCATGCCAGAAACCCAGTGGTATCTTTATCAGCCACCGGCCCTGTAGGAAATAGCACACTTCTAGCTGGGATAATTTGAGGGGAATTTAATAAGGTTGTACGTGGTGAGAATCTTCAGCGGATAGTGTACACCTCTGTGGCTGGTTATTAGGATGCTGTTGCCACTCTTAGAGCTGAAAGGGGAAGGGAGAGAGTAATTGGAACCCTGAAAGGGAAAGGGTTCTGGTAGAGGACATCCTGACCATGGCAGGGAGAGAGCCTGGGGAGTATTTTTTCCAACCTCACTGTCTTTCCTTCCTCCAGTCTCCTGCTGTTGCTTCCAAATGACTGAACTAGTCAGAAGCCAGAGGGTACAGGAGCCCATTAATGGAGGCACAAAGTGAAGATATCTGGCATAGTAACTGAAGAATGAAAGGAAAAAAGAGAAAATCTTGTTTCACTTTTACCCAGATGCCAGCGGAACCAGACATCCAATATCCTTGACCAATGAGTTTGAACTTGATTGGGAGGAACCCCTTATTAACAGGTTAATTTTGGCAACATGGATTTACTATATCTGGAGAAAAAAATACCTATGAACACTTTCTCACCTTCAGAAAGTAGCTGTAGAGACCTTTTTGTTTTCTTGCTAAGTTTAAAAATTGCAGTGCTGGCAGCCCTAATCACCAAGTCCTACCGGAGGTATTTTTTTTCTAACTCAGCAAAAACCTATTAATGCACTGTCGAAACCTCCGAATTTCTATGTCCTCTTTGAACTCCATGTTCTGACATCTTCCGTAGGCTCTGTCTAGTGACAGAGCTTCCAATGTACCTGAAAGGGGGCATTTTCAGTCTTGTGCCAGTCTTGAGTTTAGGGCTGTGAAACCTGCCTTTTAGGGAGCATCTACTGGTCAGGGCCATGTTGGTATTGGTTGGTTATCTAGTTAGATGTTGGTTTTTTAAATAATTTTCTCACAGTGTAAAGCTAAACCGTCACTAGTGTTCTGAAATGGAACTCTTGCAGGTAAAAGCAGCAAATATTGTTTCACATCTTAGTTTGTAAGAAGTCTTTACCCCACTGCAACATATTCAAGCTATACCTGTGTAGTGCAGGATCAAGCTGCAACACCTATTCTCTGAGTCCCCACCATTGATGTATATCCTGTTTGATTAACGTCACTTGACCATATGGTACCGGCTTGATGAGCAGCCAGCCACTCAGTATGGACAAGAGTCCATGGACCGCAGTGGGAATCCATACAGTTCCCACGGCCTCAACTGATCTGCTTCTTTCACAACAGTCACAGTAGTTAAAAACCAACTTTGTAACTGACAAAAACAAAGAAGCTCAAGTTGGTAGCCAAATTTATGCTTCTATATGCTACCAAATTTTAAATGCTCTGCCACTTACTAAAAAGCCCTGGTCTTACCAAAAGTCTATCCAGTTTTTATTTATTTTTATTTCTTTTAATTAATAGACTTTATTTAGAGAAGTTTTAGGTTTACAGAAAAACTGAGCAGAAAGTACACAGAGTTCCTATATACCCTCACACCTTCCCCTCCTCCACTCAATTTCCCCTATTGTGAACATCTTGCACTAGTGTGATACATTTGTAACAATTGATGAACCAGTATTCGTACATTATTAGTAACTAAACTCCCATAGTTTACATTAGGGTTCACTCTTTTTTTTTTTTTTAACATCTTTATTGGAGTATAATTGCTTTACACTGGTGTGTTAGTTTCTCCTTTATAACAAAGTGAATCAGTTATACATATACACACGTTCCCATATCTCTTCCCTCTTGCGTCTCCCTCCCTCCCACCCTCCCTATCCCACCCCTCTAGGTGGTCACAAAGCACCGAGCTGATCTCCCTGTGCTATGCGGCTGCTTCCCACTAGCTATCTGTTTTACATTTGGTAGTGTATATATGTCCATGCCACTCTCTCACCCTGACACATCTTACCCCTCCCCCTCCCCATATCCTCAAGTCCATTCTCTAGTAGGTCTGTGTCTTTATTCCCATCTTGCCACTAGGTTCTTCATGACCTTTTTTTTTTCCCCCTTAGATTCCATATATATGTGTTAGCATACTGTATTTGTTTTTCTGTTTCTAACTTACTTCACTCTGTATGACAGACTCTAACTCCATCCACCTCACTACAAATACCTCCATTTCGTTTCTTTTTATGGCTGAGTAATATTCCATTGTATATATATGCCACATCTTCTTTATCCATTCATCTGTTGATGGACACTTAGGTTGCTTCCACGTCCTGGCTATTGTAAATAGAGCTGCAATGAACATTTTGGTACATAACTCTTTTTGAATTATGGTTTTCTCAGGGTATATGCCCAGTAGTGGGATTGCTGGGTCGTATGGTAGTTCTATTTTTAGTTTTTTAAGGAACCTCCATACTGTTCTCCATAGTGGCTGTATCAATTTACATTCCCACCAACAGGGCAAGAGTGTTCCCTTTTCTCCACACCCTCTCCAGCATTTATTGTTTGTAGATTTTTTGATGATGGCCATTCTGACCGGTGTGAGATGATATCTCATTGTAGTTTTGATTTGCATTTCTCTAATGATTAATGATGTTGAGCATTCTTTCATGTGTCTGTTGGCAATCTGTATATCTTCTTTGGAGAAATGTCTATTTAGGTCTTCTGCCCATTTTTGGATTGGGTTGTTTGTTTTTTTCTTACTGAGCTGCATGAGCTGCTTGTAAATTTTGGAGATTAATCCTTTGTCAGTTGCTTCATTTGCAAATATTTTCTCCCATTCTGAGGGTTGTCTTTTGGTCTTGTTTATGGTTTCCTTTGCTGTGCAAAAGCTTTTAAGTTTCATTCGGTCCCATTTGTTTATTTTTGATTTTATTTCCATTTCTCTAGGAGGTGGGTCAAAAAGGATCTTGCTGTGATTTATGTCGTAGAGTGTTCTGCCTATGTTTTCCTCTGAGAGTTTGATAGTGTCTGGCCTTACATTTAGGTCTTTAATCCATTTTGAGTTTATTTTTGTGTATGGTGTTAGGGAGTGTTCTAATTTCATCCTTTTACATGTACCTGTCCAGTTTTCCCAGCACCACTTATTGAAGAGGCTGTCTTTTCTCCACTGTATACTCTTGCCTCCTTTATCAAAGACAAGGTGACCATATGTGCATGGGTATATCTCTGGGATTTCTATCCTGTTCCATTGATCTATATTTCTGTTTTTGTGCCAGTACCATACTGTCTTGATTACTGTAGCTTTGTAGTATAGTCTGAAGTCAGGGAGCCTCATTCCTCCAGCTCCATTTTTCGTTCTCAAGATTGCTTTCGCTATTCGGGGTCTTTTGTGTTTCCATACAAATTGTGAAAGTTTTTGTTCTAGTTCTGTGAAAAATACCAGTGGTAGTTTGATAGGGATTGCATTGAATCTGTAGATTGCTTTGGGTAGTAGAATCATTTTCACAATATTATTTCTTCCAATCCAAGAGCATGGTATGTCTCTCCATCTATTTGTATCATCTTTAATTTCTTTCATCAGTGTCTTATAGTTTTCTGCATACAGGTCTTTTGTCTCCTTAGGTAGATTTATTCCTAGATATTTTATTCTTTTTGTTGCAGTGGTAAATGGGAGTGTTTTCTTAATTTCACTTTCAGATTTTTCATCATTAGTGTATAGGAATGCAAGAGATTTCTGTGCATTAATTTTGTATCCTGCTACTTTACCAAATTCATTGATTAGCTCTAGCAGTTTTGTGGTTGCATCTTTAGGATTCTCTATGAATAGTATCATGTCATCTGCAAACAGTGACAGCTTTACTTCTTCTTTTCCGATTTGGATTCCTTTTATTTCTTTTTCTTCTCTGATTGCTGTGGCTAACACTTCCAAAACTATGTTGAATAATAGTGGTGAGCGTGGGCAACCTTGTCTTGTTCCTGATCTTAGTGGAAATGGTTTCAGTTTTTCACCATTGAGGACGATGTTTGCTGTGGGTTTGTCGTATATGGCCTTTATTATGTTGAGGAAAGTTCCCTCTATGCCTACTTTCTGGAGGGTTTTTATCATAAATGGGTGTTGAATTTTGTCAAAAGCTTTCTCTGCATCTATTGAGATGATCATATGGTTTTTCTCCTTCAATCTGTTAATATGGTGTATCACGTTGATTGATTTGTGTATATTGAAGAATCCTTGCATTCCTGGAATAAACCCCACTTGATCATGGTGTATGATGCTTTTAATGTGTTGTTGGATTCTGTTTGCTAGTATTTTGTTGAGGATTTTTGCATCTATGTTCATCAGTGATACTGGCCTGTAGTTTTCTTTCTTTGTGACATCTTTGTCTGGTTTTGGTATCAGGGTGATGGTAGCCTCGTAGAATGAGTTTGGGAGCATTCCTCCCTCTGCGATATTTTGGAAGAGTTTGAGAAGGATAGGTGTTAGCTCTTCTCTAAATGTTTGATAGAATTCGCCTGTGAAGCCATCTGGTCCTGGGCTTTTGTTTGTTGGAAGATTTTTAATCACAGTCTCAATTTCAGTGCTTGTGATTGGTCTGTTCATATTTTCTATTTCTTCCTGCTTCAGTCTCGGCAGGTTGTGCATTTCTAAGAATTTGTCCATTTCTCCCAGGTTGTCCATTTTATTGGCATAGAGTTGCTTGTAGTAATCTCTCATGATCGTTTGTATTTCTGCAGTGTCAGTTGTTACTTCTCCTTTTTCGTTTCTAATTCTATTGATTTGAGTCTTCTCCCTTTTTTTCTTGATGAGTCTGGCTAATGGTTCATCAATTTTGTTTATCTTCTCAAAGAATCAGCCTTTAGTTTTATTGATCTTTGCTATCATTTCTTTCATTTCTTTTTCATTTATTTCTGATCTGATCTTTATGATTTCTTTCCTTCTGCTAACTTTGGGGATTGTTTGTTCTTCTTTCTCTAATTGCTTTAGGTGCAAGGTTAGGTTGTTTATCTGAAATGTTTCCTGTTTCTTAAGGTAGGATTGTATTGCTATAAACTTCCCTCTTAGAACTGCTTTTGCTGCATTCCATAGGTTTTGGGTCATCGTGTTTTCATTGTCATTTGTTTCTAGGTAGTTTTTGATTTCCTCTTTGATTTCTTCAGTGATCTCTTGGATATTAAGTAGTGTATTGTTTAGCCTCCAAGTGTTTGTATGTTTTACAGATCTTTTCCTGTAACTGATATCTAGTCTCATAGCGTTGTGGTTGGAAAAGATACTTGATACAATTTCAATTTTCTTAAATTTACCAAGGCTTGATTTGTGATCCAGGATATGATGTATCCTGGAGAATGTTCCATGAACACTTGAGAAAAATGTGTATTCTGCTGTTTTTGGATGGAATATCCTATAAATATCAATTAAGCCCATCTTGTTTAATGTATCATTTAAAGCTTGTGTTTCCTTATTCATTTTCATTTTGGATGATTTGTCCATTGGTGAAAGTGGGGTGTTAAAGTCCCCTACTATGATTGTGTTACTGTCGATTTCCCCTTTTATGGCTGTTAGTATTTGCCTTATGTATTGAGGTGCTCCTATGTTGGGTGCATAAATATTTACAATTGTTATATCTTCTTCTTGGATCAATCCGTTGATCATTATGTAGTGTCCTTCTTTGTCTCTTGTAATAGTCTTTGTTTTCCAGTCTATTTTGTCTGATATGAGAATTGCTACTCCAGCTTTCTTTTGATTTCCATTCACATGGAATATTTTTTTCCATCCCCTCGCTTTCAGTCTGTATGTGTCCCTAGGTCTGAATTGGGTCCCTTGTAGACAGCATATATACGGGTCTTGTTTTTGTATCCATTCAACAAGTCTTTGTCTTTTGGTGGGAGCATTTAATCCATTAACATTTAAGGTAATTATCGATATGTATGTTCCTATTCCCATTTTCTTAATTGTTTTGTGTTTGTTATTGTAGGTCATTTCCTTCTCTTGTATTTCCTGCCTAGAGAAGTTCCTTTATCATTTGTTGTAAAGCTGGTTTGGTGGTGCTGAACTCTCTCAGCTTTTGCTTGTCTAAAGGTTTTAATTTCTCCGTCGAATCTGAATGAGATCCTTGCTGGGTAGAGTAATCTTGGTTGTAGGATTTTCTCCTTCATCACTTTAAATATGTCCTGCCCCTCCCTTCTGGCTTGCAGAGTTTCTGCTGAAAGATCAGCTGTTAACCTTATGGGGATTCCCTTGTGTGTTATTTGTTGTTTTTCCCTTGCTGCTTTTAATATATTTTCTTTGTATTTAATTTTTGTTAGTTTGATTAATATGTGTCTTGGCGTGTTTCTCCTTGGATTTATCCTGTTTGGGACTCTCTGTGCTTCCTGGACTTGATTAACTATTTCCTTTCCCGTATTAGGGAAGTTTTCAACTATAATCTCTTTAAATATTTTCTCAGTCCCTTTCTTTTTCTCTTCTTCTTCTGGGACCCCTATAATTTGAATGTTGGTGTGTTTAATGTTGTCCCAGAGGTCTGTAAGACCGTCCTCAGTTCTTTTCATTCTTTTTTCTTTATTCTGCTCTGCAGTAGTTATTTCCACTATTTTATCTTCCAGGTCACTTATCCTTTCTTCTGCCTCAGTTATTCTGCTATTGATCCCTTCTAGAGTATTTTTAATTTCATTTATTGTGTTGTTTATCATTGCTCTTTTCCTCTTAGTTCTTCTAGGTCCTTGTTAAAAGTTTCTTGTATTTTCTCTATTCTATTTCTAAGATTTTGGATCATCTTTACTATCATTATTCTGAATTGTTTTCCAAGTAGACTGCCTATTGCCTCTTCATTTGTTAGGTCTGGTGGGTTTTTATCTTGCTCCTTCATGTTCTGTGTGTTTCTCTGTCTTCTCATTTTGCTTAACTTACTGTGTTTGGGGTCTCCTTTTCACAGGCTGCAGGTTCATAGTTCCCATTATTTTTGATGTCTGCCCTAAGTGGCTAAGGTTGTTTCAGTGGGTTGTGTAGGCTTCCTGGTGGAGAGGATTAGTGCCTGTGTTCTGGTGGATGAGGCTGGGTCTTGTCTTTCTGGTAGGCAGGTTCACGTCTGGTGGTGTGTTTTGGCGTGTCTGTGGTCTTATTATGATTTTAGGCAGCCTCTCTGCTAATGGATGGGGCTGCGTTCCTGTCTTGCTAGTTATTTGGCATAGGGTGTCCAGCACTGTAGCTTGCTGGTCATTGAGTGAAGCTGGGTCTTGGTGTTGAGATGGAGATCTCTGGGAGATTTTCGTCATTTGATATTACGTGGAGCTGGGAGGTCTCTTGTGGAGCAGTATCCTGAAGTTGGCTCTCCCACCTCAGAGGAACAGCCCTGATGTCTGGCTGGCGCACCAAGAGCCTTTCATCCACACAGCTCAGAGTAAAAGGGAGAAAAAATAGAAAGAAAAAAAAAAGATAGTGAATAAAATAAAATAAAATCAAATAAAGTAAGATAAAATAAAGTTATTAAAATAAAAAAAAAATTAGTATGAAAAAAATTTTTAAAAGTAAAAAAAGAAAAAAGAACGGGCAGACAGTCTCTTAGGACAAATGGTGAAAGCAAAGCTATACAGACAAAATCTCACACAGAAGCATACACATACATACTCAGAAAAAGAGGAAAAGGGAGAAAAATAATATATCTTGCTTCCAAAGTCCACCTCCTCAATTTGGGATGATTTGTTGTCTATTCAGGTATTCCGCAGCTGCAGGGTGCATGAAGTTGCTTGTGGAGCTTTAATATGCTGCTTCTTAGGCTGCTGGGAGAGATTTTTCTTTCTCTTCTTTGTTTGCACAGCTCCCGGGGTTCAGCTTTGGATTTGGCCCCGCCTCTGCATGTAGGTCACCTAAGGGCGTCTGTTCTTCACTCAGACAGGACAGGGTTAAAGGAGCTGCTGATTCAGGTGCTGTGGCTTGCTCAGGCCGGGGGGAGGGAGGGGTACGGATGCGGGGCTAGCCTGCGGCGGCAGAGTCCGGCGTGACGTTGCACCAGCCTGATGCACGCTGTGCGTTCTCCCGGGGAAGTTGTCCCTGGATTACGTGACCCTGGCAGTGGCGGGCTACACAGGCTCCCGGGAGGGGAGGTGTGGATAGTGACCTGTGCTCGCACACAGGCTTCTTGGTGGCAGCAGCAGCAGCCTTAGCGTCTCATGCCCTTCTCTGGGGTCCGCGCTGATAGCCGCGGCTCGCGCCTGTCTCTGGAGCTCCTTTAAGCAGTGCTCTTAATCCCCTCTCCTTGTACACCAGGAAACAAAGAGGGAAAAAAAAGTCTCTTGCCTCTTTGGCAGGTCCAGACTTTTTCCCGGACTCCCTCCTGGCTAGCTGTGGAGCACTAGCCCCCTTCAGGCTGTGTTTAAGCCGCCAACCCCAGTCCTCTCCCTGCGTTCCGACCGAAGCCCGATCCTCAGCTCCCAGTCCCCGCCCGCCCCGGCGGGTGAGCAGACAAGCCTCTCGGGCTGGTGAGTGCTGGTTGGCACCGATCCTCTGTGCGGGAATCTCTCTGCTTTGCCCTCCGCACCCCTGTTGCTGCACTCTCCTCTGCGGCTCTGAAGCCCCCCCTTCCGCCACCCATAGTCTCCACCCGCGAAGGGGCTTCCTAGTGTGTGGAAACCTTTCCTCCTTCACAGCTCCCTCCCACTGGTGCAGGTCCTCTCCCTATTCTTTTGTCTCTGTTTTTTCGTTTTTCTTTTGCCCTACCCAGGTACGTGGGGAGTTTCTTGCCTTTTGGGAGGTCTGAGGTCTTCTGCCAGCGTTCAGTAGGTGTTCTATAGGAGCAGCTCCAGGTGTAGATGTATTTCTGATGTATCTGTGGGGAGGAAGGTGATCTCCGCGTCTTACTCTTCTGCCATCTTCTCCTGGTCCCAGGGTTCACTCTCTGTGTTATATACATTGTATGGGTTTTGAAAAATGTATAATGACATGGATCCACCATTTTAATATTTTACAGAATAGTTTCACTGCCCTAATAATCCTCTGTGCTCCAATCGTTCATCCCTTCCTTCCTCTCCCTGAACCTTTGGCATACACTGATCTTTCTACTGTTTCCATAGTTTTGTCTTTTTCAGAGTGTCATATAGTTGGAATCATATAGTATGCAGCCTTTTCATACTGGCTTTTTCAACTGTTATTTTAGTCTGTAAATTTCACCTCCTGGTTGTTTCTCAAGTATACGCCACTTAACACAACAAAGAAGAGATCCTAGTTTGGTAGTATAACATTAATTTTACATTTTAAACATGATTTGGGAATGAATCTACCTCTTTATTGTTAGAAAAATGAAATATTTAATCTCCTTCCTCCCCTGCTACAGAACAGGGTTTTTTTGTTCATGTTAGTATTAGAATATCATTGTATATAAATCTAGTGTTGTGATAGCAGTAGAAGTCTTCACTATCTTTCTATAAAAGTAATGTGTTTATTATGTAGTGACTTTTAAAGTTTGGACAGTAGTAATGGCACCCACTCTTCTCTAAGAACCTGAACACTATTAAAATGAACTAAATGTCAGATATTTCATAGATTAGTTGCTCATCTTGTTGGAGGCTATATTAGGATTTCCAGAGAAACAGAACCAATATGATATATATAGTTGACCTTGAACAACATGGGCTTGAACTGCGAGGGTCCACTTATACTCAGATTTTTTTCAATAGTTATGTATTACAGTACAACATGATCTACAGTTGGTTGAATCCTTGGTTGTGGAACCTTAGATATGGAGGGCCAATGGTAAAATTATGTGTTGATTTTTGACTGTGTGGCGGTGGGGAGGGGGAGTGGTGCCCCTAATGCTCACACTATTCAGGGTTCAGCTGTGTGTGTGTGTGTGTGTGTGTGTATAAAAGAATTGACTAAAAAAAAAAAAAAAAAAAAAAAGAAAGAATTGACTGACATAACTATGGCGGCTGACAAATTCCAAGAACTGTACTTGGCAAGCTGGAGACCCAGGAGAGCCAATGTGTACTTCCTTTCCAGTCCAAGACTGAAGACCTAAGTATCAGGAGAGTCAATGTGTTCTAGTCCAAGAGCCAGCGGGCTCAAGACCCAGGAAGAGCTGATGTTTTGAGTCTGAAGGCAGGAAAAAAACCCATCTTCCAGGTCAAGCAGTCAGGCTGGAGGAAATTCTGTTTTACTCAAACTTTTTGTTCTGTTTAGGCCTTCAATGGATTGGATGTGGTCTACCGACATTTGGGAGGACAGTCTGCTTTACTGAGTTCAGATGTTAATTTCATCCAGAACACCCTCACAGACACACCTAGAATAGTGTTTGACCAAATGTTTGGGCACCTCATGTCTCAGTCAAGTTGACACATAAAATTAACCATCAGAGTCTAAAAAGAGCAAAGTACTGTCAGAGATAGTGAGTGAGACAGAGACCAGTGGGCTCTTTTTTCCTTTCCCCATGGACACAAATACTATCTAACATATTCACTGAGCTGTGAGTTGGATGAGAATGGGGTCATCTTAATCATCTTTCCATTCTCTCGCCACCAAGAGGGTCTGCTGTAGATCATGTCCCTGGTTAATCTTGGATAAATAAACAAATGGATAAATAAAAGCTCCTGCATTGCAACATGAAAAGGTAATAGGGTCTTTTTGGGAAGAGTTTACTTGATGGTCCTGAATTTGACTTTTTAATTTTGTATTGGTAGCTTGGTTTTGGGACTCCATAGTCTTAAGAGACTTAACAAACCCATAAATTCTTTATTTCCAATGCACTGAGAAATCTTAAAAATGAACCAAAGTGACACTGTGTTTTTATTGTTGGTGCATAAAATTAGGGGATTGTGTGTTGGACATGCTAGAATGGCAATGATGGCACAATGGGTTAAAGTCATAATGATTGAAAGACCTCAAAGCATTCCAGATTCAAAGAGTATGTGATCTGAAGCCAGACTGAGCATGCCCATTGAATTGTTTCCAAATTTATGTATCAGAAAAGTCTTCACTCCTTCTCTGAAACTGTTTTCTCATCTGTAAAATGGGGTGATAGTGCCTTCTGAATAGGATTGTTGTAAGAATTAAATTAGATAATTTATTTTTATTGCCTGAGTGTGTAATATATGGAAACCAGAGGAACATGGATTTCAAGCATAGTCTTAACTGGGCTCTAGATGTGCCTGGTGAGCTGTCAGAAGTATTAACAGAAATTTATTTACAGAGACACCTAGAAGCCTCCTGGTAAACATCTCTTTGATCATTTCAGTAAAATGGAAATCCTAATTTTTGAATGGTATCTTCCACTTGGATTTTTTTTCTGGCCCAGTATTTCATATCTGCATATAATGGAGAGTGAGGGTGTAGAGGGATGATGCAGATATAAAAAGAGAAAGAGTAGTTTCACAGAAAACTCTGTGAAACGTTATGGATATCAGCAGGACAATCCCTTTTCCTTATAAATAAGAGAAGAGAAATATTTTCTCCCACTTTACCACAGGCCATTATGCAGCACTGACATCTTAAAGCTGTGCTTCCCAATATTTTTTATATCATGACAAACATGGAAACTAATATTTTGTTGAAGCTTGAGGGTATTGGAATAGATTCAGAGTCATTGCTGTGGTGATACATGAAAAAGTTAAGATGAGGTCAAGGATAAGGTTAGTACATGAAGCTTTGGCTGTGAGTTCCTACACTTTTACTAGGGATGGAACCAAATTTTGGCTCCAGGCTGTGTATAGCCAGTCGGAAAGTAGAAGGGAGTATCAGTTGCATGATTCACGGTATTCATGACATAAAAGTAGTTCAGGAGAGTTTTGTTTTGTTTGTTTTTGGTAGTGAGATCAGAGTAAAACATCTCTCATGAGACTTCATAGGGAGGACACTTACAAGATATGGTAAAAACAAATGTCTTTAGCATCATATTTATGATAAATACAGTGAAAAATACATAGGGATTTAAACAAAATCATCAGTATAAACTGACATTAATTCAAATGACTATTCAAGGAAATATATTCTGGGTGGAGTCAAGATGGGAGAGTAGGAGGACACGGAGTTCGTGTCTCTTCACAACTAGGGCAGCTACCAGGCACTGGTGGGGGACCACAGACACCTAAGGGGACGGGAGGAAACCCCTGAGCGACCGGGTAGGATGTGTGGGGGAGAGGGAGGGCAGGAGAAGTGGAGGCAGGATGGGACCAGCATCCCTGAGGGGTGGCTGATGGAGCGGAGGGGTTCCTATGCCTGGAGGGGCCCACCACAGTGAGGGGATCAGCAGGGAGGGGGAGAGTCCCTCGGAGGATTGGAGGATTGGAAGGAAGCATGGCTAGCGTTTCCTCTGCCCACTCGGGCCCCAGGGAGCCTGCTGAGGTCCCGGGCCTGATCCTCCACCCTCCGAGGCACCCTCCAGCCATGCAAAGGCTAAGCCCCGCCTCCACACACCCACCTAGGGCCTTATCTCTGCACTCAGCACTCTGAGGGCCCCTCCGGCCATGCTGCCTTTTCCGGCTGCACAGGTCCTGAGCCTAGGCCTTAGCCCACTGCCGTAAACCCGGCCCCTGCCTAAGCCCTGCCCCCCACAACCAAGGCCTTTTCTGGCTCTTTTTTTTCTTTCTTTTTTTTTTTTTTTGAGGTTGTGGTTCTGTTTTACCTTGTTTTGTTTATATTTTTCTCTAATAGAATTTTTTTAATTTTTCCAATATTATTTCTTTATTCTTTGTAATTGTTCTGCTCCTTTTGGTTTGTTCCCCCACCCACCCTTTTGTGTTTTTTTGCTGTTGTGGTTCTCTTTTACCTTGTTGTTTCACTTATATTTTTTCTATTATTTTTTTATTTTCCTAATTTTATTTTTTATTCTTTGTTATTGCAATGCTCCTTTTTATTTTTTTGCTGTGCCACCCAGCTTGCGGGATCTTGGTTTCCAGGCTGGGTGTTGAGCATGAGCTCCTGTGGTGGGAGTACGAGCTCCAAATCACTGGACTAACAGAACCTCAGACCCCAGGTAATATTAATCGGAGTGAGGTCTCCTGGAGGTCCTCATCTCGGCACCAAGAACTGACTCTACCCAAATGCCTGCAAACTCCAGTGCTGGATGCCTCAGACCAAACAACCAGTAAGAGAGAAACACAGCCACACTCATGAAAAAAAAATGAGACGACAAAAAAATATGTTACAGATGAAGGAACAAGGTAAAAACCTACAAGACCAAATAAATGAAGAGGAAATAGGCAACCTACCTGAAAAAGAATTCAGAGTAATGATAGTAAAGATGATGCAGAATCTCGGAAATAGAATAGAGGCTTGGATTGAGAAAACACAAGAAACATTTAACAAAGACCTAGAAGAACTAAAGAACAAACAGTGATGAACAACACAATAACTGAAATGAAAAATATACTAGAAGGAATCAATAGCAGAATAACTGAGGCAGAAGAATGAATAAGTGAGCTGGAAGATAGAATGGTGGAAATAACTGCTGAGGAGCAGAATAAAGAAAAAAGAATGGAAAGAATTGAAGACAGTCTCAGAGATCTCTGGGACAACATTAAACGCACCAACATTCGAATTATAGGGGTCCCGGAAGAAGAAGAGCAAGAGAAAGGGTCTGAGAAAAAATTTGAAGAGATCATAGTTGAAAATTTCCCTAAGATGGAAAGGAAATAGCCACTCAAGTCTAGGTAGTGTGGAGAGTCCCATACAGGATAAACCCTAGGAGAAACACACCAAGACACATATTAATCAAACTAACAAAAATTAAATTCAAAGAAAAAATATTAAAAGCAGCAAGGGAAAAACAACAAATAACATACAAGGGAAACCCCATAAGGTTAACAGCTGATCTTTCAGCAGAAACTCTGCAAGCCAGAAGGGAGTGGCAGGACATATTTAAAGTGATGAAAGGGAAGAACCTACAACCACGATTACTCTACCCAGCAAGGATCTCATTCAGATTCGACGAAGAAATTAAAACCTTTGCAGACAAGCAAAAGCTAAGAGAATTCAGCACCATCAAACCAGCTTTACAACAAATGCTAAAGGAACTTCTCTAGGCAGGAAACACAGAAGGAGAAGACCTACAAAAACCCAAAACAATTAAGAAAATGGTAATAGGAACATGCATATCGATAATTACCTTAAATGTAAATAGATTAAATGCTCCAACCAAAAGACATAGACTGGCTGAATGGATACAAAAACAAGACCCATATATATACTGCCTATAAGAGACCTACTTCAGACCCAGAGACACATACAGACTGAAAGTGAGGGGGTGGAAAAAGATATTCCATGCAAATTGAAATCAAAAGAAAGCTGGAGTAGCAATACTCATATCAGATAAACTAGACTTTAAAATAAAGACTGTTACAAGAGACAAGGAAGGACACTACATAATGATCAAGGGATCAATCCAAGAAGAAGACATAACAATTATAAATATTTATGCACTCAACATAGGAGCACCTCAATCCATAAGGCAAATGATAACAGCCATAAAAGGGGAAATCAACAGTAACACAATAATAGTAGGGGACTTTAACACCTCACTTTAACCAATGGACAGATCATCCACAATGAAAATAAATAAGGAAACAGAAGCTTTAAATGACACAATAGATAAGATAGATTTAATTGATATTTATAGGACATTTCACAGAAAGTGGAAGAATACACTTTCTTCTCAAGTGCACATGGAACATTCTCTAGGATAGGTCACATCTTGGGTCATAAATCAAGCCTCCGAAAATTTAAATTGTATCAGGCATCTTTTCTGATAATAATGCTATGCGATTAGAAATCAAAACAGGAAAAATAAGCTGTAAAAAACACAAGTACATGGAGGCTAAACAGTGAGCTACTAAATAACAAAGAGATCACGGAAGAAATCAAAGAGGAAATAAAAAAATACCTAGCAACAAATGACAAGGAAAACACAATGACCCAAAACCTATGGGATGCAGCAAAAGCAGTTCTCAGAAGGAAGTATATAGCAATTCAGTCTCACCTCAAGAAACAAGAAAAATCTCAAATAAACAATCTACACTTACACCTAAAGCAACTAGAGAAAGAAGAACAAAGAAAAGCCAAAGTCAGTAAAAGGAAAGAAATCATAAAGATCAAAACAGAAATAAATGAAATAGAAACGAAGGAAACAATAGCAAAGATCAATAAAACTAAAAGTTGGTTCTTTGAGAAGAAACACAAAATTGATGAAACTTTAGCCAGACTCATCAAGAAAAATACTGAGAGGACTCAACTCACTAAAATTAGAAATGAAAAAGGAGAAATTACAAGTGGTACTGCAGAAATACAAAGGATCATATGAGACTACTACAAGCAACTATACACCAATAAAATGGACAATCTGGAAGAAATGGACAAATTCTTGGAAAGGTACAACTTTCCAAGACTAAATGAGGAAGAATTAGAAAATATAAACAGACCAATCCCAGGTAATGAAGTTGAAACTGAAATTAAAGATCTTCCAACAAAGAAAAGTTCAGGACCAGATGGCTTCACAGGTGAATTCTATCAAACATTTAGAGAAGAGCTAACACCTATCCTTCTCAAACTCTTGCAAAATATAGCAGAGGGAGGAACACTCCCAAACTCATTCTACGAGGCCACCATCACACTGATAACAAAACCAGGCAAAGATGTCACAAAGAAAGAAAACCACAGGCCAATATCACTGATGAACATGGATGCAAAAATCCTCAACCAAATACTAGTAAAGAGAATCCAACAGCACAATAAAAGGATCATGCACCGTGAGCAAGTGGGTTTTTTCCCAGGATGCAAGGATTCTTCAATATCCGCAAATCAATCAGTGTGATAAACCATATTAACTGATTGAAGGAGAAAAACCATATGATCATACCAGTAGATGCAGAAAAATCTTTTGACAAAATTCAACACCCCTTTATGATAAAAACCCTCCAGAAAGTAAGCATAGAGGGAAATTACCTCAACATAATAAAGGCCATATATGACAAACCCACAGCAAACATCGTTCTCAATGGTGAAAAACTGAAACCATTTCCACTAAGATAAGGAACAAGACAAGGTTGCCCACTCTCACCACTATTATTCAACATAGTTCTGGAAATTTTAGCCACAGCCATCAAAGAAGAAAAAGAAATAAAAGGACTCCAAATTAGAAAAGAAGAAGGAAAGCTATCACTGTTTGCAGATGACATGATACTATACATAGAGAATCCTAAAGCTGCTACCAGAAAACTACTAGAGCTAATCAATGAATTTGGTAAAGTAGCAGGATACAAAATTAATGCACAGAAATCTCTTGCATTCCTATACACTAACGATGAAAAATCTGAAAGTGAAATTAAGAAAACACTCCCATTTATCACTGCAACAAAAAGAATAAAACACCCAGGAATAAACCTACCTAAGGAGGCAAAAGACCTGTAATCAGAAAACTATAAGACACTGAAGAAAGAAATTAAAGATGACACAAACAGATGGAGAGATATACCATGTTCTTGGATTGGAAGAATCAACATTGTGAAAATGACTATACTACCCAAAGCAATCTACAGATTCAATGCAATCCCTATCAAACTATGACTGGCATTTTTCACAGAACTAGAACAAAAAATTTCACAGTTTGTATGGAAACACAGAAGACCCTGAATAGCCAAAGCAATCTTGAGAAAGAAAAACGGACCTGGAGGAATCAGGCTCCTGGACTTCAGACTATACTACAAAGCTACAGTAATCAAGACAGTATGGTACTGGCACAAAAACAGAAATATAGATCAATGGAACAGGATAGAAATCCCAGAGATAAACCCATGCACATATGGTCACCTAATTTTTTTTTATTTTTTATAAATTTATTTATTTTATTTTTTTATTTTTGGCTGTGTTGGGTCTTTGCTGCTGCACATGGGCTTTCTCTAGTTGCGGTGAGTGGGGGCTACTCTTCGTTGCAGTGTGCGGGCTTCTCATTGCGGAGCACGCACGGGCTCTAGGCGCGCGGGCTTCAGTAGTTGCGGCATGTGGGCTCAGTAGTTGTGGCTCACAGGCTCTAGAGCACAGGCTCAGTAGTTGTGGTGCATGGGCTCTAGAGCACAGGCTCAGTAGTTGTGGTGCACGGACTTAGTTGCTCCGTGGCATGTGGGATCTTCCCAGACCAGGGCTTGAACCCGTGTCCCCTGCATTGGCAGGTGGATTCTCAACCACTGTGCCACCAGGGAAGCCTGGTCACCTTATTTTTGATAAAGGAGTCAAGATTATACAATGGAGAAAAGACAGCCTCTTCAATAGGTGGTGCTGGGAAAACTGGATAGCTACATGTAAAAGGATGAAATTAAAACACACCGTAACACCAATGGATTAAAGACCTAAATGTAAGGCCAGGCACTATAAAACTCTTACAGGAAAACATAAGCAGAACACTCTTTGACATAAATCACAGCAAAATCCTTTTTGATGTACCTCCTAGAGAAATGGAAATAAAAACAAAAATAAATGGGACCTAGTGAAACTTAAAAGCTTTTGCACAACAAAGGAAACCATAAATAAGATGAAAAGACAATCCTCAGAATGGGAGAAAATATTTGCAAATGACAAAGGATTAATCTCTAAAATATACAAGCAGCTCATGCAGCTCAATATCAAAAAAACAAACAACCCAATCCAATTTAGGGCAGAAGATCTAAATAGATATTTCTCCAAAGATGATATACAGATTGCCAACAAACACATGAAAGGATGCTCAACATCACTAATTAGAGAAATGCAAATCAAAACTACAATGAGGTATTACCTCACAGCAGTCAGAATGGGCATCATCAAAAACTCTACAAACAATAAATGCTGGGGAGGGTGTGGAGAAAAGGGAACCCTCTTGCACTGTTGGTGGGAATGTAAATTGATACAGCCACTATGGAGAACAGTATGGAGGTTCCTTAGAAAACTAAAAATAGAACTACCATATGACCCAGCAATCCCACTACTGGGCATATACCCAGAGAAAACCATAATTCAAAAAGAGTCATGTACCACAATGTTCATTGCAGCTCTGTTTACAATAGGCAGGACATGGAAGCAACCTTAGTGTCCATCAACAGATGAATGGATAAAGTAGATGTGGCACATTTATGCAATGGAATATTACTCAGCCATAAAAAGAAACGAAATTGAGTTATTTGTAGTGAGGTGGATGGACCTAGAATCTGTCACACAGAGTGAAATAAGTCAGAAAGAGAAAAACAAATACCGTATGCTAACACATATATATGGAATCTAAAAAACAAACAAAAAAAGGTTCTGAAGAACCTAGGGGCAGGACAGGAATAAAGATGCAGACGTTGGCAATGGACTTGAGATTATGGGGAGTGGGAAGGGTAAGGTGGGATGAAGTGATAGAGTGGCATGGACATATTTACACTACCGAATGTAAAATAGATAGCTAGTGAGAAGCAGCTGCATAGCTCAGGGAGATCAGCTCGGTGCTTTGTGACCACCTAGAGGGCTGGGGTAGAGAGGGTGGGAGGAAGACATAAGAGGGAGGGGATATGCTGATATATTTATATGTATAGCTGATGCACTTTGTTATACAGCAGAATCTAACACACCATTGTAAAGCAATTATATTCCAATAAAGATGTTAAAAAGAAAAAACAAACAGAAATATAGATCAATGGTACAGGTTAGAAAGCCCAGAGATAAACCCAGGCACGTATGGTCACCTAATTTATGACAAAGGAGGCAAGAATATACATTGGAGAAAAGAAAGTCTCTTCAATAAGTGGTGCTGGGAAAACTGGACAGCTGCATGTTAATGAATGAAATTAGAGCACTACCTAACACCATACACTGAAATAAACTCAAAATGGATTAAAGACCTAAATGTAAGACCAGACAGTATAAAACTCTTAGAGGAAAACCTAGGAAAAACACCCTTTGATATAAATCACAGCAAGATCTTGTTTTCACCCATCTGCTAGAGTGATGAAAATAACAAAAATATACAAATGGGACCTAATTAAACTTAAAAGCTATTGCACACGAAGGAAAACATTATCAAGACAAATGGAAAACCCTCAGAGTGAGAGAAAATATTTTCCAATGAAGCAACGGACAAAGATTAATCTCCAAAGTGTACAAACAGCTTATGCAACTCAGTATCAAAAAACAATCAAGCCAATCAAAAAATGGGTGGAAGACCTAAATAGACATTTCTCCAAAGAAGGCATACAGATTGCCAGGAGCACATGAAAAGATGCTTAACATCACTAATTATTAGAGAAATGCAAATCAAAACTACAATGAGTTATCACCTCACACCAGTCAGAATGGCCATCATGAAAAAAATCTACAAACAATAAATGCTGGAGAGGGTGTGGAGAAAAGGGAATCCTCTTGCCCTGTGGGTGGGAATGTAAATTGATTACAGCCACTGTGGAGAACAGTTTGGAGGTTCCTTAAAAAACTAAAAATAGAACTACCATATATCCCAGCAATCCCACTACTGGGCATATGCCCTGAGAATACCATAATTCAAAAAGTCACGTGTACCCCAGTGTTCATTGCAGCACTATTTACAATAGCCAGGACATTGAAACAACCTAAATGTCCCTTGACAGACAAATGGATAAAGAAGATGTGGTACATATATATAATGGAATATTACTCAGCCATTAAAAGGAATGCAGTTGGGTCATTTGTAGAGATGTGGATGGACTTAGAGTCTGTCGTATAGAGTGAAATTAGAAAGAGAAAAACAAATATTGTATATTAATGCATATATGTGGAATCTAGCAAAATGGTATAGATGTACCTATTTGCAGGGCAGGAATAGAGATGCAGATGTAGAGAACAGACGTGTGGACGTGGCGCGGGGGAAGGGGAGGTTGTGATGAATTGGGATATTACGTATGACATCAATACACTACCATGTGTAAAATAGGTTGCTAGTGGGAATCTGCTGTATAACACGGAGTTCAGCTTGGTGCTCTGTGATGGCCTAGGTGGGTGGGATGGGGGGAAGAAAGGTCCAAGAGGGAGGAGATATATGTATACATATAGGTGATTCACTTCATTGTACAGCAGAAACTAACAATATTGTAAAGCAATTATAGTCCAATTAAAAAAAAAGAAAAAATATATTCTATGGTATGTCTGTGGTAGAGTCTAATATAAAGCATTTGGATCCTCAGTTTTGTGATCGTCTGGTTCAATCCAAGGGTGACTTTTATAATGGAGTATTTCTAAAACCTGACTACAAATTAGAATCACTTTTCGTGCTTTTGTAAAACACAGTTAACTGGGCTCCCCTCCCCACCCCCGCAAATTCTGATTCCTTCTGTCTTGTGTAGTGTCTAGGCATAGGCAAGAATAATGAATGTGTGGCATTTTTTTCAGATTGTCCTTTATAGATGTTATTTCTCTCTGTTGAGTTTATTATGGGTATAATACAACCATAAATTTCAGAATATGTTTCCCGAAAAATGCTTGATTCCTATCTATTTTGCAATTTTAATCAAATACAGAGTTTTAACAATCAGCTGATATGCAGATGGGAGTGGCAATGTAATGTCTTCACCAACACTTGTTATTGTTTGTCTTTTTGATTTCAGTCATCCTAGTGGCTGCGAAGTGGTATCTCAAAACCACTCAAAAAACCATGGTTTTAATTTACATTTCACAGATTGCTAATCATGGCTAAAGATGGCCAATTTTACATCTTCTTTGGAGAAATGTTTATAAAGATCCTTTTCACATTTCTAGATTGTGCTATCTTTTTATTTTCGAGTCCTAAGAGTTCATTATAATCCTAGATACAAGTCCCTTACCAGATATGTGATTTGCAAATGTTTTCTCCCAATCTGGGTTGTCTATTCACTTTCTGGATGGGATCTTTTGTAGCACAGGAGTTTTAAATTTTGATAAAGTCTAAGTTATCTATTTTTTTTGTTTTATTATTTGTGCTTTTGGTGTCATATAAAAAAGAAACCATTGCCAAATCCAAGGTCTTGAAGATTTACTCTTATATTTTCTTCTAAGAGTTTTATAGTTTTATGATCCATTTTGAGTTAATTTTTGTGTATTATGTGAAGGTATTCAATTTCATTTTTTTTGCATATGTATATATATTCAGTTGTCCTATTACCGTTTGTTGAAAAGACTATTCTTTCCTTATAGAATTGCCTTGGCACACTTATAAAAAATCAATTGACTGTAAACATAAGAGTTTATTTCTGGACTTTCAGTTCTTTTCCTTTGATCTATGTGTCTGTCCTCATGCCAGTACCACACTGTGTGTCTTTTTTATTTTTATTGAAGTATAGTCGACTTACAGTGTTGTGCCAATCTCTGCTGTACAGCAGAGTGACTCAGTTGTACACATATTTCCATAGTGGAAAACATTCTTTTTTTTAAATATTCTCTTTTTTAATATTCTTCTCCATTATGGTTTATTCTAGGAGATTGGAGATAATTCCCTGTGCTATACAGTAGGACCTTGTTGTTTATCCATTCTAAATGTAATAGCTTGCATCTACCAACCCCAAATTCCCAGTCCATCCCTCTCCTTCCCCCCTCCCCCTTGGCAACCACGAGTATGATCTCTATGTCTGTGAGTCTGTTTCTGTTTTGTAGATAGGGTCATTTGTGCCATACTTTAGATTCCACATATAAATGATATCATATGGTATTTGTCTTTCTCTTTCTGACTTACTTCACTTAGTGTGATAACCTCTAGGTCCATCCATGTTGCTGCAAATGGCATTATTTTGTTCTTTTTTTTATGGCTGAGTAGTGTTCTATTGTATATATGTAGCACATCTTCTTTGTCCATTCATCTGTCGATAGACATTTAGGTTGTTTCCATGTTTTGGCTATTGTGAGTAGTGCTGCTATGAACATATGGGTGCACGTGTCTTTTTGAATTATAGTTTTGTCCAGGTATATGCCCAGGAGTGGGATTGCTGTATCACTCTGTTTTTAGTTTTTTAAGGAACCTCCATAGTGGCTGCACCAACTTACATTCTCAGCAACAGTGTAGGAGGGTTTCCTTTTCTCCATACCCTCTCCAGCATTTGTTATTTGTAGACTTTTTAATGATGGCCATTCCGACCTGTGTGAGGTGGTACCTCACTGTAGTTTTGATTTGCATTTCTCTGATAATTAGTGATGTTGAGCATCTTTTTATGTGCCTACTGGCCATCTGTATGTCTTCTTTGGAGAGATGTCTGTTAAGGTCTTCTGCCCATTTTTCGATTGGGTTGTTTGTTTTTTTTGTTGTTGAGTTGTATGAGCTGTTTGTATATTTTGGAGATTAAGCCCTTGTTGGTTGTATCATTTCCAAATATTTTCTCCCATTCTGTAGGTTGTCTTCTCGGTTTTTTTTTTTTTATAGTTTCCTTTGCTGAGTACAACACTATCTTGATTACTGTAGCTTTGTAGTAAGTTTTGAACTTGGGAGTACTCCTACTTTGTTCTTCGTTTTCAAGATTGCTTTGGATATTCAGAGTCCCTTAAAATTCCATATGAACTTTAGGATCAACTTGTCAATTTCTGCCAAAAAGTCAGTTGGGATTTTGATAAGGATTGTGTTGAATTTGTAGGTCTTGCGATGTTAAAAATATTAAGTCTACTAAACTTTTACTTGAGTCTTTCTGTTTATTTATTTATTCATTTATTTTTTATTTAATTTTTTTTATTGGAGTATAGTTGATTTACAGTGTTGTGTTAGTTTCTGGTGTACAGCAAAGTGTATCAGCCATACATATACATACCCAGTCTCTTCTAGACTCCATTTCCATGTAGGTCATTACAGAGCACCAAATAGAGTTCCTTGTGCTATATGCTAGGTTCTTATCAGTTATCTTTTATATATAGTAGTGTGTATATGTTAATCCAGTCTTCCAATTTATACCCCCCTTTTCCCCCTTGGTAACCCTTAAGTTTGTTTTCTACAACTGTGACTCAATTTCTGCTTTGTAAATAAGTTCATTTGTACCATTGTTTTAGATTCCACATATAAGCGATATCATGTGATGTTTGTCTTTCTCTGTCTGACTTACTTCACTCACTATGACAATCTCTAGGTCCATTCATGTTGCTGCAAATGGCATTATTTTGTTCTTTTTTATAGCTGAGTAATATTCCATGGTATATATGTACCACATCTTGTTTATCCATTCCTCCATCGATGGACATTTAGGTTGCTTCCCTGTCCTGGCTGTTGTAAATAGTGCTGCCATGAACATTGAGGTGCATGTATCCTTTTGAATTATGGTTTTCTCTGGATATATGCCCAAGAGTGGGATTGCTGGATCATATGGTAGATCTATTTTTAGTTTTTAAGGAATCTCCATACTCTTCTCCATAGTGGTTGTACCAATTTACATTCCCACCAGCAGTGTAGGAGGGTTCCTTTTTCTCCACACCCTCTCCAGCATTTATTGTTTGTACATTTTTTGATGATGCCCATTCTGACTGGTGTGAGGTGATAACTCATTGTAGTATTGATTTGCATTTCTCTAATAATTAGTGATGTTGAACACCTTTTCATGTGCCTCTTGGCCATCTGTATGTCTTCTTTGGAGAAATGTCTATTTAGATCTTCTCCAGTTTTTGATTGGGTTGTTTGTTTTTTTGATATTGAGCTGTATGAGCTGTTTGTATATTTTAGAGATTAATCCCTTGTCAGTCACTTCGTTTGGAAATATTTTCTCCCATTCTGTGGGGTTGTTTTTCGTTTTGTTGCTAGTTTCCTTTGCTGTACAAAAGCTTTTAAGTTTAATTAGGTCGCATTTGTTTATTTGTGTTTTTATTTTTCTACTCCCAGAGGAGGATCAAAAAAGATCTTGCTGTGATTTATGTTAAAGAGTGTTCTTCCTGTGTTTTCCTCCAAGGGTTTTATGGTATCCAGTGTTACATTTAGGTCTTTAATCCATTTTGAGTTTATTTTTGTGTGTGGTGTTAGAGAATCTTCTAATTTCGTTCTTTTATATGTAGCTGTCCAGTTTTTCCAGCACCACTTATTGAAGAAACTGTCTTTTCTCCATTGTATGTTCTTGCCTACTTTGTCATAAATTAGGTGACCATAGATGTGGGATCTTTCTGTTTATTTACACCTTCATAAATTTCTTTCAACTGCATTTAATAGTTTTCAGAGTATAAACTTTGTACTTTTTTTGTTAAATTTGTTCTTAAGTATTTTTTTCATTTTGATGTTATGTAAATTGTATTTTCTTTACTTCATTTTTAGATTGTTCATTGTTAGTGTATAGAAATACAGTTGATTTTTGTATATTTATTTTGTACCCTGTAATATTGCTGAACTTGTTTATTAGTTTTAATAGGTTTTTAGTGGATTCTTTAGAATTTTGTATATCTGCAACAAAATATCTGCAAAAAGAAATAGGTATACTTTCTTTCTGGAAGGCTTTTAGTTCATTTTCTTGCCTAATTGCTCCAGATAGACCCTCCAATATAATTTTTAATGGAAGTGGTGAGAGCAGATATCCTTGTTTTATTCCTGATTTTAAGAGAAAAGCATTGAGCTTTCACCATTATGTATGAAACTAGCTGTGGGGTTAGCCAAATGGCCTTTATCAGGTTGAGGAACTTCTCCTTAATTCCTAGTTTATTGAGTATTTGTATCATGAAGGGGTGTTGAATTTTGTGAAGTACCTTTTCTGCATTTATTGAGACATTTATGTGGGTTTTATCCTTTATTCTATTGAAATAGTCTATTACTATAACTGGTCATTGTATATAATCCTTTTTATATGTTAATGGATTTGGTTTGCTAGTATTTTATTGAGGATTTTTACATCTATACTTATAAGAGATATTGATCTTTAGTTTTCTTTTCTTGTGGTGTCTTTCTGATATTGGTATCACAGAAATTCTGGCCTCATACGTTGAATTGGGAGCTGTTCCCTCCTTTTCTATTTTTTGGAAGTGTGTAAAGTGTTAATTTTTTTTAAGTATTGATGTTAATAATTAATATTATGTTAATTTTTTATTGAAGTAGATTGACATACAATATTATGTTAGGTTCAGGTGTACAGCATAATTGGTCAGCATTTATATAGATCAGTAATACTATCACCACAATATGTCTAGTAACCATCTGTCACCATACAAAATTATTACACTATTGTTGACTATATTCCCTATGGTGTACATTATGTCCCCATGACTTACTTATTATATGACTGGAAGTTTGCACCTCTTAATCCTGTTCACCTATTTTGTCCATTCTCCTACCCCACTCCCCTCTGGGAACTACCCATTTGTTCTCTGTATCTGTAAGTTTATTTCTGTTTTGTTCTGTTTTTTGGATTCCACATTTAAGTGAAATCATGTGGTGTTTGTCTTTCTGTGTCTGACTTATTTCACTTAGCATAATACCTCTAGATCCATCAGTGTTATTGCAGATGGCAAGATTTCATTCTTTTCTATGGCTGAGTAATATTCCATTATATACATATACATATATATACACATATGTATATATTTGTCTGTGTATACACACACGTGTATATATGTATGTATGTATACACACACAGACACAGACGCACACCACATCTTCTTTATACATTTATCTGTTGATGGCCACTTAGGTTTCTTCCATATATTGGCTATTGTAAATACTGTTGCAGTGAACTTAGGGGTGCATATATCTTTTTTGAATTAGTTTTTTGTTTTTTATCACAAAAATACCCAGAAGTGGAATTACTGGATCATATGGTAGTTTTATTTCTAATTTTTTTGAAGACCTGCATGCTGTTTTCCATAGTGGCTGCACTAATTTACATTCCCATCAACAGGGAAAGTGTACAAAGGTTTCTTTTTCTCCACAACCCACCAACACTTGTTATTTGATGTCTTTTTGATAATAGCCATTCTGAGAGGTGTGAAGTCATATTTCATTTTGGTTTTGATTTTCATTTCCCTGGTAATTAGTGATGTTGAGCCTCATTTCATTTATCTGTTGGCCATCTGTATGTCTTCCTTAGAAAAATATCTCTTCAGGTTCTCTGCACATTTTTTAATTGGATTGCTTGTTTTTTGATATTGAGTTGTATGAGTTCTTTGCATATTTTGGATATTAACCCCTACTGGATACATCATTTGCAAATATCTTCTCTCATTCAGTAGGTTGTGTTTTCATTTTATTGATGGTTTCCTTTGCTGTGCAAAAACTTTTTAGTTCGATGTAGTTCCATTTGTTTATTTTTGCTTTTGTTTCCCTTGCCTGAGAAGACAGAACCAAAATGATATTTCTAAGACCGATGTTAGAGTGTACTGCCTGTATTTTCTTCTAGGAGTTATGTGGTTTCAGGTCTTACATTTAAGTCTTTAATTTATTTTGAGTTTATTTTTGGATATGGTGTAAGAGTGTTGGTTCAGTTTCATTCTTTGTGTGTATCTGTCCAGTTTTCCCAAAGTCATTTATTGAAGAGTCTGTCTTTCCTTCATTTTATATTGCTGCCCGCTTGTCATAGATTAATTGACTGTGTAGAGATGGATTTATTTCTGGGTTCTCTATTCTTTTACATTGATCTATGTGGTTTTGTGGTGTATTTGTCAGTACCATACTGTATTGATTACTAAAGCTTTGTAGTATAGTTTGAAACCAGGGAGCACGATACCTTCAGCTTTGTTGTTCTTTCTCAAGGTTGCTTTAAGTATTCAGGATCTTTCGTGGTTCCATACAAATTTTAGGATTTATTCTAATTCTGTGAAAAATGCTGTTGGTATTTTGATAGAGATTGCACTGAATCTGGGGATTTCTTTGGGTAGTATGGACATTTCGAACAATATTAATTTTTTTAATCCATGAGCATGGTATATCTTTCCACTTATTTGTGTTGTTTTCAATTTCTTTTATTAGTGTTTTATAGTCTTGAGAGTACAGGTCTTTCACCTCCTTGGTTAAATTTTTTCCTATGTATTTTATTTTTTTGTCTGATGTAATTGTAAATGGGGGTGTTTTCTTGATTTCCCTTTCTGATAGTTTGTTATTAGCATGTACAAAAGCAACACGTTTCTGTATATTAATTTTGTATCCTGTAACTGTACTGAATTCATTGATTATGTTCTAATATTTTTTTTGGTGCAGTCTTAAGGGTTTTCTATAATAAGTATCATGTCATTTGCAAATAGTGGCAGTTTTACTTCTTCTTTTCCAATTTGGATGCCTTTGTCTTTTTCTTGTCTGATTGATGTGGTTAGGACTTCCAATACTATGTTGAATAAAAGTGGTATGAGTATGCGTCCTTGTTTTGCTCCTGATCTTAGAGGAAAAGCTTTCTGGTTTTCACTGTTCAGTATCATGTTAGTTGTGAGTTTGTTATATATGGCTTTCATTATGTTGAAGTATGTTCTTTCTGTACCCACTTTGTTGAGAATTTTCTTCATAAATGGATATTGGATTTTGTCAAGTGATTTTTTTACATCTAATGGGATGATTATATAATTTTTATTTTTACTCGTATTAATGTGGTATATCTCATTGATTGATTGTGGATATTGAATCATCCCTGCATCTGTGTGGTAAATCTTACTTGGTCATGGTGTATGATCCTTTTAATGTATTGTTGAATTCACTTTGCTGGTATTCTGTTGAGGATTCTTGCATCTCTATTCATCAGAGATATTGACCTATAATTTTCTTGTTTTGTAGTGTCGTTGTATGATTTTGGTATTAGAGTAATGCTGGTAGAAAGAATTTGGGGGTGATCCTTCCTCTTTACTTTTTTGGAATACTTTCAGAAGGATAGGTATTAACTCTTCTTCAACTGTTTTTCAGAATTCACCTGTGAAGCCATCTGGTCTGGATTCTTTTTTTGTTGTTGTTTAGAGCTCAAGGAAGAAGCCTCTACTCATTTTTTTAAAATAATTAATTAATTAATTAATTTTTATTTTTGGCTGTGTTGGGTCTTCGTTTCTGTGTGAGGGCTTTCTCTAGTTGTGGCAAGTGGGGGCCACTCTTCATCACAGTGCGTGGGCCTCTCACTGTTGCAGCCTCTCCCGTTGCAGAGCACAGGCTCCAGACGTGCAGGCTCAGTAATTGTGGCTCATGGGCCCAGTTGCTCCGCGGCATGTGGGATCTTCCCAGACCAGGGCTCGAACCCGTGTCCCCTGCATTGGCAGGCAGATTCTCAACCACTGCGCCACCAGGGAAGCCCCTGGATTCTTTTTTGTTGGAAAGTTTTTGATTACTGATTCAATTTCACTATTAGTGAGTGGTCTGTTCAGATTTTCTATTTCTTCCTGATTCAGTCTTGGAAGATTGTATATTTGTAGGATTTTGTCCAATTTTTTAGGTTGTCCAGTTTGTTGAAGTATATTGTTTGTAGTAGTCTCTTAGGATTTGTTGTATGTCTGTGGTATCAGTTGTAACTTCTTCTTTTACATTTCTGATTTTATTTATTTGGGGGTCTCTCTTTTTCTTTAGGAGTCTAGCAGAAGGTTTATCAATTTTGTTTATCTTTTATAAAGAACCAGCTCTTAGTTTCATGGATCTTTTCTATTGCTTTTTTTTGGTCTCTATTTCATTTGTTTATGCTCTGATTTTTATTATTTCCCTCTTTCTCCCAACTTTGGTCCTGTTCTTCTTTCTCTAGTTCCTTTAAGTGTAATGTTAGATTGTTTACGTGAGATATTTCTTCTTTCTTGAGGGAGGCCTATATCACTACAGACTTTCCTCTTAGAATTGCTTTTGATTTATCCCATAGATTTTGTTTTGGTGTGTTTCCATTTTCATTTGTCTCAGGTATTTTTTGATTTCTTCTTTGATTTCTTTTTTAACCCATTGCTTGTATAGTAACATGTTGTTTATCTTCCATATGTCTGTGTTTTTCTATTTTTCTTCTTGTAATTATTTCTAGTTTCATACCATTGTGGTTAGAAAAGATGCTTGATATAATTTCAGTCTTCTTAAATTTATTGATACTTGTTTTGTGGCCTAGCATGTGATCTGTCTTGGAGAATGTTCCATGTGCATTCGAAAAAAGTGTGTGTTCTGCCACTTTTGGATGGAATATTCTGTCTATACCTGTTAGTCCATTTGGTCTAATGTGTTGTTTAGTGCCAATGTTTCCTTATTGATAGTCTGTCTGGATGATCTAACAGTTGATTTAAATTGGATGTTAAAGTCCCCCACCATTATTGTATTACTGTTTCTCCCTATATGTCTGTTGATATTTGCTTTATGTATTTAGGTGCTTCTATGTTGTGTGCATAGATATTTACGAGTGTTATATTCTCTTGTTAGATTAGTCTCTTTATTATTATTTAATGCCCTTCTTTGTGTTTTGTTGAAGGCTTTAAAATCTATTTTGTCTGATATAAGCATTTCTTCCCCAGTTTCCTTTTGGTTCTCATTTGCATGGACAATCTTTTTCCATCCCTTCACTTTCAGCCTGTGAGTGTCTTTAGATCTGGAGTCAGTCTCTTATAAGCAGCATATGTATGGGTCTTTTTTTTTTTTTTTTAATCCATTCAACAATCCTGTGTCTTTTGATTGGAGGATTTAGTCCATTTACATTTAAAGTAGTTATAGATAGGCATGTACTTATTGCCATTTTGTTAACTGTTTTCTGGTTATTTTTGTAGTTCTTTTTAATTTTTCTTCGTTTTCCCTCTTCCCTTGTGATTTGATGACTGTCTTTAGTATTACGTTTGGATTCCTTTCTTTTTATTGTTTATTTATTTTTTGGTATCTATTATAAGGTTTTTGGTTTGTGGTTACTATGAGGTTCGTATATAAAAATCTTTGTCTATAGCTGTGTATTTTAAATTGATGATCTCTTAAAGTTGAATGCATTCTAAAAGCCCTACATTTTTTCTGTTTTCTGTTTAGTTTCAGTGATTTCCACTACCCTGTCTTCCAGATTGCCTATCCATTTTTCTGTATCATCTAATCTACCATTAATTTTCTCTAGTGTATTTTTTATTTTAGTTATTGTATTTTTCAAGCCTGATTGGTTCATTTTTATATTTTCTAACTCTTTGTTGAAGTTCTCACTGTGGTCATTCATTTTTCTCTCAAGGTCAGTGGGTATCTTTATGATCATTATGTTGAATTCTTTGTCAGGTAGATTGCTTATCTGTTCCATTTAGTTATTTTTCTAAGGTTTTGTCTTTTCCTTTTGTTTGGACAATATTCCTTTGTTGCCTCATTTTGCCTAATTATCTGTGTTTATTTCTATGTATTAGGTAAGTTTGTTATGTCTCCTGATCTTGGAGAAGTGGCTTTTTGTAGGGAGATGTGGTGCCTATTAGCATACTCCCCTCTGGCTACCCGAGCCAGTTTCTCCAGGAGTGTACCCTCTGTGAGCTGTGTGCATCTCTCTTTTTTGGTGGGGCCAAGTGCTGCAAGCACACTGGTATTCAAGACTGGTCCCCAGCTTGGCTGTCTGTGAGGCCCTGCTTTGTGTGGTTGCTCTGGGTGTGCTCTTGGGTGGGGCAGGCCCCTGGCATGACTGGTCGTGAGGCCTACCAGCGTGTGACTGTTTAGGATGCTGGTAGGTGGGGCAGGCTCCTAGCATGGCTGGATACGAGGCTTGGTGGTGTGTGACTGGTGTGGACATCCTGGTGGGCAGGACAGGCTCCTGGTGTGACTGACTGTGTGGCTGGACAGTGTGTGACTGCTGCAGATGCACTCGTTTGCTGTGATTGTGACCAGTGCTAATAGGCTAGAGGAAGGGTGCCTGCCAGTGTCCATGTCAGCGTGGTAGAATGAGATCACACAATTGGATGCCATCAGCATCTCAGTCTCTGGCTGGGTGGGGGGAGTTCCACCTGCCTCTGGCCTGAGAGACTTTCCAAGATTAGCAACCAGGTTTGACCTAGGTGCCTTTCAAATGCTACATCTGCTGGGACTTGGAGTGAGTATTTGTGCATGTCTTTTAAGGGTGGAGTCTCAGTTTCCTGTAGCCCTCTGACTCTCTTGAATGTAAGCCCAGCTGGTTTTCAAAGTCAGATATTTTGGGAGCTTGTCTTCCTAGTGTAGTACCCATGGACTGGGAAGCTTGATGTGGGGCTCAGACCCCTTACTCCTAGGGGAGGACCTGTGTGTTTCTGATATCTCTCCAGCTTGTGGGTTGCCATGCCGAGAGTATGGGTCCTTACTGGACCATGTCTCTGCTCCTCTTACTCATCTTCTTGTGTCTCCTTCTTTATATCTTTTGTTGTGGAAAATCTTTTCTTCTAGCCTTCAGGTCATTGTCAGAGACAGTTGCTCTGTAAGTAGTTGTGTTTTTTGTGTGACTTTGGAAGGAAATGATCTCAGGTCTTCCTACTTTGCCATCTTGATCTCAACTGTTTATTAATTCTTCTTAAGTTTTTGGTAGAACTCACCAGTGTAGGCAACTGGCCATGGTTTTTATTTGTGGGAATTTTTAAAATTAATAATTCAGTCTCTAATTTTTATAGGTTTACTCTGGCTTTCTATTTTTTCTTGATTCAGTTTTAGTAGTTTTTGTCTTTCTAGGAATTTGTCCATTTCATATAAGTGAGTAATTTGTTGGTATACAGTTTGCTTATAGTATTCCATTATAATTCTTTTTTATTTCTGTAAGGTCAGTAGTAATTTCTCCTGGGAAGTCTTGATTTAAAAGAGGGAGACAGCCAATAAAAATGTAAATAACAAGAGGTCAAGTAGTGATCAGTGTTACAATGATACTAAAGCAGGATAAAGTGAAGGAAGTGGGCAGGTGGCTATTTTAGATTGAGTGATAGGTAAAGGCCTGGCTGAGAAGTAACATTTTAATTGAGACCTGCATGACAATGATGAGCTGGCCACACAACTATTCATAGCATTTTAGGCAGAGAGAAATCACTAGTCCAATCGTGTAAGAAGTAAAAAGCTGGTGTATTTGAGGAATATAAAGAAACCCAGTATGGCTGAAGTGTACTGTGTGAGAGATTAGGAGATTAGGCCAGAGATACAGACAGGTCCAGAACATATGGAACCTGGCAGGCAGCTATGGTAAAGAATTTGGATTTTATTCCAAGTGAAACCATTGGAAGAGTTTAAGCAAGGGACTGACATGGTCTGTTTTATATTTTAAGAGATTACTCTGGCTCCTGCGTAGAAAACAGATTGTAAGGAGTCAAGAGGGGAAGACCATTTATGGGAGACAAATGATGTTTCATAGTAGCAATCCAGGTGAGAGAAGCTAGTTCTGGACCAGGCTAAGAGTGGAGATAGAGTGAAAAGGATGCATTCAGAATATGTCTGGTAATAGAGTCACTTTGCCTATGGCCTAGATGTCAATGGGGAAAACAGAGGAATTATAAGAGGAATCTGAGGTTTTAGACTTGAGCAGCTTGGTAGATGGCATGATAGTAGATGATATTGTTGTGGGTCAGAGCAGGTTGCCTCAAGATATGCCATGGTGGCATATCATGGTTGCCCCAAGATATGCCGTAGTGGCAAATTATTTTGAATTACAGTTACTTGACAAATACCTGGTGTGGGAAAATCATATAGAAAACACTTTCCCTCTGAAAGCAGGAAATAAATCTCCCATGTGAAGGTACCCTCTCTATACCAGGAGCATAGAAAGCATTCTTATCACCAGAGTTAGGTAATTCAAGGCTAAGAAAGCTGTATAAGCAAACTTTGTTACTTCTTCATCAGTCTGTTACCCCAAGTACAAGCCCCTTTGTTTTGTTAAATCTTCACAAATAATTGTTTCTTTGTCTAAAAATGATGTATAAACAGTCTGCTTTAGTTGCTCTGGGTGTCCTATTTCTATGAGACCTCTTTACATACAGATTAAAATTTTTTTTTCCTCCAATTAATCTGTCTTGCATCAATTTAATTATTAGTCCAGTCAAAAGAACTCAAGATGGGGAGGGGGGAAATTTCCCCCTCACTGACATTATACATAATTTTTTCTTTGCATGAGTGTCTCCAGTACCAGACTAGGAACTTGGCATGGCAAGTATCTTATTCATTGTTGTATCTCAAGCACCTAGCAAATGCTGGGTCAGTTTGGATTGGAAAAATTATATACCATGATAATAATAAAATATTATTATTATCTTTGTCCTAATTCAACTTAGGGCAATCAGAAAATGCTCCTAAGAAAGAATGTTTGAACTGACTCATGAAGGAAAGCAGGGGTTGTTGGGAAAAGGGAAAATTTGTAATTTAGCACAAAATACTCTGTTGTAGTGTCTAAGCTAGTGCTATAAGCAGAAATGAGCTTCTTTCCCTCACAAAATTAAGTCCCTCCTTAATGGTCACTCTCATTTCTTGAATGAAAAAGTGATACTGGTTAAACTTTCTATATCCTGTGAGCTAGTTGAAGTGGTAGAATGTATATGGAGTCATAAAGGTTGGAATGAGCTTTGCCAAATTTGGGCAGCTTTATTTGTGTGTGGTTAGAAAAGTGGTGATGATTAGGAAATATGCTTACTTTATAGTTTAAATTTGTACAGCTGTTCTATTTTCAATTTAAATGTTCTTTATGTTAATCAACAGTGTTGGCCTTAGATTATATGTTTTTTTTTTAACATCTTTATTGGAATATAATTGCTTTACAATGGTGTGTTGGTTTCTGCTGTATAACAAAGTGAATCAACTATACATATACATATATCCCCATATCTCCTCCTTCTTGTGTCTCCCTCCCACCCCCCCCCTATCCCACCCCTCTAGGGGGGTCACAAAGCACCGAGCTGATATCCCTGTGCTATGCAGCTGCTTCCCACTAGCTAACTATTTTACATTTGGTAGTGTATATATGTCCATGCCACTCTCTCACTTCGTCCCAGCTTACCCTTCCCCCTCCCAGTGTCCTCAAGTCCATTCTCTACGTCTGTGTCTTTATTCCTGTCCTGCCCCTAGGTTCTTAAAAGCCACAGACTATATTAGTTTTTTGTGAGAACACTTAGTACAGTATGCCATGTGTACTCAGATGATAAATACATTTGACTTTTCTGGTGATAGTTTCCTATCTAGTTCTGCTTTGTGTTTCTCTAGAGATTCTATTTCCTAACAATGTTGGATTGAGATATCTTGCCTTCCTTTCCAGATTTACATTTATCAAAATTAAAAACCTACAGAAAAATTGAAATAATACAGAATTAATAGTGCAGTGAATGCTCATATACACTACATTTAGATTTACCAATTAAAAAAAATTTTGCTACACTTGCTTTATACACACACACACACACACACACACACACACACACACACTACATACATATGAAAGTAAGTTGCATTTTACCCCCAAATACTTCAGCATGAATCTTTAAGGAACAAGGACATTCTCCTTCCTAAATGTAAAACATTATTAAGCCCAAGAAATTTAACTTCAAATTAATAATATTTAGTATAGATTCTGTATTCAATTTTCTTTAATTATAACAAAAAAAGTTTTTTATAGCCTTTAACTTATTTATGGTTTTGAATCCAGGAGCCACCCAGTGATCACACATTGCATCTGGTTGAGAGGTATCTTTTAATGTGACATGCATTGTGTGTTAAATCTACTGTATATTTTGTCTGCTCTTATAGCGTCATTTGCAGTCTTTAAGGGTAACATATTTTGCCTCTTTCAAGAATAGTGCATGACATTTACTAACTATATAATAGAATAAGCTGCTTTTCCAGCTGCTGCTTAGCCTTGAAGGTTAACTATGAAAATGACTTTTCCAGTAACTGAGTGAGCTGAACTGTTGCTTTTAAAACTCTTTTTAGTGCTTCTTTTCCAGCCTTTGAACTTTTCACTAAGCATTAGTCATTTCTAATAAAAATACATTTTGTTTGTAGGTCTTAATAGCATTTTGTCCTCATAAAAATGTGGAAAACCTCACCAGACTCAATCCATTGTAGCTCTTAAAAAAAGGTAAATTTTGAAATGAAACGCAAAAGTTTCCTCCCTCACCCCCAAGTTAATAAATTACATAATTACTAAATTCTCTCTGACCAACTTTGGAATTTCCCAATTTTAAAAACTGATGTCAGAGAAGAAATGTTGAAATACTATTAAAAACATTAAATTTGCTGAAAAGTATCCCCTGCCTAGTTATGCTACTCTAAATACTGTGGCACCGTTAACCACATTTTCTCTACCAATGTGGAGAATTTGGAGTTCTTTATTCTTTTGAGTGGCTCATTCTCATTCATTGCTGCATTTTTTGTGGATGAAGCAGTATTATCCAACGTTACTTCCCAAAGGAGTACTTTTAATTTGATTATTTCATGTCCTTCAAATGTGTAGTTTGTTTATAGTTGCAGTATAAATGAGATAAGGGAGGATTAGGTCACTAGTGGCTACAAAGTATTTATATCTTTATGGTATTTATTATTTTAATAAAAATTCTTGACATTATTATTAGAGCCAAATTGGATATGGTTATTAGCTCTGTCTTGTCTTCCTCAGCTCCATTTTTTCCTTTCTGAGTTTTCCAATGTTCTTTGAAGCTGTACCTTTTTTTTTTTTTAACATTTTCTTTTTTTTCCCTAAAATATGTTTTTTTGGGAGTCATATACTTAGCTTTTACAGTTCTTAATTTTTCTTTCAGCTCATCTCCAGGCCATTTTATTGTTTGTATTCATGGGAATTTTCTCCCCTCAGGTCTCTTAAGGCAACCTTCTTTAAAGCGTTCCTTCTTCAGTGAATTTATCTGTGGAGATATTATTAAAATTTATTCCAGGGTCCCTTACGTTGTTTTAAATTGCTCCTATGTTGAAAATTTTTGGCTAATGAAAATGATGTTTTTCCACTTCTCCAACTTAATGGTCCTGGCTGTCCTTGAGGCCTCAAACTTCTGTCTCCACCCTACCTCAACATGATCTAGTGTAATATATTCTAGACTTTATCATTCATCACAGTAAACTTCTACCTCTGAGGTCTCTAAAATTTGTGGAATTGACATCTTGCTTATTGCCCATTCCACCAAGCCTGTATTGTTATTCTCAGTGAAACATTCAATTACTCAAGCCTTTTATATCCTCTCTATTCAATTTCTGTGTGCTTAGTATCCAAAACTAACTCTGTGGAGAGTCTTGCCTGCACTTTTTTTGAAAACCATGTTTCTGTCTATCTACAAGCTTATCCATTAGGGTTATCCTAGCAGTAACTCAAACTCATTGTGTTCAAAATAGACTCAGCATTAATTACCCCAGATATGAATGAGAACTGTTTATTTTGTTTACTGCTGTGTTCTCCACGTCTGGTACGTACCGTACACAAAGTGCGTTTTTGTTGGATGAATGAACAAATTAATTATATTTCCCTCAACTAAACTGATTCCCCTTCCTAACTTCTCTATCTCATTCCTAACATTATTCCTTATCAACTGGCAGAGAGGATGTCAGGGTGTTTTGTGTTTCAGGATTTTAGGTCCAGTGAAGAGGATGAAGCCTGGAATTAGACTTCCAAAGGGGAAAAAAAAAATGGAAGCCAGGCTTGAGTTGAGATAGGTAGAAGGGTTTTAATCCTGGAAGAATATGAATTATTTTGGGGGATTTTATCAAGGTTGAGGAAGGCAACAATATTTTGGGAAGTGTTGTTTTTTTCCTGTGGCGGATACATGTGTCCTTTCCCATGCTGAGCCGTAAAGAGGTAACAGTACCTCTGATGGTGTGGTAGAGGGGTATGAGTGTGTGTGTGTGTGTGATTGAACATTAGGAGTCTTGGTCTTTAGCTTTTTCCTCTCCATGATCTTGGAGCTGCATCAGTCAAGTACCACAAATACGGCATAGAAACATATTTTTGTTAATGGAATATATGCAATTTTATATTATGATTTCATTAGATAGCAATGATTTCCATGTTGTCCCACAGTTTTTATGATGAAAATTCATGATACTGATTGAGGGTATGTTCTATAACTGAGCAATTCCTGTATTAATGTGCATTTAGGTTATTTCCATTTTTTCTCATTTTAAAATAAAACTGATGAATGTCTTAATATATAAAGTTTTAACTATGGCTTATTTTCAATGCTTATATAACCATATTCCCCTAAAGTTTTAAGTCTGAATCATTCTCTCTTTCCCTGAGGATTTTCTGTTTGTGTCATGGTATCAAGGCACAGGAAACTTAATGTTCCTGGGCCTTGAAATGCTTTTTATCAGCCAATGACTGTGAATTCAATAATTTTAATTTCTTAGATGTTTATTTGAATCCACCCATTACTGAGGATTTACTGATATTGAATAAAGAGTCAGCTGTTTAAACCAAGTATAACATACCATCATGAGCTTTATTTTTGCTGTGGATAGCTATTTAATTGTTTTTTCTCTGGAGAGCCTAGTATTTCTTGTCAATGTAAGATTTAAACAAATAATTTTCATAGTTAGCCTTTTAACTTTTAACTAAGTAGGAAATTCCGACGTATGATGAGGTAGATGGCAAACCCTACCACCTTATGTTTGCTATATGGATTCTTAATATCTTTACTGTTTAAAAATGTTTATATTTAATATATATGTTTTATTTTTTGAAAAATCAATACTTATATATGATGAAAAATTCAAACACTACAAAAAATATACAGTAAAAAATCCTCTAGCTTTCTTCCCTAGAGGCAACCATTATTATCAGTTTCTGTGTATCCTTTCAGAGTTATTCTATGCATATTCTAGCTTTTCTCTATCACATTTACTTTAGCTACAACTGTAGTGTTCCTGAAAAGGGGGAACATATTGTTGGGTTTTTTTTAAGCATTTATTTTTATTGTATTTATTTATTTACTTATTTTTGTCTACGTTGGGTCTTCGTTGCTGCACGCAGGCGTTCTCTAGCTGCAGCGAGCGGGGGCTACTCTTCCTTACGGTGCGCGGGCTTCTCATTGTGGTGACTTCTCTTGTTGCGGAGCAGGGGCTCTAGGCACGTGGGCTTCAGTAGTTGTGGCTCGTTGGCTCTAGAGTGCAGGCTCAGTAGTTGTGGCACATGGGCTTAGTTGCTCTGCGGCATGTGGGATCTTTCCGGACCAGGGCTCGAACCTGTGTGCCCTGCATGGCAGGCGGATTCTTAACCACTGCACCACCAGGGAAGCCCCATATTGTTTTTTTTTTTTTGACCAGGGCTCGAACCCGTGTCCTCTGCATTGGCAGGCAGATTCTTTATTTATTTTTAAAATTAATTAATTAATTAATTAATTTTTGGCTGTGTTGGGTCTTCGTTTCTCTGCGAGGGCTTTCTCTAGTTGCGGCGAGCGGGGGCCACTCTTCATCGCGGTGCACGGGCCTCTCACTGTCGCGGCCTCTCTTGTTGCGGAGCACAGGCTCCAGACGCGCAGGCTCAGTAGTTGTGGCTCACGGGCCCAGTTGCTCCACGGCATGTGGGATCTTCCCAGACCAGGGCTCGAACCCGTGTCTCCTGCATTGGCAGGCAGATTCTCAACCACTGCGCCACCAGGGAAGCCCCCCATATTGTTTTAATTACTACATTTTTTTGTCATTTTAACAATACATTTATTTAAATTATTATTTACATGGGCTCAATGTAGTTTTGCTTAGTTATATTTGGCTTTTCTTTTATCTGTAAATAAAAATCTGAGTAAGGTTGATTCAGATAGTCATGAATCATTTTTTGGAGAATTAAAATTAGGAAATTAGGAATTAAAATTAGTAAATAAAAATCTGAGTAAGGTTGATTCAGATAGTCATGAACTTTTTTTTGAGAATTAAAATTAGGAAATTGTTGAAAAGGTAGAGAAACTGAATAAGACTGGGTTGGAAGTAGGGGAAAGTAGGAGTCAGGACTATCGCCTATAATATTTGAGGAGCATTCTCTATCTATAAATACTTTTCTTCTCTTCTTTAGCACATATATGTGCTTCTATTATCCATACTGTTGTTTGATAAATTATTAAATTCTGTATAACTGGTGTCTAAGCTATGCTCTGGGAATGTTAGTATTTTGCAAGATATTAATAGGTATGTGATGAAACAATTCTGTGGTGAAAAGTGTTTGGGAAAAGTGCTGTGGCATTGATAGTAAACTTTTTTAGTGAAATTCATAAATTTCTTTCAAGGTATAAGGTGCTGAATGCATCCATCTGAGCTGCTAGGATATTTTACAACATATTTAGAATGACAAAATTTATTACAGAGCTCATCATTTTCTTAACTCTTTCACTAATAGATACCATCTTTGTATTTGGCAGAAGTATTCTTCTTCTTTTTTAGTGTTTGCAGAATGCAGTTTTGGCAGTTCCTGGGGGGAATAGAATTTGCTGAGGTAGTTTGTATTCTTCAAATGCAATAACTTACTATGTCAGAAGCTATTTAGAAATGCCAGAAGAAAATGTTTCCTCTTTCTTTGCCTTTCTTCTGTCATAATTGCCATAAACAATGCAAGTTGTATACATAAACTGTACAATTATTTACTTTTAGTATTTGATGGAATAGCTTTTAAAAAGTCAGACATACTGCCAAATAGTAAAATATGTATTTATTTATTTTTCTTTGAATCAAGGGAATGTGGGAGGGCAGCACCAGCCTGGTGGGAAAGACCCTGGTCTGGGGAAGGGCAGGAAAATCAGCAGCCGTATTAACACTACTTCAACTGCTCCCACCGCCTTTCACTAGTGGAGTCTTTGATAGTTTAGGAAGGAATTCTACCTAGATCCTTCTTTGAAATTAGTTGAGTGGGAAGTAGATAAATAAAAAATAAATGAATAAGGACTTACATTTATATTTTCCTCCATATTCACAAATTGTTTATGAATTAGATATGCACATATACATTGTTTTTTGAAACTGACAAACAACCCTTTTCCAGTGATTGAGACTGTTATTTCATTATAGTTATGTGTGTATCTGGGAATAAATATTACCATTGTCTTAGCTTTATTTAATTTTTTTTCTGTCCAGTTTTAGTCTTGACTTTGGTTTGGTTATATTGGCCTATGAAATCCATAAAAAATAGTTATATTTGTCAGTATTTAGGAGTGAAACTTCTATTTATAATCCCCCTATCATCCTCTTGAAAATGAAAGAGTTCGTTTTAAACAGTGAGGACACCTCAAGGTCATAGAGCTCTTGAGATTTTTATTTGACCTGATAGCAGAGCCAGACTTCATTAGATATGGTGATTCTGTTGTTGTCACCCCTTCCCCATTCATAACATAAACAAACACAAAAAATAAAATAAGGAGTGGAAGAAATTTCACTGTGGACTTGAATGACTCTCACAAGGTTTTGTTTAGGGTGAAGGTGTATATATTTATATTTTAGGAAACATTCACATTTATATATAAAATAAATTCTATATATAAATATGTTATTTGAAATATGTTACTATATATTTATATTAATATATTTTATGTAAAATATCTATATACATAAAAATACATATTTTATACATGTACCTATTATATAATGTTATATATTCATAAGTAAATAAATACAAATACTATATAAAATTCAAAATATAAATAATACATAGTTATATATAAATACATATTTCTAAATATTTGTGGTTATATTTCTATATACGGCTCTCTGTATAATATAAATATACATATATATTTATGTTTTGGGGATGTTTCATATGATAGTCTAACAATTCCTTAAAAAAAACCAACCTAAAGTAAATACATTCTTGGCTGGTATAGTGTTGTATGTAAGTGTGCATGGAGGCTTAAGGAGGTAATAATGCTTTATTAACTTTTTTCAGAAGTGTTTAAACCAGTTATTGAGAGGATAAGTGGTTTAGTGAACAGATTTTCCCAGTAAGATATCATACCCCTTTTCTCTGCTGGCTCAAGTCTTGATCCATTAGTATTCTCTACACATCAGTGTGTTGGGGGTGGTGGGTACTTGGTGGTGGGCTTAATTGTGTTGGTGACAAAAGGTGTTACAAAGCTGGGGGGAGATCCCTTGGCATAGGAGAGGGAAAGAGAGTAGAAAGAATAAGCCAGTGATTCGAGCTGTTCATTAACCTTGCCTTTCTGTGGAAGAGATCCTTTACCCTGTCATTGGGCATGGAACTGGAAGCTGGAGTGTTGTCTCTGACCCCTGAAAACCAGGCGAATGAGGCTGTTGAAGGATGGGGTCAGCTGTGCTCCAGCTACCACATGCCGTGAATAAAAGTCACAAAGAGACTCGTACGTGCCACTGAGCAGGACTGCAGTGAGGAGCTGGGACCTTTTAACTGCTGGTTTGTTCACCGTTTCCAAAGGACTTACATTAAGAAGCACTAAGGGCCATAATGATGGAAATGATTACTGATTAAAGATTATAAAGAAGACAGCTTGAAAAGGTGTTGGGTAGGAGTTTCATTTTAGAGTTATGCCCATTAGCCATAGGCTAAGGTTGAAACCCACTGCTGTCAAAGGTTTGCTTTCTCCTGATAGCTCTGTAGCTGTGGGCTTATTGGGCATTAGCTCTGTCACCAGGGCACCATGGCAAGGCTTGAAGTTCTGTAATACAGTTGTAGTGCCTGGTGTGGGAGGAACACAAAATGGCAGCTCAGCGTATTTGGCTGGATGTTCCCCAGTGGTGCCAGCGTAAGAGCTGGGTGAGTGGTTGCTGAGACTTGTCCAGGCATTGCTCCACCTCCTTTCCATTTGGATCAGACCTTTGGACAGAGGGTAAAGAATTGTGTCAAAATTTACTTAGTGGTAGTGAAACAACCCAATTTAGTTGTTTTCTAAAACTTTAGCTGACATGGATGTCTAGGGTCATAAGAAAAGGAAATGCTTTGGAACATGAAGGTGATAGAAGGAAGCGCCCTATTTATCTTTCCCACTTCATCTTAAGACATAAGCTCTTTGGAAGTTAAATGTTTGGATGCTTAACATTGTGACAGACAACTCTGATCTTCCTCTGACCCTTCTACTCCATTTTGTCAAAGGTCCAGTTCCTTTAAGAGTTTCTCATCATCATCTTCAAACACTTACTGACTGTTTCTCCATGATGAAGCTTCTTCTGGGCTGTCTGAAGCATCTGGTAGTTCACCGTCCTTTTAGAAAATTCTGGGATGATTTAATATTTACATAGTAACTCTTTTATGGGAACTTTATATCACTTTTGAGGCCTTCCTTGTCTGTCAATTCAAGTAAGCAATATTAACTAAGCACTATCGTGTGCCCTGCATGAGGACCAGATCTCAGGGGACTTAGGGGGTCACATGGATTTCACATATACTAAGCAATTAGAGAACATTGCAAGAATATACAAATTAAGGACATATTTGTGTGGTACAAGCTCTTAAGTGCAGGATGGATCAGCATAACTGAGAGTGAAGCCTGGCTTTACCACTCGGGATAAATCACAGTCTCTCTAATCCTCGTGTATCTAATAGGGCACTATTAACTATCTGTAGAATTATTTAAAGAATTAAGTAACACCATGAAATACTACTCAATCATAAAAAAGAAGGAATATTTGCCATTTGCAGCAACATGGATGGACTTGGATGGTGTGACGTTAAGTGAAATAAGTCAGACAAAGACAAATACTGTATGATATCACTTATATGTGGAATCTAACAAATACAACAAATTAATGAATATAACAAAAGAGAATATAGAGAACAAACTAATGGTTACCAATGGGGAGAGGGAAGGAAGGAGGGGCAGTATAGGGGTAGAGGATCAAGAGGTACAAACTTTTATGTATAAAATAAGGATATATTGTACAACACGGGGAATATAGCCAATATTTTATAATAACTATAAATGGGGTATAACCTTTAAAAATTTTGAATCACTATATTGTACACCTGTAACTTGTATAATATTGTGCATCAACTATACTTCAATTAAAAAAAGAAAAAGAAAAAAAAAGAAATAATATACAAAAAGTGCCAAGTCCATTGTAGGTACTCTGCACATGCCAGTTAGATCCACATAGGATGGGAAGACTTAAAAGGAGATAGGGGAATGTAACCTAGAAGATGAAGAATGGGGAAGGCATGATCAGCAGAGAGGAGTGATGAGTATATTTGTAAGGAGGTGGGAAGGGTAGATGAGTTAAGATAGGCAGCTGGGAATGATTTAGGTGTGAACCTGGGCCCGACTGGGATGGAGGGTTGTACAGAGAAATAATGAGATAAAAAAGAGTGACTTGCAGAGCCAGCTAAGAAGTTTGATTAGCTTCAACGAGCAGTTTAATACTGTATGAATACAAGTGGTGTTTTGGAGAGATTTTTGCAGTATGTAAAACTAATGCAGCAACTTTATGAGGAAAGTATTATTATTATCCCCATTTTCCAGGTGGAAAATAGTGTTTGGAAGAGGTTTAAGAAAACTTTACAAATGTATTTACTATGTGAGTAACATTAATGGCAGTCAAAATGGAAGAAAAAAATTAGTTCATGATCCAGCCATCCAAACAAATCAGACTGTTTTCATTTTCTCATATTCCCAATTGGTTTTAGTTTTTCGGCTAAGGTATGGAAATATTGTTATGAATATTATTTGAATTAATTTCTGTCAGTGCTTTAAATAGTGCCTGGCACATAGTAAGCACTCACTATATGTTAGCTATTATTTTTACCTTAATACAGATCAAGAATTTATAGAGTAGATGAGACAGTCTGTGTTAACAGACTGCTTAAGTAAAAGGCATTTTGGCAGGTAAGTTTTGTGACCTTCACTATTTTCACTCACAATTTCATAACGGTTTCATGTGTAAGCTAAATACAAAGGAAAGTCCTAATCTTTTCCAGAACAGAATGAGGTATGACTGATATGCAAGTTATCTGGTTTTTAAAGCTAAATTCTTTGGAGGCGTGTCAGAAGTTTGCTCTCATTAACCTGCAAGGGGGAAAAGGAACAGAAAATCAATTTATTACAAAAATTTATGTTGTATTCGATGGGTAATCTGTGGTTGGGATTTGTTGGCTTAAAATATATGTTCAATTATTATACTTTTCCTAGAAAAGAGATGAATTTATTTTTTGATTATTACTTTCTTGACAGTTTTATTTTGTAGGATGAATACTCAAGGTTTTAGTGTGTTCTAAGAGTGAGTCAGGCAGTATATGTCCAAACATCCTCATTTTCTTAAATTTTCCTGGTGAGTTACGTGAGAGTTAGCAAATAGTTACTCGATTTGCAGTAATTTATTTCTGGACTAGTAAAATTGCGAACTCTAACTGCTAACCCTGAGTTATTTTTCTAAAGACTTTCTGTTCATGTTTCTAAAATCTTAGCCGTTGTTACCACTTAGATAGGGTCATTATTTTTCAAGTGCTGAAATCTAAGTTGTTGAATGAGTAAGTCTAACCTTTGACATGAAAGAAAATTTAGAGGAAAAAGGGATTTCATTTGCTGTTCATTTTCAAGGCCGTGTCTTTTAATATGAATTTATCAAGAACATGAGTCACATTTTTCACACCTCTGTGTCCTTTGGGACATAAACATTTAGGGAGATCCACAGGCATAAAGACTGCTCTGTGCTGGGAAAAATGATAAAAAAATTAAGAAACTGGAATTAAATATGAAACTCCTTTGTACATTCTTTGTATAAGTCAATAAGCTTTCTGGGCTTTTGGGTCTTCTCAAATCTCCTCGAAGGCATTTGTGGAACAATTATAATGACTGAAGTTGCCATTACATTCTTTCTAGGGAGCCTGGGAGGAAAGAAGGCTCATTTACAGTGCAGTCTGGTAAATGGGTTACACCTCTGCTGAGAGGATTGTGTCTTTTCCAGCTATAAGCAATAGCTCAGAACATCAGTTGGTAAATGGACCTAGGTTTTAGAATTTACCTGTTAGTGCATGCAGATATGGAGACATTAACAAAAATCATTAATCAGTACATGTTCAAGGGCTTTAGTTTGCTTTATGCTCCTTTACCCTCTCTCTCTCTTTCTTCCTTCTTTTTCTTTATTTCATTCATTCATTTTTAACATCAGCATTTTATAAAATTTAATAGTTAATTTTATACTTGCTGCAATAGAGAGTTTGCAAGTTCTTCTGGAGAAGAGACTCAAACCAGGAGGATAGGTAAAGATAAGAAAACTTCAGAAAAACACTTTTTTGGTTGCTCTGAATTCACTGGGGATGTACTAAAGAGAGATTTTTGAAGCATTATTTATTTGAGCAATCGGGCACTATCGTCAGCTTTCATTTCACTCAAAACTTGTTGAGGAAATGATTTTACCATAGAGTTACTATTGTACAACGCCAGTCATTTTTGTTGCTCTTTCCTTGTTCCTTTTCTTTCTTTCCCTCTATCCCTCCCTCTCTCCTTCCCTCTATTCCTCCTTCCCTCCCTCCCTTCCTTCCTTCCTTCTTCCTTCCAAGTGTTTTCCTCTTTTTAAAAATCACTTCAATATCTACTACTCAGTCAAAATAGTGAACAGAGTACAAACTTTTGTGACAGTTCATTTGGAATATTGTGATTTGTTACCCGAGAGCAGTTATTACTGTCTTGCCTCATACTGTTTTGCTGTGTACTACTGTTGGAAAGATTGATTTTACAGGACTGGCTAGCAAAGCAGCAGTCACTCTCATTATACTTAGAAGTGCAAGAAAAATATGGCGTCTTTATTTTTCTCTATTGCTGACAGTCTTACTTGGGTAGTTAAGAAAAAAATAAACTTTATGCTTTGCAGTTTATAATTCTTTACTCTTTTCTGGTTTAGTCTCTTTTTGATGGCTTAGTGTCTTTTATATTAAACTCATGGCGCTTCTGATTTCGATCCCCTTCCTATGCTTCTCTTCAATATGGAGTCTGAGAGTGATTTCATGGTGGCAGGGGAAATTGGAACCTCTCTCCATATCGTGTCCTCTGCATCCTTGCTGTGGTTTGGAGTTATAAAGTCCGTGATAAAGTTATGATGCTCATTATAAAAGCCTCTGATTGATAAGCATGAGGTTTGTTCTCTCCTCTTGCCTTGGTAACCATACACTCAAGGGCTTAGCCAGAGAAGACTACATAGGTCTTTTAAGTTACTTAGTTACTAAGAAAAGTCATTTCTTAGGGTAGCCCAAAGATTATTGTGAAATGGCTGTGAAGAAGATTGTCAAGTCACTCTGAAAGCAAGTATTCCTATTCTATTTAACTTGAGAAAGCTATGTTTTCCCATCTGCATTCTACGCTTTTGCGGCCCAGTTCTTAGTACCTCAAATACAGAAATTCATTCAGCTTGGTCCAAATTACGTCATGTGGAAAATTTTGACATTAACAACTGTTTTCATTTTTAGTAATTCTTTCTTTCCTTCTTTCTTTCTTTCTTTCTTTTTTTAAAATTTTCAAATGACCTTTATCTCCATTTCAGGCAGCCTGCGCTCACTATTTCAGAGAAGGAAAACCTGACAGAACAATTGAAAAAAAACTAGTTGATCCCAACTTCTGAGTTTAAAACTTCTGATGGAAACAGTAGTTTAAAGAAAGGATTGGAAGGTTAGCAAGAACTCATCACAACTAATGTAAGAGAGTGTTGTCCTTTTCCTAGACTTGATAAAGATTCCATGGACTGAGGATCAGGTGCCTTTCCCTGATGCCGTGACACTAAGCCAACTAGAACTTAAACGAATGGGGGAGAGAACCCTAAATTGAGTTAACTGTGATTTGATTGAGAAAGTACCAAATTAACTGGGTTTAACTTCAATCAGTGAGTTTAAGTTTTTTGCTACCAAGTGGAGTAGGGAGTAAGTTGAATTTCAGAAAAAAAGTACACTTCTTATACTGGACCCATTGCATAGAGTTCCTAGCAAGTATTAACAATCAAGGTTAAAAACAAAAGCAAAGAACAGGTGCATATTAAGCATTTTTCCAAATATGATCCAGTCTATCTTAGATGATGTCTGTTAAATTGGAGCAGAACTGCTCCAGAAAAGCATTAAGATATTGCCCTATTAGGTATTCAGCAGGAGTGATTCTCAGTGTAGGGCACAGAAATCCAGTAAGTTCTCTTCCACCAGTATGATCTAGAATCTTTTAAAGAGTTTCTACCACTTCTTCAGTTAGATCATTTGTAAGGGTGATGAGATTTGTTGGTGGAAGCTTAGGGAATCATCTTCATGTAAAGGAGAACACACAGACTTGGAGTCAAACACATGTAATTCTAAATTCCATATCTGCTCCATAGAAGCTGTGTGCCCTCAGTTTTCTTTTCCATAAAAAGGAGTTAATAATAGCTGTGGTAGTTCTTATACTCCAGAACTTGACAGTCCAGCTGGGGTTGTGGAAAGTATGTCAGCTATTGCTCTACTGCGTGGTAAGCACCAGAGTAAGGTTAAGAACTGGATGCCATGGGAGCAAATGCCTCACCTTTGGGCAATAAGACAAGTTTCCTGGAAGGTTTCTGTGAGGATTAAATGAGACAATGTAGGTACAGTTCTTGTTACACTATATGCCCTCAGTAAACACTCGTTTCTTTTCCTTTCCTCTTTGACAGGGTCACCCCTTATTTCATTTTAAAAAATAAACGTGATTTTTAGAACGGTTTTAGACTTATGGAAAAAATGTGAAGATAGTACAGAGATTCCCAATATACTCTATAACCACGTACCCCTATTATTAATATATTAGTATGGTATGTTTGTTGCAATTAATGAACCAGTATTGATACATTATTATTAACTATATTAAAATTAACTATATTAAGCTTATTCTGTTTTTCTTATTTTTCACCTAATGTCTTTTTTTCTGTTCCAGGATCCCATTTGGGATACCACATTACATTTAGTCATCTCAATTATTCTTGGCCGTGACAGTTTTTCAGACTCTCCTTGTTTTTGATGATCTTGACAGCTTTGAGGAGTACTGGTCAGGGATTTTGTAGAATGTCCCTCCCTTGGGATTTGTCTGGTATTTTTCTCATGATGAGACTGAGTTTATGAGTTTTGGGGAGGAAAATCAAGTGCCATTTTCCATAACTTCAAGAGTACATAGTATTAACATGTCTTATCATCTTGATGTTAATTTTTTAAACCTGGCCAAAGTAGTGTTTGTTAGATATCTCCACTGTAAAGTTACTCTTTTTATTTTTCCCTTCCCATACTGTGCTCCTTACCTTATTTAATTTTCAAATCATCAGAGGCCCACCTTACTAACCCCCATAAACAGTGGTGGTGACATGAACATAGATAAGCAGGTTGGATAAATCATAGGTTTGTTATGAAGATCAAATAAGTAGTGCTTCTAATGTGCTTTGAAATCTGTTAAACATAGCTAATATTTTTACTGATAGTTCAAAGAAATAAATCTTCAAGAAATTTGATGCCTTGGTTCAAGATAGGGGGAGAGGAACTCTGGACAAGAGTCTTCTGATCCATCTTAATACTTGCATCTTTTAAAGTGACCACCTCCTCTCTTTAAGTCCACACCCAAAATGATATGCCCTCCTGGTGCAGGTATGTCAACTATGATTTCTGATGCAGAAATTTTTAGCAAGAGCAGGAGAGTCATACTCTTATTTTCTTAGGTATTTAGGGCAACAACAGAGGCAAAAAATGGTCTACTTTTACTCCCATTGTCTTCTCATTCTCTTTAACTGAGACTGGAAATATGAGAGAGGAAAAATATGAGGAAAAAAAAGGGAGAGGTAGGGAGCGGACCAGAAGATTTAGCCTGGGAGTGGCAGCTCTTGAGTGATTTATTATGGACCAGGGAAAGCTTAGCATTTCTTCCATATTTTTCAGGAAGGATATGATGAGTTGCAACAACAATCTGGTGACTATTGCAGACTTGTTTGAATAAATCCTTCTTTATGCCTGCTTCCTTTTAAACTTGGGTAGCGTACCTACCTCAGGTTAAATGGCTAATCAGTTTTCTTTTGCCTCCAAGAAGAAATGTCTCTGAGGAGCTTTACAGTTTTACTGTTTCAAGAACATCAACATTTATCCAGGTTCAGCTTAACCAAAGGCAAAGCAATACCAGTAGTTGCTCTTTGTGAAAATAACTTCTCTCTTCGGTCTTTAAATAATGTGTTTTTCCTTTCCGCCACTGGTTTTCTCCTTTGTAATGGAGTATTTTCTGATTATTTTCCCACTACCCCCCCAGGGATTCCTACATCTATGAGAATTAAAAGCAATCAAAATGATACTAAATTTTCTTTCCTCGTATGGGAGAGAAGTGTATATCCCAAACACTTACTCTCTGTGTTTATTAACAAGAAATATTTGGTGAAATCTGAGGTATCAGATTTGACTTTATGTTGTTGCTTTCATATCCAGAGGTCCTGCTCTGAGGGTGCTGTTGTGAAGAGGGGGATTTTAGGAGTAGGGTAGGCAGTGGGACATTATGTTTAAGGCCATGAGCTTTGGAGCCAGGTCACCTAGGTTCCAATCTGAGCTTTACCACTTACTAGCTATGTGACCTTGGGCAAGTTATTCAACCTTCCTGTACCTCAGTTTCTTCATCTGTAAATGGGGGTAATAATAGTCTTAACTCATAAGGTCATTGTGAGGATTAAATGATTTAATATATGTAAGACACTTAGAACAGTGTTTCACATAGTTAATCTTTTGTGTTTAATGCTTATTAATATTTATAATAATAATAAAAATTCATCAACATACATGCTAATATTCTGTATTTGTCTTCCCTCCCACTTTACTCCCTGTCCTGACTGTAATCAGCATTATCTGGGCTCCCTTTCCAGCTGACTTCATTTGGGTTCAGCCAGAGGAGGCCCTGGGAGGACATGGATGTGTAGAAGGAAAGAGAGGCGTGGGTATCTTTTCTTTTCTTCCCCCCTGCTTCCATGTAGCTGTTTCTCCTGCAACAGATGTGCTCCTCCATGATTCAGCTCCTGTTGGACAGCCCCTCCTGCGGCTTCAGCCCTTACTGGGCTCCTTTAACACCATTTCTTCCTCCAATTCCTTCAGCTCTAGAGGTGGTAATGCCCTCCCACGGTTGGGGCTCTGGATGCCTCATCATGCCTCGTATGCTAGCTCAGTTCTTCTCACACCTTTGTTGTTAGTCCCTTCATTAGCATCTCTTCATTTGAACCATCTTGGGAGAATTCTGTTTTCTGATGGGACCTTGACTTACATAAAATTCTATAACTTTATATTTGGATTTGACAGTTTTGTAGCATCCCAGCTATGAATCCTTTCCTCTCAATATGCTAGGGAAGTTTCACTAAAAATTTTGATTATTACTTGTAAACATTTAGCCTCTTCATTACATTTCTTGAAACAAGAGTTACTGTTTTGGGTGCATGCATGTGTTTGTATATGTGCTTCTAACACAGTGCCAGATATATAGCAGGTGGTAAAAAATAACTCCATAGTGTTGAAGGACATTTTTGTTCAGAACAGTGAGCATGATGGTTTACTCCAGTGACACATTAAAAGCTTTGCAACTGTAGCAGCTTTAGTTTCAACCTCTCTACAATTACTTGTTAGGCTTTAAAGGATTTATTACTTGTGAAAGGTGACAAAATAATAGCACTGAGGAAGAAAATCCCATAGTCTCACAACAGACTGTGACTGTCCAAGCTTCCTCTGCCTCCTGCCAAAGAGCCCAATGGAGCTGATTGAAAGATTAGCTCATTTTCAACTGAAGTTTTGATGTTCTGGGAGACTGGGCAGTTTACCTTCCCCTCAGGAAACTCTATGAAAGAACTAGATTAAGTATTTTCTCTTCCTGAGGAGTCTCTCTTATAGCCCTCCTGCTGCATCCTTGAATAGACTCAGCCTTTTTAAGAGGAAGCAGTTAATTAATTTTGTTTCTATATACTTTTTTCTGCAAAGGAAAATGCTTGTAAAGCGAGTACCTGGTCAACTGCTGAAATATTGATAGTTTGGTGACCTGGCTAATTGTAAATGAGAACCTAGATATAATTTGTTAGCACCTAGCATACAGAGTTCTTAAATGCAACTCTAGATGTAAATATTTAATCTTCGTGAAGGCAGAAATGGAAGGTCTCTGTGTGAGTTACTTATGCAAGTAGCTTTTGCAGCCTCATTTTCTTATTAGTAAAGCAAATGGTAACACCACCAATCTTGTAGGTTTATTGTGAGAATTAGAGATGCTTACAAAGCACCTACAATGCAATAAGTGTTCAACAGATGATAACAAGGAGAACTGATAAAAGCTAGATTGGAATTTTTTTTTTAAACTGAAAATGAATAGAAATAATTACTATGTTTACTTAATCAGTAGTGTTTTTGTGTTATATCCTGCCTATTTGCCAGTAGAGCAAGGTTGGCCGTTGCCATAGGAGGGAGTATTTTTAGGAAGGAAGTTCTTGGGAAAAGGCCACTTACTCAACCATAAATGGGAATTTTCTTGATAGGGTTAGATAGGCAAGCTCCACTAGGTGGTAGCATTGCCATGTGGCCCAGCAAGGGACGCTGCAAGAAACTGGCTGAATATTATGTGAATATTAAAGACAGAAGTTTGGACATGAATATCAAACCTGCTGAGGGCCAAGTAATATGACTTTTGACTTGTCCTAATTGAGAGCCAGCTGAGGGCTTGTCTAGAGGACTGTCACATCTATCACACGTGTGCTTTAAGATATATTTATAAACAGACACACACACACACACACACACACACACACGTATATATAAAATAGACCTAGGGAATTATGCCATCTGGGATCTAAACTGGAAGAGCAAATTTCCCTCAAGGAGGTAAAAAATATATGATAATTACATAGTGCACGTGTTTTGAACTTTACGGAAATAAACCTTTCAGGCTCAGGTTTTGGTGCCAAATAATAATAACAGCCAGAAGAGAACTATGTCTTGTGGTTTTCTTATAATCCCTTTCAGTTCCTCACATGCACCAAATTATGATCAGGCAAGTGGGACAACACATACTTTTCGGAGGAAGTTCAGTAAATTGAACTCTAGATCTAAACACTAGCAAAACAACATTGAAAAATCACAATATTTAACTTCCCTTTCAGAGTACATACAGACATTAGGAAAGAATGAAAATACTTTCACTTAAAAATTATTTTAAAAGTTCCATGTTTGAATAACAATTAGAGCTCGGTTTTCTCAGACTCTGGATTTTACTTTCAGACAAGGCTTTTTTCGGGGTCATTCGGTGCTGTAGTGTCTTCATTATTTACATATCAAAGAAATTTATTTTTTCTTTCTCATCATTTCTTTCCCCATAATGATGTTTATTTTCCCCTTTGTACTAGAAATAAGAGGTGGAAAGAGATAAAACTTTCTTATGATTCCATTTTACCATATTTTTCCATGATAAGATAACAGTGGAATTCATTCAGCACATAGCTCAAAATGGAATTAAAACATGCAATATATATCCAAGTGACATTGTATGTTGACACCTAGAAATTGTATAAGTAGGTAGTGTTTACTGTTAGAATGAAAATAAGAACCTTTAATTTTCCTCTACCAGCCCTTTTCCTTGGCTTCTCTTGATGGAGTGTGCCCCTGAGATGGTTGTTCCTTGGAATTTGCCCTAATATTCATGACTCTTCCTAAGCTTTGTGAGAAGTAGATTTTTGACTTCCATGGGGCTTGGCTGACTCCTCTGACCCTGGGATATCCTCAGGTAAAAGGATGCCCTGGAATTCAGGTGGTGGCAGTACTGACTTCAGAATTTTAGACCTGCTTTGAGGAAAAAACTGGGAAAAATGAGCTGTCAAAAACATGGAGGTAACTTTGGAAGCAGCCAATAGCCTAAATATTGTCTTTTCTAGATTAAGGCTAGAACAGGCATAAATTGGCCAGCTATGCCTCCACACAGTCGGCTTTGGATGATAGGAATGGATTTTTCTAAGAGTGAGCAACAATGGCCCCTACTCTCAGTAAAGTGTGTGTATATATGTGAGTGGGGAGACTTAATCAAGAAGCTGGGATCCTTGTAATTTCCTTTGAGTCTTCATTTAAAATTGATTTTAAATGCTATTAGCTTTTGAGGTGGAGGAAGGAGGAAAGGGAGTAAAAGGTTAATTGCTGGGGGTAGACACATAAAAAGGTGGCTCTGCCACAGGACACTTGAGAGTCAAATTTAAATCCAGATGAGATTTTAGATATCTTCTTGGCCATTTTCCTTCTTGCATTGAGAACCTTTGTAAGTTATAGTCTGGATCTTGCTTTTATAGAAGTTTGAAAAAATTCCAAATGCTGATTAACCTACCAAAGGGTTTGAAGCCTACCTGAGATATCATAAAATTTTCTGTGCCAACTACTCTAAACTTATGGAACAAAAACCAAATATAAACAAATAAATAAACAAACAACCAAATAAATAAATAAAGGTATAAAATATTTCTGGTCATATTTAACTGATTTTTTTGGGTAAGGAAAATTTTTTTAAAGACTAGCAAAGTGTTTTACTCTGCCATAGGTTAAGAGGAGTACCATCTACCATCTACTCCTTTGTCTATGGATTTTTACATTTTTAAGAGAATGAGAGTGCCGTAATATTTTGTGCAATCATGGTGGTCTCTTTTTTGTTAAATTCTGAAGGACACCATAGCTGCCAGTGGATAAAATTTCTTCTGGGAGTAGAGATAGGCTTCCACATAGGATTACTGTGCAGTAAAGTCAGAAATCTGAAGCACATGAATTAAATGGTTAAGCAGTGCTTGCAAGCTGTGATATCAGAGGAAATATCTGCTATTAAGTGAAAGCTGAATAGCAGGGGGGGAAATTTCCTCATTTTCATCAGCTAATAATCAAAACAGTTTGACACTAGCCAGAGAGAGCCAGAAAATATGGAAACAATTATTGAGTTAAATGAAATATCACAAAATTATATGTTATTTTGCATTTTGGATTTTTAAGGTAAAAGCATTTTATGAAGATTCTATTATGTATTGACCAAATAAAAGAAAAAGGTTGGGAGTGGGTTTAAAGGCAAAAGTAAGAAATGTGATATCTTAAGATGCCAGTGGAAAAGTGTATGGATCATTCTTACTTCCATAGGCACAGTTCTATTTTAAATCCCACTGCTGACTGCCTTTATTATTAGGTTGGAATAATCAGTTCTATGATGGAGTAAAACTGGTTTCACTGACAAGAAAAAGATTCCTTACAAATCTGGTTAGGGGTTTGATCAAATGCATATAGTTACTTTGTCTTAAACAAAAAAGTGATGGTGATTGTCATTAAATCTCGAACTCTGTTTTTACTTTTATGAGACTGTTACACACCCTAACTGCATTACCACTACAATAACAAAATCACGTTTCCTGCTATTTCAAGAAATCTGAAATGGTGATGAAAGACATTTCCTACCAGTGATGTCAATGGTTATTTAATTGCCATTAAGATGGTAATGAAACTCTTTCTTTTCAGTTACCCATGATGAAGTGTTCTTGATCAGATTGTGTTAAACAAAATGGCTACCATCGTATTAGATGTTCTTTCTAAAAACTAGGTTTTCATTACTCTAATAATGTTAGCAGAGCAAGCTGAATTATGTTTGGCATTAGCTTTTGAATTGTTGCTTCTAAATAGTATTTTTGTTTAAAAAATTGGATTACCTTTTCCATATTAAGGATAACATATTTTTGTAATATTAAGGAAAAAACACACTTTTCATTATTTGAAGTAAAAATAATTTGCCCACCCTAGATCTCAAATTTGTTCTATTTTGGCAATTTCAACTTCTAGTATCATTATCATTATTATTTTTTTTCTGAACACCAGACCTGTACTTAGGTCACATTGATGGGACCTAAAGCAAATTAGAAATTTCAAGATGCTTTTTCTTTTGGTTTGAGATATAAATAAAGGGATACATAATGGTCCTGTCTTTGCTTACATTAATCTTGGTATTTCCCATTACCTGGTTAGCTGCTCTCTTTATTCCCTAGAAGGCTTCTATATTCCGGGGAAGGTTGGGAGAGAAAGAAAAGAAATGAAGACCACAAAACAAAAAGAAAGATTACATCATCAATTCAGAAGTGGAGAAGCAACATTAACATTGGAATAAGAAAAATTTCCCCGTGTTTCAAACCCTAAACAAGGCTATTGATACTTAAAGTTGAAGATACTGTGGTTAGTTGAAAAAAGAAGTCTCAAATATACCAAAGATGGAGTCTACTTTCTCTACCCTTGAATCTAGGTTTGATAATGTGCCTTGCCTTGGTTAACAGAACACTGGGAAATTTGATTCAAGCAGAGGTTTGAGGAACGCTTACATGTTCAACCTTACCCTGTCTCGCTGTTCTCTGCAATCCCGAGACTGCTGTGTTTCAGAATGAAATACCACATGGAATAGAGACAAGCTGTCCTAGCTCTGGTGTCCCTAGACCAACAAGCCTGCCAACACTCAGTTATGTGAGTGAACTATCATAGATTATTCAGTGCCAGCCAAGCTGGTGTAGACCAGAAGATCTGCTTAGCCAACCCACGGAATCGTAAGAAATAAAAATGTTATTTCAAGCCATTAAGTTTTGGGGTAATTTCGTATGCAAGCAAAAGCTAGTTGATACAAATTTAAAAATGGAACATTTGTCTTTAGATGTAAAATATCCTAAAATTTTTTGTTGTTGTTGCTTTTAAATTTCTTTTTGAAAAAGGTGCTTCAATGGAAAACTTAGTTTTAGGTTTCATGAACTCACTGTAGCTTGGGTAGACCACTCTATATAAAGATTCAATGACTTGAGTAATTCTAGTTGGATACTATACATTTCTCTTGAATTCCTCGGTGCTTTAGTTAGCTTTGTAAGAATTGGTTGCAATAATCAGTCAAGATATTATCACATTTTCTATTAGTTTTTTCATTTCAATTTTGCTATTTTTATACCATTTAAAAAATGTACAATTGAGAACTTTTGGAAACCAAACACATTAGCTACTGCTAATTTAATGTGACACATCATAGATGTAAGTAACATTAGCACTAACATATTTTTTACCTTTCCATTGGAATTTGTACCAAACCCTCAGAACTATCCAAGAAAGATTTTGCTGTATATACTGTCAATAAGAATTATATCTCAGGTGTATGTATAGAGTACATTCTCTTTTCATCTACTGGGGAATATCCAGATAATTAAAATTCATTTATATTTGAATATATGCTCCCTATTTTTTTATAGTTGATTAACATAGGTTGTTGACTGAATGTGAGACTGTAGGAAAATTCAAGAAATTGCAGTGCTTAGAAATTGTATTTATCTTATTCTAAGGCTTTCTTGCCTATTGTTGCAAAATTGTCTGCGCATTTTGATCAAGTACACAAACTAGGTCCTTTTGAATAGGTTGATTTGAAAGCTCAAATTTCAGGGATGGCCAGAATGACTTCTTTTTTGGTCTCAGATGTTCAGAGTTGCCATCTGGTCCTTTGGACATAAGTTTTACCAGATGATCCAGATCTTTATAAACAATTTGCTCTATAATTCTCTTTGTTAGATAATAAGTTTTGAAATTGCCATCTAAAATCTGGAATAGTTACCCATCCAGATTAGTAACAACTTTGCATTTTCAAAGACTAAGTATAATTCATGCTAAAAGTCATTATTTGGGGGAAAATTATATGGAATGAATAAAGTAGAGAAATTCTTCCCTAGAAATGGGAAATAAGGAAACATTAAATTTCATGTGTTTAAAATATGGCTCCAGGTTTTATTGATAGTGCTTTCAAGTTAAATCTGTTAGTTGTATATCAAGGCAACTGAGAGGACCAAAAGCCATATTTGTGAGTCCATAATGGACTTAAATATAGCAACTCAGGATGGAAGGAAGCATGGTAAAGACTTTATTCTGCTGTGACATGTTCTTGTCAGTTTTGTAGGAAGCAAGGTTATATTTGCTCAACAGTAGGTTTAGACTAATTCTGTTCCCTTTTTGCTGAAAAGAAGGAACTTTTAAATTTGTTTTTGATGGAGGAGGTGAGATTCTGTGTGGTCATTCTTTTAATAAGAATGGATAAGAACAACTCATTGACTAGTGAGCACATCATACAATTCTAGTGCTGATACAACAAATCCCAGATAATTGTACTTTGAAAAAGGGTGGAATTTAGATCTAGGTAATTTGGACCTAATCTGTTGATTTGTTGGGTAGCCTTCAACAGATCACTTAACTTCATTCATAACATGCTTTGAAATTCTTAGATAAAAGTTCTCGTGTCTAAAACAGAGTATCAGACTAGATTCTCATTTTATACAATACCCAGGGGAAATTTTGAAAGCATTACATAGAGTGAGAATTTGGCACAATAGTGTTATTGTGGATTTGGGAACTAAGTGCGCATGTTCAGGGTTTATGGTTCTCACCGTTGCAACAGCTCTGTATGATGGAAAAACATTCAGTTTTGTACAGGTTTCTTTTGAGTGCTGGAGAGACTAGGTACCATAGAGAGAAATGAACGAGGCTCCTTAGTCTGGCAATTAAAATAAAAAAGAATCATTTATGTGGTGATTTATCAGCTTGGATTCCCAGTGAGGGATTCAGAGGTAGTTAAATGAGTGAAACTGTCATTTGAAATGTTTCCTTTCATGGACATGAGGCTTTGGTCGTGTCTGATTCTTGGAGCAGTGCCAGGGGACGACACTGAGGTGGCAGTGGGCTTCACAGTGTTAGACACATCTGGCAGGGGACGACACTGAGGTGGCAGTGGGCTTCACAGCGTTAGACACATCTGGCCTGGATGCCTGGGGTTACGCAGAGGCAGAGGTGCCTGAGGGTTTCGTGTAGCCCTCTGGAACGAGGGTCATTTTTAGAGGTGTAAAAATCTGTTTTTTGCCTATTGCAAATCATATATCTCTTAGTTTCTCAAGCTAAGGTGTGATGATAGGATGATATTAGGTTGACGTTAGACTGGACATTCAGATAGGGCTGTGTGCAGAACGTATAAATGATAATCCTGGGGCCTGACACTGTGCTGCTCATGGGATGAGCCTGGTGGTTGTTCTGGAAGCCTGGATGCAATATCATTCCAGTCACATGGAGGAGGCTCAGTGAAGGAAACTGAAAACATTTCCAGCTTCTTTGAGTCATTCAGATCTTTCCTGTGCACCTACTCTGCTCCAGGCACTATGCCTGATTTGGGATATGGTGTTCAGTAGACAGAGGCTTAATGATACTGCTGCTATGTAAGCAGCTGCTCTTCTGAATAACTGTTGTTTTTAATAAATGCATTTCGTGTGAAATGAAAACATTCTGTATACTGTGCTTCATTTTAGAATGATATGCTTCTACAAATACTGCATTCTGAAGTGGGCCTAAAAAACCTTCTGGGATCAACTTAGTTCATTCGTTCAATAAGTGTTCATTCAATTAACCTTTATTTTGAGCCCATTTTTAAGTGCTAGGCACTTTCCCACTGAGTTAAAATTGAGTTTGTCCTCAGATTAGCATCTGTAACTGCTCTCTGAAAAAGGTTATTGCTGTAGTGAGACTGTTCCTGAAACTTGTGACTAGCCTGAAGTATTTGGTTTTACTTGTTCCTGCTGGTTCATCAACATGTATGTCTTCCCTGGCATTCAGTTGCTGACTTGGTACTATGTATTGTTCATTATTTTTCCATACTCTGTCCAACAGAGTCATCTTGTTGTAGACAACAAATACATTAATCAAGCATTTATTGTGCACCTGAAGTGCTTTGCTCTGGGGAAACGCAGTACCTTCCTTCAAGGTGCCTGCAGTCTAGAGAGGGGGAAGATAAATAAACATTTACAATAGAGGATGATAAATGACACAGTAGATACAAACATGGGGTATTGGAGAAACACAGAGATGGATCACTTAGACTAGGTTTGTCAGGATGGAAAGGATAAAAGTCACTTGTATTAGTTATTATTACTGTGTAACAAATTGCCATAAAATAAATGGCTTAAGACAATAATAAGCATTTTTTCCCCCAATCTCACAGTTTCTCTGGGACAGGAATTTGGGAGCCTTTAGCAGGGCAGTTCTGGCTGGGGTGTCTCAAATGAGGAAGTATTGAGATACTAGCTCAGGCTACTGTCATTTAAAGGCTGGACTGGAGCTGAAGGATCTGCTTTCAAGGTGGTTCATTCACACGGCTTTTAAGTCTGAGTTGTTTGTTGGTGGGAGACCTCAGTTCCTTTCTCTGGAGGCCTTACCACAGGACTGCTTGAGTGTTTTCATGACATGGATACTGGCTTCCTTTAGAGTGAGTGATCCAAGAGAGACCAAGGCAGAAACCCTACTGTCTTTTATGATCTAGTCTTGGAAACATCCCACCTGCACTTCTCTAGTGTTCTATGGGTATCACAGGCTGGCCTGGTAAAGTGAGGGAGGGGACTACACATGGTGTGAATACTGGGAGGTGAGAATCATCGGGGCCATTTTGGAGCTGGCCACCACACCAATCTTCAGGGGTGCTTAGTGTCTGTGATTTGATGCTGGTTCCTGGAGCATTAACTCATTTGGGCCTTGGCAACCACACTGGTACTGTGAGTCTTTGATTTTTCATATGTTATACAGGTTTCTGATATGACTACTCTTATTTGAATCATATGGAGTAACAAGCTGTTAGCAAAACAGTGGATACAAATGCTTCTTAACTCAATGCTACTGATGTATTAATCCTAGTGGTGACACTGACAGTTAATAGGTTTCAGACAACATCACAGAAGAAAACATACTTGCTGTTAAACATGAGAATTACAAAATAATTGTTCTTTCTGATAGTGTCACTGAGATATCATCATGTGGCTCCAAGTGGGAATCTCTTTCCCTGGAGGTTTGACAATTAGTCATTTGCACATACTGGCTCACATTGTGTGTAGCTCCGCTGTGAGTTTCAAGCATATCATGCAATGGACCATTTAATACTCATAATGTAAGCATCCTCCAGATCCTATCTCAGAAAAGCGATGAAGCCAGTTAGTATTTGGGACTTGAGGCCTGAAACCTTTCTTTTGTTGAGTAGGGAAAGTGGATGTTGATGATTAAAAGTTGATGCCCATTATAGTTATTAGATAATAGTATTTTGCTAATACCATTTCCAGTTCTATGGTTGTATCAAAAGGTGGTTTAGAAAGGGGCTTCAACTCTTCTTAATTCCAACTAGTCCAAAAAGCCACCCTACTTATAAACTTATCATCTAAGTACAATGTGCTTCTAATATAAACTTTACTTCAAGATTCTGGATTCAGTCTTTTAAGTCCCTTATATATAAAAATTAGGGCTGCTACTGTTCCACACAATCACTTGCCTGCCTGTATTAACATAGTTCCACATTAACATAGCTCAGACTTTGCAGCTTGTTAAATTTTGGCATCTGCATTTATCCATGTAGGATCTGGCCTCTTTCTCCCAATTTGTCATTATGGGTGAGCTCTGAATTGATTGTGCTTATAGAGCATTTTCCGCCTGTGTCTTGCTAGTAGCACAAATTGGTTATTAGCCTTTCCATTTAAAGCAGACTTGCTGCTTTACAACCACTCTGACATGCTGAGAGAGCCCACAATTGCAGTACTAAGGCTTGTTAGAGTCTAATGCACTTATTATAGTATTTTCCATAGCTTGTCATTTGATGAAAGCAGAGCTGCATTCACGAGCAAAGATCCAAGATGCAGAGATTGCTGTGTACATATATTTTATCTTCTTCGTATAACTCATCTTCCCTTAGTCTCTGTAGGAACCCCATCACTTAACAGCCTCTTTGTGTATAGCCCCAGTGATTTGTTGTTTATCCTGTTTTTAACGTAGGCGCTGGGACACATGTTCCTCAACTTAAATTGGTTGTATAATTTGGACACACGTTCAGTTTCATCTCCTCATAGTCCTCCCAATATCTTTTTTGCCATTTTTACCTATAAAAGACCATACTCCCTCTTCCTGGGGATACCCTTTTTTCTCTATTTCATTTCTCTTGACTGCTGTCATATCTGTTAGACTTTTGTCTTAGGCAATTTTGAGAAAAGAAGTTGGACATGCAAGGGAAAACTGAGGGTACCCTTTCAATATTGGGGACCTGAAGACCCTGGGGAGCTGGGAACTCTGAATGAGTAGGAATAGAATATTAAGTCAAAAAGCTTTTAGGAAAATTTGGAGACTTTGATGTAGAATTACACCCATAAAATTCTTTAGCTCTTTCACACCCTTATGGTTTGTATTCCCTCTTTTCCAGTTCCTCTGAATTGCCAGCACCTCTCCTCCTTTTACCCCTTACTCAGTTGTACTTCCCCATGTACACTGGGAGATCCCTCAACCTTAAAGCAATCTGACCCTGTATGTATTTCCCTCAGTCTGTACCAGCCTCACAATGTAAGTGAGGCCAAACTCTAATAGATCAGTTACTTAGCTCCCCTGGCCACATCCAGGTTCCTTCCTCTGATGGAAAAAAAAAGAGAGGGGAATCACTGGGAGTATCTCACACAAATTAAACTCTGTTTCTCACTGGGCTATTCACTTTCAGGTAGCTATGGGGGCTCTTTCAGATGCCCCTGAATAACCTAGCCAAGTCCCTGATTTACCTATTGAATGTTGGTCAAGTAATATTTCATGATGGGGTCTCTAGCCCTTTCTTTGCCCACAGCAGTCTCCCTTTAAGCATTATCTCTCTGTTTTGATAGCCAACTTATTTACAGATATTATTGAGATTTCTGGTACATAACATTTTACCTTTTTCGTTCCTACATCTTATTTTCTTAATGCAAGGGGAAAGCATATTGAAATGATAAGGTTTGAATCTCTGCAAGTTCTTCTGTTTCTCTCCCTAGCTACATTTTGAACTGCCCTGCTTCTGGTCTGAACTCAGAAAACTAGAGGCACTATCCCAGGTTTCACCTCTCCCCATATGATGTCCTCTGCATTCCCTGAAGGTCCCATTCCATCAACACTCCAACTCCTGTCAGTAATTTTGTCAGAGAAAATTGTGATGATCAGAGGTTCACACCCCATATTTACCACTTCCATATACATCTGTCTAGATGCTTTTTTTCCCTGTTTTAGAGGAAGGGGCAGTGCAGTGTGGACCATGTGTTTTGGTACCATGCAGATAAAATTTGAAACATGGCTCTGCAACTTCCTAGCTAAGGAACAGTGGTCGAATTATTTATCATCTAAAAAGTGTCCTTATGTGCAAATTGAGGATAATAACCATTGGAGGGGTTTGATTAAATAAGATAATAAATTTATTTGCCTAAGCAAGTGCTTGGAATCCAGCAGACTATTAACAGTTGTCAGCTTCATTCCTTGCTCCTTACCTCTTCCCAGCTGAGTCTGCTATGTCTTCTGGGGTCTTATTCCATCAGTCCTAAATTTTAGGATTCAACCCTTCAACTATGTACTCACTCTTTCATATTAGAAATTTGTTTTTTTCCATTTAGCTATTGCTCCAATTCCCCCTTCTTTATATCCTAGCTTTTTGAGAAGTTTATCTGAACTATCATGTCCCATTTATTACTGCACGGATCAATGATTGTTTGGCTTTCACCTTCATCTGACTATTGAAATCGCTCACACCAAGGTTTCTAATACCTGCTGAATTGCCAAATATAATGGATACTTTTCAGTCCTTACCTTCCTTGATCTATTTATAGCATTTTACAACACTTATCCATTCTTTAGAATTGTTTCCTATTTTAGATTCTTCTCTACCTCTCTGAGTGCTGCCATATTCTCTTTATAAACTTTATTCTGCTGTCTACCACTTTAATGTTAGTATGCCAGTCTCCTCTCCTCTTCTTTCTTCTCTTTTCTCTCTGCCCTTCACTCTTGCTCTCTCCCCTTTCTCTTTAATTCACTTCTCTCTGGGTGTTTTCTTTCTACCCAACAAATGCAGAATACCAAATACATGTAGAATATCCACTGAGACAGAAGGATACAACAGACCATGATTACATAAAATTGTATGGATGAATCTCAAAAACATTGTTTTGAAGAGAAGAAACCAAACATACAAAAGACTAAATACTGTATGCTTGCATTTACATGAAGTTCATGAAAGGTCGGAATTAACATATGTTATTAGAAATCAGAACAGTGGTTGCCTGTGGGGGAATGGGGATTGACTAGAATGGTTCCTTGCAAACTTTCTGGGGTTGATGGACATGTTCTATATTTTGATTGGAGTGTTGGTTACATGGGTCTATATATTTTTCAAAATTTATTGAATTGTGTACTTGAGATCTGGGCATATCATTGTACGTAATACTTACTTCAAAAGAGAAGGAAAAGGTCATTGAGAGAGGTAGGGATGGTGGTAGAAAGTAAATGTTACCCTCGCTCCTCCATATTCCCCTCCACCTCCCATAAGAGTTTCAAAGCGTTCTGTATTAAGCAGGATGGGTCTGCTTCATTAGAGGGTGCTTTTGACTAGGACATAGATTTTGTAGTTTAGAGGGTTGACCGTCAGGGTATGTCCTAGAACTGAAGAAGTATGAAGGAAAGACATCTCCATATGCTAGTCCTAAGTTGAGACTGACATTCAAAATGTCAAATATTTAGTTGCATGAAGGGAATAATATTTACCAGCTTTATATACAGTACAAACACTGAATTAATGGAACTGTGTGCTTGAAGTACTTGGTTTTTATGTTTCAGATCTGTTCAGCATGCTAGGGGTAGAAAGAGGGTTGGAAAGGGAAATATGCCAACTTGCCCAATTCCATGTACACAATTATTTGAGGAAATTCTGGTAAGAATGCACTAAAATATATTTACTGACATTTATAGTTATGATGCCAATAACTCTGATCTAAACAAGGAAAATTAAATATCCTTGGGAAAAATTCATTTGCCTATTTAAGTAATCAAAACATAATTTCTAAAACTCAAAATATCTTAATATATATGCATTGATTTAGTGTACTTAGTTGAAGATTGAGGTAATGGGGCAAAGCATCTTGACTGGCTCTGATTGATTCTCTCTCCTATAAGAATGCATTGACTCACAGATCTCCAAGTGGCCTGCCATACTGTCTAGGTCTACTATATTTTTTTCTGGAGAGAGGAGCCTTTGGTTGATAACATCTTTGTTTACACTCGAAAGTGGCAAGTGGTTACGTATAATGACTTGTATCTTTTTAAAGAGGTAACACTATATATTTTGATTGTGAAAGTTCAGCATGTTTGTGTTTCCTGATAAAAGATGCTTCATTTTCTTTGTATTTCATAGAGTAGTTTGGCTTTCACTCTTGGTTATTTCATTAGTTAGCAGAAATTGGAACCAGTTTTTTTCTGTCAAGGTACCATGAAGATAATTCTGGGAAAACAAGAAGAATAAGAAACAGTTTTCTGGTTCAGTCCTTTTTTTTCCTACTTATTCTAGTTGTCTTAGTGAAAGATTTGTATCCAGGTTGAACTTTCTTCCTTGTTATGCTGTTTTTGTCTTATCATAATATTTCCTCACTTTAATTAAGGCAACGTGTTCTACTGCCATGGAAATGAATTCAAAGCCACAGGTTTGGCATACTGGTTCCATTTCTTTACCAGGAAAGGTGTATGTGCTGAGAAGCCAAGCCTCTCTTTAAGCATAAACCCACATGGTAGTCTCTAAAAAAAACTAGGAAGGCTAATATGATAGAGTCATCAAGTAGATGCTTTATTTTTATTTTTTTAAACTTTTTATTTTATATTGGAGTATAGGTGATTAACAATGCTGTTTTAGTTTCAGGTGTACAGCAAAGTGATTCAGTTATACGTATACATGTATCTATTCTTTTTCAAATTCTTTTCCCATTTTAGGTTGTTACATAATATTGAGCAGAGCTCCCTGTGCTGTACAGTAGGTCCTTGTTGGTTATACCCTTTGAATATAGCAGTGTGTACCTGTCAATCCCAAACTCCCTAAACTATCCCTCCCCGCCATGCTTCCCCCCCACCCCTAGTAACCATAAGTTCATTCTCTAAGTATGAGTCTGTTTCTGTCTTGTAAACAAGTTCATTTGTATCATTTTCTTTTTAGATTCCACATATGATATTTGTCTTTCTCTGTCTGACTTATTTCACTCAGTATGACAATCTCTAGGTCCACTGTTTACAATAGCCGAGACGTGGAAGCAACCTAAAGTCCATCGACAGATGAATGGATAAAGAAGATGTGATACATATATACAATAGAATGTTACTCAGCCATTAAAAAGAATGAAATAATGCCATTTGCAGCAACATGGATGGACCTAGAGTAGGCATTTTAAATAGCTAGTTTACTCCATGGTAAACCTTTGTAGCATATAAGGTTTCTCTTTTAATGACTAATATCATATAAATCAATTAAACAATATTAGGACTTTTACTCGTTAGGAGTTAGATTTATAAAGTCCTTTTTATGCCACATAACACATCGACTAGTATACTTAGTGGTGACCTCCAAATACAGGCCATATGACACTCACTCTCCGTAATTTGCCGTGACCTTAGACATGTGTACATGAAAATCAGTGTTTCATATACAGTTGTGGAGATGGGTATCTTTTGTGTATTTTTCTCTAGGTCTCTCCCCGTCCCTCTCCACACACACAAACATGTATATTTTTTGTGTATATATGTATGTTTCAACGTGACCTGAAAAAATAGATTGATTACATAGCATCCTCAGTATTTTATTGCCTCCTCTCCTCCTCCCTTCCTCCCTTCTCCCTCTGCCTCTCTCTCTCCTCTCTCTCTCGCTCTCTCTCTTCTCCCCACCCTTACCCCCTTTCCATGCATTCTTCTGGAAGAAATTTAGTGAGTAGACATGAGGAATTGATGTGGTCATCACCACCTTTAGGTTCAGTGAGCTTTTGGCTTTGTCCTTCCACACTGCTGTTCTGCACTTTTACAGAGCTGGTGCTGTGCATACAGATAGACACTTGGCTAGCAGAAATATACTTTTTGTGCTTTATTTCACATACCTGTGTATACACATTGCACATAGAGACGTGGTTCACATTTCCCTGTCACAGGAAATGTCATCCAACATATTAATCATAAACATCCTAAAAATTGGAGCTGATCTCTTTAATATCCTATTTGCTGTTGCAATGGAAATATTTCCTAATAAAAGTATTCAAGTCTGCCAAACCAATGTAGTGATCTCCAGTGTAACATACTGCTTTCCAAGTACTCTACAATTTTATGATACTAGTGTCATGTCGCCAAACTTGGCCACCAAGCTTGCTCCAAAATGTTGAACTCTTAGGAAAAATGCTTTTATAATAACTCCCATTCCCTTGTCCAGACCAACTCTCAAATCTATGAAAGCATCCAAATTCATTATTAATTTTCTTGCTTCTCATTGAGTACTCTAATATAAAACTATCCATTTGAAAGCTCCTCATCTTTTTAGTCATTTTGTTTTGATTCATTTTCTTTTATTTGTTCTATGCAAATTATTTTGAGAAAAAGGAAAAGGACACAAATAAAGATTTATATTTAAAGTCTTCTTTCTTACCACTGTTTGTATTTTCTTAGGGTAGTGAGTCAGTGTTTACAGGAATGGCATATATTTGTTTTCTTCAGTGGATTTTTTGGTCATGTATGTGTAAGACATTGATTTGCAATACTGATGCCCATTAGTCCTTCTTTGTTTTTAATGCTCTGAATCCTAATTTAAATATAATTTTCTCCAGCTTATGAATACAGTTGTCAGTTAAAGCAACCAAAAACTCACAGGATCCTTGGAAGCAGAATGGTGGTGTTTGTAGGAAAGAGATGTGTGAATTTCTAAGTGTCTTGGGGACTGATGTGAGAGAAAATTAAAGAATGGAGGGAAGGTGAAAGAGAGTTAAACTATTTTTCTTTTTGTTAGAATTAAAGTTTTATCACTTTGCTTAACTATTGAGGTTTGTTGTAAATATGGACGTAGGTATATGTAAAAATGTGCTGTTTGCCCACTCAAAAAATAGAAGTGCTGTTTCATTTCTACCATAGAACTGAAAATTCTGACCATTAGCATTACTCCATCTAATCTTAGAAAGACTATACTCTTGGGAAAGACTAAGGACAATTATTTTGGTCTCAGACCACTTTGGAATAGATAATTCTTTATGAGAATGGATATTTGCTACATTTAATTTGAATTATTCACTGTCTCCATGAGAATGGGTATTTGCTGCATTTACTTGGACTTATTCACTGGAATAGTTCAAGGACAAGAAATCTGATGAACAAAGGAGAGACACAGAGGGTTGGCTCATGAAAATGGGATGTCTGTAGCTGGGGATTGGCCAAAGCACTCACACTATTGGAGTCACCAAAGGTGAGGGACATAGGTAGAGAACAATGACAAACTGCCTCACTCATGATTTTGTCTCAGGTCATTTATTCATTAATTTTTTCTCTGTTATGTATCTCAGATAGGGTTGGTCCATTAGTCTATGGCAGACGGTGTGGCACTTAGTTTTTCTGACATCATTTTTTAAAGGGTAGAGATATGTTGCAAACATCACTAATTGATTTAAACTTTTCTTGAAGTTAACTATATTTTTGGTCTTTATCAACTCCTTTAATGTTTACTACTTACCAAGTGAAATTTTCTCTTATTCCCAAATTACTTATTTCTGTGCCAAAGGAACACTTGTTAGTTCTAGTGTTCAACATAATGAATCTACATTCAACCTTGCTATGCTTGTTTGTAATATTTGCAAGTTGGTAAAGTATTATACTTATTGATAGGTGGGCAACAAAGAGAACATGGAATCGAGACTACTGTTACATTTAAATAGACAACACCTAGGAATAAAATGCTAGCAAGGCATTGTATACTGAGAACAAATGAGTGGTACTGAGAATTACTGTATTAAATTCATGAAGGGAGAAATCATGGTGGATTAGGTATAAAAGTAAGGAGTCATGGGAAAGTCAGTCCTGGATTTGCCCAAAATATGCTCCTGACAGTGTCAGAAATGAATGCTTTCATCTCAGCACAGTATAGTAACTCTTCTCTCAAGATGCAGTTGAGATATACACCTTCCTCTTGCCCAGGTAACTTCCTTCATTCTGAGAACACGTTTAACTCAAATCTCTCTTCATACTTTATCTTGTTGGACTGGAATTCAATTTATAAAACTTTTAGAAATGTAGAGTATTTTATCAGCCTCTTAGTCTCTTCAGTCATTTTAGTTACCTTTAGTTGGACTTTCTCCCCATTGCTATTTCTTGAAGTGTGGTGTCAACAGAGGGGCAGAGTATTACATGGGTTTCTGTACAGGATAGCATGATGTGTTCTATTTTGTTTCAAATGCTCCTCCTTGATTATATCTGGAACTTTGATGCCCATTTTTATAAAGAGAAATATTGTGTTTGCTCTCAGGATTTTTCCTGGGACTAAAACTTTTATCTTAGAGTGTGCCATCTTTTAGATATAGTTTAGATTTGGCTTCTTACATTTCTAAGTTTCAAAATAGCTCAATGTAATCTACAATCTTAGACATTCCTTTGTGCACACTCTTTTGAGATTATTTATAAAATAAGACCAATTTCAGGATTTATTTCTGCAGACCCTATTGTTTATGCTTTTTTCTATCCAAAGAAATAGCATGTCTTTAGTGAAAGCAAGAAAGGTAACCCTTTATCTTCTTGTTAACTTGTCTCTAAACTAGTTCCCTATCCATGACAAATCAGTCCTCCCTACCATGCTTCACTCAAAATTAATTAAAAAGTATCTTTTAGGGACTTCCCTGGTGGCGCAGTGGTTAAGACTCCACACTCCCAATGCAGGGGGCACAGGTTCGATCCCTGGTCAGGGAACTAGATCCCACATGCGTGCCGCAACTAAGAGGCCTGCCCGCCACAACTAAAACGTGGTGCCACCAAATAAATAAAATTAAAAAAAAACAAAAACAAACAAAAAAACAAAGTAAAAGTATCTTTTGGTGTGGAACTTTGTCAAACGCATCTTTGAAAATCAGCATCTGATGTAGTACATTGTATATAATAGTAAAGTTATGATAAATATGAATAGTACTTAAGCCTGTCTAGAGAGAGATCTTTCAGAAGTTTTCAGACTGAGGGGTCCTTTTCATTGGGATAACAGCTTGGATAAAGCCAAATAAATCAGCATTCTATCCTGATAATCTATAAAAGTTGACTCATCAAGGCAACTGTACTCCATACTTGCATTTGGGAAAGAAAATAGAAGAAAGGAATGCTGAAAAGGAAAAAAATAAGCTAAGAAAAGTGGAAAGCTCTCAGAAACAGATGGAGAAGGGATAGTTGAGTATTACATTTTAATACCTAAGTATAGGACTGAAGATATAGTAAAAGAGAAGTATAATTTATAAATATGCAGTATTTAAACTGCTATCTCAAAAATAATATATATTTTTTATCTCTGTTTATTATTTAACCTATTAACTTTGAGGCTTGTAACTATGGGGCAGTTTTTTAGAGGGATTAGAATGATAGTTGAAAATTCAAGTCATAATGTGAACATATTCTGAATGAACCCATTTGGCATCCCCCTGTGCAAAAAGGCCATAAGAAAATGAAGATTAAATAGGAGGACTGAACAATGGAGAGTGAGGTACTGCCAAACTTGTTGAGAAAACCTTTCTGTAATGGTTATTTCTACATGCTTACCCCATATTCATTCTGCAGAATTGGTGGCTTTGTCTTCACCACTTCTTTAAAAGTGCTCTTGTTATGGTTAATAATGAATTCTTCATTTCTGAACCTAAAGTGTCTCTTCTCATTCTCATCTTACTTGCCCTCTCTATATATAACCTGTGTTGATCCAGTCCAGCTTGGCCTGAGAACATATAGATGTGGGGGTTAGAATAATGTCAAAGTGACAGTCACAAATTAGTATTTCTACCCACTCTTATGGAACCCAAGAACATCTAAAATTCCATCAGTGTCATTCTGGGAGCAGTGCTTCCTATGTGCTCTGTTGAACAATTCTTTACTACCTGTGGTATCTGCCATTTTTCTCCTTTTGTGGTACAGCTCAGAAACAGGCAGTTATGTCACAGGTCCTGGAGGAGGATATAACCACCCTTGCTGCCTGTTAAAGAGGACACTGTATCAACCTGCTATTTCCCAAGGTCCAGTGTCATTGGCACTGTGGTGACTTGATGCTGGTAACTGTTGTTGCCAGAGCAGCTTATTGTTTATTATGGTCCCTATGTAAGTTGTGACATCAGTGTTAATTAATTATTTAGACTTTCAGATATTTATGAAACTTATCATGAAACTGTGCATGAATCCTTGAAGACTGAATCTGGGAACAATCCTGAGTCATTACTCATTAAAAAATAATAGCTTTATTGAGATACAATCCACATACCACACATTTCATCTGTTTAAAATACACTGTTCAGTGGTTTTTAGTATATTCACAGAGTTGTATAACTATCACCATAAGTGACTTTAGATCATTTCAGCATCCCCAAATGAAATCCTGTACCTATTAACCATCACTGCCGATTTCTCCTCAACTCCCAACCTTAGGCAAGATTTGCTTGTTTTGGACATTTCATATAAATGGAGTCATACAATATGTGTTCTTTTGTGACTGGCTTTTTTTCACTTAGGATAATGTTTTCAAGGTTCATCTGTGTTGTAGCATGTGTCAGTATTTCATTCTTTTATATTGCTGAATAATATTCTATCGTATGGATGTACCACACTTCGTTTATCCATTCATAAATTGGTGGACACTTTGGTTGCTTTCATTTTTTGGTTATTATGAATAATGTTACTATAAACATTTGTGTATAAGTTTTTGTGTGGACATATGTTTGAAATCCCCTTGGTAATATACCTAAGAATGGAATTGCTGAGTCATATGATAGCTCTATGTTTAACATTTTGAGGAATTGCCAGATGGTTTTAAAAAGTGGCTGCTTGATTTTACATTCCCACTAGCAACATATAAAGTTTTCACTTTCTTCACGTCCTCATCAATACTTGTTATATTCTGTCTTTTTTATAGCCATCTGAGTGGATGTGAAGTGGTATCTCATTGTGGTTTTGATTTGTCTTTCACTGATGGTTAATGAGGTTGAGCATCTTTTCATGTGTCTGTTGGACATTTTTATATCCTTCTTTTGAAAATACCTATTCAGAACCTTTGTCCAATTCTTAGTTGGGTTTATTTGTCTTTTAATTATTGAGTTGTACAAGTTCTTTATAAATTCTAAATACAAGTCTCTTACCAGATACATGGTTTGCAAAGATTTCCTCCTTTCTGTGGGTCGCATTTCCACTTTCTTGATGGTAGCCCCTTTGAAGTACAAAAGCTTTTAATTTTTTATGAAGTCCAAGTTACATATATTTTTCTTTTATTGCTTGTGCTTTTGGTGTCATATTACAGACGGCTTTGCCTAACCCAAGGTCACAGAGATTTTCTATATTTTCTTCTAAGAGTTTTATAGTTTTAGTTCTTAAATTTAGGACTATAATACCTTGAGTTAATTTTTGTGTATGGTGTGAGGAAGGAGTTCATCTTTTTTTTGGCATTTAAATCCAGTTGTTCCAGCATCATTTATTGAAAAGACTGTTCTTTCCCTATTGGAATGTCTTGTTGAAAATTAATCAATCCATTGTTTTTAAACCAAACTTCTGTGCCTCTAGTCTCTTTCTTAAGGATGAGGGTATTTCACCCACTCCCCGCCCCACAAGGAGGCCTCTGAGCTCCTCCTCTAAATAGAGTTCTAATTAGTCTACCCTGTGAGTTCTCCACATACTCATATTTCCAAATTACTTTGCAGCAGACAGTTCCAGACACTTCCTGATTAAAAACATTGTTCTTCCTTGCCCCCAGAACACCGATCATTCTTTTCTCCTGGTTTTCTAGTCTTCTCAGTTTACCTTGGCTTATTTCTCACTGTGCACATAATTTCACTTCCTGTTTCTGTGCTGGCTTCCAAATCTGTAATTTCAGTCCCGACATTTATACTGAGCTCCAGACCCATATCTCCTAGATGCTCAAGATTGAAATCAAATCCAACACAAATAAAATTGAATTTTTTTGTTAATCTCTTCTCCCCTTGACATGCTCCATTTCTTCAATTCTCTATTTTAATTAATGTCACCACTATTCATGTAGTCCTGAAGTTGGAATTCCTAGAGTTATTGTAGACTCCTCTCTGCCTCATGCCCCCCATCGCCATGGTCTGTTGATTCTACCTTGGGACTCTAATATCTGGTCCTTACTGTCCATCTTCTGCCTTAGTTATATCCTGATCATTTTCATCTTCATTTTGCATTGGCCTACCTAATCTTTGTGCTGCTAGTTTTACTCTTTCCAACCTATTCTTCATGCTGAGTCTAGAATTATTTTTCTTAACATAAATTTTGTGATGTTATTCCTCCCTACAGACACTCCAGACCTTCATGGGTTCTTATTGCCCAGAAGATCAAGTTCTTTGCAAAGTGTGTCAGGCCTCCTCTTCTTACTTTTGTAGCCTGTTTCCTGCCACTCCCCTCCCTAATCCACTGTTCCTAGCCATGTTAAGCTATTACTATTTGTTGAACAGGCTCTTCTCTTTTGTGCTTCCTTTTATTTTTTTATTTTTTTTGGCACATGCTTTTCTTGCTATCTAAACTGCTTTGAATCCTTCAAGATGAAAGTATAATTTCCTCTAATGTTTCTTCCAACTTTCCCAGGTAGTTAACTTTCTTCTTGTGCATTTGCCCTGAGTACTTACTAATGTTATAGCATTTACCCCACTGAATAATAATTGTTTGAGCATTCCTAAATAATAGAACATAAATCAGTTTTCAATCAGTATCTGTTGCTTAAAGTATATGCTCAATAATGATTTATTTAATTATTGAATGAATAATAAATTCTTTGTCAGATTTTTCTGCTGTTTAGTTTGAGAGAACCATTATTTTTATCTTACATATTTTATAGAAACTTACTGAAAATACAAATTTAATAGAATATTAATAGATTTCTACCCCAAAAACAGTGTTCTAGTGGGATTTTCTTTCCCTTAACAATGTGGGGTTTGGACTTTTTCTTTTTTTCAGTGTGATGAAATCTACAGAGCTTAAAACAGGGTACAAGCTGATGAAAGAAAATTCTTTTAAATCTATATAAAAATTTACTTAAGTTTTCAGAAGCCCACCATGAACTGAAATTATACCTCAGACATTATATATGGGTGGTTTCATGACTTTTTCCTTTATGCTGTTTAAAAGTGTCATATAAAGTGGTTCTTTACTTTTGTTTCTTGATTTAGCACTGACCGTGATTTCTGAATGAGTCCCCTATGGTCCGATATGTCTGAAACTCAGTGGGGTTTGCAGTTGCATGGAAATCATGACTCATCACATTTGACATCGAAATGGAAGTAGATTGTAAAGATGGGGCATGGTACTGACAGTAATAATTGTAACTTAACTCTTCATGGCAAGATACGATGAAAAGTAATTGAATTACATGAAATGTACCTAGAAATTACTCTAAGATGTTAATTTCTATGCTTTGTTTAACTGTAGTTTATACTTTTTCTGTTGTTTGGGTTCAGGGCATTTTATGCCTGTGGAGAAATAATGATTGCTTGTTTCATGGAAATTTTGGTAAATGATAGGCTTTAATGAGTAATAAATTTCCTTTGAAGAAGGAGACAATTATTTAGCATCCTGAATGTTTTGAGGGTAGTTTTATTTTATTAGTTTTCTTTTACATGTTGTATAAAATTTGGCTATCAGCTGTGAGCTTGGAAGAAAATAAGACAAACTTGATCCTTAATTTGACATGTACTAATTATCAATTTTACTATGTCTCTTATATGTCAGGCATTGCAGTAGAGGTAAGAAAGAGAACATGATCTTAAAGAATTCATATACCAGAGAGTTAGAAGAGAGTATTAAGCAAATGAGTTATAGCGTAAAGTGGCAAATACTGTAAAAGTGTTGTAAAAATGAACTTCTAGATAGGTGGATATGACCTGGGGTTAAGGAAGCCTTTACATAGAAGGTACCTTTGCGCTGGATCTTGGAGGATGAATGGGAGTTATCAGGGCAAAAAAGAGGAAGATTATTTCATACAGAGGGAACAGCATGTTCATAAGTTTGGATTTATCAAGGGATGATGTTTTCATGAAATAAAGAGATTGTGATGGAAGAGACTGCAGAATTTTAAGTTGCTACAGTGACTCCTTGTTGGTTGGAGCAAATCTAAATACTTCAACAAGGCGTGCAAGGATATTCTATTTAATAGCTCCAGTAAATGTATATCCATTGTTGATTCTGCCTACTTCCTCCTGTAGTCCCTTTGCTTTAATGGCTTGGTCTCATTAATGTATTGCACATGTGCCTGAAGACCTTCTTGACAAATCTAACATTATTGTAACTCTTCCCTTACTTTGGACACCCCCCTCTCCACCTGCTGCCATCGTAGTTCTCTAATTGTTTAAGATACGTGTACTTATAGTATGAACATTTGTGGAGCAGAGACTATGTACCTTCTCCTCCTGTTATTTACAGTGCTCAGCAAAGAGCAACTAACCATAGGAAATTTATAAATTACTGAGAATTGCTAGTGTAGCTCTAAATAAAATTTTATATATTTTACCTCTATAGCCTCTGTATTAATTTTTATTTAGTTTGATTTTTCAAGGGCATCTGTGTTTTGTGAAAACACATGTAGGGAAGTGTGTTTGAGACCTGTCTCTGCTGCTCATTTATTATATGAATATAAAATTAAATATCATGGCATGGACTAAGTGATATGTAGAATCCCTTATAGTTCAAAATATTCTTCTGGAATAGGGTAAGGAGAACTCTGGATGATTTTGATATGAGTATGTGTTTATATTCTCTGTCCCCTAACTCCCATACTGCCAGGTATGATGATTCCCATATTTACTTTTGTGATTGATTTTCCCATATCTGTAATGATCTCAAAGATTGATTGCTATAAAATTCTCAAATAAAATTATAATTAACTCATTTAGATCTTTTGAAAAACATGCCCTGCAGTACACTCTATATATGTAATATCCAGGAAAAGGGATCCAATAGACAAAGTTACGAGAAGAGTTGGGACATAGCACTCTAGGTATTAGAGAGCAGTAGATGCTCTCTAAGTAAGTAAGATGCATATGACCAGTGCCAGTTTTGGTTTTGATTCTGGTTATCTATTGTTGTGGAACTCACCCCCAAACTTAAGAACTTAAAAAACAACTTATATTTATTTAGCTTTCAAATTTTCAGGGGTCAGTGGGGAAGGGTCATGTTTGCTCCACAAAGTATCAGCTGGGTTGGCCTGACTGGGGGGCTGGAGGATCGTTTCCAAAATGACTCACTTACATGGCTTTGACTCAGGTTGGCAGGGAGCTCAGTTGGGGCTGAAGGCCAGGCACCTTGGTTGCTTTCTACATGGACCTCTCTGTTGCGTACTTGAACTTCCTCACAGAATGGTGGCTGAGTTCCCAGAGAGAGTGTCCCAAGAGTCAGGAAGTGGAAGCTGCCAATTTTTTTAAAGCCTGGTGTGGAAACTGGCACTGCATTACTTCTGATGTATTCTATTGGTCTATCGGTTGCAGAGCCCAGATTTGAGGAGAGGAGACGTTTACCCCACCTCTAGATGGGACTGTATCAAGTAATTTGAAGGAATGTTTTTAAACTGCCACTTGTTTCTTCAGTGAAAATAGTATCATTGTTTTTATTATGGTAGTTATTTTCATTGTAAAAAAAGTCAAACAATACAGAAAATTTCCAGGGCTCATTTGATACGAAATTTGGAAATATTCCAAGTCTGCTTTAGTAACACTCTTCTGTATCTAGTCATCTGTCTAGTGATGTCTACCTTAATGCTGCCTTAAGTTAGCTAATCACACATTTGTGTTTTATAAACAAAATATTTACATTTGAGATTTAGTATGTTAATTCTCTGCTTCCATTCAAGGCTTTTGTTAATTCCAGTTTAGGCTTAGAAGTGAATTTGTGTGTCTGTGTGTGTGTGTGTGTGTGTGTGTGTGTGTGTGTGTGCGCATGTGCATGTGCACGCGCATGCGTGCATGCTGTTCTTTATGGAACACTTTCACTCTGTCATTTTTCAAATCTCTATGACCTTTCACCAGCTTTAAGTCCTCTTTTCTACCGGGCTTACAATAGATACTCCAGAGGAACAGTGGGAATTCCCTTTGAAGGAAGATGGTGAAAGCACTGAGAGTATAGCATTTCTATTTTAGAATTTAGAATCTTAATATAGGAAAAGTGCTTTGAAACTCACATAGTTCAGGTATTCATCAACCAGTTGCTTGAATTCCTTCTATAACATTTGTGCCAAGTAATTATCCAGCCTATGCCAGAATAGTTCCAGTGGTAGAAGGTCTGCTAGTCTTGTGTGGTGGCCAGTTTCATCTTCAAATATTTCTGCATTTTATTCCTCTTATTGAGCTGAACTTCTGTCTCTGTAACTTCTTAAAATACGAGAAATTCTAAACCCTCTTGCCCATGAAAAGCCTTCAGAATTGAAGATATTTATCATGGCTATTTATTGTTCTGTTAATTTTTCTTACTCCAAACTAAACAGTCTTTTCCTTCAATTGTTCCTCTTGACATCGGTTCAGGTGATTTTCCACCTAACCACTTACCTTTGAGTATATTCTGGTTTGTTGATGTTCTTGAATATTATTTAGTATTTAAGAAGAAAATAACACTATTGTTAAATACTAAACAGTATTTAAGAACCAAATACAGCACTCCAGAAGCAGTCCGACAGGGAACCCTCCCATGATGTTCTTAGCTGTTTATTTTCAATATAGAACAGGTTGCAAGGTGCCTGCTTGGAGCTCCAAGACTGGCTCAATCTCTTCTTCACATTTTGTCTCCTTCAAGACTGTGTTGTGACTGGACTATGGATTTTAAATCTGGAAGAAGAGAAGAAGTCTGTGTCATTTATTTCTAATGCAGTAGACACCTAGTTCATTTTCCTTCTAGTCTATTCAGAATTTAGCAATTCTGAAATGTACTGAAGCATTTAGTAGGCAAAATGACTATCCAACTTTGTCATTCTTTTCTTTTTTTAAATTTAATTTAATTTCATTTATTTATTTATTTTTTAACATCTTTATTGGAGTATAATTGCTTTACAATGGTGTGTTAGTTTCTGCATTATAACAAAGTGAATCAGCTATACATATACATATATCCTCACATCTCTTCCCTCTTGCATCTCCCTCCCTCCCACCCTCCCTACCCCACCCCTCTAGGTGGTCACAAACCACCGAGCTGATCTCCCTGTGCTATGCAGCTGCTTCCCACTAGCTATCTATTTTACATTTGGTAAGGTATATATGTCCATGCCACTCTCTCACTTTATCCCAGCTTACCCTTCCCCCTCTCCATGTCCTCAAGTCCATTCTCTAGTAGGTTTGCATCTTTATTCCCGTCTTACTCCTAGGTACTTCATGACCATTTTTTTTTTTTTTTTTTAGATTCCATATATATGTGTTAGCATATGGTATTTGTTTTTCACTTTCTGACTTCACTCTGTATGACAGACTCTAGGTCCATCCACCTCACTACAAATAACTCAATTTCGTTTCTTTTTATGGTTGAGTAATATTCCATTGTATATATGTGCCACATCTTCTTTATCCATTCATCTGTCGATGGACACTTAGGTTGCTTCCATTTCCTGGCTATTGTAAATAGAGCTGCAATGAACATTGTGGTACATGACTCTTTTTGAATTATGGTTTATCAGGGTATATGCCGAGTAGTGGGATTGCTGGGTCGTATGGTAGTTCTATTTTTAGTATTTTAAGGAACCTCCCGACTGTTCTGCATAGTGGCTGTATCAATTTACATTCCCACCAACAGTGCAAGAGGGTTCGCTTTTCTCCACACCCTCTCCACCATTTATTGTTTGTAGATTTTTTGATGATGGCCATTCTGACCGGTGTGAGATGATATCTCATTGTAGTTTTGATTTGCATTTCTCTAATTAGTGATGTTGAGCATTCTTTCATGTGTTTTTTGGCAATCTGTATATCTTCTTTGTAGAAATGTCTATTTAGGTCTTCTGCCCATTTTTGGATTGGGTTGTTTGTTTTTTTGATATTGAGCTGCATGAACTGCTTGTAAGTTTTGGAGATTAATCCTCTGTCAGTTGCTTCATTTGCAAATATTTTCTCCCATTCTGAGGGTTGTTTTTTCATCTTGTTTATGGTTTCCTTTGCTGTGCAAAAGCTTTTAAGTTTCATTAGGTCCCATTTGTTTATTTTTGTTTTTATTTCCATTTCTCTAGGAGGTGGGTCAAAAAGGATCTTGCTGTGATTTATGTCATAGAGTTTTCTGCCTATGTTTGCCTCTAATAGTTTGATAGTATCTGGCCTTACATATAGGTTTTTAATCCATTTTGAGTTTATTTTTGTGTATGGTGTTAGGGAGTGTTCTGATTTCATTCTTTTACATGTAGCTGTCCAATTTTCCCAGCACCACTTATTGAAGAGGCTGCCCTTTCTCCATTGTATATTCTTGCCTCCTTTATCAAAGATAAGGTGACCATATGTGCATGGGTTTATTTCTGGGCTTTCTATCCTGTTCCATTGATCTATATTTCTGTTATTCTGCCAGTACCATACTGTCTTGATTACTGTAGCTTTGTAGTATAGTCTGAAGTCAGGGAGCCCGATTCCTCCAGCTCCATTTTTCTTTCTCAAGATTGCTTTGGCTATTTGGGCTCTTTTATGTTTCCATACAAATTGAGAAATTTTTCGTTCTAGTTCTGTGAAAAATGCCAGTGGTAGATTGATAGGGATTGCATTGAATCTGTAGATTGCTTTGGGTAGTATAGTCATTTTCACAATGTTGATTCTTCCAATCCAAGAACATGGTATATCTCTCCATCTATTTGTATCATCTTTAATTTCTTTCATCAGTGTCTTATACTTTTCTGCATGCAGGTCTTTTGTCTCCTTAGGTAGGTTAATTCCTAGGTATTTTTTTTTTAAATTTTATTTATTTATTTACTTTTGGCTGTGTTGGGTCTTCGTTTCTGTGCGAGGGCCTTCTCTAGTTGTGGCGAGCGGGGGCCACTCTTCATCGCGGTGCGCGGGCATCTCACCGTCATGGCCTCTCCCGTTGCGGAGCACAGGCTCCAGATGCACAGGCTCAGTGGTTGTGGCTCACGGGCCCAGCCACTCCGAGGCATGTGGGATCCTCCTGGTCCAGGGCTTGAACCCGTGTCCCCTGCATTGGCAGGCAGACTCTCAACCACTGCGTCACCAGGGAAGCCCCGATTCCTAGGTATTTTATTCTTTTTCTTGCCATGGTAAACGGAAGTGTTTTCTTAATTTCACTTGCAGATTTTTCATCATTAGTGTATAGGAATGCAAGAGATTTCTGTGCATCAACTTTGTATCCTGCTACTTTACCAAATTCATTGATTAGCTCTAGTAGTTTTCTGGTAGCATCTTTAGGATTCTCTATGTATAGTATCATGTCATCTGCAAACAGTGACAGCTTCCGATTTGGATTCCTTTTATATCTTTTTCTTCTCTGATTGCTGTGGCTAAAAATTCCAAAACTATGTTGAATAATAGTGGTGAGAGTGGGCAACCTTGTCTTGTTCCTGATCTTAGTGGAAATGGTTTCAGTTTTTCACCATTGAGAACAATGTTGGCTGTGGGTTTGTCATATATGGCCTTTATTAGGTTGAGGTACGTTCCCTCTATGCCTACTTTCTGGAGGGTTTTTATCATAAATGGGTGTTGAATTTTGTTGAAAGCTTTCTCTGCATCTATTGAAATGATTGTATGGTTTTTCTCCTTCAATTTGTTAATATGGTGTATCACATTGATTGATTTGCGTATATTGAAGTATCCTTGCATTCCTGAGATAAACCCCGCTTGATCATGGTGTATGATCCTTTTAATGTGCTGTTGGATTCTGTTGGTTAGTATTATGTTGAGGATTTTTGCATCTATGTTCATCAGTGGTATTGGCCTGTAGTTTTCTTTCTTTGTGACATCTTTGTCTGGTGTTGGTATCAGTGTTATGGTGGCCTTGTAGAATGAGTTTTGGAGTGTTCCTTCCTCTGCTATATTTTGGAAGAGCTTGAGAAAGATAGGTGTTAACTCTTCTCTAAATGTTTGGTAGAATTCGCCTGTGAAGCCACCTGGTCCTGGGTTTTTGTTTATTGGAAGATTTTTAATCACAGTTTAAATTTCATTACTTGTAATTGGTCTGTTCATATTTTCTATTTCTTCCTGGTTCAGTCTTGGAAGGTTATACCTTTCTAAGAATTTGTCCATTTCTTCCAGGTTGTCCATTTTATTGGCATATAGTTGCTTGTAGTAATCTCTCATGATCCTTTGTATTTCTGCAGTGTCAGTTGTTACTTCCTCTTTTTCATTTCTAATTCTACTGATTTGAGTCTTCTCCCTTTTTTTCTTGCTGAGTCTGGCTAATGGTTTATCAATTTTGTTTATCTTCTCAAAGAACCAGCTTTTAGCTTTATTGATCTTTGCTATCATTTCCTTCATTTCTTTTTCATTTATTTCTTATCTGATCTTTATGATTTCTTTCCTTCTGCTAACTTTGGGGGTTTTTTGTTCTTCTTTCTCTAATTGCTTTAGGTGTAATGTTTGGTTGTTTATTTGAGATGTTTCTTTTTTTTTAATGTTTTTTTTTTCTTAACCATATTTGCTTATTTATTTTTATTTTATGGCTGTGTTGGGTCTTTGTTTCTGTGCGAGGGCTTTCTCTAGTTGCGGCAAGTGGGGGCCACTGTTCATCATGGTGCACGGGCCTCTCACTGTCGCGGCCTCTCTTGTTGCGGAGCACAGGCTCCAGATGCGCAAGCTCAGTAATTGTGGCTCATGGGCCTAGTTGCTCCGCAGCATGTGTGATCTTCCCAGACCAGGGCTCGAACCCGTGTCCTCTGCATTGGCAGGCAGATTCTCAACCACTGCGCCACCAGGGAAGCCCTTGAGATGTTTCTTGTTTCTTAAGGTAGGATTGTATTGCTATAAACTTCCCTCTTAGAACTGCTTTTGCTGCATCCCATAGGTTTTGGGTCGTCGTGTTTTTATTGTCATTTGTTTCTAGGTATTTTTTGAATTCCTCTTTGATTTCTTCAGTGATCCCTTGGTTATTAAGTAGTGTATTGTTTAGTCTCCATGTGTTTCTTTTTTTTTACAGATTTTTCCTGTAATTGATATCTAGTCTCCTAGCGTTGTGGTCGGAAAAGATAGTAGATACGATTTCAATTTTCTTAAATTTACCAAGGCTTGATTTGTGACCCAAGATATGATCTATCCTGGAGGATGTTCCATGAGCACTTGAGAAGAAAGTGCATTCTGTTGTTTTTGGATGGAATGTCCTATAAATATCAATTAAGTCCATCTTGTTTAATGTATCATTTAAAGCTTGTGTTTCCTTACTTACTTTCATTTTGGATGATATGTCCATTGGTGAAAATGGGGTGTTAAAGTCCCCTACTATGATTGCGTTACTGTCGATTTCCCCTTTTATGGCTGTTAGTATTTGCCTTATGTATTGAGGTGCTCTTATGTTGGGTGCATAAATATTTACAATTGTTATATCTTCTTGGATTGATCCCTTTATCATTATGTAGTGTCCCTCTTTGTCTCTTGTAATAGTCTTTGTTTTAAAGTCTACTTTCTCTGATATGAGAATTGCTACTCCAGCTTTCTTTTGATTTCCATTTGCATGGAATATCTTTTTCCATCCCCTCACTTTCAGTCTGTATGTGTCCCTAGGTCTGAAGTGGGTCTCTTGTAGACAGCATATATATGGGTCTTGTTTTTGTATCCATTCAGCCAGTCTATGTCTATTGGTTGGAGCATTTAATCCATTTACATTTAAGGTAATTATCGATATGTATGTTCCTATTACCATTTTCTTAATTGTTTTGGGTTTGTATTGTAGGTCTTTTCCTTCTCTTGTGTTTCCTGCCTAGAGAAGTTCCTTTAACATTTGTTGTAAAGCTGTTTTGGTGGTGCTGAATTCTCTTAGCTTTTGTTTGTCTGTAAAGGTTTTAGTTTCTCCGTCAAATGTGAATGAGATCCTTGCTGGGTAGAGTAATCTTGGTTGTAGGTTTTTCTCCTTCATCACTTTAAGTATATCCTGCCACTCCCTTCTGGCTTGCAGAGTTTCTGCTGAAAGATCAGCTGTTAAACTTATGGGGATTCCCTTGTATGTTATTTGTTGTTTTTCCCTTGCTGCTTTTAATATATTTTCTTTGTATTTAATTTTTGATAGTTTGATTAATATGTGTCTTGGCGTGTTTCTCCTTGGATTTATCCTGAATGGGACTCTGTGCTTCCTGGACTTGATTGACTATTTCCTTTCCCATATTAGGGAAGTTTTCAACTATAATCTCTTCAAATATTTTCTCAATCCCTTTCTTTTTCTCTTCTTCTTCTGGGACCCCTATAATTCGAATGTTGGTGTGTTTAATGTTGTCCCAGAAGTCTCTGAGACTGTCCTCAGTTGTTTTCATTCTTTTTTCTTTATTCTGCTCTGCAGTAGTTATTTCCACTATTTTATCTTACAGATCACTTATCCGTTCTTCTACCTCAGTTTTTCTGCTATTGATCCGTTCTAGAGAATTTTTAATTTCATTTATTGTGTTGTTCGTCACTGTTTGTTTGCTATTTAGTTCTTCTAGGTCCTTGTTAAAAGTTTCTTGTATTTTCTCTATTCTATTTCTAAGATTTTGGATCATCTTTACTATCATTATTCTGAATTGTTTTCCAAGTAGACTGCCTATTGCCTCTTCATTTGTTAGGTCTGCTGGGTTTTTATCTTGCTCCTTCATGTTCTGTGTGTTTCTCTGTCTTCTCATTTTGCTTAACTTACTGTGTTTGGGGTCTCCTTTTCACAGGCTGCAGGTTCATAGTTCCCATTGTTTTTGATGTCTGCCCTAAGTGGCTAAGGTTGTTTCAGTGGGTTGTGTAGGCTTCCTGGTGGAGGGGACTAGTGACTGTGTTCTGGTGGATGAGGCTGGATCTTGTCTTTCTGGTGGCAGGTCAACGTCTGGTGGTGTGTTTTAGGGTGTCTGTGACCTTGTTATGATTTTAGGCAGCATGTCTGCTAATGGGTGGGGTTGTGTTCCTGTCTTGCTAGTTGTTTGGCATAGGGTGTCCAGCACTGTAGCTTGCTGGTCGTTGAGTGGAGCTGCGTCTTGGTGTGGAGATGGAGATCTCTGAGAGATTTTTGCCGTCTGGTATTACGTGGAGCTGGGAGGTCTCTTGTGGACCAGTGTCCTGTAGTTGGCTCTCCCACCTCAGAGGCACAGCCCTGATGCCTGGCAGGAGCACCAAGAGCCTGTTTTCCACACGGCTCAGAATAAAAGGGAGAAGAAAGAAAGAAAGAAAAAGATAAAATAAAATAAAATGAAATGAAATAAAGTAAAATAAAGTTATTAAAGTAAAAAATAAAAAATAATTATTAAAAAAATTTTTTTAAAGTAATAAAAAAAAAGCAAGAAGAGAGCAACCAAACCAAAAAACAAATCCTCCAATGAAAACAAGTGCTTAAAACTATACTAAAAAAAAGGAAAAATGAAAACAAAACCAAAAAAAATGGACAGACAGAACCCTAGGACAAATGGTAAAAGCAAAGGTATACAGACAAAATCACACACAGAAGCATATACATACACACTCACAAAAAGAGAAAAAGGGGAAAAAAAAGTATATGTCATTGGTCCCAAAGTCTGTCTTCTCAATTTGGGATGATTCGTTGTCTATTCAAGTATTCCACAGATGCAGGTACATCAGGTTGATTGTGGAGTTTTAATCCGCTGCTCCTGAGGCTGCTGGGAGAGGTTTCTCTTTCTCTTCTTTGTTCACACAGCTCCTGAGATTCAGCTTTGGATTTGGCCCTGCCTCTGCGTGTAGGTCGCCTGAGGGCGTCTGTTCTTCTCTCAGACAGGAGGTGGTTAAAGTAGCAGCTGATTAGTGGGCTCTGACTCACTCAGGCCGGGGGGAGGGAGGGGTACAGAATGCGGGGCGAGCCTGCGGCAGCAGAGGCCAGCGTGACGTTGCACCAGCCTGAGGCGTGCCATGCATTCTCCTGGGGAAGTTGTCCCTGGATTACAGGACCCTGGCAGTGGCGGGCTGCACAGGCTTCCGGGAGGGGAGGTGTGGATAGTGACCTGTGCTTGCACACTGGCTTCTTGGCGGCTGCAGCAGCAGCCTTAGCGTCCCATGCCCGTCTCTGGGGTCCGTGCTAATAGCCGCGGCTTGTGCCCGTCTCTGGAGCTCCTTTCAGCAGCGCTCTTAATCCCCTCTCCTCACGCACCATGAAACAAAGAGGCAAGAAAAAGTCTCTTGCCTCTTTGGCAGGTGCAGACTCTTTCCCAGACTCCCTCCCGGTTAGCTGTGGTTGACTAGCCCCCTTCAGGCTGTGTTCACGCAGCCAACCCCAGTCCTCTCCCTGGGATCTGACCTCCGATTCCCGAGCCACAGCTCCCAGCCCCCGCCCGCCCCGGCGGGTGAGCAGACATGCCTCTCGGGCTAGTGAGTGCATGTCGGCACCGATCCTCTGTGCAGGAATCTCTCCGCTTTGCCTTCTGCACCCCTGTTGCTGCGCTCTCCTCCATGGCTCCGAAGCTTCCCCCCTCCACCACCCACAGTCTCCACCCGCGAAGGGGCTTTCCTAGTGTGTGGGAACCTTTCCTCCTTCACAGCTCCCTCCTACTGGTGCAGGTCCCATCCCTTTTCTTTTGTCTCTGTTTTTTGTTTTTTCTTTTGCCCTACCCAGGTACGTGGGGAGTTTCTTGCCTTTTGGGAGGTCTGAGGTCTTCTGCCAGCGTTCAGTAGGTGTTCTGTAGGAGTTGTTCAACTTGTAGATGTATTTCTGATGTATTTGTGGGGAGTAAGGTGATCTCCACATCTTACTCTTCTGCCATCTTGAAGCCTGTCATTCTTTTCTTTGTCAGGTTCTTTGAAAATAATTGTTTTAAGATATGTAGACAACATAACAACAGACATTTAAAAAAAACTTAAATGAGTGAAGGATTTCTTAGTAAACATACGTTTTATATAGTTTCAAGTTACCAGATAACAAAAATACTACAATAAAGACAAAGGAGAAGAATGATATCTGTGTGTTGGTTTCTTTGTTTAATTATATAAATAATAGTTAAATGGCTTGTTGGTCCATGCTGGTATATTGAATATTGAATCTGAATTTCCTTGATATAAGACAGGATGCATAACATTCATGCATTCAGACTACCTTCAGCTCCCTGGGTGAATTAATTTCTAATTGTTAAAGCTAATGAGTTAAATTCCCTAAGTCAATTGTGTATATGACCCTTTTTGGAGACAACATGGAGGCAAATTTTTCTTTCATATTTGTAATGAGTTTATTTTAATCTATTCTTTTGTAAAGTTTGGTAATCTCTGTATATGATGAGATACATTTTTTATATATGTGTAGGTACAATGCTAAAGTTTCTTTCTTAATGGTTAGTCAATTTTGAGGGATATTTTTAGTTATGAAGATATTAAATTTGGTAAGAAGAGGCAAGGAAAAAGAATGGTTAGTTTAGGACTGACATGTTAAGTGTGGCTGCTTGTAGTTGCCAATCCATGTCTCCTTTGTTATAATAATGTGTTTTATAGAGTTAGCATTGGTTCTATACATAAATTACATCAAGAGGCCTTTTGTGGTATGGATAGAGAAATATTGCAACACTGTAACAAGTTAAACTGTTGTTATAAAACAATTTTTTTACTCTGCCTGTACTATCCATGGAATGCAGAGACTTATTATTTCATCAGCCACTGATCTGGAAGCTTCTTCTTAGAAAACTTGTGTGTAAAGCATGTGCCTGCCACCCTTCTTAAATACTATAAATGCATAACTAAAATTTTCCATAATGGAAATGATAGATGAAAAATTTTATTCAGGTTAATATGAAAACTTAAACCAATAAACTGTTCTTGTTTCTCTGAGATGAGGCCATCTTGGGTTTCCCAACCCTCAGTATAAGTACATCTGCTACTGGTTTGTCCTAAGTGGCTTTTTTCTCTGAAAATGGTGACTTATTTTATAAATGATACATGAAAAAATTATTTTTATCATATGAGGTATGAATCCAAGGAGTACAGTTATAAAAAGGAAATAAAAAAGGCAAACTGTACAGTTTGTGGGTAAATTTCAGGAGTTCCTTTGTTTCTTTTTATACATAATTACCCTCTGCATGAAAAATATTTCAGTTGTAGTAGATATTAGGTAGCACTATTCCATGAATATGAAGTAGAGTAATTGAAATTTTAGTTTGAAGTACATAGAAATATAGAATCTGAGGGAAAAAAAAATATAGAATCTGAGGGTTGAATTATCTAGCTTTCCATACAAATGCTGTTTATGCCTCTTCTTAAACATTTCCAGAGGTGGGAAACTTTCTGTCTAATCCTGTGGCTAGTTCCCTTTTTGGGAAAGTGTGGTTGAAAGGCAGTTCTCACATCGAATTAAATATTCACCCCATAGCATTTACCTTTTACTCTGAGTTTTGACCTTTCTATGTGATAGTTATTTACATATTTGAAGATAACTGTCAAGCATTCATAAATTTTCTGTTGCTTAAAACAAACAAATTTCCTTCAGCCTTTTTCTTATGACAGTTTTGATTTCTGTTTTACCTCCTTTGGTCACTATTCCTCTTAGAGTATTTTATTAATATTGCTGTTACACGTTTGGGATATTATCATAAAGAGTAAGTAACTTTCCTAACTAATTCTCATTTCAATTAAAATGAAAATAAAATCTGATTAATTTCATGTAGCTCAGTGTCTATCTTGCTAAGGTCAGAGGCTGGAAATAAATGAACACCAAGGAGAATTCAGGCCATGTGTAAGGGAGAATTTTAACTGGAAATGAAATACAGGATTCATGCTTGTTCTTTTTCCAAAATTTGAAGTAGAGGCAGCCTGCTGTAAAGATGGCACAGGCCGTTGCTCACATAGAGTGATTTTAGACAATCAGTAAGGACAATTTTCCATCCATATTTTCTACTTCTTTAAGTTTAACTTCTTTAGCTGCAATAGAGTCTGTGGCAAACAGTAAAAAATGAAATTTATTGGACAACTATGGATTCAGAATTGAAGGACAGGAACCACGAAAGCACAGGAACCAGAGAAACCTTGGCGATCTAGGGCAAGAAAGGAAGCACATCCATTTCAGGGTGCTTCTGTCACTGTTGGGATGGAAACCAAAAATTGTCAGTCTTTGAGACACTGTTCTAGACTTCAAATCTAGGGGAGCCAGAGTGATTGTGTTAGTCCTGCTGTAACTTTGTTCATGGGTGAAGGTAGCATCCCATGGCAGAGTCTGAGTATCGTGCAGGGAAAAGCAACATATGACCACTGTACTTCCCTAACTTACTTCTGGATACTTTTAATATGTCTAATAGGAACAAAGCTTTTAACTTTACACATTTGTATTGTATATGAAAAGAAAATTCACATAATAAAGGTAATAGTGACACATTTAGTCTAAGTTTTAAATGAGAGTCAAGAGATCCTCTCCTATGAATTTTGTTAGTAAGATGGAAGGAGAAATGTAAATGCAATGATTGCTTTGCACGAGGCGCTGTGGGCTTTCTGGAAAGGTTCCACAGAGGAGGGTTGGGTGCTCGAGAAAAAAACCCCAGCTGTTCTAAAATTTTGCCTTGGCCAGTCCCTCCCAAAGCAAGCTTTTACTGTGGTATTTGTATTAATTTAAAGGGTAGACATTAAAAAAAATTTATTTTTAAATTAAAGACATTAAAAAAAATTTATTTTTAAAAGTTTTTATTGGAGTATAGTCGATTTACAATGTTGTGTTAGTTTCAGGTGTACAGCAAAGTGAATCAGTTATACATATATCCAGTCTTTTTTAGATTCTTTCACCAAATAGGTCATTACAGAGTATTGAGTAGAGTTCCCTGTGCTATACAGTGGGTCCTTATTAATTATCTATTTATATATAGTAGTGTGTATACGTCAATCCCTATCTCCCAATTTCTCCCCCATTTCCCTCTGGTATCCATAAGATTGTTTTATCTGCATCTGTTTAAAGGGTAGACATTTAAAGCTACCTTTGAGAAATTTATCATTGCTACTATCTTGATAGCATTTCTAGATTCTACTGCCTGCCAGTTTCAATTTGTCTTCCTCAGGAGTCTGGGTTCACTTTACCCTGCAATGAGAATTGTGGTTGATTTGGAACGGAGAGGAGATTATGGGCCAAATGATGGGCCTTGGGCTTCTTGCTGGGGAGTAGCCTTAGGAAGTCCATCAAAGAGACTGTGAGGATGGTCTGGGAGACTATTTCCTGATTAAAATAATTATCAGATATTGATGATCATAATATACAGAAGCTGGCAGGCAGAAAGATTTCAATTTATTATAGTTTGGAAAGGGCTACTCTCTTTTAAAAAATTGAAGTACAGTTCATTTATAATATCATATTAGTTTCAGGTGTACAGCAAAGTGATTCAGTTATATATATATTTTCAGATTATATTCCATTTTAGGTTATTATAATATAATAGGTTATTGAATATAATTCCCTGTGCTGTACAGTAAATCCTTGTTGCCTATCTATTTTTGTACAGTAGTTTGCATCTGTTAATCCCATCCTCCTAATTTGTCCCTCCTCCCCTCCCTCTCCCCTTTGGTAACCATAAGTTTGTTATGTCTCTAAGTCTGTCTGTGTTCTGTATATAGATTCATTTGTATTATTTTTAGATTCCGTATGTAAGTGATATCATATAGTATTTGTCTTTCTCTGTCTGACGTATTTCACATAGTATTCTCTAGGTCCATCCATGTTTCTGCAAATGGCTATATTTGATTCATTCTTATGGCTGAGTAAAATTCCACTGTGTATATATTTATATATATAAATATATATATATATATATATATATACACATACATACATACCATTTCTTCTTAAGCCACTTGTCTGTTGTTGGGCACTTGGGTTGTTTCTATGTCTTGGCTGTTGTAAATAGTGCTTCTATGAACGTTGGAGTGCATCTTTTTCGAATTAGAGTTTTCATCTTTTTGAGATACATACCCAGCAGTGGGATCACTGGAGCATATGGTAGCTCTATTCTTAGTTTTTTAAAGAACCTCCATACTATTTTCCATAGTAGCTGCACCAGTTTACATTCCCACTAACAGTGTATGAGGGTTCCCTTTTTTCCACACCCTCTCCAGTATTTGTTATTTGTAGGCTTTTTGATAGCTATTTTGACCTATATGTGGTGATACCTCATTGTGGTTTTGATTTGCATTTCTCTAATAAGTAGCGATGTTGAGCATCTTTTCATTTGCCTGTTGGCCATCTGTATGTCTTCTTTGGAAAAAATGTTTATTTTGGTCTTCTGCCCAATTTTTGATTGGATTGTTTGTTTTTTTGATATTGAGTTGTATGAGCTGTTTGTATATTTTGGATATTAACCCCTTGTAGGTTGTATCATTTGCAAACATTTTCTCCCATTTCGTAGGTTATCTTTTCATTTTGTTGACGGTTTCCTTTGCTGTGCAAAAGCTTTTAAGTTTGATTAGGTCCCATTTGTTTGTTTTTTGCTTTTATTTCTTTTGCCTTGGGAGTCTTATCTAAGAAAATATTGCTACAACTTATGTCAGAGAATGTTTTGCCTGTGTTCTTTTCTAGGAGTTTTTTGGTGTCATATCTTATATTTAGGTCTTTAAACCATTTTGAGTTTATTTTTGTGTATGGTGTGATGGAGTGTTCTAATTTCATTGATTTACATGTAGCTGTCCAGCTTTCCCAATACCATTTGCTGAAGAGACTCTCTTTTCTCCATTGTATTGCCTCCTTTGTCATAAATTAATTGACCATAGGTGCATGGGTTTATTTCTGGGCTCTCTGTTCTGTTCCATTGATCTGTGTCTGTTTTTGTGCTGTTTTGATTACTGTATCTTTGTAGTATCATCTGAAATCTAGAAGGATTATGCCTCCAGCTTTGTTCTTTTTCCTCGGGATTGCTTTGGCAATTTTGGGTGTTTTGTGGTTCCATATAAGTTTTAGGATTATTTGTTCTAGTTCTGTGAGAAATGTCATGGGTAATTTGATAGGGATCATGTTATATCTGTAGATTGCTTTGGGTACTATGGCCATTTGAACAAAATCAGTTCTTCCAATTCAGGAGCATGGGATATCTTTTCATTTCTTTGAACCCTATCTTCAATTTCCCTTATCAATGTTTTATAGTTTTCAGTGTGTAGGTCCATAACCTCCTTGGTTATATTTATTCTTAGGTATTTTGTTATTTTTTGAAGTGATTTTAAACTGGATTTTTTTTTTTACTTTTTCTGATATTTCATTATATAAGTGTAAAGAAATGCAACAGATTTCACTGTATTAATCTTGTATCCTGCTACCTTGCTGAATTCATTTATTAGTTCTAATAGTTTTGGTGTGGAGATTTTAGGGTTCTCTATATAGAGTATCATGTCATCTGTAGATAGTGACAGTGTTACCTCTTCCCTTCCAAGTTGGATCCCTTTTTTTTCTTTTTCTTGTTTGATTGTTGTGACTAGGAATTCCAACACTATATTGAATAGAAACGGTGAGAGTGGGCATCCTTGTCTGTTTCTGAATTTAGCAATAAGGCTTTCAGTTTTTCACCAAGGAGTATTATGTTGGCTGTGGGTTTGTCATAAATAGCTTTTATTATGTTGAGATATATTCCCTCTATAGCCACTTTGGTGAGAGTTTTTATCATGAATGGATGTTGAATTTTGTTGAATGCTATTTCTGTGTCTATTAAGATGACCATGTGAATTTTGTCTTTTATTGATGTGGGGTATCACATTGATTTGCGTATGTTGAACCATTCTTGTGACCCTGGAATTAATCCACCTTGAGCATGGTGTACGACCCTTTTTATATATTCTTGGATTTGGTTTGCTAATATTTTGATGAGGGTTTTTGCATCTATATTCATCAAAGATATTGGCCTGTCATTTTCTTTTTTTTGTAGTGTCTTTTTCTGGTTTTGGTATCAGGGTGATGGTGGCTTCATACAATGAATTTGGGGGTGTTCCCTTCTCTTCAGTTTTTTTGAATAGTCTGAGTAAGATAGGTATAAGTCCTTCTTTGTATGTTTGGTAGAATTGGCCAGTGGAACCATCCGGTCATGGACTTTGTTTGCAGGGAGTTTATACAGATTGTGTTCCATTTCTAGTGATCAGCCTGTTCAAGTTATTTATTTCTTCTTGACTCAGTTTTGTCAGGCTGTATGTTTCTAGAAACTTGTCCATTTCTTCTAGTTGTCCAATTTGTTGGCATATAACTTCATATAATTCTCTTATGATTTTTTGTATTTCTATGGTATCAATTGTTATTTCTTATCTTTCATTTCTTATTTTGTTTATTTGGATCCTTTCCCTTTTCTTAGTGAGCCTGACTAGAAGTTTGCCAATTTTGTTTATCTTTTCAAAAAACCAGCTCTTGGTTTTATTGAGCTTTTCTGTTGTTTTTTTGATCTCCATTTTTTTATTTCCTCTCTGATCTTTATTATTTCCTTCCATCTGCTGGCTTTGGGTTTTGTTTGTTCTTCTTTTTCTAGTTCTTTAAGGTGGTAGTTTAGGTTGTTTATTTGAGATTTTTCTTGTTTCTTGAGGAAGGCCTGTATCTCTGTGTAGTTTCTGTTAGAACTGCTTCTGCTGCATCCTGTAGATTTTGTAAGGTTGTGTTTTCATTATTGTTTGTCTTGAGGTATTTTCTGATTTCCTCTTTGATTTCATTGTTGACTCATTGGTTTTTTAGTTGCATGTTTAGTCTGCATGTGTTCATTCTTTCCCTGTTTTTCTTTCTATGGTTGATATCTAGTTTCATACTGTTGTGTTCAGAGAAGATACTTGAAATAATTTCTGTCCTCTTAAATTTATTGAGGCTTGTTTTGTGTCCTAGTACATGGTCTACCCTAGAGAATGTTCTCTGCACCCTTGAAAGGAATGTATTCTGGGTTTTTTGGATGCAGTGTACTGCGGATGTCAATTAAGTCCAACTGTTCTATTGTGTCATTTAGGACCTCTGTTGCCTTGTTGATTTTCTGTCCATTGATGTGAGTGGGGTGTTAAAGTCTCCTACTATTGTTGTATTATTGTCAGTTTCTCCCTTTATATCTGTTAATGTTTGCTTTATATATTTAGGTGTTTCTGTATTGGTTACATATATGTTAATGAGTGTAATATTGTCTTCTTGTATTGATCCCTTTTTCATTATGTAATGCCCTTCTTTGTCATTTATTATAGCCTTTGTTTTAAAAGTCTGTTTTGTCTGATATGAGTATTGCTATGCCTGCTATCTTGTTGTTTCCATTTGTAGGAAATACCTTTTTTTTCATCACCTTACTGTGTGTGTGTGTGTGTGTGTGTGTGTGTGTGTCTTTCACCCTGAAATGAGTTGATTGTAGGCAGCATATTGTAGGTTCTTGGTTTTTTTTTATCCAATCTGCCACTCTATGTGTTTTGATTGGAGTATTTAGTCCATTGACTTTAAAGTAATTATTGATATTGCCATTTTATTCCTTGTTTTCTAGTTGTTTTTGTAGTTTTTCTTTGTTCATTTCTTCTTTTTGTTTTTCCTTTTGTGGTTTGTAGTATTCATGAGTTACTTTCTTTTGGTTTTTGTGACTCTGTTGTAAGGTTTTGCTTAGTGATTGCTCTGGATTTCAAGTATGTTGACCCATAATTGTATCTACTTGCTTTAAACTGATAGTCATACAAGTTAAATACATTCTAAAAGATCTACAGTTTTGTACTCCCCTCCCTTATGTTTTGTGATTTTGATGTCCTATTTTACATCTTAATGCTTATCCTTTTGCTGTTTGTTGTAGTTATAATCACTTTTAAAATATTTTAATTATTTTTTAATCTATGTACTGGCTTATTTAAGTGCTTCAATCCATTTATATATTTGCCTGCCTTATTGTGATTTTCCCTTTTCTATAGATTCTTGCTTCTTTTCTATTTAGAGAAAACCCTTCAGTATTTCTTTTTATGATAGGTTTAATATTGCTGAATTCTTTTAGTGTTTGCTTGTCTGAGAAATTTGTTATCTCTCCTTTTAGTCTAAATGATAATCTTTTGGGGTAGAGTATCCTAGTTTGCAGGTTTTTCCCTTTCAGGACTTTGAACATATCTGACCTGCAAAGTTTCTGCAGCGAAATCAGCTGATAGCCTTATGGAGGGTTTTTCCCTTGTAACTGGCTCTTTGTTTTTCTCTCACTGCCTTTAGAATCCTCTGTCTTTGGGCATTTTATATGGTATGTCTTGGTGTGGATTTGTTTGGGTTCATCTTGTTTGAGATCCTCTGTGCTTCCTCTACCTGGATATCTGTTTCCTTCTTTAGGTTTGGAAAGTTTTCAGCCATAAGTTCGTCAAATACATTTAGGTCCCCTTCTCTCACTCTTCTCCTTCTGGAGCCCCTATTATGCGTAGGTTGCCATGCTTTATGTTATACCATAGATTTTTTAAGTTGCTTTCATTTTTTACATCTGTCTTTCTGTCTGCTGCTCTGATTGGGTGATTTCCATTATTGTATATTCCAGGTTACTTATTTGTTCTTCTCTGTCGTATAGTCTGCTATTCATTGCTTTTAGATTGGTTTTTATCTTGGCAATTGGATTGTCTAATTTTGATTAGTTCATCTTTATAGTTTCTAGTTCCTTGTTACAGTGATCTGCATTTCTATCAATAACCTTTCTTAATTTCTTTAGCATTTTTATTACCTCCTTTTTAAACTCAGGGTCTAGTAGACTGCTGAGGTCTGTTTTATCATTTGTTCTTTCAGGGGATTTCTCTTGTTCTCTTAATTGGGAATAGTTCCTCTACATTTTCATTTTACTTATCTTTCTCTATCTCTATGAATTTAGGGGAAACAGTTATATATTGTGGTCTTGAAGGGGTGTGTTTACATGGGAGCATCCCTACGTAGACTGTGTCCAGTACTTTAATGCAAGGGCTGGTTTGGTATGGATGCAAACCACATCTTTAGTCAGAGTGTGCTGGCTGTTATCCCCTTGATAGGGGGTGTGGTTGGTGTTGCAGTGTCTAGAGTCTGTGCTGGACGTGAGGTGGGGCTTTCTCTTTGCTCCCTGGTTGTTACCGCCCTGTTGGAGGTGGAGTCTGCTCCCCAGTCGTTGGAGTGGAAGCCCTGAGGCTTGGGTTTGATCAGACTCTGATCAGATCTACATGCTGCCTGTGTAGTGAATCCTCTGTGATGACAGCAGATCTATTTGCCACCTGTGTAGGCATCCATGATTCTGCTCAGGAGCAGCCCACGGTCACATCTCATTCTCTGTTGTGTTCATCCCACATCTAGTGCAAGACTATGGTGTGGAGTAGGCTGGGGCTCGGGGCATTGTGGCTGCAGGAATTGAGGTGACTGTGCTTCTACCTGAGATCTGTGATGCCTCTGTGGCAGACTTTTCCCAGGACCTGTCTGCCTCAGAGCTAGCGCTAAGCTGTGGTGTAGCGCTAAGCTGTGGTGTAGAATGGGCAGAGCTGGGGTGTTCTCCTTGGGAAACAAACTGCTGCGTGCTCCTGCCCAGTGCTTGACCATTGTGCATTCTTGTGGTGCCACCCTGTGCACGCTGTCTGCCGTGGCTGGACCTGCTGCCACAGTGCATGCACTGATAGTAGGCTCCATGGTTCCACCCAGATCACATCCGATACTCTCACAGCTGTACCTGAATAGCTGCGTGGAGTCCACTGCCAGGGATTCAGCGCTCAGCCTCTGTTTTCTTGGCACTGCCCTGTGCATGAGCCGACAATGTCTGCCTCAACTTGACCCACCGCCCCTATGCCCAAGCTGACAGTGGTCTCCACGGCTTTGCCCTGATCAAACCCTAGGTGCCCTAGTCTGTCTCTTTGTAGCTAGACCAAATCTATGCCTTGATCTTGCACCAGGCTGTGGTAGGGAGTGAGCGGAGATGGGGCATTTGCCCCTTTGGATTGGGAAGTGTAGCAGGGAAGTGTGAGCTGCCAATGCGAGGCTCTCTCCACCCAGGTTGTTAGCAAGCCAGCATGTGGGCACTCCTTACAAGCAGAGTCTAGACTTCTCCAGCCTTTCTATCTGTCTCAGTGGATTTCCCAGCAGGCAGGGGGCTGTCTCCTCTGCGCGGGACCCCAGGACTGGGATGTCCAGATTGTGGGCTGACCTACTCATGCCCTAGGGCAAGAATCCATTGTGGACCTTCTCTTCCTTACGGATACGTCTCAGGGGCATCGGTCTCTACCTGATGCCTTTTTTCCCCATCCTACCTGGTTACGTAGAGATCTTTCTTGCAGCTTTGGTTGTGTAGGAGTTCTTCTGCCAATTTCCAGGAAGTTTTCTGTGAGAGTTGTTCCACGTGTAAGTGTATTTTGGGTGTGTTTGTGAGGAGAGGTGAGCTCCATGTTCTCCTACTCTGCCATCTTGATCCCCTCTCAAAAAGGGCTACTCTTTTAAGATAGGAAAACTGTGGACAGAGGATAATGCAGTATTTCAAGTAGATTGAAGGTAAAAAGTAATTAGGCCAAATGTAATAATGAAAAAAATGGTGATGAATGAATCATAGAAAGTAATCATTATATATGTTCTGAATCCAGGGTAAAATTATATAGGAGAACATGAAGTTCTGCTTCAAGTGAGTTCAAGGAATTGTAGAGTAGCCACACAGCAAGCTTAGAGCTAGACTTGGTAAAGACACAAAAAATAAATGCTCTTTTGGTAGTGATAGGAAACTGGAAAAGTGTACTTTTGTACTTGCCTAGTAGCAAATAGTTGGCATGGGAACAAATGGGTTATGTTCTGTGTCTATCAGTGCATTTCTTCTACTGCATTGGACCCTAGTGGGCCATTATACTTGAGATATTCTTTGTTCCTGGGGAAGGAATCAACTTCATTTTGAGGGAATGTATGCATATTGTCTCTCCCTGTGTTCTCTTGAAATAAAAAAGAAACAGCTTATTCAAGAAAATTTCTGACATCAGCATTTAATCACTGTAAGTCACTGTTAACTGTCATTCATATGCTTTGCCAAGACCTTGATAGATGATGTTTATTGTTTATAGATGTTCACAGATGGTAATCAGAGTTAGTATAATATCCCAAAATGTCTTCATAATAATGAAGAATGATTGAATTGTGTGCATCACAGTATTAGAGTTAAGTCTAAATAAGTAGCTATTATGTTCTGATTCCTTTATTGTTATGTCATGTGAAAGATAGATGCTAAATGTCTATTAAATGGGGCAACTAATAAAAATTTCATATTCCTTGTTTATTTTTAATAACAGAGCTTGCTGGAAGTACAAGAAACCTAACTGAGCAAGCATCTCAAGTTCTGGGAGCTGGACTTGTCTGAGATTGTATACAAATTGTATCTGATATAGATCTACATGTACTCTCTCCCATGATATTTAGCTCCCACATTATAATATAGGGTCTCCATCTTGGGGAAAGCATGATGTTTTATTTATCCTTTATAAGGAAAGATACAGTTTCAGTTTAGTGACTTCTTCAAAGCAGTGGCCACTGGCCATCATCTAAAAATCTTGAGTCAAGATGATTAGTGAAATGAACTATATAGTCCTTGCTACTGAAGCTATTGTCAAGGACATAACTGACAGTCATAATTTCTCTCCTCTACTATCCAGTTTAAATTCCCCTTACCTTTGTTGGAACTTTAGCTAGTCTGGGTTTTTTTCCCTGGTCAGGTGACCTAAGTGGTCTAATCCCTTAGTTACTTTGCCTTTCTTGAGTTACTGTTACTGCAACAGTCATTGAATACAGATGATTAAGAGATGCATACAAAATAAATGCACCTGATAAAATTGTATATTACTCACCAATTAATCAAAATAGGCAGTAGAAAAGTAATTTGGCTACACAATTATGTAGCACAATGCTAGTAGCAATTTAAATATTTATTTGAATTACTCTTGTCTATCTTAATTTCAGATTTATTTTGTATAGTTTTTTAGAACAATGGTCATTCCAAAATTCAAATTGTCTTAGCTGGGAGGAAGGATACTGCTTTCAGAAACATGCTATGGAGGAAAGAATAAGTTAAGGAACATTGTGGTGGTCTCATTATTCATGCCACCATGCCCTAGCCATGCAGGTTAGTGGAACTGACCCCAGCTTTGAGTTTGTTTCTTATTGTCCTAAGCCAGTCAGTGTAATCCCATCTGCTTTGCTCCACTGATAAACGCAGACTTAATCCAGTCTTCCTCAAGGCATTTCCTGGTAATTGTTTCAGTGATGGTTTAGCCAGAGTTTAGGATTTTTTGGATTTTTTATGGTGCTGTAAAAGTGACTCATTTCTAACTCCCAGTATATGAATGATGAAGCATGCTCCTGGCAGCTCTCTTTCAGTTGAGGGAAGGCAGCACAGCTTGAGGATGAAGCTTAAACATGGAAAAGGGCAGAATAGAGAAAATCAAAACAACTGGATCTTTGCCATGTGCCCAAAGCCTGATTACTTCTAGAATTTTCAGTTATGTAAGCCAATGAATTTCTTTTATTGTATAAACCAGCTTGAGTTGAGTTTACTTTTACTCGTAACTGACAGCATTCTCCCTGGTACAATGGGTGAAGGTACAGAGATATTTTGAGCTGTAGAGGAGCCAAGAGTATAAATGGTGACCATCCTCTATCTTATCTGTAAAATGGAAGGAAAGGTTAATCTACAGAGATTTAGGGGACTATATATAGGATTGAAGATATGAGAAAAGTAAAAAGGAATTCTAAGAGTCACTAAAGGAAATGTGTTAGGGAAACAATTTACATGGATCTCTGCTTCATAACATTTATCATTACTTGATATTATATTATATGCTTTTAATTTGTCTTTCTCATAAATTGTAAGCCTCATGATGGTGGGGATTTTGTCTGATTCATTTATTCATCGTATTTCCAGTGCCTAGAATTAGGCTTGGCATGTGGTAGAGGCTGAACAGGTATTTATACATAGGGATAAAGGAGTGAAGTTCTGAATAAATTTAAGAGCCCAGCTCAGATTGGGTAGTATGAATATATGGTAGAAAAAAATTGACCTAGTATCTTAACTCTTCCAGAAAATACTTTTTAGCTTGGGTACATCAGAGGAGAAAAGAAATTATGGAGTTTGCCCATGATTGTGGAGAGGGACCTTGCCCAGTGCCTGGAACTCAGTGAATGGTAAATATAACTTTAATGCTGCACAATGTGACACAGTGGTTACAGCAGAAGATAGGTGGTGAGGAAATCTAGTATGGCAGCCAGGGTAGTGCTGTTGACATGATTAAACACTTGGTACAAGCTGGATAGGGAAACAGTTGATTAAAGTAATTTGAAAGTAAAAAGTAAAACTACATCAAACTAATGTGATGCTGAAGTCTTGGTTTTGGAGTTCATAGTATAGTTGTGTAATTTTACTGGAGAAAACATAAGTACCACTAGATGAACTACTTAAATCTAGCCTTTTTTAGGTAAAGGTAGTAATAGCACGGCAAAATAAAGTCATAAAGAGATCACCAGAAAAAAAAAAGTCCGAAAACCCTTAGAAACATAGCTGGGCATGTGTAGGCATTGTGAGTCTTGGTGATGCAGGGGTCTGAGAGAATCTGTTATTAGGACTTATTTGAAAGGTGGAGAAAAGGAACAGAGAAAGTTCCAATTTCAACCTACATTAAAAAAACAAAATAGTGGAAAGAATTTATGAAACTGTCTGTCATGTTTAAATTTAGTTAAGTAGGCTAAAGAGGGTTCAAAACAATGGGCTACACTGTTGTAGCTGCTTATTTTTACTGGGTCTATTGGCAAAAATCTCTCATTTTTCACACTTACTTTTCAAAGACCCTGGAGTTACAGGTTTCATTTAGCAGAGTAATAGCTTTCAAATAATAATCTGGTGTCTGTCTCAGCCTCTGTTTTTCCTTTTCCCTTTGTACCCTTTCCCTCTTATTGTTTTTCTTAATTCCTTCCCCCACCTACTCCCCCTTCTCCCCACACCTTTTTTTTTTTCTTTTCTCCTATTCAGTTTTCGCTCCAGATTACAAAAGATGTCAGTTAGCTATAAAAGTCATCTCATGCATATGAAATGTGTTTGATGACCAAGTCTGAAAGTGTCACAGGGAATTATGTTCCAGGGTGGTCATCATGACCCTGCTATAACAAATTGGTTTTGAGGGTTAAGATCAACTTGAAGGGATTGAATGTAATTAGTCTCTTGGAACCTCTCAAAATTAGAAGCTACTCTGTCATTCTGGATGGTGTTATAATAGAAAAAAGACTTTGTGATTAGACAAGCCTTGTTCAAATTCTAGGTTCATTTTTTAAATTAGCTGTGTGATGTTGGATAAATAGCTTCAACTCTGTGGGTCTCAGTTTCCTTATCTGTAAAATGAGAATAATAATGAACACCTTGAAGTATTTTGTGAAGAGTAAATGAGTAACGCCTGGAAAGTGGTTAATACAGTACCTGTCACGTGGTAAACATTCAGTAAGTAGTCGCTACTCTTACCGTTCTCTTGTTCTCTTGAGTTGATGCTAGCTTCACCCGTTCTCCTACCAATGTCCAGCTTAGACCACAGAATTGGCACTGCTCTTCTGGGGTCTGAACCAGGCCTGAAGTACGCAAGTTGTGTGCTGCTGGGGCTTCCGGGCAGAGAGATGTACTTTTCTGGTAGAGAGGATTGTGGTGTCTGAATAAGTACCCTTCAGGTAAGCTTCAGGGTAGGCTTGCTATTTAGGTTGTTCCCTTTCACATTTTACTTCATTTCTTCTGAGAGCCTGACCTGTTCGTTTTTGCATGAATTGATTTTCTCAGTACAAATTTATTGAGCACTTACTTGGTGTCAGGGTTGGGTTTACAGTGGTGAGTAAGACCTAGTTCCTACTCTCCTGAGCTATAAAACACCCCCTTTGGGTAATATGGAGCTTATATATGGCTTCATGGAGCGAACTGCATTGTAGATGCACCTGCACTGCAACATGCTGACCTTTTTGGCCAGTGCCAGTGTTAATCGCTTTCTTAAGCGTTATTCCGGAATCTTCACTAACATCTTAGTTTCTTTTCCATGCCTCTTGATCACTGTCAATTTTTCATTATCAGCTTAAAATCTCTATGAATTCAGAGGGTTTAACTCCTAATCTTGAACAGTTTACACTTGCAAGTAGTGTAAGTGTAACACTTCTTGTAGAGCCAAATACCCTGTTGCAGAATATAAAGCATATATTTACAATATCACATGCAAAGAACCATACTGTTATTTAAATATGGGAAAATTTAAGACCTATGAGCTTCTTTATGCTCTCTTAATGCTCAGATATAATGGCATAGAATTGAAAGGTCATTGTAGTAGGTTTAGATGCATTTTCTCAGTTCTAGGTTACCCAAGAAATCAGGGCGCAAACTGGAAGTTGCAAGAATATGGGGCATAAGTGCATTTTGAATTAATGTCAACAAGACACTGAGTATTTTTCTTTCTTCCATGTTTTCCTTGGTGTACATTTTAAGATAAAACAGGGGTAATATTATTGATGAGATGTGTTGTTTTAGTCTTGCTGATAGCAGAACCAGTCTTTCTTTCCCTCTTTTTCTGTAGGAAAGTTATTGTGATGTCTGCAGTCGTATCTGGAGTATTTATGAGGCTCAGTTTACCTCCCCAGGTCCTTTATTTTGGATGTCAGTATTGCTAGGGGTGGGGGACAAAGCAAAGTCTTGTTACTTTTATAGGTGTAAGTGCTGTTTTGGTTATTATTAAATTGCAGGAGCACTACAGAATCTTGAAATGATTGGCAGTTTATTTGTTTTTAATACTAAAGTTTAGTTTTGAAATGGAGTTTGACCTTTCAATAAAGTTTTTTGGTTTTAGGAATTCATGGTAAATGAGAAGTGTAAAGTTTGCCTGACTTCCAAAACTCACGTTTTTCTAAATCTGCTACTACAATCCCCCCCTTCAATTTTAGGCTTACCACTAGTTTACATTCTAGATACAGTCCTTGTATAAGTCAGAGGAGCTTAATAAGAGCTGTAAAAATAATTAATTGACTAAGGTTTGTGTAAATGTTGTTCTCTGTTTCTCTGTTTTGGGCACTCTGGTATCCAAATGATTTGGTTTTCTTCATAAAACTCTACCCTAAAATATTTGGCTCCTATTGTGTATTCTCTACACCCCAGGGGATGGACTCCTGATTAGTACTGTAGTTCTGTAGTGTGGAAGTTCTTACCTTATGCTGAAGTAAGTTGAATTTCTTACTTTGAACCTGAGTCTCCCAGTGACTTACTTCCTGACATCTGTTGTTGGCCCTCACCAATACCAACTGACTTTCTTATTTGGGTTTCTGCTTTATATCACCTTTTTGTGAGCTCTCACTGCCTGATTCATCATGGCTTGGATAGTAAGATGAGTGTTTTGCTTAGCAGTATTTATACTCTGTTTCTTTTCCTTTTTGAATTTATGCCCAGAGTTTTGCCTTTCCATGTGGGCCTTCCCTGGTCTTCTCCTATATGAAATAAAAATATTCCCCTAGAGGCCATGCTTAGCATTTTGTTGAATCTCTAAAAACTTCAGTAAAAACAAATCAACAGATCCAGTAAGCAATATTTCCCTCAAGCCCTACCACAAAGCCAACTCTAAAAGTATGGTCAAGTGCTGCAGCATTTACTGAAATTCTCATGAGATGACAGAAGAGCAGTTCAATTGAATACCACAGTGCAAAACTTCTTAAAATACTCTAATCATCTTTCTTCTCTCCTTTGTTTGTCTTGCTGTCTGTCCTATGCCTCTTTCTTTTTCACAAGTTATACCCCTAACCTTTCCAGTGGGGTGTCCCTCTGTTGCCCTAAGCATTGCAGCTCTTCCCCTCAGCTGGAATACTTCACTCAGCAAAACCAGAACCAGCATAGAACTTTTTTATTTAGTGTGTTCCTTGGGAACCTTGGTATGTCCTACACCAAAAACTGCCAAGATGCCTATGATCCAGAGGTAGGTGACTTTTGCAAAAGTGTATATTATTCAGTCATTATGAGTGTGTGTCCACATGTTTGGGCATGAATGTATATGTATGTACATTTTACAAAATTGAGATTATACCACATATAGTATTTAATAACTTGCCCTTTACTTAGTGAAAATATCATGGATATATTCTCCTTCTTCAGTAGTCTTCTATTATATATTTTCAGTCATTTCAGGAATTGCACTGTATGGATGTTTCATTATTTAATATGCCATCTTGTTGGCTTGTTTAGACTGTATACATTTTTTTCCCTTGTAAGTTATTCTGCAATCTGTGCTGTTATTTCCTAAGATAAACTAATATAAATAGAATTTCTAGGTGGAAATGTATGAGCATTTTAAAAGTTTGATCCATAACATGATATTGACTTCCCAAAGTGATTATACTAATGAATGCTCTCATTTACAGTATATGAGAGCATCCATCCTCTGTACCCTCATCCACAATATGTATACTTCTTTTTTCAGTACTGTATTGGATGGGGAGGAATGGAATACAATTATTGCTTACAGGTTCAATTATTTGATTACTACTAAGGTCAAATATATTATAGAATTTGTCAAGCAGTGCAGTCACACAGAACTATACCATGTGTTTCTTTGCTCCCTTGCCAGGGCTCATCCGCTGCCGGGACTTTTCTCCTATGCTTGCCTCTTTGCTTCTCTGTAGTCTTTCAGGTGACTTGTGATCTGATTCTATACCAGTTTTTGTTTTACTTACTTTGTTTCATAGGCCTTTTTCATACTTAGCTTTTTCTTCTTTTCAGCTTCACTAGTCGACTTTATTACCTAAAACTTAAAAGATCATCTCAAAGATAATGTGAGAAAAATGAATTTTGTCCTCAGACTAAAGTTACATCAAGGACACTCATTTAAGGTTCTGAGTAAGTGGATAGACTGAGGATAAATGGGCTTTACTGGAAAGCAAGAGGCAGAGATATTGATCAAGGACCCCTGGGAACTGAGTCTGCTTTCTTCCCTACATGTGGATGTGGTCTTGCTGATGCTATTTAATGCAAGAATCAATCTTATTTGTTTTTTTTGGAGGGGGCGGTTGCAGGGAGAAACAAATTGGGGTAAAGGGATGGTTAGTGTAGTTCTTTGGGGGTAGTAAAATGGTGATGGTTTAGCAAGCACTCAGTTTCTCAGAATCAGTGCACATACTGTAGCTTTTGCTGCTGTTCCTCAGCCCACCCCAAGGGAAGCTGAACTTTGAATTCTGCTGTGCTGCATTGGGTCCTGCTCTCTGTGACCATCTTGCTTCCAATAAGATCTTATATCCCTGGCTTATTAGTCATGAATGTAATCTAACCTCATGTGGTGATTGCATGTTGCCTTTTTCTACCCACCCATAGCTTATAAGGGTTAAACATTGCATAGCAGAAATTTCATTTTAATAAAGATATGAGTAACGGATAAAATGGGAATATTTGTGTAAAGTTTAATGTATGATGTGCTTACTACGTACTTTATTTTCGATTTTATAGATGGGTTCATGTTTGTTTCATTAAAAAATTGGGCTGTACTTTCTTTTACATTTTAATTTCAGTTCATAATTTACTTACCCATATTGTTTATATCTTTCTCCCTATATGAGTCAGATAAATTAGTTATGCTGAATTAACAAAAAACTCCTAAATCACATGGCTTAACACAATACAAATTTATTTCTTACTTACTATACCTGTTCAAAGTAATTATCTTTTTAGAGAAATAAAATATTATAGATACAGGTAAAGACACATTTTTCTACCCTTTTCTCCTCCATTAATCTCTGGAGGTGACCACATGTAACTAAAGTTGGTAAAATTTATGATAAACTTTGGATTTCTACAAAAAAATTGGGATTTTGATTGGAATTCCATTGATTCATAGGTTAACTAGGAAATGATTGCTATCTTTACAGGGTTGATTCTTTCCTGAATATATCTTTCTGTGTATTTAAGTCCCCTTTTATGTCTTTGAATAAGTTATAATTATTTTCTCTATTAAGTTCTTCCACATCTTTTATTAAATTTTGTTCATAGGTACCTTATGTATTTTGATGGGGTTTTAAGAAGAGTCTGTGCAGATTCTGTGTATTGGCTAATCTAGTAGCAATTTTTAACTTCCTCTGCAGCTTGAGGTGGCTGTATGACCTAGTTCTGGTCAATGACACAGGAAGTCTTTTGAAGGATGATTATTAGGAACTTTTTTTTTCTGGCAAAAGACAGGTGTGTTACTGATGATATCTTTTCCCTGTCCTCCCTGCTTGTGATGCAGGTGTGAAGACATGGTGCTTAGAGCTACTATTCTGTGAATAAGAAATGACAAAACATAAGTATAAAAAACATGGCAATCGGATGGAAAAAGCCCTCAGGCACTCACTGACTTGTAGAGCAACTGAATCAAGTGACTGCTTATCTCCAGGTTTCTTGCCATGTGAGAAAAATAAACCTTTCTTTGTTTATGTAACTATAATTTTTTTCTGTTACTTTCAAACAAAACCACTTCTGACATAGTAGCTATTTTGGTACTAAATATTTTAATTGTTTGTTGCTATTTAGAGTAAAATTAATTACTGTTTCCTGATCTTGTATTTAGCAATCTTCTTAAACTTTATTATTATTTCTAATAGGTTTCTGTCAATTCTCTTGAATTTTTAATGTACCCAACCATGTATTATGAAGTATGATGGTGTTTATAGGGACAGGCGGGACAGGAAAGCAGGAAGTAGGAACTAAAAATGGTTTTTCATTTCTTATTGGCCATATTAAAGCTGTCTGACTTCTGTCGAACTATAATCAATTTCATGCAAGATATAAAAATTTTTGACTTTGTTATTATTCCCATATAAACACGCAACAGATTCTAGTGGTGAAACAGTTCTGTAATTTTGAAAGTTTGTTACATCTATTAATAGTTTATCACTAGAAGTATCTGACTTTAAATAAACAATCAAGACACTATTAACTCAATTATTGTCCAAAGTTTTAAAAGGAACTTTCCTCAAACTCTTGAACAAATGATGTGGGTCATACTTTCCAGATTCTTAAAATCCAGATATACTGGGAGTATGGGTTTGCCCATAAAAGTAAAGGGCAGATGGTTGAAGAAAACTGTATGAGGTGTGGAATTGTGGCTACTAGTTACCAAAGAACTCACTTTACTTTCTATTGTTCAATATGCTGGATTTAATAGACCATAGAGAGGACTGAACAGAGTTATAGAGTTAGATTTATTTGAAATACATTTACAAATGGTTAAAGGACAAATGTGAATTTTACTTTTTGGATACCCTATTTTGATCTTAAAGTTTAGAGACTATCTATAGTTCTGTTTTAATTATAACTTTACTTTTATGTCTCTAAACTTTGTGTAAACCCACCTAAGTTAGAGTCAGAAGGTTTGTTTATTATAAACAGTGATGATGTTTTAAGGGAAGACTTGTTTTGTGGAAATATGAATGTTAAAGCACTCTGATTTAAAGCATATCTTTTATGGCACTTCACTGTAACACCTTTTCCTAACTTAGGTTTTTACTGGTAGTTAAAGGTCTGCATACTTGAAGCTCTCTGTGTCTGGTTAGAAATTGTTGTTCTTTCACACTTGATTCTCAAGTATGGTGGAGCACTTCAGAGACCTTTAATTTCTCCCAGCCTGACACTGTTGCTACTGCTTCCCTTCTACTAAGGATGATTAAGCATTTCTACTGTTACTTTGACTCTCTCCACCTTGAATATCATGAATATATCATTTTCTCAGTTCTTATTTTTTCTTTAGATTTCTGCAGAAGTTTATAATATTGAAACTCCAGGTCCTGTCGTTTAATCACTCTCCTACTTGCTTTTATGACTTTAAGCTATGCTATCTTCCCTTTTATCTCTTGAACTATTCCTTTATTTCTGTTGCTTTTTATACTTTCTTCTCTCCTACTCTACCTATGATTATAGTCCTTTGGCCTACTTTGCTTTTCTCATTATATAATTTCTTGCATAGATAATTATTGATCTTTTTTGGTTCAATTATTCTACTCTTGACTGAATCTATATATCTTTAAGGTTGACTTTTCACATGAGCTTCACTTACTTATGCCCAGTTTCTTCCAGGATGCTTACACTTGTATAGTTTCCTATAACTAGTCTAAAATTTATTTCATTGCTCACCTCACCTAAGCTATATGTATGTCTCCTACATGTTACCATCATTTTTCTGGTCACTAAGGCTTGAAACAATTTCATCTTGATATATCCCTCTTCTTGGTATTTTTATATACTCTACTAAATTTTATAAATTGTCCTTTGAAATATCTACTTCACACTTCTCTTTATTTCAGTTCTCTGTGCCACAGGCCCATCTAGCCTTTGATCTCTTTGTATCTGGATTTCTGTATTGATCTCTTGGATCTTTCTTGGGTCATTCTTTCATAAAAAATGCTGTACATTCTGGTTATGTTAATCACTTATAGAAATGCTTTTTCTGTTACTCTCCTACTCAATAATTTCTTTACAAAATACATTCAATTATCTGACCTTGGGAATAAAGATCAGTGAGTTTGAATATGTAACAATAGAAATGACCCAAAAGGAAGATTAGAGAAATACAATATGCAGAGCTTCAGTGAGCTGTGGATAATACCAAACAGTTTTACATATGTATAACTGGAGTCCCAAGAAGAGAGGAGAGACAGGAATCACAAAGGACATTTTGAGAAAAATGACCTAAAATTTCATGGCCGTATTAATTTAGACTCAGAGCACGGAATATTACTAGGGATAATGTAGATTTTCATTTCATAATGACAAAAGGATCAACTCTTCAAGTAGACTTTACAGTTCAAAGTAAATATCTGTATACCTAATAAAAGTGCTTGAAAATACATAAAGAAAGAAATGATAATTGATTAAAAGAGAAAATAGACAAATCCACAGTTATAGTCAAATATGTTGATTATTCTCTCTTACTAATGTATAGAACAAGTAGACAGAAAATCAGTAAGGGTATAGAAAACTTGAAACATATTAATAACCAACTTGATGTAATTGACATTATAAAGCATCCTGCCTAATGACAACAGAATATGTATTTTTTTCAATATACACAGAACATTTATGAAGATAGATCATATTCTGGGCTATACAGGATGTCTCAAATTTTAAATATGTTCTCTCATCATAATAGAATTAAACTAGAAATGAATACCAGGAAGATATCTATTATATCTCCAAATATTGATATTTATCAGTCAAATAGTACAGAGCTAAATAACTCATGAGCCCAGAAAGAAAGGACATGTATTAGAAAATATTTTGAAATGAATTGAAATTACAACCTACCAGAATTTGTTGGAAGAAGTTATAACATTGCTTAAAAGGAAATGTATGCCTTTAAATATTTGTTTTGGAAAAAAGAGGTCCTGAAATCAATGATTTAAACTTCCACCTTAAAAAGAAAACTGGAAATACAAGACAAATTAAACACAAAGTAAGGGGCAAAATAATTATGAAAAGAGCAAAACTCAATGAAATATAAAACAAACTGTAGAGAATGTTAATAAACCAAATGTTGTTAATAAAATGTTAATGTAATAAAATGGATAATTCTCTAGTCAGACTGATCAGTTAAAAAAAAAAAAAGAGAGACACAAATTACCAATATCAGGAGTGTAAGAGGAGGCATCCCAATACTAGAGGCATTAAATGATAAGAAAGTGATGTTATCCATCCAACTTTATGCAATGCATTCTACAACTTAGAGATGAAATAGGCAAATTTCTTGCAAGAACAATATGGAAAAGAAGATCAAAGTTGGAGGACTTATGCCACCTGTTTTAAAGACTTAGCTATAAAGCTGTAGTAATTAAAACAGTGTAAGTTATTAGTGTAAGGACAGACCTGTGGATAAATGGAACAGAATGGACAGTCCACAAATAAACCCACATTTATATGGCTAATTAGTTTTCAACAAATATGCCAAGGTGATTTAATGAGGGAAAGAATATTATACCTAAAAATGGTGCTAAAATGATTTGATATGCATTTGCAAAACTCAAACCTTTATATGACCTTTACTTCAAAATTAAAAAAATAATTTTTATTCAAACTGGATCAGAGACCTAAATATAGATGAAATAAAACTGTAAACTTTCTAGAAGAAACCATAGGAGAAAGTCTTTGTGACAATATTAGGAAAAGATTTTTCTTGAGAGCTCACAAAATGAGACTTTGGTAAATTAGATTTCTTTAAAATAAATAAAAAACTTTGCTTATTCAAAAGACACTGCTAAGACAAGCCTCTTAGATAGCCTTATCCACCAGAAGGCAGACAGCAGAAGCAAGAAGAACTACAGTCCCGCAGCCTGTGGAACAAAAACCATTCACAGAAAGACAGACAAGATGAAAAGGCAGAGGGCTATGTACCAGATGAAGGAACAAGATAAAACCGCAGAAAAACAGCTAAATGAAGTGGAGATAGGCAACCTTCCAGAAAAAGAATTCAGAATAATGATAGTGAAGATGATCCAGGACCTCGGAAAAAGAATGGAGGCAAAGATTGAGAAGATGCAAGAAATGTTTAACAAAGACCTAGAAGAATTAAAGAACAAACAAACAGAGATGAACAATACAATAACTGAAATGAAAACTACACTAGAAGGAATCAATAGCAGAATAACTGAGGCAGAAGAACAGATAAGTGACCTGGAAGACAGAATGGTGGAATTCACTGCTGTGGAACAGAATAAAGAAAAAAGAATGAAAAGAAATGAAGAGACCTAAGAGACCTCTGGGACAACATTAAATGCAACAACATTCACATTATATGGATACCAGAAGGAGAAGAGAGAGAGAAAGGACCAGAGAAAATATTTGAGGAGATTATAGTTGAAAACTTCCCTAACCTGGGAAAGGAAATAGCCACCCAAGTCCAGGAAGCACAGCGAGTCCCATACAGGATAAACTCAAGGAGAAACATGCCGAGACACATAGTAATCAAACTGGCAAAAATTAAAGACAAAGAAAAATTATTGAAAGCAGCAAGGGAAAAACGACAAATAACATACAAGGGAACTCCCATAAGGTTAACAGCTGATTTCTCAGCAGAAACTCTACAAGCCAGAAGGGAGTGGCATGATATACTTAAAGTGATGAAAGGGAAGAACGTGCAACCAAGATTACTCTACCCGGCAAGGATCTCATTCAGATTTGATGGAGAAATCAAAAGCTTTACAGACAAGCAAAAGCTAAGAGAATTCGGCACCACCAAACCAGCTCTACAACAAATGCTAAAGGAACTTCTCTAAGTGGGAAACACAAGAGAAGAAAAGGACCTACAAAAACAAACCCAAAACAATTAAAAAAATGGTCATAGGAACATACATATTGATAATTACCTTAAACGTGAATGGATTAAATGCTCCAACCAAAAGACATGGGCTTGATGAATGGATAGAAAAACAAGACCCATCTATATGCTGTCTACAAGAGACCCACTTCAGACCTAGGGACACATACAGACTGAAAGTGAGGGGATGGAAAAAGATATTCCATGCAAATGGAAATCAAAAGAAAGCTGGAGTAGCAATACTCATATCAGATAAAATAGACTTTAAAATAAAGAATGTTACAAGAGACAAGGAAGGGCACTACATAATGATCAATCCAGGAAGAAGATATAGCAATTATAAATATATATGCACCCAACGTAGGAGCACCTCAATACATAAGGTAACTGCTAACAGCTATAAAAGAGGAAATCAGCAGTAACACAGTAATAGTGGGGGACTTTAACACCTCACTTACACCAATGGACAGATCATGCAAAATGAAAATTAATAAGGAAACAGAAGCTTTAAATGACAAAATAGAGCAGATAGATTTAATTGATATTTATAGTACATTCCATCCAGAAACAGCAGATTACACGTTCTTCTCAAGTGCATATGGAACATTCTCCAGGATAGATCACATTTGGGTCGAAAATCAAGCCTCAGTAAATTTAAGAAAATTGAAGTCATATCAAGCATCTTTTCTGACCACAACGCTATGAGATTAGAAATCAGTTACAGGGAAAAAAACATAAAAAACACAAACACATGGAGGCTAAACAATATGTTACTAAATAACCAAGATATCACTGAAGAAATCAAAGAGGAAATCAAAAAATACTTAGAGACAAATGACAATGAAAACACGACGATCCAAAACCTATGGGATGCAGCAAAAGCAGTTGTAAGAGAGAAGTTTATAGCTATACAAGCCTACCTCAAGAAACAAGAAAAATTTCAAATAAACAATCTAACCTTACACCTAAAGGAACTAGAGAAAGAAGAACAAACAAAACCCAAAGTTAGCAGAAGGAAAGAAATCATAAAGATCAGAGCAGAAATAAATGAAATAGAAACAAAACAGTAGCAGAGATCAATAAAACTAAAAGCTGGTTCTTTGAGAAGATAAACAAAATTGATAAACCATTAGCCAGACTCATCAAGAAAAAGAGGGAGAGGACTCAAATCAACAAAATTAGAAATGAAAAAGGAGAAGTTACAACAGACACCACAGAAATACAAACCAGTCTAAGAGACTACTACAAGCAACTCTATGCCAATAAAATGGACAACCTGGAAGAAATGGACAAATTTTTAGAAAGGTATAACCTTCCAAGACTGGACCAGGAAGAAATAGAAAATATGAACAGACCAATCACAAGTAATGAAATTGAAACTGTGATTAAAAATCTTCCAACAAACAAAAGTCCAGGACCAGATGGCTTCACAGGTGAATTCTATCAAACATTTAGAGAAGAGCTAACACCCATCTTTCTCAAACTCTTCCAAAAAATTGCAGAGGAAGGAAAACTCCCAAACTCATTCTATGAGGCCACCATCACCCTGATACCAAAACCAGACAAAGATAACTACAAAAAAAGAAAATTACAGACCAATATCATTGATGAATATAGATGCAAGAATCCTCAACAAAATAGTAGCAAACAGAATCCAACAACACATTAAAAGGATCATACACCATGATCAAGTGGGATTTATCCCAGGGATGCAAGGATTCTTCAATATATGCAAATCAATCAATGTGATACACCATATTAACAAATGGAAGAAGAAAAACCATATGATCATCTCAATAGATGCAGAAAAAGCTTTTGACAAAATTCAACACCCGTTTATGATAAAAACTCTCCAGAAAGTGGGCATAGAGAGAACCTACCTCAACATAATAAAGGCCATATGTGACAAACCCACAGCAAACATCATTCTCAATGGTGAAAAACTGAAAGCATTTCCTCTAAGATCAGGAACAAGACAAGGATGACCACTGTCACCACTATTATTCAACATAGTTTTGGAAGTCCTAGCCATGGCAATCAGAGAAGAAAAAGAAATAAAAGGAATACAAATTGGAAAAGAAGAAGTAAAGCTGTCACTGTTTGCAGATGACATGATACTGTACATAGAGAATTCTCAAGATGCCACCAGAAAACTACTAGAGCTAATCAATGAATTTGGTAAAGTAGCAGGATACAAAATGCACAGAAATCTCTTGCATTCCTATACAGTAATGAGGAAAAATCTGAAAGAGAAACTAAGGAAACACTCCCATTTACCACTGCAACAAAAATAATAAAATACCTAGGAATAAACCTACCTAGGGAGACAAAAGACCTGTATGCAGAAAACTATAAGACACTTATGAAAGAAATTAAAAATGATACCAACAGATGGAGAGATATACCATGCTCTTGCATAGGAAGAATCAACATTGTGAAAATGACTATACTACCCAAAGCAATCTACAGATTCAATGCAATCCCTATCAAATTACCAATGGCATTTTTTATGGAACGAGAACAAAAAATCTTAAAATTTGTATGGAGACACAAAAGACCCCGAATAGCCAAAGCAATCTTGAGGGAAAAAAACGGAGCTGGAGGAATCAGACTCCCTGACTTAAGAATATACAACAAAGCTACAGTAATCAAGACAATATGGTACTGGCACAAAAACAGAAACATACATCAATGGAACAAGATAGAAAGCCCAGAGATAAACCCACACACCTATGTTCAACTAATCTATGACAAAGGAGGCAAGTATATACAATGGAGAAAAGACAGTCTCTTCAGTAAATGGTGCTGGGAAAACTGGACAGCTACATGTAAAAGAATGAAATTAGAACACTCCCTAAAACCATACACAAAAATAAACTCAAAATGGATTTGAGACCTAAATGTAAGACCAGACACTATAAAACTCTTATAGGAAACGTAGGAAGAACACTCTTTGACATAAATCACAGCAAGATCTTTTTTGATGCACCTCCTAGAATAATGGAAATAAAAACAAAAATAAACAAATGGGACCTAATGAAACTTCAAAGCTTCTGCACAGCAAAGGAAACCATAAACAATACGAAAAGAGAACCTTCAGAATGGGAGAAAATATTTGCAAATGAAGCAACTGACAAAGGATTAATCTCCAAAATTTATAAGCAGCTCATGCAGCTCAATATCAAAAACAAACACCCCAATCCAAAAATGGGCAGAAGACCTAAATAGACATTTCTCCAAAGAAGACATACAGATACCCAAGAAGCACATGAAAAGCTTCTCAACATCACTAATTATTAGAGAAATGCAAATCAAAACTACAATGAGGTATCATCTCACACCAGTTAGAATGGGCATCATCAGAAAATCTACAAACAACAAATGCCGGAGAGGGTGTGGAGAAAAGGGAACCCTTTTGCACTGTTGGTGGGAATGTAAATTGATATAGCCACTCTGGAGAACAGTATGGAGGTTCCTTAAAAAACTAAAAATAGAATTACCATATGATCCAGCAATCCCACTACTTGGCATATACCCCGAGAAAACCATAATTCAAAAAGACACATTCACCCCAGTGTTCATTGCAACACTATTTACAATAGCCAGGTCATGGAAGCAACCTAAATGCCCATCAACAGACGAATGGATAAAGAAGTAGTGGTACATATATACAATGGAATATTACTCAGCCCTAAAAAGGAATGAAATTGGCTCATTTGTTGAGACGTGGATGGATCTAGAGACTGTCATACAGAGTGAAATAAGTCAGAAAGAGAAAAACAAATATCGTATATTAATGCATATATGTGGAACCTAGAAAAATGGTACAGATGAACTGGTTTGGAGGGCAGAAATTGAGACACAGATGTAGAGAACAAAAGTATGGGCACCAAGGGGGGAAAGTGGCTGGGGGGTGGGGGTGGCAGTGTGATGAATTGGGCAATTGGGATTGACATGTACACACTGATGTGTATAAAATTGATGACTAATAAGAACCTGCTGTATAAAAAAAAGAAAAACAAGAAACAAAAAAACAAAAGACACTGTTAAGAAAATGAAAATGTAAGCCATATACTTGGGAGAAAATAGTCACAATACATATATCTCAGAATGGACTTGAAACATAATATGTTAAAACTTTTTCAATTCAAGAAGACAAAAAACTTTTATATATAAATGGGCAAATATTTGGACAGACACTTTACCAAAAAGCTATCTCAGTGGCAATTATGCAATAGAAATATGCTCAATATAATTAGTTATAAGAGAAATATGAGACTGCAATTAAATGTCATTATCTACTCCCTAGAATGACTAAAATTAGAATGGCTATAGTTATATGATCTAATATCTTTCCTAGATATTTACCTCAGAGAAATCAAAATATATGTCAGTACAAAAGCTCTTCTGTGAACATCTGTAGCTACTTTATTTATAATATCCCCAAACTGGAAATAATTCAAATATCAGTCAGCTGGTGAATGGATATACAAATTGTGATATAACTACACAATGGAATACTACTCAACAATTCAACAATTAAATGAAAAAAATCAGTGATACACACAACAACAAAATTTCAAAAATATTCTGCTGTGTGATAGAAGACAGGTGCAAAAGACTAGGCAACGTGTGACTTTATATGACATTTTATAAAGGAAAAACTATAGTGACATTGAAAAGATTGGGGTAGCCAGGTGAAGAGCCAGTGGGAAGGGGATCTAACTGCAAAGAGGCATGAGGAAATGTTTTTGAGGTGATGGAAAAGTCCTGTATCTTGATTTTGGTGGCTATTATATGACCATATACATTTGTCAAATCACTGAATTATGCCCTTAAACTTAGTGAATTTTATTGTATAGAAATTATAGTTCAATAAAATTCATTAAAAATACTGAGTAGAGGGTGTTTCCATAGTATGTTTCTTTGAGACAGTATTTTTGAAAACATGTCAAAGAGTATTAAAATGCTTGTCCATGTAAAGTTTGACATCTTACTATACTGATCCAATAGTATTTGATTGTCTTATGGCAGTGATATAGTTTCTATAGAGACTATATGACTATATAACACTCTAATCAACTAGATTCTTTTATTTAGGCAGCACAAAGTCCCAGACCAGAGAAAGCTTAAAGAGGATAGTGACGAAAATGAAGACATTTTACGAATCAGCTCAACTGAGAGGCCATAGGTCACTATTTAGATATGACAACTAGAAAAAAAATTCTTGTGTCAATAATCAGAAACACGTTCGTTTTTTGAAATATCTGTGCCAAACCCCTAAGAAATATTAGGAGAGACAAGCATAATGAAGGTCATGGAGCCTCTGCAAGATATGAAATCCCAATATGAGTTGGTCATCTAGTCTTGAGAGGAAACTCTTGAGATGGATTGACAAGGAAATCTGATGTGAAGCTTTAGTTTAAAAATCTTGGTGAGGAAGCTGGAGAGAAAGCTATCATAAGAAAGAGGACTGTCATCTTTCTTTATTCCATACTACCAGCTATATCCAAGTTTCCAGCCACAGTGTCTTAGGCTAAAACAATTGCTGGCAACCCCATTTTTCTTTGCTGATGTCACTTGCAAAGAAAGTCACTTGCAGTTTATTTGTGTGGGTATATTTTTCCCTTTCCCTTGGCATTTTTGAGTTTTACATTATTAGATTCTACCCCTCATTGTGAACTGCTTAGTGGTTTATTAGGGACAAGTGTGGCCACTGCCTCTGGACGATGCCAGAGTGGTATATATAAACCATGATGAGGTTTTAGCCGACAGTGGATGGTATGTTGGCTTTGGCCTTGAGTTCTTGAGGGATCATGATTTAAAAAGTTGTTCAGGGAGACATATTGCTCTTTTTAGGTTGCCAACTTTGTGGCTTTCTTGTAGAGTTGGACTAGTTTTCATCAACAGCTGTGGTTAATTTTCAGGAGCTAGGAGTAGCCATTTTAGAGGCGAATCTTCCCCTGTCTTTGAATGGTGAATGAAGTTTTTGACTCTTTGGTCGCTGTGGTGTGTGCTTTTTTAATTTCCTTAACTGAGGACTGATTAAAAGTGATTGGCTTGGATTTTGTGTAAGCTAAGCAGAGACCTAGGGGACGTTCAGTGACACTTCATGTAACCAAAGAGGATTCTCACATTAATGGTTGGGAAGAGGCAATTCGGGTGAGATGCAGAGACAAGAAAGGATAATAATAGGTTGATGTTTAGCTGTTATTTACCATAGCTGTGGATGTGGGTTTTAAAGTGTACATGACACAATTCCTTATATATGAGGAGTAAAGTGGCTGATTTGATTTCTCATTTATTTTAGGTACAATTTACATGCAATAAATTATGTCTGTAAATTTTACTGAGTGCACAGTTTGTGAGTTTTGACAAACACAGTCATATAAGCACCACTGTAATCAAGATACAGAACTGTTCCAGTACCTCCCCAAATTTTCCTGTTCCCCATTGTAGTTAACTCTTCCTCTGATTTTAATATTTGCCTTTTCCAGAAAGTCATATAAATTCAATCACATAGTATATAGATTTTTGAGTTGGCTTCTTTCACTTAGCATAATGCGTTTGAGATTCATTCATGTTGTTGCATATGTCAATAATTAATTCATTTATATTGGTGAATGATATCCCACTGTATAGATGTGTCACAGTTTCTTCACCAGTTGAAGGATATTTGGGTTATTTCTAGATTTTAGAGACTATGAATAAAGCTGCTGTAAACACCAATGTGGTGGTTACTTTTAGGTGTCAATTTGGCTGGGCAACAAAGTGTCCAGATATTTGGTCAAACATTATTCTGGATATTTCTGTGAGGGCGATTTTGGATGAGATTAACATTGAAAATCAGTGGGCTTTGAGTAAAACATCACTCTCCATAATATAGGTGGGCCTCATCTAAACACTTGAAGGTCCAAATAGAACAAAAAGGCTGGCCTACAACCTTACCCCTCCTCCCGCCCCCCCCAAGAGAGAATTCTCTGGTATACTGCCTTTGGACCTTATTTGCAACATTGGCTCTTCCCTGGTTCTAAATCAGATGACCTTTGGACTCAAACTGGAATATCGTCTCTAACCCGCTGGCCTACACTGCAGATTTTGGACTTGCTAACTTCTATAATTACATGACCAATCCCTTATAATAAATCTCTTTGTGTATATATATATATGTGTGTGTGTGTGTGTGTGTGTATACACACACACACACACATTCTGTTGCTTCTGTTTCTCTGGAGAACCCTAACACAACCCACATACAAGTTTCATGTGAACACAAATTTTCATTTCACTTGGAGTAGCATTGCTGAATCGCATGGTAAAGGCATGTTTAACTTTATAAGAAACTGGCAGACTGCTTTCATAAGTGGCTATACTATTTTGCATTCCTACCAGCAATACATGAGAGTTACCATTGCTCTGTATCCTTTCAAACGCTTGGTATTTTCAACATTTTATTTAAAAAACTTTAGTCATTCTAAATTGGGGTGTAGTAATATCTTATTGTTTTATATTTTTGAGTAATGGTATGTTGAACTTGGAGCTGGTCTGGGAGAGCCCTGTCATTATTTTCTTGTTGTCTCGATATCTCATACTGACGCCCTGGTCAAGGTAAGGATGAAATCACTAAATAATAATATATAAGTTGCTGTTCTAAACCTAATACTCCCCTGGAGTGGTTTTAAAGTATGTTCATGGGTTATTTAATATGCCTTCTTTCAGGAGATAAAGCTTAATTCTCCCCTTCCCCCCCCCCCCCCCCACAAAAAGAGTAGGTTGTCCTTATCGGTTCACTTTTAATGAACAGCATATATAACTTTCAAAACTAATAAAAGGCTCCCTCCTTGCTTCCCTTTCTCTGGGATTACTCCCTCTGGGGAAAGCCAGTCAGCTGCCACATTGTGAAGACACTCAAGAAACCTTATATGGTGGCCCTTGTAGGGAGGAACTGAGGACTAGTAAGGAACTTGTTCTGAGAACTAGTAAGGAACTGTGTTAGTCTTAACTTCTTGCTAAGACTCATGCAAATGAGCCATCTTGGAAGTGGATCCTTCAGGCCCAGTCAAGGCTTCAGATTACTGCATCCTCAGCCAACATCTGGAGTGCAACCTCCTGAGAGACCCTGGGCCGGATCCACCCAGCTAAGCTGCTCCTGAATAACTGATCCATAGAGACTATGAGATGATAAATGTTTGCTGTTTAAGCTACTAAGTAATGGGGTAATTTGTTACACAGCAATAGATAGCTAATACAGATTAATACAGATTTTGGTACTGGGATTTGGGGTGCTATTATAACAAATACATAAAAATGTGGATATGGCTTTAGAATCATGCAGTGAGCAGAAGGTGGAGGGACTTTGTTATTAATTATTCTGGCAGAGTCTCAGGAACTCCCCCAAATTACTGCTCTTGTATTTTAGCTTTGGTATAAAAATAGGCTCTACCTGATTTTAGTTTCTTTTAAATAGATTTTACAATGACTGACTCAAATTATGTACAGAGGATCATTTGTTTTAGGACTTTAAAAATGTCATACAGTTAACAAGTAAAATCATAAATCATGAAACACTCTTATCCAATTTCTTAAATATCTCCCTTTTTAGTGATTACTGAACAGTAGGAAGTCCTTGTCTCAATTTTTGTTTTAAATTTTAATCGCAGTATGAGGTTTTAAAATAAAAAGTTTGGATGGAAATAACTGATTATCTGGTTCCAAAGGACATTTCCAAAAGAGATCTCTTGGGTATAATCCATGCACCTAAGTCTCACAGAGTAGGAGATTTACCACTTAAGGAGTTTAGTATCATTGGTGGACATTTTACATGTACATTCTTTAAGCCTCAAATTTAATTTCTTTGGCAATCCAAGCTATTCTTTGTACAGGAGAAGCCAGATTCTCTGCTCTACTAATATATCATACCTGCCTTCTGTCAATTCCACAGTGCTACATAAATTGCTGAGTTCTGCTTTTTTGGCTTTTTCCTGGCCAAGGTGTGAAGAGGCCCAGGAGAGAGGAGAGTAAATCAGAATGTGTATACTGTCTTTTCCTCTCAATAACTAGGTCTGACTTAATCCTTGGCAGAGCTGAAGCACCCTGTTTGCCATGGTCGAGTCTTATTTCTTTCTGTTCTGGGGGTTGTGATGCATATATTTAAACTTATATTGAGTCATTAATATCCAGAATTGACAAGGAAAGGGAGAAAAGTACTATTGAGCAGCTACCAGGTACCATTTATGTCACACAATAGCTTAAATGTATATTGGATTGGCTGGCACAGTTTTGCCAAAATTGTGTTGTTAAGTATTGATCGGGATCAGTCCAGCTATAACTATCAGCATGTCTCAACTCAACTTGGAAGAAACTGTTGAGGGTCATTCTCATGGAATATATGAAACTGATCCTTCGTATTTAGATAGAAAATCTGGCTTGTTTCCTATAAACTTTCTGCCAGGTCATGGTACACGATATTCAGTACAGTTTGAATATTAGCCCTGGACCCCTGGCAGTCCATTGAGGTAGGCATCCAAGGCATATTTGCTAGAACCGAACTCTGCTTTTGTGGGAAGTCAGGTACATTGTTCCTTTATTGTCATGAATTCACTGTCACTTAATGACTTTTTCCAGTGATGGGTTCATAAGTGGTGAGAATACCTGGCACAAATTAAGCCCGTATGTATATGTGTGAAATATTCTGTTAGTTGTGCCATTATATAGTGTACTGGTTTGGTTTTCCAGGAAGTATACTTCAAGATGGACTTAGGAGTGCAGAAGGTTTATTTGGGTTTAACACCTGTGAAAGGAAAAGGAAGGAAGCAGGATTGGGCAGGGGTGAGTCATCAGACTGTAATACAGACCTGTTAAGTTTCTGCCAGCCCATTGGGGAGCTGTATCACAAAAATCATCATCTGGAGTAATTCTGCATTAGGCTGAAATGCCTAGGCCCTTGTACCACAGTCTTTATCAGTCATTAGGGGCCACCTTGAGAAGAATGTGACCTTGGTTCCCTTGGTTCTAAAGCTGAGGCAGACCCTGAAGAGCTAACTGCTGAAAGCTGTCAGCTGACAACATTTTTTCTTTTTGCTGCAGGACATGGAGTGCTTTCTCAAAGAGGGATCTGAATAGCACATCTCCATATCTGCTACATGTAGCTAAAGGCAGATCTTGTTTTGGCTGTTTACTGTGCCATCCTTACTTCAGTTAGGTCACAGAGATATAGCTATAATCTGTGCATAGATTTAGAGATATAGTAAAGCCTTTCTTTTCTGAAAGTTTATTAATAAAAGTAAAAGTCAAAGTGGAAAATGATAAAATGTTAAAAATAATGCATATCTAATTTAACTTAATGTTATTTTATCTTTTATGTAGAGACATGTCTTTTATGTAGGGACAAAACCTTTTCTTTGAGTATGAGTCTTCTGATTAGAATTCCACTTTATCTTTCATGCATAGGGAATACCAATAAAACATGATACTGAATTTGCAGTTTTGTTTTCTTAAAGCAGAGCACAACCTTATACACTGTGAAACAATCTGAGTACAGGATTCCCTAGATTTTTATGATTTTTCCACCAGTATTTCATAGTTATTTTTGTACCAGTTTAATTCAATAGTGTTTTTAAATGATTCACCTTAATTTAGACTTTTCAAGTCATCTGACCTAATTTTTATTTTAACTTCCTCTCCTTTTGCACTAATTTTTACTCAGCTTAGATTATATTTAATGAAAGTCATTGCATAAGAATAAATAGATTTGACTTTGGTGTGTGTATGACTTAATAGATGAGAACAGAAGTATTCAGGCTTCCTAGAGAGGGGTATAGTAGCTCTAAGGCTTCAGTTAGTGGTGAACATTGGCCAGTGTCTTTTGTAAAGGGGAAAGAAAGTGTCATTTAATCAAGCAAATAAAATGAGAGCTTTTTATATTTATAGCTGTATCTCCAACTACTTCTGTAATTATAGCTTATATCTGTTAAAGGACATTCAAGAACAATAAATATTTTGTTGCTAGAGAGGGATATGGGCCCAAATCACTACCTAATGTCTTACTTTGGTGAACTGGGCTGGACTGTGAGAGAGTCTCAGCATGCCTTTTGACCTATTAGTGTAAAGCCTGGACTAGGGTAGCAGTAATATTCTTTTTCCCTCTAGGCCCTGTTCTGTTTCCATTGACCATCCAAGGGCCTCCCTCTAAGTCAGTGTCTTCCCTAGGATCCTTTCACAATACCAGCTGCCTGAGATAAAGGGAGCCAAGAGAGAACTTTGGTAAAGAGATAAGAGTTCAAAGAGAAGAAGGCCTTTGTCCCAAATCAGTTCTATTTATAATCACTTTACTCCTCTATCTAAAAGCTCCATCCTCAACTTCATGTCCTTGAAAGAGTCTATTTTTCCCCTGACTTTGGAATTGAAGAGAGGAAACCTTGAGAGCCCCTGAAGATTAGCACGTGCCATGAACATCATTTTTATATTCATTTTTAAAAGGTTAATAGAAACGGACCTTTCTTCCATTAATTTTTATGGATGGCTTGACTCTGGGCTCTTTGAATAATGTTTGCAAACATCTGGCTGGAACATCCCATCAACCTGGAATAACTATACCTAGCATCCTAGTTTTTGTACTTAGGAGAAAGAACTATGGAAAGCAGGTAGCTAATCATATGATTCAAGATCTCTGGATGATGATTAGTTAAGCTGAAAACCCTGATAAGAGTCTATAAAGTCCTGCTTCAATTAAAGATGAAGCAGACATAAAAGCTGCTATGGCCTGATGCCCCGTATCTGTCCCAGAATTGATTTCATTGAAGAGATATATTCTCAGTGCCAAGATATTTCAACAGCTTTCACTGTTTCTCCTCATTTTGTAGGCACTGAAATTTACATTTTCTCTTAATTTACAAATAGGTGATGAGACTGTTGGGGGACTTTTGGTATCAAATAGAATATTGTAGCAGGAAAGGGAGAGTAGTTGATGTTTTTAAAAAGGAAATTTTCCTAACATTTTCATTCCTAACCCTTAAACTGATATTTAAATAAAACATGGTGATAGTTATGATTAGGTGTAAAGACTTTACATTAATATTATTACATTGTTAGAATGATCATCTGTTGTACAAAGCTCCCGTACTTATGTTTAGCTGTGACAATTGAAGACATTTAAGTAAGAATGCAATTATGTAGTCAGAGCAATTCCTAGGGTCTACATGTGTGTGCCTGATGGACACAGGTGTTCTTTGGGTAGGAAAGAGAAGAATGGAGAGTTTATTAAGGTTGCTGTTGTGTTAATCATGGTACTTGCTGTAGTTTCTTTTTTTTTTTTTTAATTTTATTTATTTATTTATTTATTTATTTATTTTATTTTTGGCTGTGTTGGGTCTTCGTTTCTGTGTGAGGGCTTTCTCTAGTTGTGGCAAGCGGGGGCCACTCTTCAATCACGGTGCGCGGGCCTCTCACTGTCGCGGCCTCTCTTGTTGCGGAGCACAGGCTCCAGAAGCGCAAGCTCAGTAGTTGTGGCTCACGGGCCTAGTTGCTCCGCGGCATGTGGGATCTTCCCAGACCAGGGCTCGAACCCGTGTTCCCTGCATTGGCAGGCAGATTCTCAACCACTGCGCCACCAGGGAAGCCCCGTTGCTGTAGTTTCTTTTGAAAGAGGTTAAGGAAATTGATCAGCAGTTTAAACCAATCCATAGCTTGGGGCTTTTTGATAAGATTCACTCTTTAAAGAGGGGAAGATTTTTTTTCTATGAATTAAGAGATAAGTGTTACATAAACCACAGTTAATCCGGTACATGGTTTTTGTTTTGTCAGGGATAAAAGACTGTTGTTAACAAAGAAAGCAAAAGCTTATATTTGGAGAAAAGGGCCAGGAGCCATGCATGGCCTGTTACCAGGGACTCATGTCTAAGTGGCAGCAAGACTCTACTCCTCACAAGAGCCACAGTCTTTTCGGATGTTCAACTCCATCAAATACCCTTGGAAGGTCTTTCATTTAGTCTTTACTTTGGTCTCAAGACAAGACAGCACCTTTGGTGGACCTCTTTCCTTTTCCTATATAATATTTTCATTTTCTGCATCATTTTATTATTAGTAGCTCCTTTTTACTTTGGGTTGCTGCATTAATTACTTACATGTACCTACTTAAGGGCAGGTAAACTTTAACAAAAATTTAAAGCTCAAGTGTAGTTGAAATGAAATAATCTTTATGCCTTATGAAAATACACAAGTGAGTCATTCTTTATTGGAACTAAAGGCTCAAGTTAAAAAATTTTTCCCATAATCTTTTAAACATATGTTCAGCAGAGATTAAAAAAAATCTGTTTAGGCTGGAATCTTCTACTAAGTTAATAAAATGTTAACGTTTTCCCATGTTATAAATTTAGACATTTCTAGGATCCTAAAGTCACAGTGGTTAAAACTTTGAGACAATACTAACAGTGGAGTGCGGAGTATGGAAAAAGGAGAGGTACTTAAAGATTCCTTTTTATCTCTGCTAGTCTCACTTTCTCACATTGTGTTGGACTAGACAGTTCCAGTTGCATAATTAAAGTCTCCTCTCCAGAATGTCTGCTTTACTCATTACACAGAAGTAGATTAAACATATTGGTGTGTGATATGTGGAAATGGTGTGTGTGTGTATGCGTGTGTGAATAAAAGGATCATGCAGACGTTTGAGTGAGAGCAGGTTGACTTTATATTTATTTTCTAAGAGTACATAAGAATACAACAGTGCCCCCAGAGATAAAATCCTGTAAGTTTTAGAAAAAGTAAAAATTTGGAATTTAAAGAAATGTCATTTCTTATGTTTTCTTTCTTTGGTGACTTTTTTTTTTTTTTTTTAATGCTTGTGGTGGAACTTTTTTCTCTCTTTGAGAGAGCTTTTGGTATTTATTGATAGTTGAGAACATTCATCTCTCATTCCAAATAGACGAGGTTGACACCTTTGAGGTCCCCGGCATACTTATATCCCCAAATCTGCACAAATAGCTTTTGGGGCCACTCTGTCATCGGGGCACCTACTTTCAAGAGAAACGGATGAGGTAATGTCTGTAGGAACTTTGAGAAGGCTAAGCACCAAAAATAGAATATTTTTAGAAGAAGTTATTACTTTGGACAGGCAAGACCTAAATGTGTAATGCAAAGCCAAGTGAGGAGAACACAGAATTGTGGTGCCAGTCAAAAGCAGCACTGTGATTGTGGATGGGTGCTGAGACCTGAGGAATAAAAAGCTTGCATGGAAGGCACAGAAAGAGAGCAAAGGAGAGTCAAGGACTGGAGTAAATGACCCAATAGAGACCAAAAAGCCTGGGAAGGTAGAAGATCGCAGAGGATAACAAAGGAAGTGGGAGTTTGGCTTCTCATTACCTTGCTTTCTCTAATCAAGCTATTCTTTATTTTAAAAAGTGTTTTCTCTCTTTTACTTTCCTATTTGTTTTCTAGTATTCTCCATTTCAATATATGGCTTTTATTGATATTTACATTCTTATTTATATCCTGAACAAAGCTAAGGAATAATCCTCAAACATTACTTTTCTTATCACTGGTGTACAGTGAAAGTCCTTGTCTATTATAGTAAATTTTTCAGCATTTTAAAAGATATCTTTCAAATGAAAGATTACTTAAATGAGCAATTGTAAAATAGTTGAAATTATAGTCATTGAAGTTGGAGTTGGAGGAAAGGGGCCTAGAATATTTCCTGCTCAGATTTTCCCCTCCTTGGGGTCTAGGAGACTCCCATAACTTCCTGATTGTTGGATAAAATCTAAACTCCACAGTTGGCATTCAAAATTTTTGGTACCATGGACTCATTTCTGTAATTCTTGGTCACTCATTCCTATAATACTCATTCCTCTTTCCTATAATACTTGATTAACCTCATTCCTCATTTGTTTTAAGTGTGTCTCTGCTTTTCCACTTGGGCCCTTGCCACATTGTTCTTATGGCTCTCTTTATGTTTTACATGTTCCTCTTGCCTATAATGTTCTTCAGTTGAACTACGTACAACTCCTTTGGACTTGGCTAAATCCAAAGAGGCGCAGCTGCTCTTGACCGATGCCACCCTACTCTGCTTTTCCTTTTACTCCACTCACACCTTTATTATTCCTCATCATCCACAACATCTTAAGACCTTCAGCTTAAAAGCCCAGCACTACTCAATGTCTGAAGCAATCTGGACCAGAATACAGAAACTTTATTATAAGAGCTATCATCTATGATAGGTAGAACCTAGAATTATTCCTGCTGCCCAAAGCCTAGAATTTTATCTAATAGGGTGAACTGTTGGGTACCATAGATACCTGGTCTGGATGATTGCTCTTTTGTCTCAGTGCCATACAGCTTAGGACAGACTCTAGTGTTTGAATCTACCTAACTTTGATGTTTCCCTCTCTTGGGGATTAGATCTTATTTCTATCAATGTAGATTCTAGTTGAAAGCATGCTTTATCAGGGTCAATGGTGTCATCATTCCCTGGACAGTGAGTTTCTTTGAATCAGTACCAAGAGTGTTTTCTTTGTAGTTTCTTTGCATAAGCTGGTTTGGACTTCCTTACAGCATGGTAGCCTCAGAGCAGTTGGATTGTTTATATGGTGACTAAGCACTCTACTGTGACCGTTCTAGCAAGCAAGATGGAAGTTGCAATACCTTTATTGACCTCACCTTAGAAGTCATGCTGCAGCACTTCCACCACATTTTATTGATTTCAAGGCAGTCATAAACCCTCCTAGATTGAAGGGTAGGGGAATTCGACACCACATTGTGATGGGGTATGGCAAGAGTCTAGAAAAATGGTAAGACAGGAGATGTTGTTGCAGCCGTCTTTGGAAAATACAATCTGCCACAGGCTACAGGTATAGTTATAGTCAACATTTATGAACATAGCATAGATAAAAATAAACTTGGCTTCTTGCTTGAACAATAGTATAGCATGTTCACATATTGCCTGTTCTAATAATTTAGATATTTAAATGTTGATAGTGGTTATTACTACCTTGAAATAAGAAGTGATATGTAGTTGAAGTTCATTGATACATATTAATTACACACTGGGTGTTGGAGGCTGTGGTAAGGACCAGTATTTATTCTAGTGCTTTAAAGATGACGTAGGAATAGATGACCAGGATCTGTCTTGCTTCTAAGTAGAGTTGCCCAGGAGAGCAGTTCAGGGGTATAATGGGGGAGGGGCCCTCATAATGGGCTGAGAGTAAGATGCTAGTCCAAGTCAGAGAGACAAAGGAGAAGGGGTTAGAATGCTGACTGTGCAATTTGTCAGGAAGGTCCTAGATACTAACAAAGAAGTGAAGATGACATCAGAGAAGTATCCAAGTAGGTAGGTATTGTGTTAATAGTCACACCAGGAACTAGTCCCGCAAACATGGCTCATGTATTAATTTGAAGGTGAGCTCTTAAAGCAGCAGAACAGCATTGGACACAAGCCTCACTCAAGTTGGCATAAAAATTAATCTCAATAAATTAATTTTTGTAAGAGAATTACACAAACTCATTCTGACTAATGAATTTTCTAAGAGCTGACTTGTTTATAAACAATCCATGTGAGGTTTTTAATAAAATTTCATGTTGGTAACTGTGGCAAATTGTAGCCATACCTCATTTTTATTGTGTTTTGCTTTATTGCACTTTGCAGATATTGCATTTTTTACAAAATGGAGGTTTGTGGGAACCCTATGTTGAGCAAGTCTATCGACATCATTTTTCTAAGAGCATTATTTTTTAAATTAAAGTATATACTGTTTTTTAGATAATGGTATTGTATACTTAATAGACTACATTATAGTGTAAAGATAACTTTTTATGCACTGTGAAACTGAAAAATTTGTGTGACTCACTTTGTTGCACTATTTGCTTTATTGTGGTCATCTGGAACTGAACCTGAAATATCTCAGAGGTATGCCTGTATTTGGAGATCTCTATCTCTATGTGTATGTTTATCTATATACAATTCTATTTCTATATTTCTATCTATGTCTGTGTCCAGGTCTATGTCCATGTTCCATGTCCTTACCCATAACTGTATCTATATCTATATATCTATGTCTAGATCTATATCTATATCTATATATGTATATCTATATCTATATCTACATCGATATCTCTCCAAGATGTCAGCTGGAGATTCACTGCATCTTAAGAACCAGATAAGATTGGCTTAAACCTCTATTTCCCTTCCATTTCCTTCTCAAGATTTTTACAATTCTTGTAGGAACAGAGAAAGGTTTATGATCTCATGATAACCTCTGACTTTGAGCTCCTGCTTCTACTACAAATAGGTTAATTTATGGATTGTCCCCACACCCTGAAGGTTTTCAGCTTATTTTTCTAAACAAAGCTGATTCCCTCGTTTAACGGTTAGTTTTTGTTGCATAACGAATTGTCTTCAAAATGAGTGGCTTAAAACAAAAACCATTTTATTCAGTTCACTATTCTGTGGATCACCTAGGTTGTTCTAAGTGGGCTGGCTTGGCTGACCTCTGCTGGGCTCTCTCATGTATCTGTGGTCAGATGGAGGTTGGGTGGTGGCTAAATGATCTGGATGGCCTCAATCATATGTCAAGAGTGGGTAGACTGGTTGGTTTTGTGGAGTGAGTGGCACACAGCTGGAACTGCTTGAATATGCTCTGTTCAGTCTCTCATCCTACAGGTAGCTAGCCTGAGCTTCTTCACATGGTGGTCTCAGAATTCCAGAGAATCACGCAAGTGACCTTTCAAGCCTCTGCTTGTGTCGCATTTGCTAATGTCTCATTGGTCAAAATTATTCACGTGGCCAAGGCCAAAGGCATTGTGGGAAGGGATAACCCAAGTGCCTGGGGCAGTGAGGGAAATTATTGCAGTAATTTTTGCAAACACTTTACCACATCTTTCTAAGAGAAGTTTAACGTCAGCTGTTAAATGCATATATTTTAAACTGTAATCCCTTACTTTCCCCTAAAGACTCGATTTTTCATTAGATCAGGGAAATATTCTCTACTTCTTTTGAAACAACAACAACTAAAAACGTGGTAGCACTGGGCTTTGGGAAACGTAGGGGACTTCTTAGTACAGTGACTGGGGGGCTCTAATGGCATTTAGTGGGCAGGGGTCAGGAATGCTGGGGGCAGTTTGGCACAGCACAGTTAAGGCTTGTCTTGCCCCTGTTGAGAAACACTGAGCTACATGTACCAACGAGATATTCTTCCTTTTGAATTAATTTCCTTCTTCTTCAAGGCTTAGGGAGGTAATTTTATGATAGAGGAGAAGGAACACTAGACTGAGTGAGAGGAAACTGAATTTCTAATCTTATCTGTGCCACACTCTGACTGCATGATCTGGAGCAAATCACTAAAGTATTCTGGAACTGAGTTTTCCACCTTAAAGTAACAGGGTTGGATGAGATGATATATACTTATTTATGCACTTAATTCCCTCATCAATCCACAAAGAATTTGAGATGGCATGAAAAATGCATAAAGTAAAATAAATACTTGAGGAAATCTATACAAGAGGAAAGCGAGAGAGGGGGAATAAAACATAAGGAAAACTGGTTCACAGAAAACATACTTTGAGAATCTATATAGCTGCTAGAAACAGACTTCAAATTTGACTCTAAGTACAGATTGAAACATGATCATTATAGAAGTCACAGCCACGATAAAATGAGAATACAAGTTGTTCAGGTGAAAGAAACAGTTTTGTTACTGAGACTTGAGAGGAACCCCTTAGGATATCATAATGATGTGTGAAAGACCATACTCTTGAAAGCATACAACAGATATGTTAAACAATTTTCCCACAGTGATTTCTTATCATATCCCTTAGTGTAAATTGATGTCATAACAAAAAGGGACTAAAATAATGATCTCTAATATGCACCTCTGTTGATTTGACTTGTCTCAGTGGTAATATACAGACTATTTTCTAGAGTAATGTTCTTAATGGAAGTCCTTCAAGATGCCCTCAATGAATATTATTTTTCACTATTAGGTCTCAGTGGTTTTAAGATCCTTTCTATCTCTATGGTTATAACTTATGTTTTTGGAAGAAAAAAGACTTTTGCTTTGTGTTAGTCTGCTAGGGCTACCATCACAAAATACCACAGACTGAGTCGCGTAAACAGCAGAAATTTATTTTCTCATAGTTCTGGAGGCTAGAAGTCCAAGATCAAGGGGCCATCAGGGTTGGTTTCTAGTGATGCCTCTCTTCCTGGCTTGTTGACAGTTGCCTTCTCACTGTGTTTTCATATGGCATTTCCTCTCTGTGCCTGTGGAAAGAGAAAGATCTCTGGTTTCTCTTCCTTTTCTAATAAGAGTACCTGTCCTATCAGATTAGGTCTACCCTCATGACCTCATTTAACCTTAATTACTGCCTTAAAGGCCCATCTCCAAATACAGTCACATTGATGGCTAGGGCTTCAACATACGAATTTTGGGAGATACAGTTCAGTCCATAACATGGTTCTTTAATAATCAACTGACATATTGAGGACAAGGATACATTTAATGTAGATTTCATTTTATTTCTTTGGTTTTCTTAGAATTTTCAGTTTGAAGCCAACAGAACCATTTCATTTTTTCCCCCAACGTGCTTTATTTTGTGTATACATGAAAGAACTCCAGAGATCTGACATCTGCATTTAAAATAATAAATGGAAATTATTGTAATCTGATGCATCTTACCTCTCAGATTGTCAGTTGAGGTAATTCACCAGTTACAGATGAAAGTGGCTCTTTGGCATGTCTTCAGAGGGCTTCTTGGTGTTATATGACTTTTGGGATACATGGAAGAGATTCATATCTTGAGAAGCATATATGTATGCATGTGTGTGTGCATACATATGTTTAGACACTAATGCTAAAAATACAATTAAAGTGAAATACTTTATTGTTTATTGAATGGCAATATACACTTTTTGCAATACTGTTTGGCAAAGGGCAGAATCTAGTCTGTGGTTTCATCTTTATTTAATAACCGAAAATATGTTATAGGGCAGCTAACATGCTTTCTGGTTTAACCCAGTGGCAATCTCATTCTCTAGTCCCCCAGCAACAGCTGTGTCAAATAAACCTAAGTAAAGAAGAAGAAGAAGAGGGGGAGAGTTGGAGAGGGTGGAGCTTGAGGTGGGAGTAGCAGTAAAAAAAAAAAAAAAAAAAAAAAGAGAGAGAGAGAGAAAGAGTTGCAAAGAAAATTGACTTAGGGTGGTATTTTTTTGAATCTTTATTATATTTGTGTTAGGATATGTTTTATAGGCTCATAAAATTCAGTCACATGAGCAGACTCAAAAGTAAAGCAGCGAGCCTCAGTCTATTTGTTTTCATTATAATAGTGTGAAAACCATTTCCATTGAAGGTGTTTCAAAGACCCATAGAGGTTGCATGACTTAAACGTTAACATATTATTATAATAATATGAAGCTGCGACCCTTTGACCCATAAGCTTTTGACTTTAATAATTTCCAGGTTATTCCTTAGCCAAAATATGTTTTCCCTTCAATTTTCACACTGGTGTACTTTCCTTAATATAAAATACTAATATAATAAATAAATTATATCCAGATGAAAGCCTGTCATCCAGTACCTCATCCCAGCACAGTGCCTGCAAATGCTATAGTAAGGATTTCTCAACGTGCTGCCTGTGTCAGGGATAGAGACCTGGGAATCTGGCCGAGGTGGTATTTGATAAGAGGAGGAACGAAATGAATGGATAAGGTCAAGAAAAGATCACCTTGGGCAAAAGTTCTAGAGGTCAGTACTTGCTTTTTTATTCTCTCATAAAGTGAAGGAGGAGATTGGGGTGAAGAGAAAAAAAGAGTTCATCACAGATTGAAAAACTTTGTGTCAAATGTGGGAAAAACCCCACCAAAGTGAAGTCTTTATCATGAAATGCACCAAACACAAAAGAATGAATGCATGGGTTTGAGGCATTTGGGAGTGATTGGTAGTCATATTATTTAGCTTGCTGCACACTAGATGGCTGTAGTCAGGTTTTCTGTTCTGTTAACCATGGAGCCAATGGTTTCTTAAAGCTGTTACTCATTCGGAGGGAGTTTGTGTGCTTTATTTCCATGTAGGATATCTGTCTGAAAAGTACACTGCATATCTAATAAACTGCTAATTACTCAGATTGAGTAATCTTTCAATCAGTGATTTCTAAGAAAGAATGGTAACATTTATTTGAATATTGCATACTCTGAATGGATACTGTATTCATATCCAATAGTTATTATATACTTTCCTCTTTTCTAGTGAGACAAACCAGATTTTTCTCTTTTCTCTGCTCTCCTCCCCCTCTCCTGGTGTCTCTTCCTCCCTCTTGTTTCCTTCTTTCCTTCCTTTCTTCCTCTCTTCATTTCCCCTGCCTCTACTTTTTTTCTCCTTTTTTGTCAGCCAACATAGGAGCTAAGGGAAGAAGAGAAGGGTCATCATGGTAAGTGAAGAGAGTTATAGAGAGAAATACAGATAGTCCTTTGGTGGTAATATCTTTTGAGGGGATTAGGCTTTCTACACACACACATACACACACGTATACATTTGTAATACTGCTGTAGAAGAATACATTGTCAGGGAGGAAGAGGAAAAGTAAGATTAGCATTTGTTGAACTTCTGTGTACCAGGTTCTATTAGACTGCTTCATTTAATTCTTAAAATAACACAAGGAAGTTCTAATGAGAAAATAAAATATCTCTGATATCTGGTATTGGTATCTGTTTGTTACCAGCATTCGGATAGTACCCAAGCTGTTTAAAAAATACATGTTATTCACCATTCAAAAATATGTGCAAACATAGTGATGCCAGCAATTCACTATTCAGTAACTCATTTATTAAGAAAATATTTATGGATTGCCTACACTGTCCAGGTCAAAGAAAACAGTCAAGGTTATTTCATTAAATGAGTATTTGTGTGTGTACTCCTGTGTGTACATTTATTTGGTTTACAAACACTGCTACTTTGACATTACAGTGTGCAATTATGTAATGATAATGATAACAACTGATATTAACTGGGCACTTTCTCTTTGTCAGGGGCTCTAGTCTGCTGAATGGTGACTGCATATTAGGTTCCTTAGAAATGGGAATTCCTATGGAATTTTTTCATTTAAATTAATTAAATAACTAATCATATCCTACGTTATTCCAAAGGTGACTTAAAATAAAGATTCAAATAATATGGTAAAAGAAAATAATTAAAAATGAACAAGAAACATGAGGTAATGGAAAAACAAAGTGAAGAAAGTATATTGAGCTGGAAGTGAGGCTGTGAAACAAATTACAGGCCACATATCTCCATGTACTTTCACCAGGGACGGGGGAAGCATGGTAAGATAGAGGGCCCATAAGGGAAAAATGAACTAGTTGTTGAGGATAAACATAATATCTGACACTGAGATAAAGTTCTTTTGTAGGCCCTCATGTATAATGCCACATAAAGAACAGTATACTTATTGGAAACACAGTCCAGTCCATTTTTCATTATAGGCTAATGGCTTCAGTACATTTAATTCTAGAACAATTCAGTAAACAGTTTTAATGGGGTAGAGGGAGAGGTTGAGTGTTGGGGGCAGATGGAGTTGAAATGATGGGCCATATCATGTCCAGCTATGAAGTTTTCTGAATTTTCTTGTTTAATCCAAGGAAAGATGGTATCAGAGGAATGTGTAGTCTGCATAATCTGATGTGATCCTTCATAAAAATAATGTCTTTCAGCCAAGAGTTTAAAAGGCGTTGACCCACAATAAATTCAAGATTAATTTCAGTGTCAAATATTTGGAATGCAGATATTCTGGATTAGTTCAGCCTTATGCTTTAATAATCAGTCAAACTGGGGATAGAGTTGACATCCTACAAAAGGGCATTATTTATGAATTCCAGAAGGTCCTATTATAGTGTAATTCCTGTGACAGTACTCTTGTCAAGTTACTTAGTACTTCACAACTGCATTTGTGTTTCATTGTGTGAGCCCCTCTCCCACCTTCTTAGGCTTTATTTTAATGTTTCCAGTCATGAATCTGAAATAAGACAGTATTCTTTTTTTTTTAAATCAAACATCAATATATATTTTTTCTGTTAATGAGTCAATGCATTACATTTAGAAGACAAGCGATAATTCACTCATTGTCATGCAGAGTTAGCATTTAGATAACCATCTTTCAGTATTTTTCTAGGAATAAGTTTAAAAATAAGTCTTACATATTATTTTTTATCTTACATTTTTTACTTAGTTTATCCAGTTCTTTCCCCTGGTACAGCATGGTGTTTGCAACAGTCTTTTAAGGTTGTACAGTATTCTATTATGTTGTGTTCTATACAGTTGATGTATTATAGTTTACTTAAGAGTATAGTTTAGTTAAGCACTTGTAGATGTTGTGGTGTTAAAGACAGAAGAGACGGAAAAGAAAAGGAGTAGGAGAAGAGATAACGTGGGTTATTGCAGAGTTAGGTCAATAAATGCCCAGCCACTTCTCTGCCTTTTAAGAGTTCAGAGCACAAAGAGCTTTGTATGATAATAAAGAAAGTTAAGTAGAAAATGTGAAAAAAGTTTCTTCCCTAGTCTCCTTCCTCTCTCTTGCCATCTACTTTACCAGGAGACATGATAGAAATATTTTAAATAAAAAATGGAAAGTGAGCATGAGAGAAGTAACAGAAAGTTGAGCCAGTTGAGTGATCTGATGTAATCTGCAGTAAGATCCTAAGCTCTGAATCTAATATAATCGAAATTAGTAAGGTCTGGATTTGTTTTTAGTGTAGCTGGAAATTTCCACAGAATTTCTAAATATCTTTTTTAAAGACAATTAAATTTATTAGTATTTGCAAGGAGCCACAGTCTTGGATGATATGTGTTGGATATTATTATCATCAGTAAATTTACAAGGCAGAAGAAATTGTACTGAAGTGTGAATCCATAGGCTTGGAGAGAGACTGCTGGGCCAGCCACATTTCTTTTGTGACTCTTCTAGTCTACTAGATTTATAGCAGAGCACAATAACTATTAAATCTGAAATGTTACGTAATTTCAGAACTTAGTTTCCTCTAAGCTGCAGTGGACGCTTGAAGGTCTGGGATGGAACAACATGTTCTAGACTCTGGGTGCAAAGGCTAAAGTGGAAACTGTAAAGGAAATCTCCTGGAAAGCAAAGCCTGGGTCTGCACCCATAACTCACCACCATGTGCTTCCTCTGAAGTGTCACCCCTTGAGCTTAGGGAGCTCTTTTATTGCCAGCAGCACATTTTATACATCTAAGCATCGTCTTCAGTAACTGGATTTATTTCTGTTATTAAAGAAAGACATTGCTTTGCATTTGGTTTCTTGGAGCATGGTATGGTGGGAGTGGAAAATTCTTTAATGTTTCTGAATGTGGCTACAATCAGATCCTCATCCAGGTTCTGCCTGTGAGGTTTATTTAAGAAAAGAGTTTGTTTTTCTTCATGTTGTCTAACACCATGTTTATTTTTTTCCAAGTGTTGCCATTTATAGTCTGAGATTTGTGTGGTGATCTGGTTTAGGTCTCTTTGAACAAATAAAACCTTTCTTGGGAATGTAATTATTTTTTCCTTAGGCACTGTGGTGGATATTTGGTGAAAGAGAAGTAGTGTTATTATTCTTCTCCTTTAGGGAATAAAATTTACATGGACTTCCGTCCCACTACATAACAAGGATTTTAAAGGTGGGAATGAGTGGCTGCTGCGGTATGATCTAGTAGAAAGAGCACTAGGCTAGGAGTTAAGACCTGCCCTAATCTTGACTCTCATTAAATAATTGTGTGTTTCCACATCTCTGATTTACTCTGTTGGATTGCATCTGATTATGACTATTACCATTCATTACATTTAATAAAAACTTGATTATAGACATTTAAAAACATATATGAAAGAAGAGGGAATAATATAAAGTGAACATGTATACATCTCCCAATTTCAACAATCATCAGTACAGTCAGTTCTGTCTCATCTATGCCTACAAATACCAGCATCCCTGTCCTTCTACCCCAGAACTATATTGAAGCAAATCCCAGATGTCATATCATTTATCTGTAAGTACTTCATTATACATCTCAAAAAGATACAGACTTTTTAATAAAAAACACCATCACAATTATTACACCTAAAAATTAACCCCCCAAAATCCTTAATACCATCAAACTCCCAGTCAGTATTCACATTTTCTCGGTTTTCATATATATATTTTTAACATCTTTATTGGAGTATAATTGCTTTACATTGTTGTGTTAGTTTCTGCTGTATAAGAAAGTGAATGAGCTATACGTATACTTATATCCCCATATCCCCTCCCTCCTGCATCTCCCTCCCACCCTCCCTATCCGACCCGTCTAGGTGGTCACAAAGCACAGAGCTGATCTCCCTGTGCTATGCGGCTGCTTCTACTAGCTATCTGTTTTACATTTGGTAGTGTATGTATGTCCATGCCACTCTCTCACTTCGTCTCAGCTTACCCTTCCCCGTCCCCATGTCCTTAAGTCCATTATCTATGTCTGCATCTTTATTCCTGTCCTGCCGCTAGGTTCTTCAGAACCATTTTTTTTTTTTAGATTCCATATATATGTGTTAGCATACAGTATTTGTTTTTCTCTTTCTGACTTACTTCACTCTGTGTGACAGACTCTAGGTCCATCCACCTCACTACAAATAACTCAATTTCATTTCTTTTTATGGCTGAGTAATATTCCATTGTATATATGTGCCACATCTTCTTTATCCATTCATCTGTCGATGGACACTTAGGTTGCTTCCATTTCCTGGCTATTGTAAATAGTGCTGCAGTGGACATTGTGGTAAATGACTCATTTTGAATTGTGGTTTTCTCAGGGTATATTCCCAGTAATGGGATTGCTGGGTCATATGGTAGTTTCTATTTCTAGTTTTTTAAGGAACCTCCATACTGTTCTCCATAGTGGCTGTATCAATTTACATTCCCACCAACAATGTAGGAGGGTTTCCTTTTCTCCACACCCACTCCAGCATTTATTGTTTGTAAATTTTTTGATGATGGCCACTCTGACTGGTGTGAGGTGATACCTCAGGTAGTTTTGATTTGCATTTCTCTAACGATTAGTGATGTTGAGCATCCTTTCATGTGTTTGTTGTCAATCTGTATATCTTCTTTGGAGAACTTTCTATTTAGGTCTTCTGCCCTAAATTGGAATGGGTTGTTTGTTTTTTTTGATATTGAGCTGAATGAGCTGCTTGTATATTTTGGAGATTAATCCTTTTTCAGTTGCTTCATTTGCAAATATTTTCTCCCATTCTGAGGGTTGTCTTTTCATCTTGTTTATGGTTTCCTTTGCTGTGCAAAAGCTTTGAAGTTTCATTAGGTCCCATTTGTTTATTATTGTTTTTATTTCCATTTCTCTAAGAGGTGGGTCAAAAAGGACCTTGCTGTGATTTATGTCATAGAGTGTTCTGCCTATGTTTCCTCTAAGAGTTTTATAGTGTCTGGCCTTACATTTAGGTCTTTAATCCACTTTGAGTTCATTTTTGTGTATGGTGTTAGGGAGTGTTCTAATTTCATTCTTTTACATGTAGCTGTCCAGTGTTCCCAGCATAACTTATTGAAGAGGCTGTCTTTTTTCCATTGTATATTCTTGCCTCCTTTATCAAAGATAAGGTGACCATATGTGCATGGGTTTACCTCTGGACTTTCTATCCTGTTCCATTGATCTATATTTCTGTTTTTGTGCCAGTACCATACTGGCTTGATTACTGTAGCTTTGTAGTATAGTCTGAAGTCAGGGAGACTGATTCCCCCAGCTCCGTTTTTCTTTCTCAAGATTGCTTTGGGTATTCAGGGTCTTTTGTGTTTCCAGAAATACTGTGAAATTTTTTGTCCTAGTTCTGTGAAAAATGCCATTGGTAGTTTGATAGAGATTGCACTGAATCTGTAGATTGCTTTGGGTAGTAGAGTCATTTTCACAATGTTGATTCTTCCAATCCAAGCACATGGTATATCTCTCCATTTCTTTGTATCACCTTTAATTTCTTTCATCAGTGTCTTATAGTTTTCTGCATACGAGTTTTCTTAGGTAGGTTTATTCCTAGGTATTTTATTCTTTTTGTTACAGTGGTAAATTTGAGTGTTTCCTTAATTTCTCTTTCAGATTTTTCATCATTAGTGTATAGGAATGCGAGAGATTTCTGTGCATTAACTTTGTACCCTGCTACTTTACCAGATTCATTGATTAGCTCTAGTAGTTTTCTGGTAGCATCTTTAGGCTTCTCTGTGTATAGTATCATGTCAACTGCAAACAGTGGCAGTTCTACTTCTTTTTTTCCAGTTTGGATTCCTTTTATTTCTTTTTCTTCTCTGATTGCTGTGGCTAAAACTTCCAAGATTATGTTGAATAATAGTGGTGAGAGCAGGCAACCTTGTCTTGTTCCTGATCTTAGAAGAAATGGTTTCAGTTTTTCACCATTGAGAACGATGTTGGCTGTGGGTTTGTCATATATGGCCTTTATTATGTTCAGGTAAGTTCCCACTGTGCCTACTTTCTGGAGGCTTTCTATTATAAATGGGTGTTGAATTTTGTCGAAAGCTTTTTCTGCATCTATTGAGATGATCATATAGATTTTTGCTTTCAATTTGTTAATATGGTGTATCACATTGATTTGTGTATATTGAAGAATCCTTGCATTCCTCAGATAAACCCCACTTGATCATGGTGTATGATTGTTTTAATGTGCTGTTGGATTCTGTTTGCTACTATTTTGTTGAGAATTTTGCATCTATGTTCATCACTGATATTGGCCTATTGTTTTCTTTCTTCGTGACATCTTTGTCCGGTTTTGGTATCAGAGTGATGGTGGCCTCGTAGATTGATTTTGGGAGTGTCCCTCCCTCTGCTATATTTTGGAAGAGTTTGAGAAAAATAGGTGTTAGCTCCTCTCTAAATGTTTGACAGAATTCGCCTGTGAAGCCATCTGGTCCTGGGCTTTTGTTTGCTGGAAGATTTTTAATCACAGTCTCAATTTCAGTGCTTGTGATTGGTATGTTTATATTTTCTATTTCTTCCTGGTTCAGTCTGGGAAGGTTGTGCTTTTCTAAGAATTTGTCCATTTCTTCCAGGTTGTCCATTTTATTGGCATATAGTTGCTTGTAGTAATCTGTCATGATCCTTTGTATTTCTGTAGCGTCAGTTGTTACTTCTCCTTTTTCATTTCTAATTCTATTGATTTGAGTCTTCTCCCTTTTTGTCTTTATGAGTCTGACTAATGGTTCATCAATTTTGTTTATCTTCTCAAAGAACCAGCTTTTAGTTTTATTGGTCTTTGCTATCATTTCCTTCATTTCTTTTTCATTTATTTCTGATCTGATCTTTATGATTTCTTTCCTTCTGCTAACTTTGGGTTTTTTAAATTCTTCTTTCACTAATTGCTTTAGGTGTAAGGTTAGGTTGTTATTTGAGATGTTTCTTGTTTCTTGAGGTAGGATTGTATTGCTATAAACTTCCCTCTTAGAACTGCTTTTGCTGCATCCCGTAGGTTTTGGGTTGTCGTGTTTTCATTGTCATTTGTTTCTAGGTAGTTTTTGATTTCCTCTTTGATTTCTTTAGTGATCTCTTGGTTATTTAGTGGCGTATTGTTTAGCCTCCATGTGTTTGTATTTTTTATAGTTTATTCTTGTAATTGATATCAAGTCTCATAGTGTTGTGGTCAGAAAAGATACTTGATACGATTTCAATGTTCTTAAATTTACCAAGGCTTGATTTGTGACCCAAGATATGATCTATCCTGGAGAATGTTCCCTGAGCAATTGAGAAGAAAGTGTATTCTGGTGTTTTTGGATGGAATGTCCTATAAATATCAATTAAGTCCATCTTGTGTAATGTATCATTTAAAGCTTGTGTTTCCTTATTTACTTTCATTTTGGTTGATGTGTCCATTGGTGAAAGTGGGGTGTTAAAGTCTCCTACTGTGACTGTGTTACTGTTGATTTCCCCTTTTATGGCTGTTAGCATTTGCCTTATGTATTGAAGTGCTCCTATGTTGGGTACAGAAATATTTACAATTGTGATATCTTCTTCTTCGATTGATCCCTTGATCATTATGTAGTGTCCTTCTTTGTCTCTTGTAATAGTCTTTATTTTAAAGTCTCTTTTGTCTGATATGAGAATTGCTACTCCAGCTTTCTTTTGATTTGCATTTGCATGGAATATCTTTTTCCATCCCCTCACTTTCAGTCTGTATGTGTCCCTAGGTCTGAAGTGGGTCTCTTGTAGACAGCATATGTACGGGTGTTGTTTTTCTATCCATTCAGGCAGTCTCTGTCTTTTGGTTGGAACATTTAATCCATTTACATTTAAGGTAATTATCAATATGTATGTTCCTATTACCATTTTCTTAATTGTTTTGTGTTTGTTATTGTAGGTCTTTTCCTTCTCTTGTGTTTCCTGCCTAGAGAAGTTCCTTTAGCATTTGTTGCAAAGCTGGTTTGGTGGTGCTGAATTCTCTTAGCTGTTGCTTGTCTGTAAAGGTTTTAATTTCTCCATCGAATCTGAATGAGATCCTTGCTGGGTAGAGTAGTCTTGGTTGTAGGTTTTTCCCTTTCATCACTTTAAGTATGTCCTGCCACTCCCTTCTGGCTTGCAGAGTTTCTGCTGAAAGATTAGCTCTTAACCTTATGGGGATTCCTTTGTATGTTATTTGTTGCTTTTCCCTTGCTGCTTCCAATATTTTTTCTTTGTTTTTAATTTTTGATAGTTTGATTAATATGTGTCTTGGTGTGTTTCTCCTTGGATTTATCCTGTTTGGGACTCTCTGTGTTTCCTGGACTTGATTGACTATTTCCTCTCACATATTAGGGAAGTTTTCAACTATAATCTCTTCAAATAATTTCTCAGTCCCTTTGTTTTTCTCTTCTTCTGGGACCCCTATAATTCAAATGTTGTTGCATTTATTGTTGTCCCAGAGGTCTCTGAGCCTGTCCTCAATTCTTTTCATTCTTTTTTCTTTATTCTGCTTTGTGGTAGTTATTTCCACTATTTTATCTTCCAGGTCACTTTTCCATTCTTCTGCCTCAGTTATTCTGCTATTGATTCCTTCTAGAGAATTTTTAATTTCATTTATTGTGTTGTTCATCGTCGTTTGTTTGCTCTTTAGTTCTTGTAGGTCCTTGTTAAACGTTTCTTGTATCTTCTCTGTTCTATTTCCAAGATTTTGGATCATCTTTACTATCATTACTCTGAATTCTTTTTCAGGTAGACTGCCTATTCCCTCTTCATTTGTTTGGTCTGGTAGGTTTTGACCTTGTGTCTTCATCTGCTGCGTATTTCTCTGCCTTCTCATTTTGCTTAATTTACTGTGTTTGGGTTCTCCATTTTGCAGGCTGCATGTTCATAGTTCCTGTTGTTTTTGGTTTCTGCCCCCCAGTGGCTAAGGTTAGTTCATTGGGTTGTTTAGGCTTCCTCATGGAGGGGACTGGTGTCTGTTTTCTGGTGGATGAGGCTGGATCTTGTATTTCTGGTGGGCCGGACCACATACGGTGGTGTATTTTGGGGTGTCTGTGACCTTATTATGATTTTAGGTAGCCTCTCTGCTAATGGGTGGGGTTGTGTTCCTGTCTTCCTAGTTGTTTGGCATGGGGTGTCCAGCACTGGAGCTTGCTGGCCATTGAGTGGAGCTGGGTCTTAGCATTGAGACAGAGATCTCTGGGAGAACTCTTGCCAATTGATATTACATGGGGCTGGGAGGTCTCTGGTGGTCCAATGTCCTGAACTAGCCTCTCCCACCTCAGAGGCTCAGGCCTGACACCTGGCTGGAGCACTAAGATCCTGTCGGCCACAAGGCTCAGAAGAAAAGGGAGAATAAAAGTGAAACAAAGTAAAACAAAAAAATAAAATAAAGTTATTAAAATAAAAAATGTATAAAATATATTATTAAAAAATAAAAAAAGTAATAAAAAAAAGAAGAGAGTAAACAAACTAATAAACTAATCCACCAATGATAACAGGCACTAAAAACTAAACTACGATAAACATACAAAGCAGAAACTGGTCAGTCGCATACAGCAAACCCCAAGTCTACAGTTTCTCCCAAAGTCTATCACCTCAATTTTGGGATGATTCATTGTCTGTTCAGGTATTCCAGAGATGCAGGGTACCTCTAGTTTATTGTGGATATTTAATCCGTTGCTCCTGAGGCTGCATGGAGAAATTTCCCTTTCCCTTCTTTGTTTGCACAGCTCCTGCGGTTCAGGTTTGGATTTGTCCCTGCCTCTGCGTGTAGGTCACCCTCTGGGATCTGTTCTTCACCCAGACAGGAGGAGGTTAAAGGAGTGGCTGATATGGGGGCTCTGGCTTAGTCAGGCCAGGGGGAGGGAGGCCTGAGTTGGGTGATCCTGTGGCGGCAGAGGCTAGCATGGTGTTGCAACAGCCTGAGGCGCTCCGTGTGTTCCCCCGGGGAAGTTGTCCCTGGATCACAGGACCCTGGCAGTGGCGAGCTGCACAGGCTCCCAGGAGGGGAGGTGTGGATAGTGACCTGTGCTTGCACACAGGCTTCTTGGTGGCTGTAGCAGCATCATTAGCGTTTCATGCCCGTCTCTGGTGTCCACGGTGATGGCCGCGGCTCGTACGCATCTCTGGAGCTCGTTTAGGTGGTGCTCTGCATTTCTTCTCCTCGTGCACCCTGAAACAATGGTCTCTTAACTCTTAGGCAGTTCCAGACTTTTCTCCAGATTCCCTCCCGGCTAGCTGTGGCGCACTAGCCCCCTTCAGGCTGTGTTCATGCAGCCAACCCCAGTCCTCTCCCTGGGATCTGACCTCCGAAGCCGAAGCATTAGCTCCGAGCACCGACCCGCCCTGGCGGGTGAGCAGACAAGCCTCTCAGGCTGGTGAGTGCTGGTCGGCAGCGATCCTCTGTGCGGGGATCTCTTCGCTTTGCCCTCTGCACCCCTGTTGCTGCGCTCTTCTCCGTGGCTCCGAAGCTTCCCCCCCGCCCATCTCCCGTCTCTGCCAGGGAAGTGGCTTCCTAGTGTGTGGAAACTTTTCCTCCTTCACAGGTCCCTCCCAGAGGTGCAGGTCCCATCCCTATTCTTTTGTCTCTGTTTTTTCTTTTTTCTTTTACCCTTCCCTGGCACGTGGGGAGTTTCTTGCCTTTTGGGAAGTCTGAGGTCTTCTGCCAGCGTTCAATAGGTGTTCTGTAGAAGTTGTTCCACATGTAGATATATTTTTGATGTATTTGTGGGGAGGAAGGTGAACTCCACATCTTACTCCTCTGCCATCTTCACAACTATCTCCTCAATTTTCATATATTTCTAAAGGTTTATTTGAGTGGGGAACCACATAAGGTCATACATTATGATTACTTAATCATATTTCTATTTTTAAAAATATTTATTCATTTATTCATTTATTTAGGCTGCACCAGGTCTTAGTTGTGGCACTCAGGATTTTCCTTTTAGTATGCAGGCTTCTTAGTTGTGGCATGCGGAGTCTTTGTTGCGGCATGCATGTGGGGTCTAGTTCCAACCAGGGATAGAACCCGGGCCCCCTGCATTGGGAGTGTGGAGTTTTAACCCCTGGACCTCCAGGGGAGTCCCCTTAATCATATTTCTTACATCTTTTAGTCTATAAGTTTCCCTCCACTTTTCTTCTTTTTTTTGAATCCACATGGGGCTATTTAACACATTCTTTCTTGTTTGTATTTCCAGTACATTGATGGATCTAGAGAACTGATCAAGTCCAGGTTTGAGGGTTGGGTTTTTTGTTTCTTTTGTTTTTGGTTTTGTTTTGGTAAGATTACTTCTTACATGGTGTTATGTATTTCCTAGGAGGTACATAATGTCTTGGCATTTCTTTTTGTGAGTTATCAATCATTGATCATTTTCTAGGTCTGTTACTTCATTTTGAGTTGCAAAATGTTAATTCTGTCATTTCCTGTTTTCATTTTTAGCTGCAGAATTTCTATAAAGAACTTTTCCTCATGGACTGTCATTCCCCTAAGGTAGAGGCTATAGAAAAAGTTTGATTCTTTCCATTTAAATACAAGTTTTCATAATAAAGGTGGTTCCCTAAAGTCTTGCAAAAATGACCTTTTTTTTGGAGGAGGGATGATCCATGGAAGCATTATTTTGAACACATGGGTTAAAATACATTTATCCATTTCAAAATATCATCTGAAGTTTATATAGTTGGAGCTTATGCAGGTTGTTCCCAAGACTTTTGACATGACCCTCCCCCACCCAGTAGTCTTTTTTTTTTTTAATTTTTTAATTTTATTTTTTTTCATACAGCAGGTTCTTATTAGTTATCTATTTTATACATATTAGTGTATACATGTCAATCCCAATCTCCCAATTCATCCCACCACCACTCCCCACCCCCACCACTTTCCCCCCCTTGGTGTCCATACCTTTGTTTTCTACATCTTTGTCTCTATTTCTGCCCTGAAAACCGTTTCATCCGTACCATTTTTCTAAGTTCCACATATATGCGTTAATATATGGTATTTGTTTTTCTCCTTCTGACTTACTTCACTCTGTATGACAGTCTCTAGGTCCATCCACATCTCTACAAGTGACTCAGTTTCGTTCCTTTTTATGGCTGAGTAATATTCCATTGTATATATGTGCCACATCTTCTTTATCCATTAGTCTGTTGATGGGCATTTAGGTTGCTTTGATGTCCTGGCTATTGTAAATAATGCTGCAGTGAACATTGGGGTACATGTGTCTTTTTGAATTATGGTTTTCTCAGGGTATATGCCCTGTAGTGGGATTGCTGGGTCATATGGTAATTCTAGTTTTAGTTTTTTAAGGAACCTCCATAGTGTTCTCCATAGTGGCTGTATCAATTTACATTCCCACCAACAGTGCAAGAGGGTTCCCTTTTCTCCACACCCTCTCCAGCATTTGTTGTTTGTAGAGTTTCTGATGATGCCCATTCTGACTGGTGTGAGGTGATACCTCATTTACCTCCCCCACCCACTACTCTTAGATAGCTTCTTTGCTTCTGGAATGACAAGATGTTCCAGGCTCATCTTGTGCATTTCCTGTCCCCAACCTGGATTCAGTCATTTTTTTCATAAAGCCCTGATTCCTTTTAGTGGGATTTGATGTTAAGACGTCATAGGGGCAAATATATATAATATAAATAAATATATTTATTTTTAAAAGATGAAGTAGACCATGAATTCTTACTGTTGCTTAAAACCAGGACTAGAGAGTTTTTAATTATCTGTTTTATATCTTTATCTCCTTTCAACCTTGTTGAAAATCTTGGATCTTAACAACAGCAAAAATAAGTACTTATTTGCATTATTTCACAGTATATATTCAACCGTCTCAGAATAATGATGCCAACCTACAGTATGACTACTGAAAATGACTTAAGATATATCATTACTATATTTTAAGTTACTCTAAATTATTGTATTTTAGAATCACTTGTAATAGGTACTCTCTGTATGGTTATGCCATTAAATGTATACATATTTATGTTCATTTTAGTTGCAGTTTTTAGGAATTGCTTTGTCAAATTAAATTTATTTTATAATTATATTAAATAATTACATGTTTCTAAAGGCATATCTACAGAATAAGCTATTTGCAAAGAAGTGTGGCTTCTGTCCCTGCTTCCTGTACCTTGTTCATTCCTATTCCCTATAGGTAACCATTTAAAAATTTCATGTTTTGTCTTTCTGTTTTTCAAAAGATATAAACATGTACATGGGTTAAGGTTTCAGTTCTACAACACCGCTCCCTCAGCTACCTCCCGCCACCCCCACTTCAGACACCAGTCACAAGTCCAGGTTGTCACCTCTGCTTCTGAAGGACTATAGATTAGAAGTTCCCATTGAAACTGTGCACCTCAGATTGGCACTTGAACCCCTGTGCCAGGGCTTGAACCCAGCCTAAACCCAGACTGGGACTTGAACCCACGCGGCTGGGACTCGTACCCGGCCAAAACCCATAGTCTTCCAACTGAGATCACACACCTGGTTTCAGGACTTAATGAAGCTCAGGTTCTTGATGTCTCATCACAGGAAGAATTCAGTGAGAGACAAAGTGATAGGTAAGAAGTGGATTTATTTAGAGAGAAAAACACTCCACAGGCAGAGCGTGGGCCATCCCAGAAGGCGAGAGCAGCCTTGAGAGAAACATACTCCACAGACAGAGTGTGGGCCATCTCAGAAGATGAGAAGGGCCCCAGGGTATGGGGTTGTCAGTTTTTATAGGGGCGGGTAATTTCATAGGCTAATGAGTAGGAGGAGTATTCCAGCTATTTCAGGAAGGGGGTAGGGAATTCCAGGAATTGGGCCAATGCCAGTTTGATCCTTGTGGTCAGTGTTGGAACTGCCATGACGCCTGTGGGTGTATCATTTAGCTTGCTGATGTGTTACAGTGAGTGTGTACTGAGGCTCAAGGTCTAGTAGAAGTCAACTTGTCTGCCATCTTGGATCCATTTGGTTCGAATCAATTTATGTCATGTCCTTAGGCTATGTCATTCTTTCAGAGGTTGTGCCCTGACCCCTTCCCTCCTGTTTCACCATGACCCTCTCCTTGGGTTTTATTAATTGCTAGAGCAGCTCACAAAACTCAGGGGAACATTTTACTTACTAGGTTACCTGTTTATTATAAAAGGATATAGTTCAGAAACAGCCAGATAAAGGAGATGCATAGGGCAAGATATGTGGGGAAAAGGCTCGTAACTTACATACCATCTTTAAGTGCACCACTCTCCCCAGATCTCCACGTGTTCACCAACCCACAAGCTGTCTGAAACACATCCTTTTGGGTTTTTATGGAGGCTTTATTACATAGGCATGATTGATTAAATCATTGGTCATTGGTGATAGATTGAACCTGCAGCCCCTCTCCCCTTCCTGGAAGTGAGAGGAGTGGGACTGAAATTTCCAACCCTCTAATCACAGGTTGGTTCTTCAGGCAACCAGCCTCCATCCTTAGGTGGGGTTCAAAAATCACTTCATTAACATAACGAAAGACACCTTTGCTGCTCTTATCACTTTGTAAGTTCCAAGGGTTTTAGTAGCTCTATGCTAGGAACAGTGGACAAAGACCAAGTATATTTCTTATTATACGTGATGATATAAAATCTTATGGTTCTGCTTTTGAGGTTTTTAATCCAAACTAGGGAACCCAGGAGAACAAATAAGTTTGAGGGTCAAGAAATGATGGGTGGGAAACAGTAAGTTGGTTTTGAGCATGTTGAATTTGAAATCCTATGGAACATCTGAGTGGGAATATCTAGTTGGAAACCATATTATAGATTCCAGGAGATAGGTGTGAACTAGATGTGTGGTTCTAGATGTAATAGCTGAAGCTATGCATGCTCATGAGACCTGTCAATTTTGTATATGGTAAGAAGCAGGCCATGGTTGGAAATAAGGCTGCCAGTCTAACTGCTAATTTTCCTGCGAAATGTGACCCCTGTCAGGATCACAGGCCCTGAGAACACAAAGACAAATGCCATCATCCTCTCTGCATCTTTTGAGAGAGGGTGATCTGTTCGTTGTCCAAGGCAGAGGAGCTTACTTTGAAAGCACTAATTAAATTATGAAATGTAAATAAGATTTAATTGGAGGAACCTCAGAGGAAGCCCTTTCCTAAATAAATCTTGATTTCTTGATGAATTGGTTTGGTAGGATAGAAAGGGAAGAGTGAATAGGATTTAGGTTCAGATTCCTCTGAGTTGTTCTGCTGGGATATAATGCTTATTCAAATGCCTAAGTTGAAGGAGTGTGTCACTAAGAGGGAATGGGATTTGGGGACTGAGAACTTTTGGGAGGGGTGAGCGGTGGTGGCAGATGAACTTTAATGCATCCTTTATTATTTGGGATTAAATTCCGAAAGAGATCCTTGGCCATTCAGTGACTGGTTATCTGGTCTGAACTGCTTCCTCTGATGCCACGAAGCCCAAGGGATGGCGACACAGTGTGGCAGTCTTGTGACTGCAGTACAGCTCTCCTACCGTGGAGTGAGGGAGGGCTGGAGGGCGTGTTTTGAATATAAATGTTGGTCGCTGTGGTTAGTGTCCTCAAATGTTCCCTTCCCTCAGCATTTTTAATCCTGTTGCTCTTTTCTTCATTTATCTGGTAGCCACAAGAAACTAATTTTCTCAAACTTTGGTCTTTTTGAATCTTTGGTCCATTATTTAACAAACACATTTGTGTGGTTACTATTCCATTCTCTGTCTAATTTCATCTTCAGATTGACCCCGTGATTTGGAATTATTCATTCCATTTAATATCTGAGGAAGCCAAATCATAAAAGGTTTTAATGAGTTGAATTAGCTACTATGGCTAGTAAGTTATAGAGCTGGAATCTGTATTCAGATCTTCTGATCTGAAGATAGTACTCTTTTCTTGACTGCATCTACCTTTATACATCATGGTAGTAAAGGTGAAGAAGAACGAGCTAGTGGAAGGGAGACACTATTTGAAAGGAGTGTCTAAGAATTAGAAGATGCTTCTTGAACTTCAGGAAACTATCATTTTTTTGAAAGGAACAAAAATTCTCATGTGATTTCTAGGGCCTTGTTATATAGGCAAATCACATCACAATGTTCTTTTACAACATAAAAATCCTGAATAGCTGAGCATAAAGGGATGCCCTTCAGGGTAGGATCAATGAATTCCTTTTAACTTTTTATGTCCCCTTAAAGGGGCTATAGCTAAAAGTGTGGAGGTGAGAGAACCATAAATCATGGACGCTGAAATACTAAATGCTGTGAACATAAATGTTTCGATAAATACTAAGTGGTATCAAATTCTGCTGTGAAATTCCAAAGTGTAATATAATCCTTTAGTGTGAGGAAAGAAGTCTCCAAGTGAACAACAGTTAAAGGTGGTCAGCTTGGCTTCTATATTTTGAAAAGGGAGCAAAGCTTAACACTGCTGCGTGTCAGTCAGTCCAGAAAGAGCAAGGGAATGGCTGTTTCATGCTGATGAGTTGTTTGTCCTTTTTTCTACTTTACACCTTTCTTCTTGTTTAATATATACAGGTATACATTATATAGCTATTATATATACAGAGGCCTTTTTGACATCAAAGATTCTGGTTTTGCAGTTTGGATAATCTATAAGATTATACCGACCATAACATAGCAGGCACATGCCAGACACTTGACCCCTAAAAGGGAGTCACAGGCCATGACATATTTAAACACAGTGAGAAGTGAAGTGAACAGCCAGCATGGTCTTGAACAAATGTGCATTGTTGTTAAAATTGAAACCACATGTTGATTAATAAAACATAGGTGCAACCTAACTGAAAATGTGTGGACAGTTGGAACCCTGAGTATATTATTATTTTTTAAATTTATATTTTGTCTGTGGGTCTTGAGGCCCCATACTCTGTTTTCATAGTGAAAGTCAGCAACACAAGCTCAGCTGCATGGAAGGCGCTGGGCGCCAAAAGACCAGGTCTGCTCTAGTTGCTGGGACCGTGGAAAGATTTCAGCTGCTGCAACAAGAGCCTAACCAGATCTTTCTAAACCATGTCAAACCTGAACTTACCTGAGGGGCTAAATCACAGCCTGCTGAGCCAGACATCTCTGAATACAGCAGTAATTCAATGGCTGTTTATTACTTTATGGAAAATTCAGCCATAGACAGTTGTATGAAGAGATATTCAACAAACTAAATGTTTCAAGCTTCATTTAGTTTGAAATAACACAGGTTTCTTCTTCAGAGCTCCAAGTTTTTAGCTCTGGTGCATCTATTTTTTGTTTATTGGCAACTTAAATTAAGACAGGTGAGAGCTGTTGAATTTTCTCTGCAGGCAGATGAGAATGATGAAATAATGATTTATTTGTGTATCCTTTGCGCAGTAACAGCTAGAGTTGTCCGGAAATCCCATTAGTAATTTCTTTTTGCTTCTGTTCTATATATTTACTTGGAGCCAGCAATAGAAAAGTTGAGGGGAAAGAGGAGACAGAACATAGGCAGAGAACATAGGAGGAGAACATAGTAATTTCTTTTTCTGTTCATTGGCGGAATTTTTCTCTTTTTGGAAGGAGCACGAGGTCTGTGGGACGAGCGTAAACTCCTGCACGGGAAAGGAACCCCTTGTTCCCATTCAGTATGCTTTCTTCTTACATATTTCTAGGGTTACTACTTTGCCTAGGTGAAAGCAAAGGCTGAAGCTACGTAACCAGTCTCCCAGGTAATAAAGTACCCTGACTTGATTTCATACCAGCAGCCTGTTTCACCACAGATAATACTTACAGTTCATTTTTTATTTTAATATTCTACTAAGACCTTCTCCTCCTAGGTGTTCATTTATTTATTTATTCAGCACATATTTAAGGACATACTTTGTACATAATTAAGTGCTAGATTTTTAGAGAAGAGAAAAGGAATTATACAGTAATTCATGTCTCTTTTAACCTAGAGGTGAAAAAAACCCATACACACTCATAAGAACAAATTACACACTAAAAAAATGAGTTCACAAAGTAGCATTAGATGAAGGAATAGAAAATAAGTTATGTCAGTTCAGAAACAAGGGAGAGTTAACATTTCACCATGAACGGGACTGATTCTTGGAATCAGAGAGGGCCTTGTGCGGTGTCTTAGTGGCTTGGTAGGGGTTGTATGGGAAAGGAAGACTGAGCCTCTTTCCAAGAATGTGGAGGGTTAGGACCCAAACTGCAGAGGCAAAATAAGCGTGGCACATTTAGGGAAGTGTGAGTTGACTAGTGTCTAGAGTGGAAGTTTCACTGAGGGAAATATCTACTGATTCTATAATTTTAACAAATATTATACTGAGTTCCTACTACTCTGTGCTGCGTGCTTTGTATACAAAGATGAAAAAGGCAGAGATGGTTTCAGCCATCAAGGAGGTTACCATCTGGTAGATGGCAGGACAATAAACATGGGAATAATAATTTATGAAAATTATTAGGTAAAACTTATTAGGAAACATACAAGGATCTATGAGTGAAAACAGGGGAAAACAACTGGAAAATAAGATAACTTTGTGTGTATTGTGGCCCAGAGGAGGCAATGTGATGTTGTATAGTTAAATAGTGTGTTCAGATCCCAGCTCTGCTGTGGGACTTGGTGAGTTATCAAACCTATCTGAGCAAAGGTCTCCACCTTTGGAAAATGGAATACCACCTGCTTTACAGAATTGCCATCAGAATTGAATGAAATAACATAACATATATGAAGTAACATCCACAGTCTTTAACACATAATAGATTCTGAGTAAGTGTTAAAACCCATCGTTCAGTCATGGCAAAACACCAGAGAAATAAAGAAATGCTGTTTTTTTTTTTTTTCTGTTAGAAAAAGGCTCTGCAATGTTTATATAAGTTAACATGGTTGGTTAGAGAGTCACAGATAAGGTCTCCTCATCACTACCTATACCTGTTGGGATGGTGATGGCTTAGTCAGTAGCCTTAGAATATGAACACTCCTCTCATAGAGGCTGCACACGCTCTGGATTTGTCTTTTCTACTGTTATTTTGGTTGTGAAAAGTATATGCCATTTTTCATGGATGAATATAAGACAGGCTGGTTTAATGACTGCAGGGTGGCAATAAATTCAGCAAGTGCAATTTTCCCTTTGATCAAAATAGTTAATACCATGCAAAACCCCTGTCCTTCCCACAGAAGTCCTTTTTCTGCTTTAGGAGTTGTTGAATCAAGTCCAAGTTATATTAGTTAAATATACTGGACTCTGAAGTGTTCTTTCCTTTCTCATTAAAGTGGGGACTCTGAAAATTGGGTCGAAAAATATTGTTTCTTTGTCCAGCTTGACCTGTTGTGTTCCACTCGTATATCGATGGATGCCTCGTGATGCCAGCAGGATACTCAGGGTAGTGGATAGTAAGCAGTCGGAACAGGATGAGGTTTCTGATGCTCTTGGAGCAGTGAATTTGTCTGTGAAGCTTCCTATGTGAATATTTATGGTGCCATTATTTTCCTTTGGTGGTATCTGCCTGGAAGTTACTGCATCTTGGCAGATATGGTTCTGTTGTTGTTGGAGATACCAAGAAATTGGAGAGGCAATTTCATAAAATAGTGAGGAATTAAAGTAAAGAGCCATTGACCTTCAAGAATCCCTGAACTCACGGATCTGGGAGAAGGAATTACAGTTTCCAACTGGTATGAACTAAAGTTCTCAAACTGGATGTCAAAAGTCAAAACACTAAATCAATAAAATATCAAGTCAGAGCCATTTTATTGTCAAAAGAAACCTTCATTTGTCCTTCACACAGTAAGATTTTAGTCTTTGCTGATGACTGCTGTTCTGTTTTGATTTAGTTCATATGTGGGCATGATACCTCCTCATTCCAGAAAAAATTTAAAGTAGACAGTGGACATAGATTTTTAAGGCTGTTACCCATGAAAGACAACTCAAAACTTCCAAAATATTTTGTGACACTGGATATCAAACATTAGTCGTATTCTTTTATTCCTCATGCTTTATTTCTATAGGTTTCTTCAGTGGTTTCCAGCTGTTTCTTGTCCCTTTGGCTGCTTTTCTTGCCCTTTCCATTCCATGTGGTCACTAACCACGATCCCTGGGCTTAGGAAGGGCTTTGTTCTGAGGAAATGAGAAGTGCTCTGAAGGGGACATTGACACTAGACCGAAATGGAAATGAGCAGGATGCTGTTCTTGCTTAAAAGGAGAGAAGTAAAACGAGCAAAATAAACGGTAGAAAATAAATGTGGATGAAATATTCCATTTCTAAAAGTTCATGCTTAATCTGACCAATAATACCCATAATGATTATCCTACTGAAATCCAAATCTGAGAACAAAATACACATGAAAGTATTTTAAAGTAACTATACCTGCCAAGAAATAGGCATAATTTTCCATTAGTAAATGAATGTGCTTCAACAGGGTTTGGTCCTAAATTAGGCACATGTTAAATTTCACTAAGTGGTATGATGTGCATCAGGTCAAGATGGCAGATGAAGTCCATCCTTTTGAACACACCTCCCTCCCATGTAAATGTTAAAATGAGAATTAGGTAGTGATAATGAAATAAACACGTAATGAGAAGAATAGAAAGGGCTTTGTTGAACAAACAAAATGTTTTAACAGGTGTCTGGAGGGCAGAGAACAGGTGGAAAAATGATGATTAGGAAAAAAGAATGGAGGAAACTGCAGCCTAGAAGACGAGCAGAAGGGCTGAAGATTTTCTCTGTATTTTTAAGTAGTACATACATGGCATCTGAAAGTCTTCCTGATTCCCTCATTATCTCCCCAGAGCCAACAAATAATCCATGCTTACTGATTTTAGATCCTAAATATCAACCAGTGTCTGTTCTCAAACATTTCCTGAAGTTCTCCTCTCCTTTATCACTCTATTGACCTGCCATAGTTCAAACGTTTATTGTCTCCAGTTTTGACCATTGCAGCAGCTTCTGTCTGGTCCCCCTATCTCCAGGCTTGGCTTGTTCTAACCTTTCAAAATGCAAATATTACTAACGAAGCCACCCTTCCAATTAAAGTCTTGTAATAGTTTCCTGTGACTTTTAGAATAAGCAGGTTAGCAGAGGATGCAAAGTCGTAATCCTCATCTTTACTCCAGTGTCATTAACTCCAATCTGTTTCCCCTCTCCCCATAATTATCTATACTATTTATATCCCAGCAGTAATGAACTTGCCCTTTTTTAAAAAAAGCCTTATAGTTTTCTATGTATAAATCTTTCACCTCCTTGGTTAAATTCCCTAAGATACTATGCAGCTTCACATATCAGTGCTTTTGTTGATGCCACTTATTTTGATTGGAATGTCCTCTCTTGTGCCACTCCCCTGTCCCTATGACTTCTTTTCATGACATATTTCAGTTTATCTTTGAAAATGCTACCTAGTGGTCACCTTCACTGTGAAATCTTGCCTCCTTGAACATGCTTCTATTCAGATATCAAATTTTATTGTGCTTTTTTGTTTTAAATGTGTGTTTCTTTTATAAGACTGAGCTCTTAGAGCAGGACTGTGTATTTGCAGCTCTACAGCCCAAGGGTTTTTTTTTCCTTCAAATTTAGAAAAATTTCAACCACCGTTACTTTAAATATTTCTTCTGTCCCCTTCCTTTACAGAAACTCTAGTTACACCTATGTTAGGCCACTTGAAGTTATCCCACAGCTCACTGATGTTGTGGGTTTTTTTTTTTTTTTTTTTACTTGATTCTTTTTTTTCTTACTGTGTTTCATTTTGCATAGTTTCTGTTGCTATGTCTCGAAGTTCACTATTTTTTTTTTCACAAAATCTAATGTTGAATTAACCCCATTCAGTGTATTTTTCATCTTGGACATTGTGGTTGGCATCTCTAGAAGTTCAGTTTACATCTTTAAAAAATACCTTCCATGTCTTCATTGACCTTTTTGTATACATGGAATGAAGTTATAAGCTGTTTCAATGTAATCGTCTGCTAATTCCAATATCTCTGTCAGTAGTGGTTTGGTTTCTATTGATTGTTTTTTTTCTCTTCATTGTCTATTGTATCGTCCTGATTTTTTCCATGCTTGTTAATTTTTTTACTGGATATTTACCATTGTCAGTTTTTACTTTATTGAGTGCTGGGTATATTTCTTTTTTTTCTTTTTTTAAATACAGCTTTTATTGAGGCATAATTGATATACAGAAATACCGCAAATATTTAATGTCATATGCATACACCCATGAGGCCATTGCCAAAATCAAGGAAATAAGCATATTGATTGCTTCCAAAAGTTGCCTTATGTCCCTTTGCTTTTTTGGTGGTAGGAATACTGAACATGAGATCTACTCTCAACAAATTTGTGAGTACACAGCACCATTTTGTTAACTACAGGCATTATGTTGTACAGCAGATCTCTAGAACTTATTCATCTTGTATAACTATAACTTTATACCTATTGAACAACAACTCCTCATCTCCCCCTCTCCTCATCCTTTGGCAAACACCATTTATTTTCTGCTTCTATAAGTTTGACTATTTTAGATACCTCAAATAAGTGGAATCATGCAGTATTTGTCCTTCTGTGACTGATTTCACTTAACATAATATCTTCTAGGTCCATCCATGTTGTTGCAAATGGTAGAATTTCTTTCTTTTTTTAAGGCTGAAAATATTCCATTGTTGTATCAATATATACTATTTGGTTTGAACAATTAGTTTGTTTCCATATCTTGGGCGTTATGAGTAATGCTACAATGAACATAGGAGTGCAGATATCTCTTCAACGTCATGATTTCAGTTTTCTTTAGAAAAATACTGATCAGTGGGATTGCTGGATGATTTGGTACTTCTACTTTTAATCTTTTGAAGAACTTCCACACTGTTTTTCATAGTGGCTGCACTCACCAACAGTGTACGGGGGTTCCAGTTTCTCCACATTATTGTCCACACTTTTGTTTTTTTGATAATAGCCATACTAAGAGGTGTGAGGTGCTATTTCATTATGGTCTAGATCTGCATTTCCCTGATGATTAGTGATGTTGACCACATTTTCATATACCTGTTGACCATGTGTATCTCTTCTATAAAGAAATGTCTATTCAGTTCCTTGCCCGTTTTTTAATCAGGTTACTTGAGGGTTTTTAAAATTGAGTTTTAGTCGTTCCATATATATTTTGGATATTAACCCCTTATCAGATATATGGTTTGCCAAGTTTTTCTTTCATTCCATAGGTTGCCTTTTCACTCTATTGATTGTTTCCTTTGCTGTTCAGAAGCTTTTTAGTTTAATGTAGTTCCAGTTGTCTATTTTTGCTTTTGGTGCCTGTGCTCTTAATGTCATGAAATTGTTGCCAAGAACAATGTCATGAAGCTTATCCCCCATGTTTTTTTCTAGGGATTCAGATGTCATACTTGAAACATTAATCCATTTGAGTTGATTTTTGTGTATAATGTAAGATAAGAATTCGATTTTATCCTTTTGCATGTGGATATCCCGTTTTCTCAGCAGTATTTGTTGAGAGACTGTGCTTTTCCCTTTGTGTAATCTTGGCACCTTGTTGCAGATCAGTTGACTGTATACACATGGATTTATTTCAGGGCTCTCTGTTCCATTCCATGGGTCTATATGTTTGTCTTTATGCCAATATTATATTGTTTTTATTACTATAGCTTTGTAATATATTTTGAAGTCAGGAAGTATGATGCCTCAAGCTTTGTTCTTTTTTCTCAAGATTGCTTTGGCTTTTTGGATATTTTTTTTTCCATAGAATTTTAGGATTGTTTTTTATATTCCTATAAAAAACTATCATTGGGATTTTGATGAGAATAGCATTGAATCTGTAGATTGTTTGGGATAGTATATGACATTTAACAATGTTAAGTCTTCCAGTCCCTGAACACAGGATGTCTTTTTGTCTATTTGTGTCTCCTTTAATTTCTTTCATTCACGTATTGTAGTTTTCAGTGTACAAGTCTTTCACCTCCTTAGTTAAGTTTATTCCCAAGGATTTTATCTTTTTGATACTATTATAAATAGGATTGTTTTCTTAATTTCCTTTTTGGGTAGTTTGTTATTGTATGGAAATGCAGTTGATATTTGTATCCTGAAACTGTACTGAATTTGTTTATTAGTTCTAACAGTTTTGGTGGGAATCTTTTTTTTTTTTTAATTTTTATTGGAGTATAGTTGATTTACAATGTTGTGTTAGTTTAAGGTGTACAGCAAAGTGAATCTGTTATACATATACATATATCCATTCTTTTTAAGGTTCTTTTCCCATATAGGCTGTTAAAGACTTTTGAGTAGAGTTCCCTGTGATGTACAGTAGGTCCTTATTAGTTATCTATTTTATATATAGTAGTGTGTATATGTCAGTCCCAATCTTCCAATTTATCCCACCCCCACCCCCCTGGTAACCATAAGTTTATTTTCCACATCTGTAACTCTATTTATGTTTTGTAGATAAGTTCATTTGTATCCCCCTTTTTTTTTAGGTTCCACATATAAGCAATATCATATATTTGTTTTTCTCTGTCTGACTTACTTCACTCAGTATGATAATCCCTAGGTTCATCCATATTGATGCAAATGGCATTATTTTGTTCTTTTTTATGGCTGAGTAATATTCCGTTGTATATATGTACCACATCTTCTTTATCCATTCCTCTGTTGATGGACATTTAGGTTGCTTCCATGTCCTGGCTATTGCAAATAGTGCTGCAATGAACATTGGGGGGCATGTATCTTTTCAAATTATGGTTTCCTCCAGATATACGCCCAGGAGTGGGATTGCTGGGTCATATGGTAGCTCTATTTTTAGTTTTTAAGGAACCTCCGTACTGTTCTCCATAGTAGCTGTACCAGTTTACATTCTTGGCGGGAATCTGTAGGGTTGCTATATATAAGATCATGCCACCCGCAAACAGATACAACTTTTACTTCTTCCTTTTTGATTTGGATGCCTCATATTTCTTTCTTTCTTTTCTTCTTTTTTCTAATTGCTCTGGCTAGGACTTCCAGTACTATGTTGAATAGAAGTGGTGAGAGTGGGCATCCTTGCCTTGTTCCTAAGCTTAGAGGAAAAGCTTTCAGTTTTTCCTCTTTTAAGCTCTGAGCTTTTCAGACATGGCATTTGTTATCTCAAGTAAATTCCTTTTATACCTCATTTGTTGAGAGTTTTATCATGTATGGGTGTTGAATTTTGTCAAATGCTTTTTCCCTGTGTATTGAAATAATCATATGATTTTTATCCTTCCTTCTGTTAATGTGGTGTATCACATTAATTGATTTGCATATGCTGAACCATCCTTGCACCCCAGAGATGAATCCCACTTGATCATGGTGTGTGATCCTTTTTATATATTGTTGAATTCAGTTTGTTAATATTTCATTGTGGATTTTTGCATCTATGTTCATGGCCTGTAGTTCTTGTAGCTTCTTTTTTTTTTTAATTAATTGATTTTTAAAAAAATTTTATTATTTATTTATGGCTGTGTTGGGTCTTCGTTTCTGTGCGAGGGCCTTCCTCTAGTTGTGGCAAGCGGGGGCCACTCTTCATCGCGGTGCGCGGGCCTCTCACCATCGCGGCCTCTCTTGTTGCAGAGCACAGGCTCCAGATGCGCAGGCTCAGCAATTGTGGCTCACGGGCCCAGTTGTTCCGCGGCATGTGGGATCCTCCCAGACCAGGGCCCAAACCCGTGTCCCCTGCACTGGCAGTCAGACTCTCAACCACTGCGCCAGCAGGGAAGCCCCATAATTAATTGATTTTTTTAAACATCTTTATTGGAGTATAATTGCTTTACAATGGTGTGTTAGTTTCTGCTTTATAACAATGTGAATCAGTTATACATATACACATATCCCCATATCTCTTCCCTCTTGAGTCTCCCTCCCTCCCCCCCTCCCTATCCCACCCCTCTAGGTTGTCACAAAGCACAGAGCTGATCTCCCTGTGCTATGCGGCTGCTTCCCACTAGCTATCTATTTTACATTTGGTAGTGTATATATGTCCATGCCTCTCCCTTGCTTTGTCCCAGCTTACCCTTCCCCCTCCCCGTATCCTCAAGTCCATTCTCTAGTAGGTCTGCATCTTTATTCCCGTCTTGCCCCTAGGTTCTTCATTACCATTTTATTTTTAGATTCCATATATTTGTGTTAGCATATGGTATTTGTTTTTCTCTTTCTGACTTCACTCTATATGACAGACTCTAGGTCCATCCACCTCACTACAAATAACTCAATTTCGTTACTTTTTATAGCTGAGTAATATTCCATTGTATATATGTGCCACACCTTCTTTATCCATTCATCTGTTGATGGACACTTAGGTTGCTTCCATGTCCTGGCTATTGTAAATAGAGCTGCAATGAACATTTTGGTACATGACTCTTTTTGAATTATGGTCTTCTCAGGGTATATGCCGAGTAGTGGGATTGCTGGGTCGTATGGTAGTTCTATTTTTAGTTTTTTAAGGAACCTCCCTACTGTTCTCCAGAGTGGCTGTATCAATTTACATTCCCACCGACAGTGCAAGAGGGTTCCCTTTTCTCCACACCCTCTCCAGCATTTATTGTTTGTAGATTTTTTGATGATGGCCCTTCTGACCGGTGTGAGATGATATCTCATTGTAGTTTTGATTTGCATTTCTCTAATGATTAATGATGTTGAGCATTCTTTCATGTGTTTGTTGGCAATCTGTATATCTTCTATTGGAGAAATGTCTATTTAGGTCTTCTGCCCATTTTTGGATTGGGTTGTTTGTTTCTTTGATATTGAGCTGCATGAGCTGCTTGTAAATTTAGGAGATTAATCCTTTGTCAGTTTTTTCATTTTGTTTTCTGTCTCCTAGGGATCATTCTCCTTTTTTGCCCGATTTCTGGTGTCTTGAAAACCATTGTTTCACATATTTTGTCTAGTTTTTTGGTTGTTTCAAGTTATAGAGTAAATCTAGTCCCTGTTATTGCATCTTGGCTGGAAGTAGAATCCTCCAGAGTTTCACTTAAAAGTTACAGAAGATAGATGCTCAGAAGAATTATTCAGAAGCATTCAGAATATAGAAACAGAGGAAATACTTCCTAACTCATTTTGTGCAGCCAGCATTACCATAATACCAAAACCAGACAAAGACATTACAAGACAACTACAGACCAACATCTTTCATGAACATATATGCAAAAAAATACAATAAAAAATGGGCAAGAGTTCTGAATAGAAACCTCAGCAAAGAAGATATAAAGATGGCAAATAAGCATATGACCTCAAGGTAATTCAGATTAAAGCAATGAAGCATACTTTTACCATCCAATCCAGCAATTACACACCTTGGTGTAATTCAAACGAGTTGAAAACTTGTATGCACACAAAAACCTACACACACATGTTTGCAGCAGCTTTAATCACTATTGCTTCAAACTTGGAAGCAACCAAGATCTCCTTCAGCAGTTTAATGGATAAATAAACTGTGGTATATCCATAGAATTGAATCTTAATTAGTGCTAAAAGGAAATGAACTATCAAGCCGAAAAAGACATGGAAGAACCCATGCACTTCAAACCCATACAGTTCAAACCTGTGTTGTTCAAGGGTCAACTGTATATGATTCCAACTCTATAACAATCAGGAAAAGGCAAAACTATGGAGACAGTAAAAGGATCAGTGGTTGCCAAAAGCTGGGGAATAGGGAGGAATGAGCAGCCAGAGCACAGAGGATTTTTAGGGTAGTTAAACTGTTCTATATAATACTATAATGGTAGATACATGTCATTATTCATAGTGGTGGATATATGTCATTATACATTATACATTTGTGAAAACCTATAGATTGTACAACACGTATATTAACCCTAACATAAACTATGGACTTTGGAGGATAATGGCTGGTCAATGTAGGTTCATTGATTATAACAAATATACCATTCTGGAGTGGGATGTTGGTAGTGGGACTGGATGTTATTTATGTGGGGGTGTGGGTTATATGGGAACTCTATCTTTCACCCAGTTTTGCTGTGAACATGAAGATGCTCTAAAAAATAAAGTCCATTAAAAACTAATTCAAGATTATCACCCAAAGAAACTTTGAACCATTATTGGTAAACCATTATTCCTATTTGATTTTATGATAAAAAAAATCAGTTATCCATTCCATCTCTTTTATAACCATCCACCTACTTCCCTCTCTCAAACCTACTAATAGAAGAAGTGTTTTCTTCCCATTTTCTATGTTGACCCACAAAAAGTGCACAATATTGTGCTTCATTCATGCTGAAGTCTGATGAAAGGGATCAGTCATTCATCTGATCCTTTGGTATAGGTTTCACTGAGGGTATATCAGTTTTTATAAATAATTTTTAATTGATACTCTGTAGGTGAAAGGGTTTTTAACATTCTATAAAGCACATTGATATATAGACTGTGAATGCTAATTGTGAAGTGCTGAGGTAGCTTAGTTGCAAACCAACCACTTTTGCATGTTGAATATTGTGCAGTGGGGTTGCTTCAGCTTCAGCTCAATAGCTTAGTCTACTCCTTATGCATAAATATGAGAGCTTGATTTCTATCTAGATATAAGACCAGAGTTCTGCCTTGCCTCCATTTTGTCTTTTATTAACTAAAAAGACAGAGAAGTGGCTGTGAGTGAAAGAAGAAAATAAAGAGAAATAAATGTTTTAGCCAATAAGTCAATTTAGAAATGTCGTTGTACCAACAGCCAGTGCCCACATGTTCCAAGAAGATATCTCATTTTCCTTATTCAGAATTAACTATCTTCCTCCAAATCTGTAATTCTTGTGACCCATGAGAGAAGTTAGGCTATATTAAAAATAACTATTTAGTTTTATTTAGATTTTGTGATTTTTTTTTAAAGGAATACGTGGGATTAGGTTGGGATCTTTACTGATCTGGCTAGGTTGTTGGAGAATTATCTCTGTGTGTGCAAGTTTAGGTTAATTTCTGAGTTTGCAAGATTCTGAAGTAAGTTTGAGACCACAATTAAAATGACTACAGTTTGTAGCATTAGATGATATTACTTACTCTGTGGCTGAATTCTCTTATCAAAAAGTTCCTAAAATTTATGAAAAGTAATAGTTATCAGAATCTATAACCAGAATAACACAACAGATAATTTATGCATTACGTCTTAGAATTGTTAAAATTTTGTGTTGCTGATCACCAACTACTCCAGCTACTCCATATTGGATGATAGGGACATAAACTAAATTTTTTATTGATGAACACAATTGGAGTGCTAGATGATGTTCAGTTTGTTTTATGTTTGAATTTGTTACTAAAAATCATTTCATGATCTATAACTTTCTAATGCCAATGAATCATACATCTATAAAATAATAAGATTTTTAGATGAAAAAAAATCTCTTACTATATTGGGTCAGCCAAAAAGTTCATTTGGGTTTTTTTGGCCAACCCAATATATATCCATTCTGAGCATCAGAATACTTCTAGCAATTCAAACTAATGGACTATGCTGTCTAGAGGATAGTAATTCAGTGCTTTAGAAATGTGTGAGAGAATTAATTTGAGAATGATGGAAGTCACATTGGGGAATAAATGATACAAATTAAAATTAATTTCAACAGAGTTGTTTTGGCCTTACTTTCCAATTCATCCTCATCAGGAATTAATAAAAATCTTAGCAGGATGTGTTCAGGTTCTATTGATCCTATTCTCTTTCAACCATATTCTCTACTAAGATAGTCCATTCCTTGTGTGAGCTGTTGATTATTAATATTTTCATAGGAAAATGTAAGATACTTTAAAAGTAATGCCTTGATCTTATTTTACTTCTTTGATACATTGCATTTTGAAGGAGAGTTTTGCAGTTTCTCAAGGTTAATATGAAACAATGAACGTTTGTCAAAGAGTACTTTATTTCCCTCATATTGTATCCTCCACAGTGCAACTGCCATTAAATGTTTAATTGCTACACCTTAACTTTTTGGCCTTATGTATATGGAAAGTTAATGTTGATTTCAGAAGTCATTGGTTATATTTCTGGGACATTATGAAATTAAAATAATTATTATCTCTAAACAGTTATAAAATTCAGAGGCTATAATGGAATAGTCTAATTTTACAACACTTATTTTCCATTTTACAGTTATTTTATTGTTACATATGTTTTCTTCAACTGATATTCAAAGGCCTGGAGTTAGCAAATCTCCCCATTCAGATACCAGTTCAGGAAGTAGTCAGGCTTAAGGCTTAGTACCTGAACATCTGTGTACAAATAGTTTGGTATAAAGTAGATTCCACTACCTGTGCACATCAATGAGTCAGAGAAAACAAATTGGATTATATATTTTGGAAAATGAAATGTAATAAACATTGCCTGGGACCAGTGATTTAGATAAACTGAATGAAAAAGAAGAGTTTATTTTGAATCATCTGGCACTTGAAAAGGAAAAACAGGAAAGCCATATTGACTTTTAATGTAGGAAGATGGAAGATAACTTGCTTTTGGGTTTGGTAAGGAGTTTGGTGATGTCTTTTAGAGCAGTGGTTCTCAAACTTTATTGTGCCTAAGAATCAGCCTTGAGCTTTAAAAAATGCTAACTTCCAGGCCCTAACTCAGAGATTCTTTTTCAGTACGTCTCAGGTAGCACTTAGGATTATTTGTTTTTTATGAACACCATGAATGATTCTCATGCAGGTGGTTTGTGGACTTTATTTTCTGAAACACCATCTTATACTATTTCTGTTAGCTTTATGTTCTTTCTGCCTGTCTAGATGTGTAGCAAAAAATATTTTGTCATTTGGTCAGAATCTCTTTGTTACTTTTCATTAATAATTCATATAGCAAAGATGAAATTTAAAAATATACATATTTGGTGTGTCAGACTGGAGAGTATAGGCACAGGTAGAATCAGAGGCTAACAATTTGACATTATATATTTTATCAAAGATTTCATACAATTTAATATCAATGATTTAAAATTCATATTTATCAAACTTTTTACTCTCCCTCATTTCCCGTGAATCAGTGCTCAATATAATCTCAACCAACAGCCAAGTGTAACAGAATTTGCATACTAAGACAGTATTTTGTAATGTATTTCCTTTATTTTACTAATTTCATAAATTATTAGAACTTTCTGATGCTGTTTTCATTTTGTATTCTTTTACACGTCTGACCTATTTTCATTATACAAAAGGTATTTTGGAACACTAGGGTACATTGGTGACAATATGTGTGTGTGTATGAGTGTGTGTGTGTGATTAGAGCTCCCTCTTAGGAGAAGTTTAGATATGTGAGGGGAAAGTGAAAGGACATGTGGAGATGAGGAAGATAGTAAGATATTAAAAAGAAAAAAAGTAGAGAGATGGAAAAGAAAGGAATTTCTTGCATGATCTATACCAAGGTTTATAACAATTAGCTTTTGTTAAGTTAATTTGATGGTTCAGTTGTGTAGGAGGGTAAGCTATATGCAAAGTTTTTCTCTGGAGTGACACAGCCATATAATCTGAAGAGTGGTCCTATTAAGGTCCATTTTCCATTTGCTGTAGAAACATTCCAATGACTTGAGAGGTAAAATGTCAGTTGTTCCTATCCAAGGGTAGCATTTGTGGTCGTGGTAGTGGTGGTGTTGGTAGTGTGGTGGTGGTTGTGGATGGGTTGATCCCTGAAATAAAGCAGATTGACTGCATACCAGGATGTGCCAGAATAGAAATAGAGAAAACTGGATCTCTGTGTGTAATTTATGTAAAATGCATAAACAACTTTGAGTCTCATGGGTATGGTTTAGAATAAAGAATGACTTAAAATCAAGAAAACAGACAATGGTGGTGTAAAGGGTTCGTTTTAAGATAAGCATAAAGGGACTTCTCTGGTGGTCCAGTGGTAAGGAATCCGCCTTCCAATGTAGGGGATGTGGGTTTGATCCCTGGTCAGGGAACTAAGATCCCACATGCCGCAGGGCAACTAAGCCTGCGTGCCAAAAACTACAGAGCCCATGTGCTCTGGAGCCCGCGCCACAACTAGAGAAGAGGAAACCCGCATGCCACAACTAGAGAGAAGCCTGCACACCGCAGTGAAGAGCCTGTGCACCGCAACGAGTGCTGCAACAAAACATCCTGCATGCGGCAACGAAGATCCCGCATGCTGCAAGGAAAGATCCCGCGTGCCACAACGAAGACCCAACGCAGCCAAATAAATAAATACTAAAAAAAAATAAGATGAGAATAAAAACTCAAATGTGAAAATCAAAGCCTTAAGGAAAGCATTAAGTAAAACTCGTATCACTGGGTTTTAAATACTAAATTGATGAAAAAGATCATTAAATTAGTTTTAAATTGGATGTTTTGTACATTATGTTGTAATTACCACATTATTGAAGTTAAATAAGTTTATGTCTTTCAAAATAGCAATGACGATTGGCATAAACCTTGGGTTTAAAATTTAAATTGGGCATTGTCTCTTAGAATGTCAGACTGAGAGCCACATTTTGGGGAAATGATTATTAAGAGTTTAGGAAAGTAGTAGCTGCCACAAAGCCAGAAACCTGTCCCTTTAAATTTTTTTTTCCGAAGTCCTGAGTAGTGCTAGATATGTTTTATTCACCCCTTTTAGGCTGAATCTTATAAGAAAGGTTATTTTAGGAAAAATATTAAAAATTTTTGTTTATTTTTATTTATGAAATATAGGTGATTGTAGCTCAACTAATTGACCAAGGCTTGGAAAAAGCCATATATGTGTATATAGACACCCGTTCAACTTACTAAAATTTAATTTTTATTTTTTTGCTACTTGCTAAAACAAAGCTTCATCTTTATAAGAACAAAAGTAACTGTTACTCATCAGGATAAAATCATATAAAATAACAAAATATCTTCAACTTGGAAATGGAGGAACAAAGATGAGGTGGACCAAGAAAAGGGGTAAAAGAATTTAGAATCACTCAGGATTGAGGAGAAAGTAGACAAAAAGATACCTTTAAATCATTCGGCAGTGACCAAGAACCACACAGTAGGAAGAAAGACCAGTACTCACTGTACAATTGGGGAAAAATGTAAGGAAGAGTGGAGCTATTAATACCAAGCAAATAGGGGAGTAGCGTATGGGATGACTGAGGCTGGTTCTCAAGCTGATACCTGTTGACTTGATTATTTGATAGCAGAGGTGGAGAAGTCCATGTAGAAAACACATTGATTGTGGTGAGGAGTACTAATTTATATTAAATAAAAAATGCCACATGAAGCTCATAAAAAATCTGAACATATAAGCCAGTAATAATAAGAAAAAGCATAAATCTGTGAATTAACATAAAAGTTAAAATGACAATAAAATGCTAAGACAGAAAGGGTGTATTTAAATGCAGATATGGACCCCATATGACTCTAGTACTTTCATAGAAAAAATAGAGTGCTTTTATGGGTATTTTTGACTCTCCAATATATGACAGGAAGAGACGAGACTTAAGATTTTGATTTTAGACCAGAGCTCAGTGGAATAGTTAACAGGACTTTCAAAACTGAAAAAGCTCTAAGTTTCTTCAAGCAGTCATTGTTTCTGGTTCATTGACTAGAGAGAAATTTTTTTCAGACAACTGAAAATTTATTTATTTAAACGCATCTGTGAAATCACTTTTCTCTTGAAAGATAGAAAGACTTTCCAGGTTAGTGTGTAGAAGAGAGTGTTTTTTAATGGAGTACAGAATTTCCTATTCTACATGTGCTTTTATGTCGATTTTTTAAAATAAATGAAGAGAATGTATGCTTGCTGTTTATTAAGTGTTAGAAAGGAGCTTTTATCTCTTGCTGATTTTCAAAGATGAATAACAGAGCTATAGATGAAGTGGTAGACTCTAGGGTTTGGGTCTGGTTAACTTTAACAAGGTAAAGAGGAAGTACTCTTAACTTTGTTAACTTAAGAATTCCACCTGGAAGGAAGGTTACAGAGCTGCCAGAGTTTGCCTGGTATTATAATTTTATAATGCCTTCATAACTTCAACATTTTTTGGGGGGGGTTGAACATGAAATTTAACTCATTCTAGATATTGCAGATGTAAATTACATTCAATTTTGGTTGAAGGCTTAGACATTTTTGAATGAGATAGAAGACACACTCAAATAGTTTAGATTTCTGTGGCTTCCTGGGAGCATTTGGGGAACAGTATAAAAGCAGGTGCCTATAGTCCTTGTTTTCAGAATGGCAAAAAGCACACAAAAGCTATTTAAATCCCTTTTGTTATATGAAGTCCAAATACCTTAAATCCAGTAGATTGAAAAAAAAAACTCCCTACTTTGAAACCAATAATTTTGACAAATTCCAGGGAAATGATACATTTATCTATGATCCAAAAGAAAATCTCTTCATTTTTCAGTGTGTGGTACAAATATGTTTAGAGTGTCCATTATGTATTTATTCTTGGGAATACTTATTACTGTGCCAGTGGGCATGCCTTATATCAAAAATGGGTGTTTCAGCAGCAGATGTTTAAATTATAGTTTCACTCTGTAGCAAGTAAAATCATTTTTGAGTATCAAAATAAATATACAGCAGTTTGACTGATATGTCCCAACTAGAATCTTTAACATATGACAAAGAACTTTAAAATAAGACAAAAAGAAACAACATTTTTTTTGGCAAGTATTACAGGAAGGAATTGCCTACACATAAGGATGGCCTTACTCATCCAGTTTAAATAGAATGGTATGTGTGATCTGAAGGGCATCTGGTGACTGATAGTTGGGGGGAAATATGTTGAACAGGATTAAGTGTAGGATACTGAAGATAGATTTTTTTTAAATGTTGGAATCATTTTTATGGAATGGTCACTGTTCTTGTTGTACCCAACATGTATGATTCCCTTATATACAGGGATTATTAACCTGGACCAGTGAGTTGTCTCAACATTATTATCAGTACAGTTAGCTCTCTGTAGTTCATCTGTGGATTATCCACTTAGGTATTATTTGTGACCGTTTTTCACTTTTGGATGTAATTGGACCCAATGCTTAGTATGTCCCATAGCCACACTCACCTGCTCAGAATATGTTGTAAATTATATTGGATCAACTATTTTCTACCGGTACTCTATCTTTGTGCTCCCTTTCAGACCATGTAAAATGAAGACTATACAATATGAAGGATTTTTACTGGGGTCAGCAGTACCTATATTTAAAATTGTCAAAAAATTGACTTCTTCAGCAGATTCTTTCAGTTTAATTCATTTATGGTTCCCATGATTCAGTTAGGTTTGGATTCAGTTATTAAAAGGCAAAGCTGTAGAAACTTAACTGAGCTATACTTCCATCCTGGCATTCCCAGGAGGGAATTAGAGCATTACAGGGGTGGGGGAGGGAGGGAGGGAAGAAGGGAGAGAAAGAGATGGGTGGGGCGGGGAACGTGAGTGCAAGCACACTGCACGCCTGTGTAGGTGGTAAGATTGAGGGCTTAATTCTATCCCCTAGAAAAATAGGTCCCATTTCTCTTTGATCACCAGTCATTGCTAATACTTTGATAAGAAAACCACATGATTAACACAAATTTACAGTAGAAAAAAATTACTACTTTCTAAAGTCAGTGTAGAAGGATGTGGGTATTCTTTTCTCTTTTGACTCAGAGTAGACATCAGAAGCATGGAAACGAAGGAATTGTAAAAGAATTTTTAATGATAACCCCTCACGGTAATAATTGAAGTACAATTCAGGATGTGTGCTCATGTCATAATTTCAGTGGCGATGATGAATTGTAATTATGTAAATATATGTGTATATGTGAATGTGTGTATGTATGTTTTTCTTAATTCATTTAATGTAATGGAAATCAAGAGAATGCATCTAGAAGATGTTGGAGAGGGGATCATGTTTTTTAAATTGTTGGATATCTAAACTCAGGGCATCTGATAATCTTGAATAAGTTAAGTCCTGAAAATTCTGGGTAAATGATCTTCTACTATATAGTATTTGAATCTAGAGTTTCAGGTAGACAGCATCCACTTGGTGTTAGGTAATCTGGGTTATATCCTGAGATCCAAATCCCTCTATGAGTAGCATTAAATTTCCTTTGGTGGCAGTATGTGAACAGTTCCTTGATATTTCTCAGTTTCTGCATGTTTTGTCTTTTAGGGTGTTTGCCCTGTGTACATGGCTCTCAGTCACCCATCCTAAGTCTCTGCTTCTTACTCTGAATAGTGGAGTTAATCACATTTCTTAATATTTCCTCTTGTGATTCACTGTGAAATTATCCCAACAAGAAGGACTTTGTCCTTTAGAAATTTTGAAAAAATGCTTTGAGGTTAGGTAAAAGTAGAGGCAGTAAAATATATTCTGTTCTTTACTTATAATCATCCATAATTTTATACTGGGAAGTTTTTCCTTTGTGAATGTAATTCATTCAGTATCAATGATTGGTAGCTATGTGTTGCTGGCTGACTGCTGCTTAATAGGGTGTATGGTTGAACTTTATTCCATGGGAGCCCATTACACCCCTACATTCAACTAGTGATTATCTAGTGTTCATATGTTCATAATGAGAGACCCTGAGAAAAATTTCAGAGACCTCAAGTCAAACTATAATTACAACTGTAAAACAACAGTGTAATGCAGTGGAAAGAAGACTGAATAAATGCAATATGGAGACTTGTGTTTGATTTCCAGTTTTGTCTCTAACTACCTTTGGCCAAGGCAGGTAAGTCATTTAACCTCTATAATTTTTTATTTCTCATGTGTGCAATGTAGGGGTTGAATTTATTCAACCCCTTAATTCTTTCTAGTTCTAATATTTATTATTTGATATTATTAAATACCAAATTGTTGTTTAATTGGCCTTCTGCCATTTTGTCAATTAATTAAAAACCAAAATTCTTATGCAAGTAAATTAATAGCCCAGTGTATTAGCTAATTGGTTACTCAAGAAGTAAGCTATTGAATTTTTCAGGATTCTGTTTTGGGACTTGTATAGTTAGGATTCTCAAGAGAAAAAGGAGATTATCTCTATCTCCAGCTCCATATGTATCCCTATCTCTCTCGCTCTCTCTCTCTCTCTATTTCTCTATATAAATATCTATCTAGTTAGCCAATTCTCATATATGTGTGTGTGTGTATATATATATTCATACACACACACACGAACGCACACATGTGTGTTCATGTATGTATAATAAATATATAAATTTACTTATAAATAAAAAAAATAAGGTGTTGGCTCACATGATTATGGAGGCTGAGTAGTCCAGACCCAGGAGTTCCAGTCAAGTCTGGAGGCCTGAGAACCGGGAGGGCTGATGGTGAAAGTTCTAGTCAGTCTGAGTTGGAAGGCAGGAGAAGACCAAGGTTCCAGCTCAAAGACAATCAGGCAGAGAGAACTTTTGCTTACTCAGACTTTTATTGTATTCAAGGCCTTCAGTGGATTCACTGAGGCCCACCCACATTGGGAAGGGCAGTCTGTTTTTCTCAGTCTACCAATTTAAATATTAATCTCATCCAGAAACACCCTCATAGACATACCCAGAAATAATGTTTAATCAAATAATATGGGCATGATGCAGTCCAGTCAAGTTGACACATGAAATTAACCATCACAGGACTGGAAGTTTCAACTGTAAGGAAAAATGAGAAAAAGTTTCTTTAAAATTATCTGTTTCATGAGATAACTACAACTAATTTTTTTCCTTCTGAGTTATTAGAAATCATAGTACTGTAAAATATACTGAAATAAACACTGGATATTCCCAGATAACAGAAGCAGCATGGCTCTGGAGGAAAGCAGCAGATGATAACATGAATATTTTTGGAAGTAAGATGATTAAATAAAAATTAGAGATTGATGTGGATGAGATATGAGTTTGGTAAAAATAAATGTCAAGTAAAAAAAATTATGTGAAGATTAAAATAACTCTTAAGCAAAGCCTTTTGGAAAATTATGAACCTGAGAGGTAGAGCTAGAAAGACCTGAGGAGTGAGACTCTGGTCTCTTCAGTCATGCTTGTTCAGACAGCCATCATCTTTTACTATTATCTTCTTGGACTCAGAGAGAGAAATGCATATTCACCTGTTGTTGCAGCTTTATATTGTGGAAAGAGTCCTGGGAGAGAAGTCAGAACATCCTGAGCCAAGGCCTGGTGTTTCCACTAAAAAGTTTCCTTTAATTCCACTCAAAAATTCCTTTAACTTCTTTGTACCTCAAGTCCTCATCTATAAAATGGCAATAAATTAATAACTTCCCACCTGACAAGCTATTCAAACATAAGGTATTAGTGTTGTTTATTTTCTTTATTACAGACGTTTTTCTCGTTGGTTTACTTGAAACTTTTTATAGTGAGAGCAAGAATTAGTGGAGTGATGTTTATTTGCTCCTTACTGCGTTTATACTACGTTGGCATGATAATTTACTTAGAAACATAGTGGAATTTACAATAAATATATTTAATTTTGCTTCATTTAAAGCTGAATAAGAGGAAGGGAAATATGGCTATTTTCATATATTTTCCTCTGGAAATATCTAATCATGAAAAAAGTGGCTGTTTTTGACCTACATTCAGTATTAACTACCATCTGAAGAACCATTTTATAACTTTCAGAAACCTAAACCTCAATGTTGAAGGGTCTTCCAGGTTTTTTTAGGAAGGGATGATATGTTAATAAGAAGTCCACGAACAGGACATGCCTAAATTAGCCCTGAGTTCACTGTGGAGTAGAGTAGATTTTCCTTGGAAGTACAGGTTTAGTCTGCAGATTTTCAGCTGAGCTCTGATACAGGAGCATAAGTGATTGTTCTTTTAAAGCCACTAGTTTTAAGGTGCTTCTTATTGCAATAAGAGCTCATTGATGCGAGGGTGTAGTTTCCTTTAGAAAAAGAAGTATGTGTTACTCATATTTAAGTATGTAGGTAGTCAGGTACCTGGGTGCTCAAGTTGCATATTTTGTGAAAATTTTAATAAATACAGAAAATTACAAGAATAATATAATACCATCTAGAATTAACAAACATTGTTTTAATTTTTTTCTTAAAATTTTATTACTAAAATAATGCCCTTTTGATTTTTCACCAGAGCCAACTACTATCATGGATTTAGAATATATCCTTATGATTCATGAATCATGAATAGCATAACTGTGCTTTGTGCATATTAGAAACATTTGAGTGGATGTGAATATGCTTCAGATATTTCTCTATAATTTGCTTTCTTATTCAGTATTGTTTTTGTGATCTATATATGTGCATATATTTAGATTTAATTTATTCATTGTATTGGTTATGTAGTATTCATTGGTACAACTGATTTATTTGTCCATTCCCCTATTGATGAGTATTTAGGATGTTTCTAGAATTTTTTAAAAACAAGGCTGCAGTGAACATTCTTTACTTGTCTGGAAAAGACAGTTGTCTGAGACATATGTGTAAGAGTTTCACTAGGTTATGTATTTGATTAGAATTGCTGAGCCATTGTAAACTCTGTGAGAAATTGCAACACTGCTCTCCAGTGTGACTTTACACTCCTATCTGAATAAATAGGACACTTAATGGCCCTACATCCTTGCCAAGTATTGATAGGTTTTTAAAGTTTTGCTATTGTAATGGGTATGAAATAATGTGATATGTTCTGTTTTATTTCACATTACTTCTGATTATTAGTAAGGTCAGGCAACTTTGCAGATATATATTTGCCAGATATATTTGGGCTCTTCTGTTAATTTGCTTATTTTTCGTTTTGGTTGCTTGCCTTTCTCTTTTTGCTTTCTTGGAATTCTTTATGTGTTCTGGATAATGTTTCTTTGTTTGCTATGTGTACTGCAAATCTTTTCTCCTTGTCAATGTCTTCTCTTTTAAATTTTTTAATGGTGTCTTTGGTAGGCAGCCTCTGAGTTGACTCCCAATGATTCCTACCTCCTGGTATTCATGACCTTTTGTAATCTCTTCCCCTTGAGTGTGAGCTGGACTTATTGGTTCACTTTCAACAAATAGACCATGGAAAAACTGGTGGGATGTCATTCTGAGTAGGTTGTAAAACAACTGTGGCTTCCATATTGGGTTCTCTCTATTTAGTGCATATATGTTTTGCTTGTTCTGAAATCATGTCATGAGTACTGTGCAGGGACTCATATGGTGAGGAACTGAGCCTTTTGCCAAACATCCACATGAATGAACTTGGAAGCAGATCCTCCACTTCCAGTTGAGTCTTCAGAAACTACAGCCTGGATAACACTTCGACTACAAATTTTTGAGAAATCCCGAACCAGTATCATGGAGCCAAACCATTCCAGATTCCTGATCCTGAGAGACTATGTGAGATAATAAATATTTGTGGTTTAACCAGCAAAGTTTTGGGGGTAATTTGTTAAGCAGCAGTAGTTAACTACTAGGACAGTATCTTGTCATAGGAATTTAAAATTTGGTGTGATGGAAAAAAATCAATATTTATAAAATTTTTTTGTCATATAAATTCTAGCCTTAAATTTATAAAGATATTTATCTATTTTTTTTGAAAGTTTTCTTCTCATGGATTTCTTTGTTATGTTCTACTTTCAGCTTGATTACCGTATGTCAAGGTTTTATATTTTTGTCAGATAATCTTGTTGAATTGTCAACAATAATGTGGACATTATTTACTTATTTTAATACCTTCTTGATAGATTCCGTTGGGGTTTCTATGTAAACAAACATGTAATCAGCACATAATTACTACTTCAAATCTTCCATTCTGATATATTTTAAAAATCAGCTTTATTGAGATATGATTTCAATTATAAATTAGTCGATTTTAAAGTTTTGATGAGTTTTGACATATGTATACAGTATGTAATCACCATTATAATCATGGTATAGGACATTTACATAACCCCCAAAAGTCTTTCATCCCCCTTCGCAGTTAATTGCTTCCTACTGCCCATAGCTCTTGGCAACCACTGATCTACCTTTTAACACTATAGTTTTAAATTCTCTAAAATTTCATTTAAATGAACATACAATATGCGATCTTTTGTGTCTGACTTTATTTCAGTTAGCATAGTGTGTTGAGATTCCCGTATTACCGAGTGTATCAGTAGATGGTTTCTTTTTATTGCTGATTAATATTTAATTATATGTGCATACTACAGTCTGTTTATCCACAGAAGATTGACATTTGAATTGTTCCAGTTGGTGATTGTTACGAATAAATCACCTATGGTGATTCAAATTCAAGTCTTTACGTGGACATATATTTTCCTGTCTCTTGGGTAAGTACTTAAGAGTAGAATTGCTGGGTCAAATGGTAAGTGTGTGTTTAACTCTATAAGATACTGCCAAACTGTTTTCTAAAATGATTTTACATTTTGCATCTCCACCAGTAGTTTTGAGTTCCAGGTGGTTCCATATCCTTGCCAAAATTTGGTTTTGTCAGTTGTTTCAATTTTATCCACTCTAATGCGTGTGTAGTGGTATATCATTGTGGTTTTATTTGCATTTCCCTAAGGACTAATGATGTTGAGTGTCCTTTCATGGTTTATTTGCCATGTGTATACCTCTTTTGGTACATAACCTATTTAAATCTATTGCCCATTAAAAATTGTGTTGTTTATATTCATATTATTGAGTTATAAGAGGTTTTTATATTTTGTAATCTTTTGTCAAGTGTATGCTTTGAATATATTTTCTCCCAACCTGTGGCTTGCTTTTTCCTTTCCTTAACAGTGTCTTAATAGTGTCTATAAAAGAGGAAGGCATTTAATTTTGGTAGAGTCCAATTTATCAATCTTATATAATTTGTGCTTTTTATGTCCTATGTAAGAAATCTAACTTAAAGTCACTAAGATTTTCCTCTGTGCCTTCTTCTGGAAGTTTTATAATTTTAGTTACACTTAGGCTATATTCTGTTTCAAGTTACTTTTTGTAAATGGTGTGTGCCGTGGATTGAATTGCAATTTTTTGCATATAGATACTTGTGCTGGTACCATTTGTTGAAAAGACTCACTTCTCCTTTGAACTGCCTTGGCACTTGTTAAAAATAAATTGACCATAGAAGTGTGGGTCTATTTTGGGACTCCCTGTTCTGTTTCACTGATATGAGATAAGTATATGTTTTTAAACAGTCAAATTATAAGGAGAAAATTAGAGACCTTTAAGTCTACTTTCATAGTTTAAAAAAAATGTTTCTCTTTAATCTTTCTGGAAATGATAATTGTCTATAATGTGATGTGACTGTAAACTTTATTTCTTCTAAATGTATCTACAATTGCCACTTGCCACTTACTGACTTCTTTTACCTCTGATTTCAAATATCACTCTAACCAAATATTTATATCTATATCTTTATCTATCACATATATGCACACTCATTAAGTATGAGTATTTCTGTTTCTAAGAAAGGCTGTAATTTTGTTGTTACTCTAGTTTTCCATTTCTCCAGCAATATCATGTTGTTTTCATGTACAATATTATAGTTATGTTTTATGGTAGAGAAAATCTTCTTTAAATATTTCTCTTATTCAAAAATTTATTGACTATCACATCACATTCACTCTTCCAGCTGTTCTTTCTACATCTTGAAAAAATACATTGTTCCATGATTTTGTTCCTCAGTAGAGAACTGCTAACACTTTCCTTTTTTAGAAAAGGTATGATTGATATTTTTCAGCTTACGCACACTGAGAGAAGGCAACTCCACAGGCTATAAAGGAATCAGGCAGAACAAGTTTGGGCATGCCCTCACAGTGTAAACAAATCTGTCTACAGATGTGTTTCTGAAATAATGCATTTAATAATAATACACTGTAATTAATGTGGTGTCCTATGGCCCCTGGGCATCCAAGGAACTATAACTCAAAGTGTGATTTCTAAAGCACAGGACAGAAGGGTTAATAAATACCAGAACCGTAGAACAGCTTGATTTCCTACAGCATCTCCTACAGCATGATTCAGAAATATTGTGTAAAGTATGTGAACCTAGAATATGTTTCATATCTAATCAGAGTTTCCTGCTCATCTTTTGAATGTAGGAGCTTCAGGGTCAATAGCTGCTGATTGGTTTTCATTAGTCCTTTTTCATAATTCTCCAGTGACAGGTCTTAAAACCAATAGGAATTCTGATTGGTACACTGAGTCTAAAATTTTCTGGCTTGTAATCAAACCTTCAGTATCATCTATGGTAATCTTCTTTGGACATGTTTTCCTTTAAATACTGTGCTATCTCTTGATGCTGTGTTACCTCTCCTGGCTTGAGATTCCTGGGTGTTAAATATGGATGTACATCTTTCATCAGTATGGATGTCCATCATATACTGTTGATCACCATAATGCATCTGCTGATGTCATCCAGTTTTAGAGAAGCTAGCTGTGGTGCACTAACTCTGTTAGGCTGTAATGCTATTGGGGCCTATTGCAGTAAGAGTGGGACTTTGTGTAGGAATGACAATGGGTGGGGTTCACAAGGTCATGGATTCAGAGGTAGTAACAGCATAATTCACAAACTCTAGATGTGCTTAGGAGGAAGTATTTTTTCTGCTTAATATATCTTTAACACATTTTTTTCTCTTTACAACATTATCTGTACAAGCATAGTTTAAATATCAAAATAACATTCTCTTTTGTATACATACCATAATATATTTAATAAATGCAAACCATTTTCCTATTTAACTGTTTCTAAAATTCTGCTCTTTTCAAAAACCTGATGAGTGTGTTAAAGAATATCACTAAATTGCTTATCACAAATGTTTTACAATTTTCAATTTCCCTAGCAAACAATATATGAGACTGTCATCAGTATCAGATTTTAATTAATTACTTATTTATTTTTCAGTTACGTTTTTAAATTAAATTTTATTGGAGTATAGTTGATTTACAGTGTTGTGTTAGTTTCAGGGGTACAGTAAAGTGAATCAGTTATACATATACATATATCCACTCTTTTTTAGGTTCTTTTCCCATATAGGTCATTACAGAGTATTGAGTAGAGTTCCCTGTGCTATACAGTAGGTTCTTATTAGTTATCTATTTTATATATAGTAGTGTGTATATGTCACTCTCAGTCTCCCAATTTATCACCCGCCCCTCCCCAACTTCCACCTTGGTAACCGTAAGTTTGTTTTCTACATCTGTGACTCTATTTCTGTTTTGAAAATAATTTCATTTGTACCATTTTTTTAGGTTTCACGTATAAGCAATATCACATGATATTTGTCTTTCTCTGTCTGACTTACTCCACTCAATATGACAATCTCTGGGTCCATCCGTGTTGCTGCAGATGGCATTATTTTGTTCTTTTTTATGGCTGAGTAATATTCCATTGTATATATATACACCACATCTTCTTTATCCATTTATCCATCAGTGGACATGTAGGTTGATTCCATGTCCTGGCTATTGTAAATAGTGCTGCAGTGGAGTCCATCTATCTTTTCAAATTATGGATTACTCCACAGATATATGCCTGGGAGTGGGATTACTGGATCATAAGGTAGCTCTCTTTTTATTTTTTTAAGGAACCTCCATACTGTTCTCCATAGTGGCTGTACAGTTTACATTCACACCAACAGTGTAGGAGAGTTCACTTTCTCCACACCCTCTCCAGCATTTATTGTTTGTAGATTTTTTGGATGATGGCTATTCTGACCATGTGAGGTGATACCTCATGTAGTTTTGATTTGCATTTCTTTAATAATTAGTGATGTTGAGCATCTTTTCTTGTGCTTTTTGGCCATCTGTATGTCTTCTTTGGAGAAATGTCTAGTTAGATCTTCCACCCATGTTTTGATTGGGTTGTTTGTTTTTTTGATATTGAGCTGTATGAGCTGTTTGTATATTTTGGAGATTAATCCCTTGTTGGTTGCTTTGTTTGCAAATATTTTCTCCCATTCTGTGGGTTGTCTTTTTGTCTTGTTATTGGTTTCTTTTGCTGTGCAAAAGCTTTTAAGTTTAATTAGGTCCCATTTGTTTATTTTTGTTTTTATTTTCATTACTCTAGGAACTGGATCAAAAAAGATCTTGCTGAAGTTTATGTCCGAGAGTGTTCTGCCTATGTTTTCCTTTAAGAGTTTTATAGTATCCAGCCTTACATTTAGGTCTTTAGTCCATTTTGAGTTTATTTTTGTGTATGGTGTTAGAGAATGTTCTAATTTCATTCTTTTACATGTAGCTCTCTAGTTTTCCCAGCACCACTTACTGAAGAGACTGTTTTTTCTCCTTTGTATATTCTTGCATCCTTTGTCATAGATTAAGTGACCATATGTGCATGGGTATGGGTTTAACTCTGGACTTTCTATCCTGTTCCATTGATTTATATTTCTGTTTTTGTGTCAGTACCATATTGTTTTGATTACTGTAGCTTTGTAGTATAGTCAAAAGACAGGAAGCCTGATTCCTCCAGCTCTATTTTTCTTTCTCAAGATTCCTTTGGCTATTTGTGGTCTTTTGTTTTTCCATGCAAATTGTAAAATTTTTTGTTCTAATTCTTTGAAAAATGCCATTGGTGATTTGATAGGGATTGCATTGAATCTGTACATTGCTTTGGGTAGTATAGTCATTTTCACAATATTGATTATTCCAATCCAAGAACATGGTATATCTCTCCATCTGTTTGTGTCGTCTTTGATTTCTTTCATCAGTATCTTATAGTTTTCTGAGTACAGGTCTTTTGCCTCTTTAGGTAGTTTTATACCTAGGTATTTTATTCTTTTGATGCAATGGTAAATGAGATTTGTTTCCTTGATTTCTCTTTCTGATTTTCATTGTTAGTGTATAGGAATGCAAGTGATTTCTGTGTATTAATTATTTGTATTAATGAAGGAAAATTATTTGTTGTCATTTTATTCTACATTTCCATTACTAGAAAGCTCAAGCATATTCATATGTGCTTAATACTTGGATTTCTTTTGTTCAGGATATCAACAAAAAAGCATTATTTAATTTATATTTAGAAGTGTGGTTGAGAGTTTATAAGACAAAGAAGGGAGAAATGATATTCCTGGCAGAGAATTCAGCATTTGAAAAGTCCATAGAAGTCTATAACAAGTGTCAGTGAACACAGTATTTTAGGTATTATTCTGGTCTTTCTGTTTTCTTACTGATTTGTAGGAACTCTTTATATAACAAATGTATTAATCCTTTATATCTTAGCTACTGCACAATTTTCCCTGTCAATTTTTTCTCTTTTTTGTGTTTTTCCAAATATTTATATGCAAAACAGAATACTTTGTGAAATAGAAGTCATTTTATTTATTCATTTATTTTACAATACTTTTTGATCATGTACTATTTCTGGACCATATTCTTGCCTGTGAAGATATATCTATACACAAAACGATCAGAACCCTTGACACTGAAGAGTTTACATTCCAGCTGAGAAGGAGAGCAAAAGCCAAAAGTAAATGTACAATGTGTCCCATGATGATAACTGTTATAAAGAAAAATTAATCAGGACATGGGATCATTTGGCTGGAAACAGTGAGTAAGAGGAGAAAGGAAGGTGATGAGATCAAAGAGGAGCAGCTCTAAATGAATTAGAGCTGTGCAGGCAAGAACTGGGTTATTAACCGAGAAGTGGAAGTCATTGGAGGGTTCTAAGCAGAGGAGTCATGTGGCCCATTTTGCATGATAAAAGGATCCCTCTGGCCACTGTTTGAAGAAAAGTCTTCAGGGAAGTCAAGGGTAGAAATAAGTAAATTAGTAAGAGGCTGTTTTAATAGTCTAGAAAAAGAGATGCTGCCTTGGTCTAGGGTAGTAACTGTGGATGTAGTAAGAAATGGGCACATTTTGCATACAGATATCTAAATTTTAGATTATATCTGTATCTGTATATTAGATCGATATCTGTATTTAGATGCAGACATCACAGGAGGTATCAAGTAGGAAATGGGATGAGTCTGGAGTTCAGGGAGAGGTCTGGACTGGAGATTGTACACATATGGACAGCATTTAAAAGCATGGGACTAGATGAGATCACCAAAGGAGTCAGAAGTCTGAGGATACTATGTGTGTGTGTGTGTGTGTGTGTGTGTGTGTGTGTATATGTGTTTACCATTATCAGTTAAACAACTGGACAAAACCATGTACTATGTAATAAGATGAAACAGAATGGTCCACATTGGCTCCCTACCAAAAACTTGTTAATATTCCTGCTATTATCTGTATTCAGGATAGATTCTATCTTGTAAAAATTAGCTATGTGAAACAATTGTAGAATTACAGAATTTTGGATTGGGAGTGACTTTGGAGATAATTGTTCTATAGTTAAGGAAATTAAAACTGAGGCAGATCTTTTTTTCTCGATTTCACAGTGTGGAACACTTTGCACAATAGTATAATTTCTTCTCTATGTCCTCTTGAGGATTTTAACATTCAAGGTTACATGCGATTTGTATACAACAGAGATAAGAATAGTTTGAAAGCAAAATATGGTGTTCACATCTTTTAGCTCCATGTTATATGGGAGCCAGTCTCTAAGAGTTAGTCATCTGGAAATAAGGCCCAGAATTAGTTTCCATTACACGGTTCTTCAACTGGGTTCGAAACCATTCTTCTCATTTCGTTGTCCTTTATTACCTCCCATGTATATCAAACATCAGGTCATTTTTCCATTTTGAAAAATAACTGCATACCTATGATAGAAAATGTGTTTTGTTCACTATATTAGAAATAGACACTAAGATGTGTAATGGATATCAGCGTCTGGTTATATTTCACATTGGATAAAAGCTGCAGCATTACATCATAAAACTCTATACATAGAAGAGAATGGAACTTTGGACAACAAAGTGTACTGAAGAAAATTATGTGAAATTGATGTTGGTATCAAACTCTTCAAACAGGTTACTGAATAAAATTAAAATATTTTCTTACAGTTTAATCTGCTCTTCTGTAAAGCGGAGAGAAATATATTCAGAAGAGCAGAATAAACTGCTCTTGCATTCCACTCCCAAGGAGGAAGTAGTATTGTTTTTTAACATCTTTATTGGAGTATAATTGCCTTACAATGGTGTGTTAGTTTCTGCTTTATAACAAAGTGAATCAGCTATACACATACATATATCTCCATATGTCCTCCCTCTGGCATCTCCCTCCCACCCTCCCTATCCCAACCCTCTAGGTGGTCACAAAGCACGGAGCTGTTCTCCCTGTGCTATGTGGCTGCTTCCCACTAGCTATCTGTTTTACATTTGGTAATATATATAAGTCCATGCCACTCTCTCACTTTATCCCAGCTTACCCTTCCCCCTCCCTGTGTCCTTAAGTCCATTCTCTACATCTGCATTTTTATCCCTGTCCTGCCCCTAGGTTCTTCAGAACCATTTTTTTTTTTTTTTAGATTCCATATATATGTGTTAGCATACGGCATTTGTTTTTCTCTTTCTGACGTACTTCGCTCTGTATGACAAACTCTAGGTCCATCCACCTCACTACAAATAACTCAGTTTCTTTTTTTTAAGGCGGAGTAATATTCCATTGTATATATGTGCCACATCTTCTTTATCCGTTCATCTGTTGATGGACACTTAGGTTGCTTCTATGTCCTGGCTATTGCAAATAGAGCTGCAATGAACATTGTGGTACACGACTCTTTTTGAATTATGGTGTTCTCAGGGTATATGCCCAGTAGTGGGATTGCTGGGTCGTATGGTAGTTCTATTTTTATTTTTTTAAGGAACCTCCCTACTGTTCTCCATAGTGTTTGTATCAATTTACATTCCCACCAACAGTGCAAGAGGGTTCCCTTTTCTCGACACCCTCTCCACTATTTATTGTTTGTAGATTTTTGATGATGGCCATTCTGACTGGTGTGAGGTGATACCTCATTGTAGTTTTGATTTACATTTCTCTAATTATTCGTGTTTGTTGGCAACCTGTATATCTTCTTTGGAGAAATGTCTGTTTAGCTCTTCTGCCCATTTTCAGATTTGGTTGTTTATATTTTTGATATTGAGCTGCATGTGCTGCTTGTAAAGTTTGGAGATTAATCCTTTGTCAGTTGTTTCATATGCAAATATTTTCTCCCATTCTGAGGGTTGGCTTTTCATCTTGATTATGTTTTCCTTTGCTGTGCAAAATCTTTTAATTTTCACTAGGTCCCATTTGTTTATTTTTGTTTTTATTTCCATTTCTCTAGGAGGTGGGTCAAAAAGGATCTTGCTGTGATTTGTGTCATAGAGTGTTCTGCCTATGTTTTCCTCTAAGAGTTTTATATAGTGTCTGGCCTTACATTTAGGCCTTTAATCCATTTTGAGTTTATTTTTGTGTATGGTGTTAGGGAGTGTTCTAATTTCATTCTTTTACATGTAGCTTTCCAGTTTTCCCAACACCACTTATTGAAGAGGCTGTCTTTTCTCCATTGTATATTCTTGCCTCCTTATCAAAAATAAGGTGACCATATGTGCATGGGTTTATCTCTGGGCTTTCTGTCGTGTTCCATTGATCTATATTTCTGTTTTTGTGCCAGTACCATACTGACTTGATTACTGTAGCTTTGTAGTATAGTCTGAAGTCTGGGAGCCTGATACCTCCAGCTCCATTTTTCTTTCTCAAGACTCCTTTGGCTATATGGGGTCTTTTGTGTTTCCAAACAAATTGTGCAATTTTTTGTTCTACTTCTGTGAAAATTGCCATTGGTAGTTTAATAGGGATTGCATTGAATCTGTAGATTGCTTTGGGTAGTAGAATCATTTTCACAATGTTGATTCTTCCAATCTAAGAACATGGTATATCTCTCCATATGTTTGTATCATCTTTAATTTCTTTCATCAGTGTCTTATAGTTTTCTGCATACAGGTCTTTTGTCACCTTAGGTAGGTTTATTCCTGGGTATTTTATTCTTTTGGTTGCAGTGGTAAATGGGGGTGTTTCCTTAATTTCTCTTTCAGATTTTTCATCATTAATGTATAGGAATACAAGAGATTTCTGTGTATTAATCTTGTATCCTGCTACTCTACCAAATTCATTGATTAGCTCTAGTAGTTTTCTGGTAGCATCTTTAGTATTCTCTATGTATAGTATCATGTCATTGGCAAATAGTGACAGCTTTCCTTCTTCTTTTGCGACTTGGATTCATTTTATTTCTTTTTCTTCTCTGACTGCTGTGGCTAAAACTTCCAAAACTATGTTGAATAATAGTGGTGAGAGTGGACAACTTAGTCTTGTTGCTAATCTTAGAGGAAATGGTTTCAGTTTATCACCATTGAGAACAATGTTGGCTGTGGGTTTGTCATATATGGCCTTTATTATGTTGAGGTAAATTCCCTCTATGCCTACTTTCTGGAGGGTTTTTGTCATAAATTTGTGTTGAATTTTGTCGAAAGCTTTTTCTGCATCTATTGAGATGATCATATGGTTTTTCCCCTTCAGTTTGTTAATATGGTTTATCACATTGATTGATTTGCATATATTGAAGAAACCTTGCATTCCTGGGATAAGCCCCACTTGATCATGGTGTATGATCCTTTTAATATACTGTTGGATTCTGTTTGCTAGTATTTTCTTGAGAATTTTGCATCTGTGTTCATCACTGATATTGGCCTGTAGTTTTCTTTCTTTGTGACATCTTTGTCGGTTTTGGTATCAGGGTGATGGTGGCCTCATAGATTGATTTTTGGAGTGTTCCTGCCTCTGCTATATTTTGGAAGAGTGTGAGAAAGATAAGTGTTAGCTCTTCTCTAAATGTTTGATAGAATTCGCCTGTGAAGCCATCTGGTCCTGGGTTTTTGTTTGTTGGAAGATTTTTAATCACAGTCTCAATTTCAGTGCTTGTGATTTGTCTGTTCATATTTTCTATTTCTTCCTGTTTCAGTCTTGGAAGGTTGTGCTTTTCTAAGAATTTGTCTGTTTCTTCCAGGTTGTCCATTTTATTGGCATATAGTTGTTTGTAGTAATCTATCATGATCCTTTGTTTTTCTGCAGTGTCAGTTGTTACTTCTCCTTTTTCATTTCTAATTCTGTTGATTTGAGTCTTCTCCCTTTTTTCTTGATGAGTCTGGCTAATGGTTTATCAATTTTGTTTATCTTATCAAAGAACCAGCTTTTAGTTTTATTGGTCTTTGCTATCGTTTCCTTCATTTCTTTTTCATTTATTTCTGATCTGATCTTTATGATTTCTTTCCTTCTGCTATCTTTGGGTTTTTTAAATTCTTCTTTCACTAATTGCTTTAGGTGTAAGGTTAGGTTGTTATTTGAGATGTTTCTTGTTTCTTGAGGTAAGAGTTTATTGCTATAAACTTCCCTTTTAGAACTGCTTTTCCTGCATCCTGTAGGTTTTGGGTCATTGTGTTTTCATTGTCATTTGTTTCTAGGTATTTTTTGTTTTCCTCTTTGATTTCTTCAGTGTTCTCTTGGTTACTAAGTAGTGTATTGTTTAGCCTCCGTGTGTTTCTACTTTTTACACATTTTTTTCCTGTAATTGATATCCAGTCTCATATCGTTGTGGTCAGAAAAGATACTTGATACGATTTCAATTTTCTTAAATTTGCCAAGGCTTGATTTGTGACCCAGGATACGATCTATCGTGGAGAATGTTCCCTGAGCAATTGAGAAGAAAGTGTATTCTGGTGTTTTTTGATGGAATGTCCTATAAATATCAATTAAGTCAATCTTGTGTAATGTATCATTTAAAGCGTGTGTTTCCTTAGTTACTTTCATTTTGGTTGATGTGTCCATTGGTGAAAGTGGGGTGTTAAAGTCCCCTACTATGATTGTGTTACTGTCGATTTCCCCTTTTATGGCTGTTAGTATTTGCCTTATGTATTGAGGTGCTCCTATGTTGGGTGCATAAATATTTACAATTGTTATATCTTCTGTTTGGATTGATCCGTTGATCATTATGTAGTGTCCTTCTTTGTCTCTTGTAATAGTCTTTGCTTTAAAGTCTATTTTGTCTGATATGAGAATTGCTACTCCAGCTTTCTTTGGATTTCCATTTGCATAGAATATCTTTTTCCATCCCCTCACTTTCAGTCTGTACGTGTCCCTAGGTCTGAAGTGTTTGTCTTGTACACAGCATATATATGGGTCTTGTTTTCTATCCATTCAGCCAGTCTATGCTTTTGGTTGGAGCATTTAATCCATTTACATTTTAGGTGATTATCTATATGTATGTTCCTATTACCATTGTCTTAATTGTTTTGTGTTTGTTATTGTAGGTCTTTTCCTTCTCTTGTGTTTCCTGCCTAGAAAAGTTCCTTTAGCATTTGTTGCAAAGCTGTTTTGGTTGTGCTGAATTCTCTTAGCTTTTGCTTGTCTGTAAAGGTTTAAATTTCTCCATTCAATCTGAATGAGATCCTTGCTGGGTAGAGTAATGTTGGTTGTAGGTTTTTCCGCTTCATCACTTTAAGTATATCCTGCCACTCCCTTCTGGCTTGCAGAGTTTCTGCTGAAAGATCAGTTGTTAACCTTATGGGGAGTCCCTTGTATGGTATTTGTTGTTTTTCCTTTGCTTCTTTTAATATTTTTCTTTGTGTTTAATTTTTGATAATTTGATAAAATGTGTCTTGGAGTGTTTCTCCTTCGATTTATGCTGTATGGGACTCTGCGCTTCCTGGACTTGATAGACTATTTCCTTTCCCATATTAAGGAAGCTTTCAAATATAATATCTTCAAATATTTTCTAAGTCCCTTTCTTTTTCTCTTCTTCTTCTCAGACCCCTATAATTCACATGTTGGTGTGTTTAATGTTGTCCCAAAGGTCTCTAAGACTGTCCTCAATTCTTTTCATTCTTTTTTCTTTATTCTGCTCTGCAGTAGTTATTTCCACTATTTTATCTTCCAGGTCACTTTTCCGTTCTTCTGCCTTAGTTATTCTGCTATTGATCCCTTCTAGAGAATTTTTAGTTTCATTTATTATGTTGTTCATCACTGTCTCTTTGCTCTTTAGTTCTTCTAGGTCCTTGTTAAACGTTTCTTGTATTTTCACCATTCTGTTTCCAAGATTTTGGATCATCTTTAGTATCATAACTCTGATTTCTTTTTCAGGTAGACTGCCTATTTCCTCTTCATTTGTTTGGTCTGGTGGGTTCTTCCTTGCTCCTTCATCTACTGTGTGTTTCTCTGTCTTCTCATTTAGCTTAACGTACTGTATTTGGGGTCTCCTTGTCGCAGACTGCAGGTTCGTAGTTCCCGTTATTTTTGATGTCTGCCCGCAGTGGCTAAGGTTGGTTCAGTGTGTTGTGTAGGCTCTGTGGTGGAGGGGACTAGTGCCTGTGTTCTGGTGGATGAGGCTGGATCTTGTCTTTCTGGTGGGTAGGACCATGTCCGGTGGTGTGTTTTGGGGTGTCTGTGACCTTATTATGATTTTTGGCAGCCTCTCTGCTAATGGGTGGGGTTGTGTTTCTGTTTTGCCAGTTTGGCAAAGGGTGTCCAGCACTGTAGCTTGCTGGTGTTTGAGTGGAGCTGGGTCTTAGTGGTGAGATGGACATCTCTGGGAGAGCTTTTGCCATTTAGTATTAGGTGGAGCTAGGAGGTCTGTGGTGTACCAATGTCCTGAACTCAGCTCTCCCACCTTAGAGGCACCGGCCTGACACCCGGGCAGAGCACCAAGACCCTGTCAGCCACAGAGCTCAGAAGAAAAATGAGAAAAAAAGAAAGAAAGAAAGAAGTAAAATTAAATTAAAATGTTACTAAAGTAAAAAGTTATTGAAAATGAAAAAAATTAAAAAGTAATAAAAAAACAAGGAAGAAAGAAAGAAGAGAGCAACCAAAACAAAAAACAAATCCACCAATGATAGCAAGCACTAAAAACTATACTTAAGAAAAAATTAAAAAGAAAAGGACAGACAGAACCCTAGGACAAATGGTAAAAGCAAAGCTATACAGACAAAATCACACAAAGAAGCATACACATACACACTCACAAAAAGAGAAAAAGGAAAAAAATATATATGTATATGTGAAAAAATAAAAAAGAGAGCAACCAAATCAATAAACAAATCTACCAATGATAAGAAACTCTAAATACTAACCTAAGGTAAACATAAAACCGGAAACAAATCAGATGCAGAAAGCAAACCCAAGTCTACAGTTTCTCCTAAAGTCCACCACCTCAATATTTGGATGATTCCTTGTCTATTCAGTTATTCCAGAGATGCAGTGTACATCAGGTTGATTGTGGAGATTTAATCCGCTGCTACTGAGGCTTCTGGCAGAAGTTTCCCTTTCTCTTCTTTGTTCACACAGCTCCTGGGGTTCAGCTTTGGATTTGGCCCCGCCTCTTTGTTTAGGTTGTCTGAGGGCATCTTTTCCTGCCCAGACGTGATGCGGTTAAAGGAGCAGGTTATTAGGGGGCTCTGACTCACTCAGGCCGGGGGGACGGAGGGGTATGGAATGCAGGGTTAGCCTGTGGCAGCAGAGGCAGGCGTGACATTGCAACAGCCTGAGGCACGCCATGTGTTCTCCTGGGGAAGTTGTCCCTGGATCATGGGACCCTGGCACTGGTGGACTGCACAGGCTCCTGGGAGGGGAGTTATAGATAGTGACCTGTGCTTGCACACAGGCTTCTTGGTGGCTGTGGCAGCAGCCTTAGCGTTTCATGTTGGTCTCTGGTGTCCACGCTGATAGCCATGGCTCGCACCCATCTCTGGAGCTCTTTTCGGCAGTGCTCTGAATCCCCTCTCTTCACACACCCCAAAACAATTGTCTCTTGCCTCTTAGGCAGTTCCAGACTTTTTCCCGGACTCCCTCCCAGCTAGCCGTGGCGCACTAACCCCTTTCAGGCCGTGTTCACGCAGCCAACCCCAGTCCTCTCCCTGGGGTCTGACCTCCGAAGCCAGAGCCTCAGCTCCCAGCCCCCACCCGCCCTGGCGGGTGAGCAGACAAGCCTCTCAGGCTGGTGAGTGCTGGTTGCCACCAGTCCTCCGTGCGGGAATCTCTCCACTTTGCCCTCTGCTCCCCTGTTGCTGCGCTCTCCTCCGTGGCTCTGAAGCTTCCCCCCCACCACACCCCGTCCCCACCAGTGAAGGGGCTTCCTAGTGTGTGGAGACTTTTCCTCCTTCAAAGCTCCCTCCCAGAGGTTCAGGTCCCAACCCTATTCTTTTGTCTCTGTTTTTTCTTTTTTCTTTTGCCCTACCCCTGTACATGGGGAGTTTCTTGCCTTTTGGGAAGTCTGAGGTCTTCTGCCAGCATTCAGTAGGTGTTCTGTAGGAGCTGTTCCACATGTAGATGTATTTCTGATGTATTTGTGGGGAGAAAGGTGATCTCCATGTCTTACTCCTCCCCCATCTTGAAGGTCTCCTGATTAAAGAATAAATGGCCAATCTAAAGCAGAGCAGTATTATAGTTTGCAATGATAGAAATGACCACAGAGGAGTACTCAAGTCAGCTCATCTTCTCACTCTCAGTTCCTGTCTCTTCTTGGAGTGAAGAGAAAGGAAAACCTGGTCTCTATATGTGCCCAACTAAGGAAAGGATAGTTAACTGAGGAAATAGTATTGATGTAATGCTTTCTGCTTCCACTCTGTCCATTCATTTCACTGGGGAAAGCCAAGTGTCCATGGTCCCTTCACTGGCTTTGGTTATGGTATTTGTTAGATGCAAGCATTGCCTCTCTATCTTTCCAGGTGGGAAACAAATGGCTACAAGGTCATGATTTGGGGGATCATGATGGAAGAATTAAGCATACCAGACGTCATGTATTTAAGTGAATGATCTTTTATCCCCTTAATACTCTATGTCTATCTCACAAATTGGGTAGATTCCCTAGGTCAAGAGCTGTGATTAAACTTTTAACAAACTTTTAACATCTAACATTATCCATTAATGCACTAAATATTATACTTTTCTTGGAAATTCTGTAAGTGTGAGATTATTATTTAGTGGCTGGGCCAGAAGAGCAGAAGGCCAGTCATCCCTCTTTTGAGTCATGGATGAATGGATGGAAGCCATCTGAACCAGCCAGAGTTTGCAGATGGCTTCCAAACTGGGTTGTTTTTTATTTGACAGACATTGAACAGAAGAGTATTAGGGTGGATTGCAGAGAAAATCATGGTTAAAAGAAACGCCTTAATGAAAATAATAGATTTACTGAGCATGTTATTTATACTTATTATACTGGTTTCTTAACTTCTGAATGAAATATAAAACATCCTAATGTTAGTAAGCTAGAAAAAATTTTGGAGAGAAGTGGTATGGGCAGGAAAGTAGGGATTGTAAAATGTTTAGTAACATTCATGGCAACATCTGTAAGCAAATTTAAAATATATAAAAAATAAATAGGATCATTTCCTACCCCTTTTACACAGATGCATAATTTCAAACCATCTCTACTTGAAAAAAAATATTACGTTGCACTTGATAGAGGTTGATATTGCCAAGAATGTGCTTTTTAGCTCTAGTGGTTTTGAGTTATGAATACACAAAACAAGGGTTTTGAATATTTTCTTGAATTAGGGAATTATCTCTACCCTTTTTGCATTCTTATTACTTGAAAATGTCAGTTATAGGGCCTAAGCTATACTATTTTGTGATACCATGAGGACATGAGCAGTTTGCCTAGGAAAGAGTACATTGTTGTTTTACTTTATGGTTCCCTACCTCACAATATTAAGAATACTTGTATAGCATTTAGGCTTTGAGTTTGGAAACTTCAAAGAGGTTTTTGAGTTTACTGTCTTCATGTGTTTGTTGAATTCATGGGCTATCCCTTGGAAGTGCTAATGGGGCATCCTACCCGAGGGGGCAGATTCCCCTCCATCTGGCAAAGCTCTTGGAACTTTAATATATTGTTCTGCCTATAAATGGAGTCTGTTCTCTTTTTGTGGGAACAACAGCTTTAGAGCTCTTGCTCCAAAATAACTACTGTGTAATACACGATGATACATTGTGCATGGTGTAGCATAGCAAATGATTATTAAAAGTCTCAGTGTGCGGAGAAGAGCTTAAGAGTATACATGCAACATTTCCTCTGAAAACACAGAAATCTTTAACTTGTGTGAGCTAATCTTTTTTTCCCCCCCGAAAGAAATCAGCATGCAGGACGGATTTGCCTTATATGAGGAATCAAAACTATCTAAATATAACATCATATATTACTATCTTGGAAGAATTTTCTTATTATTGGTGTTACCGGCTAATTGGTAATGTGGTGGATAGTTTAAATTATATATTAGGAGGTGCAAGGCATTCAAAAGAAAAAAAAAGAGATCAGGATAAAGAAAGCTTATGGCGAGCAAAGGAAAAAAAAATGAAAACCTAAATAGGGTTCTTTTATGGTTTGGATAATAGTAGGAAAAATGAGACATGAATCCAGATTTAAAAAATAATATTATAATAATGATTAGTTATGCTTTATGTGTGGTTTCTGTTCCTTTGATATCAGTCAACTGTTTCTCTTAATTTGACAAATGGAAACTGAGTTTTGGACATTTATTTTAAAATAAGTATTTGCTTTTATTAGGTTTGTTTCATGTAATGAGCTTTGATATGATTTAGTGAAAATAAGTTGCATGAATGAATGATATTGTGAAATCTCCTTGAATTCCTTGGAAGAAAACTGCATTAAGAAGATAGGGTTTTAGAAGCTGTTATCTGGATATTTAGTTATAATTGAAGAATTATTGGGTCATACTGATGCATAGTCTCAGTTTAGCACTGTTCTGAGGAAGAGTTTAAAAAAAATGTTTACTTGGTTTTGAGTAATGTGAGTATGGAAAGATAACACATTTTCCATTTTTAAAGCAATCAAATATATATATTTTTCTTTTTCTTATTTGTATACCATACCAAAAGAAGAACTCAATTTTAGGATTTAGAGCTTTCTGGGAGCTTGGTCCTCATCAAGGGAAATTTTGTGGGTAACTTACAAGGGTGATGACATTATAAGATAATAAATGTTTATCTTTTTAAATAAAATACATAACATAATTTCATATGCCTAGACTTATATAACTTGTAATGATTATGGAGTTTCAAAAACACATAGCTTTCTTTGATATTTGTTTGTGGTTTTGAGCTACATTTTCCCACAGAAGAGGATAACTCTATACTCTTTTTTGGGGTTTGTTTTTTCCTTTATCATATTTTTTTGTTAAGAACATCCCACCTTTATAAATTAGCTGGAACAAATGGTATTACTGTTCTGGGAAAGTGACATCTGTTATCATTCCACAGCCTTAAGTGTTTCCTGGTAGAACACACTCTGATAAAATCTGTGTAACTTAAACAATTATTATAATATAGTTTTCAAACTTAACCTAAAATGTTAGACATTCTGTGGAACCAACTTTGAAAAGAACTCACTAGCGGAGTAGATCTTATTAATAGTAATTAATTTTCACCTCATCAGTTAATTATTTAACTAACTTATTTTTGTTCAGCAACTACTTAGTAGTTGACCTACTTAGTAATGTGTTAGGAGCTACGTGCAGTATATAGTGGTAAACAAAACATTTTCCCTGTCCTCACCACAGTTAGAAGAGTTTCAGATAAAAATGTCTCTCCACGTTTTTTCTCCCAAATTTTCATATCTGCTGTTCACATTTGTTTAACATAGTGGTTTGGATGACAATAGGAAGTAGATACAAAGAGAAATGATATTGAAATCCGCAGATCTGGGTTTGAGAACTAGCTAATTTGATATGAGCAAATTACATAATCTGAGTCTTCATCTTGTTATTTAAATGCCCAAAGGCAGCCCCAGAATTTCTAAATAGGAAGGGACCAGGGATCAGAGGTTGGTTAGAAGAGGGACCTATGGTGCTTATCTTGAGACTGTGTTGACAGAGCAAGCACACTTATTTTTATTTAGGTTATATGTTTGTTTGGGACAGGGTAATGGAGATCATGGGGGTGCCTAATCTCCTAAATCATCCCTGGGCATAGCCACTCTTAGGACCTAGCCCAACGTGCAGAACTCTGGTTAATTTACAGTCAATGGTGTGTCCAGAATCACATGAGATATGGATGGGAAAGGGCTTGAATATATATATTCTATTATTAATATTTTGGAAATCATAGTATAGAAGGGCAATTCAGTTGAGAGCCTGGGGGAAGATTCTCTTCCTAAACCTAAATGGTATACTTTTTTAGGAATCAGATATGTGGACCCAAAAGCCTCAATTAGTTTTTTCTCAAATGGGTAGTTGTCATATAACTCCCAGAGTCCTGCTTTGAGCATAGTATTTCTGGCTTCTGCTACCTTCTCTCAGAGGTGGAGAGCTTTGTGAGGCATTTCACACAAGGCAATTCATTATTTGATTAAGTCACTCAGGAAATCATTTTTACAGATCTGGTCTCTCATTTTTTGTCGAAGCCTCTTTCTGTATCACTCTATGTCTCTTCTATATCTGTAGAAGAGAGCCTATAATGATTTAATTAGTCATTACATGGTATAGCAGATTTAGAGTCTATAAACTATGTCTCAGATGTGTAGAAATATAACTTTATTTTTCTGTAGCTGAGCTCAGCATTCTTTATGATGAAGGCAAAAAATGTTTAATCTTAGCCCCTTCTTAGGTATCATAGAATGTAGAGCAATTCAGAAGAAAAATCACATGGCTGGTTGGGTCACTAAGGTCTTCAAGGGCAGTGAATATGCCTCAGGTCTGTATCTCCAGCACCTAGGAGTTTATCTGACAGAAGGAAGATATGCAATAAATATTCATTAATAATGCAAAAGTATTCTTCAATTCTAAATTTCTGAGGTAGTCAGTGTGACACACTAATTCACTAGTAGAAAAATTAGCTGGAGACAGGAGGCATATTCTTCTGCCTGAGTTTTAAATGTTAGTGTCCCGCAGGGCTGGATTTCTAGGCCCTCTCCCATTCTCACTCTAATACCCTTTTTCCTAAGTGATCTCTGTTCTTCTGCTTCCATTACCTTTCATATGTCACCAATGCCAAAATGGGTATCTCCAGGCCAGATCTCCTTTTTGGCTTTCAGACTCTTAAAAAATTAATAAACAGAAACTTCAGTTAAGTAGTCAGGAGTCCAGAAGTGGGAGCTCTCACACCCTACGACTATAGAGGAGACCAATAGGAAGAGGGAAAACTCCTTTTCTTTCCTGGCAAGGACTCAGTGAATGAAAAGCCATATACTTTTTGTTTACTTTAGCCCACCCAACTTCTTTTTCCCGCTCAGTAAAAGCATTCTCCTTCCCTTGCTGTGCATTAACTTGCACATGGGTCTCCATGGTTGCAGACCCTGAGTTATTATCCACTGCTGATCCTGAATAAATCCATCTTTGCTGGAGGAATACGTGGTAGTCTATTTGTTAGGTCAACATTTTGGTGGCCTGTACAGGGACCAGAGAAGACAACCCCAAAGGCTTGGGCTGGTGAGTGAACAGGTGCAGTACCAACAATTGAGGCTGTTGTTGCTCACTGCTTTTCTTGTCCATCTTGAAGTTTGAAGGTCTGTCTTTCTCCTGGATCTGAGCTCACACTCTCTTTGCATTTGAAGCTTTCCAGTTTTTATTTGTGATCTGTTTTAAGCTTTTGTCTTTCTGGTTGAGACCTTGTTCTGTATGCAAGTACTTGTTTGGCACTTAGGTCGGATTTTTTTTTTTTAATATTTATTTATTTATTTTTGGCTGTGTTGGGTCTTCATTTCTGTGCGAGGGCTTTTTCTAGTTGCAGCAAGCGGGGGCCACTCTTCATCACGGTGCGTGGGCCTCTCACTGTCACGGCCTCTCTTGTTGCGGAGCACAAGCTCCAGACATGCAGGCTCAGTAGTTGTGGCTCACGGGCCTAGTTGCTCCGAGGCATGTGGGATCTTCCCAGACCAGGGCTCAAACCCGTGTCCCCTGCATTGGCAGGCAGATTCTCAACCACTGCGCCACCAGGGAAGCCCCCTAGGTCAGATTTTTAGTCAGAGTCTTTCAACTGAAGCTAGCTGAAAACCCCTTTGACCCATTCCTTGGGAAACAGGGACTGCTTCACTGAAACTGTGCTAGTTTTTCAGCCTTTGGCCTATTCCTTGGGAATATTTTATTTTCTGGGAGCTGGCTGACAAAGGCTTTGGCATGGTTTTTCTGGGATTGAGTTGTTTCCTTAGAGTTGGCTGTTATACAGACTTGCAAGCTGTTTGAATTGAGCTGTTTGAGCTGTAAGGTGTTTAAGCTGTTTGAAAAGTTTTCTTTTATTCTAGAGAAAAACCTCTGAGAAATGGGATCTCAGTTATCTAAATATTTTGAGAGCACCACCCCTGTAGGGACTGCAGCTAATTTTGTGTTTGCAAATTGTGATTCATCCTCAAACACATTTATAATTAATGGAGGAACCTGACCAAAGGCAGTTGAGTATATCAATGGCCATTACGGGGAACTTTTGAAATCCCGAAACTTAATTGAATTGGATCACAATAGTGCAACAATTTTCATAACTGAGTGGTATGCCTATTTCATTTGGTGTCATGAGGCTTCCAAATGTTATGAGAAGCCTAAAATTGCGTCTCTACAAAATAAGATTTTAAGATTAACTGAGGCAAACAAACAATTAAAAAAAAGATAAAATGGATTCTGAAGCCTCAGGCTGTTTTTCCTTAGCTTCTTTGTTTCAGATTCTGCCTCTGGCTCCATCTTTCTCCTTTACTTCTATGCCACTTAGACTTCTTCTATACAGGCATATCTCAGAGATATTCCAGGCTCAGTTCCATACCACCACAATAAGTGAATACTGCAATAAAGCAAGTCACACAATTTTTTTTGTTTCCTAGTGCATATAAATGTAATGTTTACACTATACTATGGTCTATTAAGTGTGCAGTGGCATTATGTCTTTAAAAAAACCACACACATACCTTAATTAAAACATACTTTATTGCTAAAAAATGCTAACCATCATCTGAGTCTTCAGCGAGTCATAATCTTTGCAGTAGTAACATCAAAGGTCACTGATCACAGATCACTGTAACAAATGTAATAATAATGAAAAAGTGTGAAACATTGCAAGAATCACCAAAATGTGACAGAGAGACATGAAGTGAACAAATGCTATTTGAAAAGTGGTGCTGATAGACTTGCTTGAAGCCGGGTTGCCACAAACCTTCAATTTGTAAAAAACACAATATCTGCAAAACACAATAAAGTGAAGAAGCACGATAAAATGAGGGTTTGCCTGTACCCTCAATGCCTCCCTGATAATTTTCTTGCCTAACTACCCCTTTTCTCTGAAACTCCCCACTCCCTTTTTCTCTGAATTTATCAGAACCTGTTCCTTTAAAATTAAGCCTTCTTAGGATGAAGAGGCTAAACCCTCAATTTCTTATATACCCGGGACTAAAGCTGAACTATAAGTCATAGTCAAAGATTTTCCTAAAACAACTGGAGATTCTCACAGATTTGATGAGGGATTTAATACAGTCATTCAAACTTATCACTTGGTTTCTCTGACTTTTTAAAACTGATTCATATGCTTGTTGGTGAAGCCCAGGCCCAGCATTGGATGAAAACTGCTAATTGGGAAAATCCTGAAAGGTCTTTAGAATTACAACCAGGAGACCAGCCTGCTAACTTATTATATAATCAAGCTTCGGCAATTTCTAGGTGACTTCATCTAGCAATTCCTGAGGCCTTTCCAAAAGCCTGTTGAGTGGAACAAAATTTAGGCTTGCACAGAAAACATCTGATGAACCTGCTTTATGACTCTTATAATCGACTTCAGATTATTTTTAATGAAAATTCTGGTCTTCTTTCATATGTTGATTCCATCCAGGTAGTTTTTAACTCCATGCTTATTCATGGGCTGAAATGGGATCTATCCTTCCTAGTGAAAAGGACCAGGATGGAATGGGAAACTGTGCCCAATCCAGATTTAGTTACCCTGGCAAACCAGCTCAATTGCCCTCTAGAAGAATCCGCTAAAAGGAAGACCACCAAAATTCTTAATTAACTCTGGCAAATGAAGTCTCCTAGACGAAATAACAATTTTCCTAGCTTCTCTTTTTATTGCAAAGAACCAGGACATTGGAAAAGAGATCGTAACAAATTTAAGCTCTTTAGGCACCTTCCACCCTCTAACCAGTCTTTCCGACATCCCCTCATTTCTCAATGACAAGGTTACAAAGGTTCTTCCGAATACTCCCTCTTAATCAGCTTGGAGAAGCATTTCTCCAGAGTGGGGATGCCAGTCTTAACTGACACCAGAGCCACACTGTCAGTGCTCAATCCCACTAGTCATCCTTAAATAAATTAAATGATCCTTGAAATCTTTTACTGTTTCCTCCCTGACGGTACTAGAGATGATTTTGGAAACACTGATCATTTTTCTCTGTTGAATCAGCTGCCACCTTCCTTAGGGGCAAAATCTCCAATTGATGTTGGCAAAATTCATAGTACACCTCCCATCAGGATTCAAATAGATCCCTCAAAACCTCTTCCCAGAATTAATCAATACTCTATAAAGCCCTTTAAGGCCTAAAGTCCATAATAGAAGATATCACATTCCCATTTTACCAGGGAGAAAACCCAAGGGCTGAAGGTGGAGGTTTGTCCAGGACCTGCGAGCGATAAACTACATTGTTATCCCTTGATACCCTGCTGTTCCTAACCCTCATACATTACTAACATCCATTCCCACTGGAAACAGATTCTTTACTGAAATTGATTTTTGCAGTGCATTCCTTAGTATTCCACTTGATGAAGCTAGTCAATACCTTTTGCCTTCACTTGGGAAGAAAAACAGTTCACCTGGATAGTAATGCCTCAGTGTTTTACTGAGGTTCTTATTTCTCACAAATCCTGAAGGCTGATCTGGATAATATAGAGTTCCCTAGAGGTTCTACTTTGTAGCAGTATGTGGATGATTTGCTTCTTTGTTCTCCTTCTCAAGCCTCCTCACAGGAAGACAGCATCCACTTGCTAAAGCTTTTAGCCTTAAAGGAACATAAGTTGCCAAAGAAAAATTGCAGTTTGCCCAAACTCAGGTTCAATATTTAGGGCATCTGAAATCAGAACAAGGCCTACACCTAGATCCAGATAGAATTCATGGTGTCCTAAGTTTCCCCTAATCCAAAACTAAGCACCATCTGCAAGATTTTCTTGGGCTAGATGGTTATTGTCAGAATGGATTTCAAATATCTCTCTTATGGCCAAACCTTTGTATGTTTTACTAAACAATAACAACCCTGACCTAATTTTATGAGAAAGCTGAACAACAGATTTCAAGGCCTTAAAGGAGAGTTTGATAAACCCACCTGCCCTTGGGAATCCCAATTATCAGATTATTTTTTTCCTTTTTATATATGAAAAAGAAGGGGATGCTCTTGGGATACTCACCCAAAAACATGGGGACCACCATAGACCCATTGGGTTCTATAGCCAGCAACTGGACCCTGTGGCATGGGGATACCCCATTGCCTTAGAGCCATTATAGCCACCACCCTTTTAATTAAGACCACCAAGAAAATTGTGGGATTAATCATTTTTGTACCTCATACAGTAAAAGCTCTCCAGAATGTTATCACAATGAATATTTCTCAGTCAGCCGCCTTACCTCCTATGAAATCCTTTTGTTAACTCCTCCTCACGGAACACTTTTACATTGTAGTTGTAGTAACCTTAATCCTGCTACTCTTCTCACTTCCATCACTGACAAAGTCCCTCATGACTACTTAATGCTGATGGATTACCTCTTGACTCCTCATGATCTACAAGAAGTTCCTGTGGGTAACACTGACTTCTCATGGTTCGCTGATTTAAAAGGTGACACTGGCAAATACTGTACTGGGTATGCTATTACTATTCCTTTTCCTGTTTTTGAGGCAGCATCTTTACCTATGGTTACTACAGCCCAACAGGCTTGTACTTTAGCCAAGGCCAAATTCCAATACTTATACTGATAATAGATATGCTTTTGAAGTAGCTCATAATTTTAGAATGTTGTGGAAACAACATGGTTTCCTTACTTCTAGCAGAAATAAAAATAGAGATGGCTCCTACATTCAGGAATTGATAGATGCGATATTTTTTACTGGCCTCTTTAGGTATTATTAAGATTCTGGGGAATTTTGAACTTGACTCTCTGGAAGCAAAGGGAAAATCACCTGGCTGATATTTACGCAAGGAATGCTGCCCTTAAAGGAACCAACAACAGCCACACTGCTGCCATGGTCCAAAGTGATATTTCCCCAAATGATAAATTAGAAAACTGGCTAGAGAAACCCAACAATTGGCTGCAGAAATGGAAAAACAAGATTGGAAATTGTTGGTTTGATAAAAGAGAAAGCTCTGGCTTGGGCCAAATAACTCAGTCCTCCTCCTAGAGACTCTGAAATTCCCACTCCTCATCACTGTACATGCATTAAACCATTGATCCGCTGACACAATGATAGCATTAATGAATCAGTAGTGGTGGGGAAACATTAACAAGGCTGGAAGAAGTGCCAGCCTCACTTCTCCTGATTGTCCAAAGTACAACCCAGGGAAGCCTGTTCATACTGTTTCCAGACATTTATTTATTTATTTTTTATTTCAAATTTATTTTATTTATTTATTTTTGGCTGTGTTGGGTCTTCGTTGCTGTGCACGGGCTTTCTCTAGTTGCATCGAGCTGGGGCTACTCTTAATTGCGGCGTGTGGGCTTCTCATTGCAGTGGCTTCTCTTGTTGCGGAGCACGGGCTGTAGGCGTGCGGGCTTCAGTAGTTGCAGCATGTGGGCTCAGTAGTTGTGGCTCGCAGGCTCTAGAGCGCAGGCTCAGTAGTTGTGGCACACAGGCTTAGGTACTCAGCAGCATGTGGGATCTTCCCAGACCAGGGCTCGAACGTGTGTCCCCTGCCTTGGCAGGCGGATTCTTAACCACTGCGCCACCAGGGAAGCCCCTGTTGCCAGACATTTAAAATTGAAGTTCAGGCAAATAGATTTACACAACTTCCTCCATCTAATGGACATAAATATGTTCTAGTCATTGTCTGTATGTTTTCATACTGGACTGAAGCCTTCCCTTGCAGACAGGCTACTGCCTCTTCTGTGGCTAAAGTCCATTTGGAAAAGATTATTCCTGCCTGGGATAATCTTAAACTTGATAGTGATTGAGGAACCCATTTTACTGGCCAGGTATTTTGACAAGTTTGTGATGTTTGGACAGTTTTACAACACTTCCACTAAGCTTACCCCTTAATTCTCTGGTTTAGTCTAACACACTAATGGATTTGGCAAAATTTGTAGAAGCCTTTCAAATACGTTGGCCAAAAGCATTGCTGTTGGTCCTTCTAAATCTCAGATCCACCCCTTTTGGAACTCATAAACTCTTACCATTTGAGATAGTCATAAGATACCCAATACAGTTGCCTCCCCTTTCTTTTGACGCACAACTGATATTAGGAGGGATACTCCAGTACTGGAAAGGCCTAATTTCTTCTATTAAAAACAACCATGTTTTGGTAGAGCAGTTTTTTCACAGTACGTTCTCTGGAGATGGAGACCTTAAGTATCACACCTTGCAACCTGGAGATTTCATCTATTGGAAAAGACACCTCTAGAAGAACTCTCTTCAACCTTGCCAAAGAGGCCCCTATCAGGTATGTTAACAAACTCTTGTATGGCCAGAATCTAAGGAACAGACTCTTATATTCCTGTGACACACATAAAGAAAGCACCAAACCCTGACTGTACCTGCATATCATCTGCTGACCTGAAAGTAAAGATTTCCTGGTATTGAAGCAGACATCTGATGAGACAGCTTTCCCAAGATATCTCGACCAGGCCTGTTGGAAGTTTGTCACCAAATCTTTGATGATGACATAATGCTTTAAATGATCTCTAATATCTGTGATCTTTATAATATATGAACTCTAGATAAAAAGTGCCTGAGTATTCTTCCTCCTACCCCTCCTTGTTACTCAAATGTGAACTCAGTCGGTTTCCAATCTGTGTACTTTCTCTGTGCTGTGAGACACTATACCCAGCAAAGATTCTTCCTGGCATTGAGGGGCAAAACCCAGAAAACCTGACAATTGATCAGAGATGCTTTTATAAAAAGATCTTGATCAAAAGGGGAAAATGCAAAAAATTAATAAAGAGAAACCACAATTGAATAGAGTCAGGAGACCAGAAGGGGAGCTCTCACACCCTATGATCAAGCAGGGCCCAACAGGAAGAAGAAAGATTCCTCTTCTTTCCTGGCAAGGAGTCAAGCAATGAAAAGCCATGGGCTTTTTGTTTACTTAGCCCTCCCAGCTTCCTTTTCTCTTCTGTAAAAGTGTTCTCCTTCCTTTATGTGTGGGAACTTTCATGTGGCTCATGCTTGTAGGCCCCAAGTTGCATTTCTCTGCTGATCCCAAATAAACCCATGTTAGCTGGAGAAATATCTGGCAGTCTGTTTTATGTCAACAACTCATATATTCAGCACCTACAGTTCTTTTTCCTTAATGAGACAGGCATCTCAAACTCCTGATGTCCAAAACTGAGTTCATGGTATTAACCTCTAAATCTGCTTTTTCAGTATTTCCAGGTCAGTAAAAGCACAGCACCTCAATTCATTTGCCTATCTATTCATTCAACAAATATCTATTGTGTGCCTTCAGTGTTTGTATCTTTTAATTCCCTTGCTGTATCTTGCCCCCTACCCTCTTCTCACTGGTTATCACTAGTTTGTTCTTTGTATCTGTGAGTCTGTTTCTGTTTTGTTATATTCGTTTTTTTTTTTTAGATTCCACGTGTAAGTGAAAACATACAGTATTTGTTCTCTGTCTGACTTAACTTCACTAAGCATACCATCCAGATCCATCCATGTTGCTGCAAATGGCAAAATTTCATTCTTTTTTTATGGCTGAGTAGTATTCCATTGTATGCATATATCATTTTCTTTATCCATTTATCTGTTGATGGACACCTAGTTTGCTTCCATATCTTGACTATTGTAAATAATGCTGCTGTGAACATTGGGGTGCATATATCTTTTTGAATTAGTGTTTTCAGTTTCTTCAGATATATACTCAAGTGTGGAATGGTTGGATCTTATGGTAGTTCTATTTTTAGTTTTTAAGGAACCTTCATACTGTTTTCCATAGTGGCTGTACCAACTTACATTCCCACCAACAGTGTGTGTCAGGATTCCCTTTTCTCTACACCCTCAGCAACATTTATCGTTTGTTGTCTTTTTGATGATAGCCATACTGACAGGTGTGATGTGATATTTCATTTTGGTTTTGATTTGCCTTTCTCTGATTATTAGCTATGTTCATCATCTTTTCATGAGTCTTTTTGCCATTTCTATGTCTTCTTTGGAAAAGTGGCCATTCAGGCTTTCTGCCCATATTTTAATTGGTTTATTTGTTTTTTTGATATTGAGTTGTATGAACTGTATATATGTTTTGGATATTAACCCTTTATCTGTCATCTTATTTGCATTCAGTAGGCTGTTTTTTCATTTTTTCAGTGGTTTCTTTTGTGCTGCAGAAGCATTTAAGTTTACTTAGGTCCCATTTGTTTATTTTTGCTTTTGTTTCTCTTGCCTGAGGAGACATCTGAAAAAATATTGCTAAGTTACATGTCAAAGAGAGTACTACCAATGTTTTCTTCCAAGAGTGTTATGGTTTCTGGTCTTACATTTATGTCCTTAATGAATTTTGTGTTTATTTTCGTATATGGTGTGAGAAAATGTTCTAATTTCATTCTTTTACATGTAGCTGTCCAGTATTCCCAGCATCACTTATCGAAGAGGCTGTCTTTTCCCCTTTGTATATTTTTGCCTCCTTTGTCATAGATTAATTGAATATATGTGCATGGGTTTATTTCTGGACTCTATTTTGTTCCATTGATCTGGGTGTGTTTTTGTGCCAGTATCATACTGTTTTCATGACTATAGCTTTGTAATATAACCTGAAGTTATGGAATGTGATACCTCCAGCTGTGCTCTTTTTTCCTCAAGATTGCTTTGTCTATTTGGGGTCTCTATAGTTCCATGGAAATCTTAGGATTATATCTTCTGTTCTGTGAAAAATGTCAGAGGTATTTTGATAGGAATTGCATTGATTCTGTAGATTGCCATGGATAATATGGTAATTTTAACAGCATTAATTTTTCCAATCCATGTGTCCTCAGTTTCCTTCATCAGTGTCTTACAATATTCAGAGTATAAGTCTTTCACCTCCTTCATTCAGTTTATTCCTAGTTATTTTCTTCTTTTTGATGTGATTGTAAATGGGATTGTTTTCTTGCTTTCTCTTTATGATAGTTCATTATTAGAGTATAGAGATGCAACAGATTTCTGTATGTGAATCTTGTATTCCACAAATTTATTGAATTCATTTATTAGTTCTAATAGGGTTTTTGGTGTACACTTCAGGGTTTTCTGTATATATTGTCGTGTCATCTGTAAATAGTGACAGTTTTACTTGTTTACTTCCAATTTGGATGTCTTTTATTTCCTTTTCTTGCCCGATGGCTGTGGCTAAGACTTGCAATACTACATTACATAGAAATGATGAGAGTAGGCATCCTTGTCTTGTACATGATTTTAGAGGAAAAGCTTTCTGCTTTTCACCAGAGTATGATCTTTGCTGTGGGTTTGTCATAAATGTCCTTTATTATGTTGAGATATGTTCCCTGTATACCAACTTTGTTGAAAATTTTTATCATGAAGGGATGTTGAATTTTTTAAATGCTTTTTCTCCATCTGTTGAGATGATCATGTGTTTTTTATCCTTCATTTTGTTAATGTGGTGTATCACATTGATTTGTGGATATTGAACCATACATGCATCCCTTGGATAAATCCCACTTGATCATGCTGTATGATCTTTTTTATATATCATTGAATTCGGTTTGCCAATATTTTATTGGGGATTTTTGCATCTGTATTCATCAGATATTGGTCTGTGATTTTCTTTTTTTCTAGTGTCTTTGTCTGGTTTTGGTATCAGGGTAATGGTGGCCTTGTAGAATGAATTTGGAAGTGTTGCAACCTCTTCAGTTTTTTTGAATAGCTTGAGAAAGATAGGTTTTAACTATTTTTTAATGTTTTGTACAATCCCCTTTGAAACCATCTGGTCTTGGATTTTTGTTTGTTGGGAGTTTTTTGATTTCTGATTCTATTTCAGTACTTGTAATCAGTCTGTTTGCATCAGCTATTTCTTCCTGATTCAGTCTGGGAAGATTGTATGTTTCTAGGAATTATCCGTTTCTTCTAGGTTGTCCAATCTTTTGACCTATAACTGTTCATAGTATTCTTTTATGATTGTTTGTATCTTTGTGATACCAGTTGTAATTTCTTCTCTTTGATTTCTTATTTTGTTTATTTGGATCCTCTCTCTTTTTTCCTTAATGAGCCTGGCTAAAGGGTTATCGATTTTGTCTTTTCAAAAGATCAACTCTTGGTTTCATTGATCGTTTATGGTTTTTGCCTCTGTTTTATGTATTTCCTCTCTGATCTGTATGATTTTTATCTTTCTGCTTACTCTGACCTTTTTTTAAAATTATTTTTTATTTGTTTATTTTTGGCTGCATTGGGTCTTCGTTGCTGCACACAGGCTTTCTCTAGTTGCGGAGAGCGGGGGCTACTCTTTGTTGTGGTGTGCGTGCTTCTCATTGTGGTGGCTTCTCGTTGCGGAGCATGGGCTCTAGGTGTGCAGGCTTCAGTAGTTGTGGCACACGGGCTCAGTAGTTGTGGCTCGTGGGCTCTAGATCGCAGGCTCAGTAGTTGTGGTGCACAGGCTTAGCTGCTCCGTGGCATGTGGGATCTTCCCGGACCAGGGATCGAACCCTTGTCTCCTGCATCGGCAGGTGGATCCTTAACCACTGCACCACCAGGGAAGTCCTACTTTGACCTTTTTTTCCTTCTGATTTTTATTTCTGATTCCTTTAGATGACAGGGTAAGTTGCTTACTTGTGATTTTTTTAATTTCTTGAGGTGGGCTTGTATTGCAATAAACTTCCCTATTAGAGCTGCTTTTGCTGTGTCCCACAGATTTGGGAAAGTTATGTTTTTATTTTTATTTTTCTCAAGGTATTTTCTGATTGCTTCTTTAATTCCTTCGTTGACCCATTTATTTTTTAGTAACTTGTTGTTTAGTCTCCACATGTTTGTGTTTTCTCCATTTTTCCTCCTGTAACTGATTTCTAGTTTTATACCATTATAGTTGTAAAAGATACTTGATATAATTTCTAAACTTTTAAATTTGTTGAGACTTTTTTGTGGCGTAGTATGTGATTTATCCTGGAGAATGTTCCATGTGCACTTGAAAACAACATGTATTCTGCTGCTTTTGGATAGAATATTCTTTATATATCTATTAAGTTCATCTTATTTAATGTATCATATAAGGTCTTGTTTCCTTACTGATTTTCCTTCTAGATAATCTGTCCATTGATGTAAGTAGGGTGTTAAATTTCCCTACTATTATTGTGTTACTGTCAATTTCTCCATTTATGTTTGTTAGTATTTGCTTTATGTATTTAGCTATTCTTATACTAGGTACATATATGTTTACAAATGTATATCCCTTGCTTGTATTGATACCTTTATTAATATATATTGCCCTTCTTTGTCTTGTTACAGATTTCATTTTAAAATATACTTCGTCTGGTATGAGTTTTGCTATACCAGGCTTCTTTTCGTTTCCATTTGCATGAAATATCTTTTTCCATCCGCTCATGTTCAGTCTGTATGTCTTTAGCTCTAAAGTGAGTCTCTTGTAGGCAGCATATAGATGGGAGTTTTTAAAATCCAATCAGCCACACTATACCTTTTGATTGGAGCATTTAGTCCATTGACATTTAAAGTGATTATTGATAGGTATGCACTTATTGCTATTTTGTTACTTGTTTTCTGGTTGTTTTTGTAGTTTTACTCTGTTCTTTTTCCTTTTGTGTCTTTTCATATGGTTAAATGATTTTTTTGTGTGTGTTTTGTTTGTGTTCTTTTCCCTTTAGTGTTTGTGTATCTATTATAGCTTCTTGATTTGTGATTATCATGGAGTTCATATGTGTTGACCTATATCTGTGTATACTTGTTTTAACCTGATAGTCATTTAAGTTGAAACACATTCTAAAAGACCTACATTTTCACCCCTGTTCCCCATATTTTGTGTTTTTGGTGTCATATTTTACATTTTCATGTCTGTCCCTTAACTGCTTATTGTAGTTATAGTTTAACTTCATAATTTTTGTCTTTTAAGCTTCATAGTGGCTTATTTTAGTGCTTAATCCACAGCCTTTACTATACATTTGCCTCTACCTGTGGGATTTTTCTTTCCTGTAATTTAAAATTTTTTGTTGTAGTCTTTTCTTTTTCACTTAAAGAAGACCATTTAACACTTCTTGTAAGGTCAGTTTAGTATTGATGAACTGTTTCAGTTTTGGGTTGTCTGAGAATCTCTTTATCTCTCCTTCAATTCTGAATGTTAACCTTGTTGAGTAGGGTATCCTAGGTTGTAGGTTATTCCCTTTCAGTACTTTAAATATATCATGTCACTCCCTTCTGGCATGCAAAGTTTCTGCAGAAAAATTAGCTAATGCCTCTTTGTTTTTCTCTTGCTGGTTTAAAAATTCTTCCTTTATTATTTACTTTTGCCCTTTAAATTATGATTTTTTTTTGTGGATCTCTTAGGGTTCATCTTGTTTGGGACTCTCTGTATTTCTTGTATCTTGAAATCTTTTTCCTTCTTTAGGTTTAGGAAGTTTTCATCCATAATTTCATCATATACATTTTCTACCTTTTTCTCTCTCTCTTCTCCTTCTGGGGCCCCTATAATGCAAATGTTAGTATGCTTGATGTTGTCTCAGAGATCCCTTAAACTATCCTTATTTTTTAAGATTTGTTTTCCTTTTCGCTGTTATGACTGGGTGATTTTTATTATTCTACCTTTCAGATTGCTTATGCATTCTTGTATATCATCTAATTTGTTGTTGATTCCTTCTAGTATATTTTTCATTTCACCTACTGTATTTTTCAGCTCTGACTGGTTCTTTTTTATATTTTCAAGTTTTTTATTAATATTCTAACTTTGTTCATATTTTCTTTTACCACGTTTATTTAGCTTTCTTATTACTATTGATTTAAATTCTTTATCAGGTAAATTATTTATCTCCATTTTATTAGGGCTTTTTTCCAGTGCTTTTTTTCTTGTTCTGTTGTTTGAAACATATTCCTTTCTTTTATCGTTTTGTTTAACTTTCTCTATGAAATTAGTTGAAACAGTTACCTATCCTGGTCTTGAAGGTGTGTCCTTGCGTGAGAGTGTCCCTGTGCAGTCTGCATGTGCACATTGGCTTTGTTGAGAGAGCTGGATCTGAAGCGAGCATAGACTGTGTCTTCCCCCTGGGTGTGCTGGTGAGGGGAAGATAGAGCTGGAGTTGGAGAGACTAGAGTGAAACCAGGTGGGAGCTGGGGTTTCTCCTATGCAAAATGGCCAATCTGGCTCTACTGGGGATAGGGTTAGGGCCAAAGAGCTGGAGCAGGAGCCCTGGTAGAGTTGTGTTTCTCTTGAGTGTGATTGTAGCCTCCACCTTGCTTGGGTCTGAGGGCTTGGGACTGTACTTCTGTGCTGGTTTCACTGTTTCCTCTGGTGTGCGCACCTTGGTTAGAGGCTGGATCAAGGCTGGGGGGTTGATGCCACACTACTGAGCTGGTTTTGCTCCCACTAGCAATTACAGTCTCTACCATGGAGCTAGTTTCAGTCCTTCCAAATGTGAGCAGGGATACACTTGCTGGCAATGGCTGCCCCTGCCCTGGTCAGAAGCGAGGCTGGGGTCTGAGTTAGTTCTGTTCCCTGTAAGGTGCATACTCATTAGCAATAGCAGCCTTTGCCCTAGTGGAGAGAAGTGCCGAAACAAGAGGACCTGGAGCAGGAGCCTAGTGAGGGTTGGGGCAGCACATGTTTGGGGAGTCCTAACAAACTTACCAGAGCCCCAGGCAAAAATGTGGCCAAAAATGGCAAATAGGAGATCCAGAAGTTCACACATGCCCTAGTGGAAGTCAAAGAAGGAAGAGTTCTGATGGACTCGAAGATTCCTGGGGTCAAGTTTGGAGGACACCTAAGGTGGTAGACATCACAGTTAGAGGCCATGTTAGGGACTACAGCATTATCAGGTGCTAGCACTCATCCTGAGGAAATGGGTAATCTTGTAGTATCAGGAGGAAACAGAGGAATCAGAAGCCAATACCCAAAGACCAAGCAGGATGAGGCTGTACAGTTGAGGCCAACACAGATCCAGAAAATGAGAATCCGTTCCTTTACTGCCAGGATGCTGTACCCAGATACCATCCCAGGGAAGAGGAGTAGATGGGAGAGAACCCACAACAGGGAAGCATAGTCTTGCAGAGGGGTTTGAACTTTGAACTGGCTGAGTTTATATCCTGAATTAACTGGCACACCAAACCAAAAGTGTAGGGGCTGCTTTGTAAAATGTAATGATTAAGATATTGGTTCTAGAGCCAACTTGACTGGGCTTGAGTTCCAGATCTGCCCCTCAGTAGTGATATAACTTTGCATAAGACTATTTATTTCTCTTTTCCTTAGTTTTTTCATTTGTTATGAGAATTAAATATATTAATGTTGTAAAACGCTCAGAATGCCACATTAGTGTCAGGTTACCTTAAAGACATACAGGAAGACTGTAGGGGGAAGTCAATATAGATTTTTCTGGACCGAGATATGATTATTTATGTAAAGTTTGGCTAGGCCAGTTCACTTTCTGCCATGGGCCAAGCGCTCTTTCCGGAGGTCACTGCTCTTCCTGTGAGGAATAAATGCGACATGGGTAACAATGCAACTGACTAAATTTCTAGTTAATCTTCTCGTACTGATTTATGCCTCTAGGTGCTGAATTAGAAATCCAAGAACAGTAGAATTTCCTCTGAAATTTTGCAATTAACTCCCCTTAGAAGATGTATTATATATTACTCATGTGTTTGATGGTGTACTTTTATTCCTTTCATTCACCATGACATTCTCTGCTGTTGTTTCTTGTCCTAAACTTATCATCTTCTGGCACGATGAGAAGACATGGAGATTGTTCTGTTTAACCAACACTGTTGAGCAGCTACTAGTTTGTCAGGCATTGTGCTGAACTCTAATGTGGGCTCTGGATATCTCAAAATGAAAAGGAAATGGTCCTGGCCTGAGGAGCTCACCTGTTAAAGCACAGCTCAGTGAAGCATTGTGAGTTTTATAATATGGGGCCGTGCTAACTAACATTGGGTGGAATGTGCATGTGTGTGGATTGGTGGGGGTGGGTGTCTCTCTCTATTTTATCTTATTGTGTGTAATCACCTATTAGTGTTTTCTCCATATTCCCCTATTTTTTTTTTTCTGTTTTGGGATCACATTTTCCAGTTTCCCTAATGTTTGTAAATTGCCTAGCGTTCCTAAATTTTTCTAAAATTTGACCAATAGAAATGACCCTAAAGAAGCTCTATTCCTGTCCACTGACTTGGAGATCCCACTCTCATCTCTTTTCTGTTTCATTTCCCACCATGGAACTCAAATTCTGAGAACGGGCAGAGGCCCCAGGTTTTGAAGAAATCTTGGAATAGTCTTTAACATAACAGAAACTTAAGGCACTATAATATCCCTTAATACAATGCCCTGCATATTTCATTTTTCTTTAATTGACTCTTACTTCTTTTAAGGAGATATATTAGGAACATAATTTCCAAAACCTTCACTATGTAGAGACACACACGTGGCTAGTCCTGATGATGTCTCAGGGAGACTTGGGGCCAATTCTTTGAGATCCAAGGTCTCAAAGATCTCATTTCATCTGTGCCCATGTTTGAGCACCCCTCTTCTATTGCTGAGGGCTTGTGATTATACGTAAAGTAGATTCACGTTGACTGGTGTTCAGGAGGACTCTTTCCTTTCACTGCCGGTAGACTTTGTCCAAGTCCTTGCAGGGCCATAGCTACATTGGATTGTACTGTTTTATTAAAATCCTTATAAAACTTATGCTGATTGCAAGGAAGGCAACCTAGATCCTCTATTTACTATTTCAGGTTGGTCATTCTGAATCACCTACCTACTTTCCAAATAAATGATGAGATACTTATCAAGATCTTGTTTTCAGATAGAAACACCTAGTTCCATGACTGAGCAAAAATAAGAAGCTACTTCATTCAGTTTTTCAGCAATTTGAATCAATCTTTTTTTTTTAAATGGTAAACAAGCAAAACTTTTTTTTCCTCAAAATTTTTTCCTTTTTACATGGCACTTACGTTGAGGATTTTTAGGGTGACCACCACAAGGAAAAAATGATTTCAAAATCTATTATGGTGACTGAGAGGGCGCAAATGAGAGGAGAAAACAATCAACTGCATTTTTGTTTTGTCAGGGAACAAGGGAGTTCTATTAATAAGCACTTCAGTAAATCTATCAGTTGAAGAATATGACTGTGTGATGTTGTGCCCCTGTCTTGTGCAGCGGTGATATCTGAACAGATTGAATCTCAAAATCATGGGGACAGGGTCAAGCTAAATTTAAATGTAAGATGCCTAAAGGTCTGCCCATCAATTTAACTGGGAATGTAGGAGTTTGGAGTAAATTTAGATTTCTCTGCTCACAGCTTTATATTATTTCAGTTATGTATTGCATAGGGTAATGTTGTATATCTATAAAATGAGGAGACTAGAAGATCTTTGAAGATTCAGGTTTAAGATGCTGTATTTCCATGATTCTTTAACCTTTGAAGGAATTAGAGAAATAAAACAACTGTGATGCAAACTGTACTTTTATCACTTTAGACTTGTAGAATGTCAGAGCTTGAAGGGATTTTTATATCTGATATCTTCCTTTTAGCCCAGGGTGTGTTGCTATTTAAATGACCTTGTATTCATGGGTTATACCCTACTGATAAAATTGTATATCACTGGAGACTTCACAGCTCTTCCTGGCAGCACATCCCGGTGCCTCATAAATCTTAAGGTAAGGGAGCTTATGGCCAAGGTTTAGTGCCTTTGAACGTATTGCCATTACCTATACTTTTTGGAAGTCCCAAAGCCCTTTTGAAAAAACATAAAAAGTTGTGGGTTTTTTTTGTTTTTTGTTATTCTTGTGCATGCTCTATTAAGATACACAGTTCACTTCAAAGCATTAAAATATATTGTCAAACTTCTGAATCTTAACATTTTATACTAATTTACTAAATGACTAGAAGTTATATTTGCCTTCTGTTTTTTTTTTTTTCAAAGATTTACTTTTCTTTTATGATCCCTTTTTGAACTCCTATGTCCCTGACTAAATGTGAAGTTAACTGTGAGTTCTGAACCAAGGCAGCTTTTAGGGATGGATAGTTTAATAAAGATAATGAGAAATTTATTAGCGCTTATGACTGAAGGCCTGTGGGATTCTTGTTTTGGTTCATATTAGTCTATTTTACACTGGTAAGAATTATAAGTAATGATTTTACCTGTAAACTTAAGGAAAATATACTTTTGATGGGCTTGTTAGGTGACACCTAGAAAAGCTGTAAGCATGCGCTGAGCTATAACAGGCAGCTTTCACTATGTCCACAACATTGCCCATTACTTCTTTCCTTTTTCTTGCTGCACTATAGGGTTGCTCCTCATACCACTTTCTCATTCTTTTTCTAGTATAATGAATAGCATATGGCATATATCAGCTTCACTCAAATTTCAGTGTTTCATTGCAGCTGAAGTGACTTGCCAATTTTCTAGTTTGTCTGTCGCTCTTATAGTCACTTTTACATTCTTCTTCCTGCTTCACAAGTAGAAAAGATGCACCAATGGATGCCAGCATTGGCACTCATAGAGCAGGTATTGGATTGGGGATGCCTTTCGTGAGCAGTTTTTACTTCCCTCTCTCCTGATTCAGTTCAGGCAAGAAAATTTGAGCAAGAGCCAGGACATGTGGCAGCCTTTAAGTTTCTTCCAAATTTTATGAGCTCAGAATCTAATGTGGAGTCCACCCTTCTATCACTGGCCTTGACATCATAGAATTTACACTACCACTCTGCCCTTGAAACTTGGAAATTGCCTATTATCCAGGTCATTGGAGGAGTTTGCTTATTGATTCTGAAGCTGCTATTTGGTAACAATTCAAAGTGTAATGTAGAGACCTCATCTCCCAAATCCTCTCTTGTGTGCTCTCTCCTATACAGCAGGGTGTAATTTTGCTTGTGGTATATGTAAGCACCTTTTCCCAGCATGCCCTCATCTAAACATGCCTTTCCTTGTGCCAGACACTATTATGCTCTATCAATTTATTATTCTCAAGGCTTTAGTTATGTCACTGTGCCAGGTATGCCTAATTTTTTGTTCATCTAAAATAGCATTATGTTATTATAAATAGAATGCACATTTGGAGATGGAAATACACTATTCATTAGGTGTACCAGTACAGACCATTGGCCTCTGGCCATGCTCCTCTAATGGTGTGATTTCCATACCCCAAGGAATATGGTTATGTATCCTCTCTTTATTTTGAAGGTTATAATTGTAAACACATGTCTTGACTGGATACCTTATATCAATAGCCTTCATCGACTCTGCCAGAAGACGTGAACAGCGTAATGCAACATCAAAGGAAACCCAAAGAAACGTTGTTTTATTATTTGAGATATATTTGGGCTGGGCTCATAGTAGCTTATTGCTAGATTTGAAAATCAAACATTAGGCTAAGGCTGAGCGGTTTTAGGGGTGCAACCTTAGTACCAAACAGATGAGATAAAAAATGTTAGAGTAAAAAGAGTTCATTGTAGCAATCTGCATGGCAAAACAACCAAATCTAACATAATACATAAGTCAGAGGCTGTTATCAGTTACATGCCTTTAGTTTATTTACTTTATAATTTTCCGGATGTGTCTGGCCTAATTTGTGAATTTTCAGTGAAAAAGTTCCTCCGGTTTCTCTATTTACTTTCATTTAGAACGCATCATTTGCGAACCTGTGGCCTGGTTAAAGTCAATAAAAGCTAGTTACAAGTAAACAAATAAACACCAAATTCTCTAGTGGTCACTTGGCTTGGAGCATGAGTTTTAAAAGTTAATTGATGGTTGATCACTCTTGGATATTGTTAGTCTTCCTTCATGTACAAACGTTCTTTTAAACAAAACCCTATTGAATTATTTTCTTAAGGGAAAAAAATATATTAACAGTGAGTAGTAAAAACTGAAATATTTATTTTGCCTTTTCGTAGAAATCAGTGATTCTGCCTTCTTTTTTTCGTATTATAAGTTCTTCTATTAGTTAATGAGGCTGTGCCAAAACAATTCAAAATTTTGAGAAAAATTTTCTAATTCTCATCACAAAAATCTAAAGTCTGTTTTTGGAGTTGTATTTATTTTTATGGAGTGTTCTTGTAGAATTCCAGTGAATTTGCTATACCCTATGGGAGTCCAGTCTCTGAGCTGTAGGGAGGTTCTGTAGGAACCTTTCTAACAGTAATGCGGAAGTTAGAGTTTAATGGCATAAGGACAATCATGTCGAAGAAGGTGGGTTTGGCGCCTTCATTATTGGTACGAGAACAGCAGACGTCATGAGCCTTTGTTCAAAGGACACATTTGTGTCAGCTGGCCACACTGTGTTAGCAAAGGAGGCTGAAACCTTATTCCCCACCTTCCACCCCAGGATCAGTACATATTGTTCAAGAAAGGTCTCTTTTAACCAAGAGGAAGGCTTTTTTTTTTAGTATGGACTTTAGAATGATTGACATTTACCAACTAAAATACTCTGTTTTCCCAAATGTTTAATAATGTGTTTTTTACTGATATAAAGACAGGCTGAGTGACAAAAGCTTCTGTAAGAATTTAATCATATTGTGGCTAAAAAAGAGGATGCACTTATAATTTAGTTATAATAGGGAATCAGTATTTTAAAAATCTAAGTGTTTCTGAGGGAAGTTTAGGGGGATTCACAATATGATTAAATTTGTGGCATTAATACACCCAGTAAAACTTACAAGTTCTTGCAGCAATGTTTCTTACATTTTTCATGTTATGGCACCCACATAAAATTATATTATCTCTATGCTACATTAGAATAAACAGACAAAGCTACTAAGATCAAAGACTGGGGTGAATTGCTGCCCACTTCCCCTAAGAATTACGGGACTGATACCTGTTTGTGCCCTTAGATTGTACATTTCTTTCTGTCCTTCCTTGTTTTCTTTCCTTAATGTAACTTATTTCAGAAGAGTAGGAAAAAGAAGATATATTTTTTACTCTTGGATTTCCCATTGATTTCAAGGAGTATAAATTCAGACAAATTATTCACAATTTCAGACCTTCTGTTTCAATTAATAGGCATTCTCTTGTTTTAAAAAGTAGAGCTTATTTCTTTAAAACCAAATCTAACCATGCTCTGGTGAGCCCACAATGCCTAACAGAATACCATTGGCCTGATTAATATTCACACCATAGAAACAGATGTTGAAAACAGCACAGATAAACCAAAAGTTGGAAATGAAAATAATGTGCCAAAAAGTTTGCAGCAAACTCCTGCTTCACTTGCCTCAATTTTAATTGACAAAATTTTAATTTAATTGATTTATTTTGGTATTTTAAAAAATAATCATAAACAATTTATTTTCAGCTAAGTTTCAGAGATAGGTGACTTTGAACCTTGCATTTTATTATATTAATTCCAATGTGTTGCTTCTTATAGATATTTAAAATCCCCCCCTTTTCATTTTTTAAAATTTCTTTTCCTTCTTTACTCCCTCACTCCCTCCTAATCTCCTTTTCTTCCTCCCTTTCTTTTTTTCTTTCTTTTTCACGTAAAGAGCATCTGAATTTTTAAGTCAGTTCCTAAAGACAAGAGCAGAAGCCTAGAATTTGAGATGTGGTATGTGCAGGAGAATCATAAATGTGGCAGTTTTTATGTTTCTTTTCATTTTTATTCTTTTTGGTTTTTTATTTCAGAAAGTTAAAAAATATTGGGTTCATTAAGGATACTTTCATTTGTTTACCTTGTGTTGTAATAAAAAATTCATAAAGATGGAAAGCCGTTCAGAAAATGGAGTTTTATTTAGATTATGAATCAGGTTAATGTTTTCAGTGTATGTTTTAATTAGAAAGTGTAACCCTTGGACACAGTTTGGATTCATTCAGTTCAGTTCTTCAAACATTTTACATTTAGCAACCTCGAAAAGTTATTATTCATTTATTTGATTTATAAAATGCATTCATCACTTTGGCCCCTGGGTGTATTTACAACCGTGATGCAAATTTATTTAATACAGCATTGGTTGATTCTTTCCCAGCGAGTAGATTTCCTCACCTCCCTCCTGTAGCCACCATGATTCAGGAGAATAGCCAGTTGGAACAGATGGACCATGCAACTGGGCTTTAAAGGAGAAATTTAAATTGTTGTTATACCTCAAGAGGAAATGAGTCTGTGCAAAGTTTCTTTCTCTTGCTGGTCAGGTGGGTGGAATCTCCAACAAGCATGTACTACTTGGCCTAAACAGCTAAGGTTATGCATCCCTCATCTCCCTGAAAAAGAGCCAAGGCAGCAAAAAATAAATTTTGTAATACTTCATTTACATATTAGGCTGCCAAGAAACACTGCAGTGCAAGTGGCATGAGCCCTGCACAGCCAAGGTCTTTCAAATGTTGCTTTAAAAAATATATTTTTTCAGACATCAAGTTCTGGTGAATGCAGGATAATATGAGGTTAAATGCACATAACTGGAGTCATCTTGCTTTGGTTTAAATCCAGGTCTTTATAAGGCTTTTCTTCTGTAAAATGAGGATAAAATAGCACCTAATTCACTGGATTGTTGTGTGGATTCAATGAGATAGTGCATACAAAGTATCTCTAACAGAAATGCCATATAGGAAGAGCTCAATAAATGTTGGGTTGTAGTTTTTCATGGAATTTATAATTAGAGAGTTGTCTGCCTTGGAGGAGGCCTAAATGACCAGTTTTGGGACACTACAATGCACATTAAAATAAAAATAATATGCTTCCATCATTGAAATGTTTTCCCTGACTGATGAATATTGATGAAAAGTTTCTGGATAAACTCACTGTGGAACTACCAACATAAAATGACCTGATTGTCATGAAGATTTTAACACAGTGTTGACATAACATGAACATAAAATCTCTGGGCCACACAGTATGGGTGAGTAATGCTGATCACCCTCATAAGCCATTTGCATCATTTCTATCTACCCAATAAGAGATGAAATACATTTTATGTATAAGCAAAAGTTTTCATTGCGGCATTGTTTACAATAGGCAAGACATGGAAACAACCTAAATGTCTAGCAACAGGTGAATGGATAAAGAAGATTTGGTACATATACACAATGGAATATTACTCAGCCATTAAAAAGAATGAAATAATGCCATTTGCAGCAACATGGATGGACCTGGAAATTATCATAGTGAATGAAGTAAGTCAGACAGAGAAAGACAAATATATGATATCGCTTATATGTGGAATCTAAAAAAAAATGATACAAATGAACTTATAAAGCAGAAACAGACTCACAGACCTAGAGAACAAACTTATGGTTACTGGGAGGGGGAAGGATGTGAGGGAGGGATAGATTGGAAGTTTGGGATTGACATGTACACACTGCTATATTTAAAATAAAATGCCTTTCCATGAAAAAGAAAGTATTCCATTTGTTTTTCACAATAGGAATGAGTTTCATAAAGTGATTATTTTGGGGCTATGGGGAATATAGTAATAAGTGAGAAAGTTTAGAGGATATTTATTTTGTCCTGTGAAACATTGATTATTTTGAGGCAGAAGCCACTGGGTGAGGGCCTAGGATATATAGTCTCTTTTATTCCCAATATTTTCCCTATTGCTCCATTTTGTGTCTGTAGGGATACACATCTGACTGAGAAAAGCCCTCTCAGCTCTAAAGGAATTCATGGAAACTGAGCCAGTCTTCAGACCCAGTCTATAGTCTGTGGTTTAACTGCTATCTGTGGGAAGATTGAGGGGGAGCGGTCAGTGTTCACCACAGCATTCATACCCTTGTTACTTATCTTTTGATTTGTTTAGAACCCAGATATAACATCCTATTTCAGCATTACACATGAAGAAGGTGAAAATTAATTGAATAATTGTGGCTTTGTTATTTAACTCCAGAATATTTATTTAAAAAGAGAGAAAGTTGATGTTGTCTGGTTATTCTTTGTATATACATTTATAAATAATTGTATGAGTACTAAATAAATTTCCACTTTTAAAATATTAATTTATTTAGTAGTACTTCTATTTTTTTCTTGCTTCCATATCAAATGTAAAGTATACTCATATCAGTAACACCTCTCATTCAAATTCTATGATTTTTTTTTTATTGGGATATAAAGATAACTTTTTCCTACTTCCCTCATACAAAGTTGGGAATAATTGATTAGATAGATTTTTGTCAGCCATTTTGACCTCCAAAGGAACTTAGAGCCCTTTTCTCACCCCCAAGGGTTACCCCAATTGCTAACACACCACATTCTGTACTCAAGAGGTGAGAGCATAGGTCTGGATTGACCAAAATGGCAGCCCATGTAGGTAAAGGGTGCTCTCTCCTTTCCCATGAGTCTATGTAATACAGGCCTACAAACATCTTCCTTGGCATCTTTCCCCTTCCCTTACTCCGGAGAAAGATGTGGGGTATGTAGTATGGGAAAGGCCACTCTAGCTTAGGAAAAAATTCTTGGACATTTCTTCCTCTTGGCTCTCTATATCTCATGAAGGAAGGCCCTTACCTCCCTTAGATGTATAGATTTGGGATTTGGGTTGGGACTTTGTGTGAAAGTTGGTTCCTTAGATGCACCTGGGAAATTAGGTTCTCCATGAGGTGTAGTAGGTCATCTCCCCGGAATTCTGTAATGGGATTTGGGGACCAGAGTGTCTTCTAATAAAGGGTTCCTTGGCCCAGGTTTTTGAAGATTTTGTTGTTGTTGTTGTTAAGGGGTGGGTGGTGAGGGGTCAGAATTGGGATATTCCACAGCCCCTAGCCAACTACCACCTCTTAACATAAGCCGTATATCCTCATCTGTTGCTATGTTGATAGTGAGCCTCAGCTTCTACTGAGTGGGGTGGATAGGTTTTTGTTTTCAGTGTCATCATTTGGGAAAATAAGACTAAAATTCACTGGTGATTATTATTTTCTCTTGCTCAGTAATCTTCAGAATATAGTTGGTCTGATTGTTTGATTTCTATTATCTCCATCTGCGTAGAATATAGGGCTCACTACTTATGTAAAGAACACTGTGTAACTGAGCCTACAGAAGACAAACCAGTGAGGAGGATTTTTATTAAGATAGAACTGTCTGAAATATGTAGCCATGGGAATGTACATAACTTCTCTTAAAGGATGTCTATAGGGTCTGCCTGGTGCTAATTCTCAGAAGGAAAAGCATTGAGTTGCATGTGAAATAAATTGTGGAAGATTTCTCTCCTGGAGTTTAAAATTTTGTGACACTCCTAAATCCAGTAGAAGACAGAAGAAAGATTGTATGAATTTATGCAACAAAATATGTTTGAGTTTATCCCATGTCTAACAACATAAATATGAAGTAAAGGAAAACATCCTCATACCACCAAAAATGCGTTTCTTTAACAAGCACTAGTTGGGAGAGGGTGTGACCCTTCTAAAGGGTTCTAGTCCAGACACTTATTGTAACATGGGGTAATCAAATGTCTTCTAAATTCTCAAATTCTTTGGGGTGCAGTTGAGTTGTGGTTTTTACTTTAAATGTTCAATGGAATGCTGAGATGAGTCCTATCCTGTATCTCTGTCAGCAAGAGGTTTCCCACCATGTGTATTGGAACTAGGCGTGTTATTTCTATTAATTCTTTTGCCATTACAGTAGCACTATGCTAATTCTAACAGGCTAGTCAGTGTCATATTTGTTCCCAGCTAATTTCATTCTTAGATTCGCAGGAGGTAGAGGAATGGGGAATGGTGTGATGCTATAGCTGCCTTTCATTTAATTTTTATTGTTGTTTAGATGTTTACACCTATTAGAATGACTATAACCATACATTTTATGCTGCGCTAATCTTTGTGGTCTCTAGGAGAAGACATATTTATGAAAATATGATATAATCCTTATTCTTTAGTGGTGGAAGCAATTTTTGAAGGGAAATTTACATGGAAGCTTAAACTATAACAAAAGATGAAAGTGAAGATAGAGGGGGCCCTGTGTTTCTACTTGACCTCTTCCTTGCATGAGTCCTAAGAAAAGTTTTCCCCTAAGTATATAGCAATATTTTAAAGTCTTGGAGGGAGGTGAATTTGCTGAGATCAATGTTAACCTTTTCTACATTCATTAATTTATTTAGTCATTCAGTATTTGTGGAAAGCCCTCCAAACACCAGATTGTGTTGTCATGCTGTTGTTGCTGATAACAGTAATAACTAGCATTCATTGAATGTTTATCGCATATATCAGTGATGGATGATCTCAATTCTCTTAATAATCCTATTAAGTATTAACTATTAGCATCTCAATTTTACAGTTGAAATAATTGAGGCTTAGAGGAGTTAAGCACCAGGTTTAAGGTCAGACAACTAGTAAATAGGCGAGCAAGAGATTTTTTACTCTGGTTGTTTGATTCTCAAGCCAACTCTTAGACATCATGCTCTCTCCCTATAATAGTATCAAACACTAATTTTAAGGCTACTATGTTCCAAGGTAAACACTTTCAGATATATTCTGTTTTAATCCTCTCAAAATTTCTATGTCCAGACATTATTATTATCCCGTATTTTATGCTTAGGGGAATGAAAGCAAAAAAAAAAAAAAATGTCTCCCTATTGTCACAAGCCAGGTAGTGGCAGAGTTAAGATATGAACCCAGAAAGCATATGTATGTTCTTAAATACAAGTCTCTAATAAATAAAAGTGGTTCATGTTCTCAGGAATCTAGCTTATGGTAAGTAGAATTTAGATATAGACATCCAAATTTTAAAAATCCAGTATAAATAGATGCTTACCTCAATGGAGGTATAGGCAAATATTTTGGGAAAATGTTAACTTTAGCCTAGTGCCCTAATGGCTCCCTTCCTATTTCTAACCTAAAAACAGCTTTTACACATTTTCTTTCATTAGCTCTGGGATTCCTCCATTCTCTGCTTCCCACCCTTCACTTAAAACCGTTGGTAGCTTTTGGCTTGGTTTCTCTGATTTCCCTCCTACTGGCAAAATTTCCTCTTTGCCTGTCTCAGAAATACACATATTTTAACAATCGGCCTGCTCTTAGGTGCCTGCTGTATCTTCTCCCATTCCATTCTGGCCTCTCACCCAGATGCATGATCTGCAGCTTGCCCCTGTGCCACAGACCTTTCCTTGGATGCAACACTCCACTCTGGGCCAGCAGTTTTCGAGTAGGCTCTTTGAGTGGCCTTTTGCTATTCAAACTGTGGTTGGCACAGTAACATACATATTACCTGGGAACTTGTAAGAAATGCAGAATCTTTGGTTTTACTTTAGACCTACTGAATGAATCAGTCTGAATCTTGATGAGATCCCGGGTGATCTGTATCCTTGAGAAGCACTGGTCTAGTTGGTGAGATCGTACTGGAGTATGGAAGAATTTCAAGTTCATTATGCACTGATAGGGAAGCTCTCACAGTGGAAGTAGTATTTTGATGATACTACAGGAATGATAGGGGTTTTCTGGGGGTCAGGTAAGGACAGTATCTGTGTTACGGTTCTCCAGAGAAAGAGAACCAATAGGAGATGTATATGAAGAGATTTATTATAAGATATTTACTCACATGATTTTAGAGGCTGAGAAGTCGCTCGATCTGCCATCTGCAAACTGGAGACTCAGGAAAGCCAGTGGTGTAGTTTGAGGGCCTGAGAGTCAGAGAGCTGATAGTATAGGTTTCAGTCTGGGTCTGAAAGCCTGAGAACCAGGAGTCCCAATGGCAGGAGAAGATCAATGTCCCAGCTCAAGTAGCCAGGCAGAGTTAATTCAACTTTTCTCTTCCTTTTTGTTCTGTTAGTGCCCTCAGCGGATTGACACCCATCCACATTGGGGAGGGCCGTCTGCTTTACTCGGTCCACCACCCCAAATGCTAATCTCTTCTGGACACATCCTCATAGACACATACAGAAATAATATTTAACCAGCTGTCTGGACATATTGTGGCCTAGTCAATCTGACACATAAAATTAATTATCACAGCATTCCATGCTGGAAAAACAGCATGTGCAATGGCATAACTGGGGAACTACTAGTTCAGGTTTTCTAGAGCATAACATGTGAAAGATAGAGATGGATATGGTTGTTTTAAACCATGGTTGTAGTGACACTCCTCCCATCAAGTGTACCTTGAATCTGGGTGGGCTTGTGACTGCTTTGTCCAGTAGAGTGTTGTATGTAGACGTGATACTGACTTCCAAGGCTAGATTATAAAAGGCCATGCAACTATTACATGCTTATGAAACCCTGAGCCACCATGTAAGTTATTTGAATAACCTGAAACTGTCATGCTAATATGCATTAAGATTCATTGAAGGATTTGAAAGGGAAACTTGATATTCGCAAGACCATTGGCAAGGTAAGCTAGTTAAAAAGCTGTTGCAATGTGTTTGAAGAAAAATGATAAGATTTTGGACTAGGAAAGTGTTCTTTGGAATGGAGAGAATAAATGTGAAAACCACATAGGAAGTAAAATTTGCAAGACTTGATTGATTAAATGTAAGGATGAGGTAAAATATCTCATTTGGATGTCTGGATTATTGGACTTGCCATTTATAAAAAGGGAATTGCTTTGTGGGAAGAGAATGAGTGTATGTCTCAGAACACATCCAGTTAGAGACATATAGATGGCAGTTGGGTTTGGATTGGTACTAATTAATGTATACATCACAATTTCAGATGTATTCTTTCACTCATGCCAATTCTGAATAATTGGTGGTTGCTGTCTGGAAGGGTGAGTTGAAGATTCTGAGAGTGGTCTTGGCTTGATCAGTGATTGATGTTTACCTGGGGTAAAGCCAAAGGGAATGATCGTTTGCCTGATGTATATATTTGCCAACTTTGATAGTAATGGTAGGAAGTGTCAGGATATTATGATATTGAAAGGTAATGATAATCAAATCATGGTTCAATGGGGGAACAACAACATTTATCTGTTTTGAAACCTTCCTGTACTTTGTTGAATATGATGAAGTCTGAAAAAGTATTCGTCTAACCCATTATTATTTGTGGCATGATGCTTTGTGGGGACTGACCCACTGTGATCCTGGATAACTATAAGAGCTGGCATTGGTGAGGAAGTATCTTAGGCTTCCAGCTAAGTGAAAGCAATGGGAAGAAGTAGAATCATGGAATTATAGAATTGGAAAGAAATTTGAAGTTTGGTTATTCCAGCCCTCTCATTTTACTGAGAAGGAGATTGAAGCTTGAGAAGATGTGCCTTGCCTAAGATCACTTAGCTTTATAAGCTCTGAAATTGCTTTGAAATCTCTATAATAAATTTTTCTTCTTATGACAGAGCCAGTACTGGAAGCTAGCCTAACTGCACTGTGATGACATTGGCTTATGATGAACTAGATCAAGTGCACAGCAGAAAGAAATTACTATGTAACTGCCCAGGGTGAATCAAGGATTCCTTCCACATTGAGGATATCTGTTTCCACCCATGGCTATCAGAAGCTGGTCTGCTGCTAGCTGTGGAGCCCAGAAGATACCTTCAAATTTTCAGAGAAGGATAATAGATGGTTGGGAGAGTTTCCAGAATCGTGGTTTCTGTAACATCTGTAGCCTCAGAACTTAGGAAGAGCAAGTACAAAATGTGTTTTTGCAAATGTTTTTCAGGATTTAAGATCTAACCTGTTTAACAGATTGTCTTGCTTAAAAAACATGACTGGTTTTAGCTGACAAGTTGGATTTTATGAACTGATCGATCCCAGCTGCCAGTTGTCAAGGCCAGAGGATGTTCCAAATTGGCAGTCCCCAAAGACCTTGAGTTGATTGGCTTAAAGTGGGGAAAGAAAGATATGGGGGGGGGGTGGAGAAAATAGAATTTTATAAAGCTAATATAATTTTGAAAGTATTTGAAATACAAATATCCATTCGAACACACAAAAAAGTGAAAATAGTCTAAGCTGTATTCTGCTTTGTGGGTGGTTCTAATGCTTTCTAAGGTTGTAGGTGACCTCCTTCATCTTTTATTTGCTCCTTGTTGCATTTTCTAATAGTAAAATCATACTCATATTTAAGTAGTGAAAAGGGTGTCTGTATCTTGACTGCTTCTAAGTTTGAATTATGTAGCTTCTTAAGAAGGAAGCTATGTTTTGAGTTCATGAACGTATTCTTATTTTGACAAAAACACCAAGCGTCTATGTCTTAAGAAAGGCATGGTGAGACTTTTTACTTGGATAGATTTTTGAGTTGTAAATGAGACAGTTGTTTGAAATTCAATTTTTAAATTTTATTGTGAGATCTAAGTCCATATTTGAACGCATTATTGTTTTTAACAATGCTAATAATGCTAATGATACCACCATTTACTTTAACTCTTTATGCCTTATCTCCCATGATTTGTACCTATCACGTTGAGTTATAAAGGTGAAATGAGCTAACCTATGCAAAATGCTTAGAACAGTGCTTGTTACATAATTAATGCTTGATAAGTGCTATTATAATTACAAATCATAGCAATGTAGAGGTAATGCTACAAATAGTATTGGTCAAGTACATGATAAAACTCTGAATGAATTGTTAAAGTGCAATTTAGCTAAAAAAATCAGTGATTACTCTTCAGAAGTGTACATGCTTAGTACTTTAAACAATGTCTAGAAAAGATCATCCATGATTCGTCTAACTATATGATGAGATTACAAATATTTAGTTTATGCAAGTTGGCATTTCCACCTGTGACTGTGTTTTGCAGTCCAAGTGGCCTTGGTACTATGTTTTATCCAGGCACTGAGTTTCTAAAGGTGAAGCTCTGCTTAAAGCATTAGCTTCCAAAACATCAATTAGGTATTTAGTTATTTGGATTGGTGATATCTTCTTATATTCCTTCCTATTGCTTACAGGGAGGTGGCTCTCTCTTTTTTTATTATAAATCTACATGGCCCCATTGGAAGAAAAGTCAAACACTTTAGATACTGAATTAAGTAAATAATGAGGGAGCATTGTCAGTGCTGCTAAACTAGTTACTTTAAGGGCAAGCATGAAATGACAGCTTGCCCTTAAAGTACTGATGCTGATCTTCAGTATTCCCTCACTTACCCCGAAGAAAAATTCCCATTGAAAGGAAAATATTACCAAATATTCTGAACAATAAATGATTTAAGAAACTAAAGTATCTTGAGAACCACTCTCCATAAAGTACCCTGTATTAAGTGAGGTGTAGCATTATGTAAGTCAATTAATATAAATAAATGATTGGCTATTAAAAGTCTGTAATCTGTATTTTATTATTTAAAACACAGCTGATGAAAGTAAAATCAATGATGCAATTGTTAGAAGTATCATTACATAATTAGAGAGGCATTGGTTCAAATTTTATCGTAGCCATTTTTTGACTTGTGACTCTGAACTTACTACAAACTTCTTTGTGTCTAATCATGTAGATAATAAATGCTTGGTAGTGATTATTTTATTATTTGTAGCTAAGAAAGTCAAATTCTGAGAGTATGACTAAGTACATTTTATTATTTAAATGTAATGTCTAGATTCAGTTTAAGCTTACTCTAGCAGAAAACCATAATATTTGCAACAGTCAAGGTAGTATTTTAAATCCCAAACTTCCTATTCTCTCCTCCCCTTGCCTCCTTTCCCCTCCCCTCCCCTCCCCTCCCTCTTCCTGCCCTCTCCAGCTTGCTCTAGCTCTCTGTCTCCCGGGCTGTCTCTCACTCTATATACACAAACACACACATGTATATTGGAAAAGGGTATTGACAGGAAAAGGAAAATTAAACCAGCTAATTATTGTCTACTGATAAAAAGGGCTTAGATGTAATTATTTCTGGCAGGCACCATTAGGAAGGCCAGATGACTCTACTACCCCTTCCAAAACTATTTCATATAAGAAATATCACAAAGAAACATATAGTAAATCTAATACAACAAAGATTGGATACTTAATCTGTGTGCTAGGTATTATGCCAATCAATTTACATTCAGCAACTTTATCAAATGGGTACTATTATTATAAATGTTTAAGAGATAAATAGAGGCAGAGAGATTAAGTAAATTTCTAGGGTCACAGAGTTGTAAACTAGAGAATTAGGATTCAAACTTAGGTTTGCCTCTGTGCTATAGTTAAACTCACCAAATGATGGTTAGAGTGTATTAGAAAGTTAGAAATTAAGAGAAAGAAGAAATCTACAAGCTGGAGTGGTCTGGGGAGTCTCATTGGAGGAAGTGTGAGGTCAGCTGCGTTTGGAAGGACAAGTAGTATGGTATTTCATTTGAGAGGATGGCTGCAGGAAGAATACAGATGTGCAAAGGTTCACAATGCATTCCTGTATTAATCAGTTGACCAGTTTGACTCAGGAATGTGTTTAGAAGGTGAGTGATCAGAGATAAGATTTTCTCTTTAACAGCTTTTTTTGAGGTGTAATTGACAGACAATGTACAACAAATACTTAATGTGAACAGTTTGGTGAGTTTTGAACATATGTTCCTAACTGTGAAACCATCACCGCAATCAGTATAATACCCATCACTGACAGAAGTTTCTTAGAGCACCTTTGTAATTTCTCCCTTCCAGTCCTCTTACCTTCCTACCTCTGGGTTCCCAGGCAACTGCTGATATGCCTTCTGTCACTATACATTAGTGTGCAGTTTTTAGAACTTTATAGAAGTGTTTTTGTCTGACTTCCTTCACTCAGGATACTTTTTCTGAGCTTCATATATATTGTAGTTTGTATCTATAGTTCATTATTTTTATACCTAAGCAGTATTTCATTGGATGGATATAGCATCATTTGTTTATCCATTCGCCTTTTGATGGGCATTTGGATTGCTTCTAGTTTTTGGTGATTACAAATAAAGCTACTACGAATATTAACTTAAGAATCTTTGTTTGGACCTATGCTTTCATTTCTCTTGGGTAAATAATTAGGAATGGAATTCCTGGATCATATGGTGTGAGAATGTTTACATTTTTAAGAACTGTTTTTCTAAGTGGTTGTACAATTTTACATTCCCACCATCAGTGTGTAAGGGTTCCTGTTCCCCCAACATTCCCCATTACTCACCAACACTTGGTGTGGTCATAAAATGAAAGGGTAAGTGGGAGGCAGACAGAGACTCAGATGCCCAGTTGATGAATTTGACCTTTCAACAAAGACCCATTAAAAGTTTTAGAATATGGAGGGGTAAGATGTTTGAGGTGATTTAGGAAGGTAAGTCTCATATGGTGTATGCAAGGTAGATTAGGGTAGGGAAAGGCTGATGGTTGGGAATCCAGCTTAGGTGGCTACATAGGAGGTGCTTGAAATAGTTCAGGCATGAGAAGATAAATGTGTGAACCAGTGGGATGGGGGTGAAAAGGGGAAGGAAGAAGCAGACACAAGAGGGAGTTTGAAGGAAGAATTAATGAGACAAGTTTTGTTTTTATTTCTTATAGGAATGGAAAGAGAACTTACACTTTTCTAGCTTGAGAGACTAGGAGAAGAGTGATGTCATTAACAGTAACAGAAAAGTTGGAGGTATATTTTGGGGAAAGAGAATGGGTGGGATTTAGATATGTTGAATTTGAAGTTCATTCAGCTCTATCCCAGGATCTTTTATTTTTATGTAGATGTTTACATCCAGCTTCAATTCCACATGAATTTTAGGTGGCCACATAAACATATAGTAGAGGAACTTTGGAAATAAGTTAGAGACAGAAGCTTCCAGTGAGGTGGGGACCGGGAAGAAAAGAAGGATGTGGAAGTGGGCTGGGGTAATTTAAGGGGGGTGGCAAGGGAGCTGTGAAAGCATATATTTGGGAAACTTTCCCCCCAGAACTGTTCAAGTTAAGAACTGTGGATGCCCATTCCAGAGGTCATTCATGGTATTTCAAAGGACCGTTTCAGGGGTGGCTTTGTTGAGAATCCTGTTCTGTTTGTGATTTTCATCATTTTCCAAGGTGGTAGGTGTTGAACTATGTCAATCTCTGTCCAACTCTTTCTTCTTGGTTGATTTTCCTCAAATCTCACCATTGCTGGGAATGGCCTTGTCCATTTTTCTCTATTGGTGTCACCTAGGGTTATATAGCTAGGAATTTGATTCTACTGTTCTATCTTTAAAAGATGATTCCAGGATTCCAATCAATAGTGTTGCATGCAGTGCTACTGAGCATTAGGGAAACGTAATTTAAGATGTAGCTTTGGAGAAATTAATGCTTTGGGCATTTCTTACTACATTTAGAATTCATATTTAAATGATTCATGCCAAATAGAAGAAAAAAATCTCTTAGATTTTATGATCCAGAAGCATACTTTATGGACTGCTGGCAAATTGTGTGTAGCAGTGAGGGAGTCAAAACACAGCACCCATCATGTTGCCATAGAACGCGTTCCTGTGAGGGTGCCTTGAATGATGGTGATGATGCATACTTTGATGAGGACTTCCCACTCCGTTCCCACCCACAACTAGCCACGCGTGCTGAGACCACTTACTTTGCCGTGAAATAGTAATACAGTGATGCTTTTTAACAGTTTATAAGAGAGAAGGTGTTTAAGTGTGATTTTTTAGAAAGAAAACATACTGTAATGATGCCTCCGGGGACATAATGAGCTATGTTGAATTCCTGCCAGTACTTTCATTCTAAAGCGGTTGATTTAAATATAGTGCTTTCTGTGGATTGAGACAAAAATAAAACTTTTTGTTGTTGTTGTTGATTCTTCTTCCTGTTTCTTTGTTTCAGGTCGAATAACATTCTTTATGTCAGTATTAGCATTTCTTGAACACTCAGTATTTTTTACCGTGTGTTAGATTGAACACAACTGTCACTTGTCTCCCGATCCCAGTTTGTACATGTGCTTCTTAATGGCCTTTATGACCTTTGCTATGAGTCAGGGTATTGTTCTATTTATATATTAATCTGTTTAGATTCATTGTATATTAACATTTTACACGCACTAATTAGATTATCAGTCTATGGGACTAGAGCATTATAGGTGTCCTTGCTTGGGTGCACAGAGCACAAAGCAACATTATTAGGGTAATGATTTTCAGCAAGTTTATTTAGCCAACTTTGTCGTTTTATAGTTTGACTTGCTTTGTCATCATTCCCAAAAGTTTATAATTGAGCTCAGTCTTGAAAAGTGCCCAAAGCAGTAGAGCATGATGTTTAGAAGCATGGGCCTAGAATCAGACTGTACCGCTGGAAGCTCCTTCGATGGATAGTTTTTAAATTTTGGCAGTTGTTTAATTGTTCTTTAGTTTCCTCAGATGTACAATGGCAATAAAACAATAAATGTTTCAGTGGGTTGTTGGGAATAACAGTACCAGCACAGAGGAAACTATAAGTGAATGTTAGCAAATAACAACAACAAAAACAAATGAATGAAAATCTTAATCAACCAGCTCTGAGACTTAATCACAGATTTTCTTTCTGCATGTAGGTGGGACAGCCATCCGTTCAGGGACACACCCTGGTTAAGTTCTTCATCTTTCCTGAAAGACTGCTGAATCAGTTATCTGTTGCTGTGTAACACATCAGCCCAAACGTTAGTGGTTTAAAGCAACAAAAATGATTTTTTAAAATCTCAGATGGCTTCTGTGGTCAGGAATTCAGGAGTGGCCAAGTTAGGCAATTTTGGCTTGAGTCTCTCATGCCGTTGTGGTAAGATTGTGGCTAGGAACAAGGAGCTCTTGAAGGCTTCTTCACTCATACGTCAGGTTGTGAGGACTGAGGACTCCCATAGCTTGGGGCTGGAATAGTGAGGTCTCCTCAGACATCTCTTTGTCTGTGTATTTTCTTCGTGTGATTTTTCTAATATGCTAGCTTCAGGATAACCAGACTTCTTAAATGTTGCCTCTGAGCTCCCAAGATATGTATCCTAGAAGAGAGTGAAAGAAGGAGGTGGAGACCATATTATCTTTCATGACCAAGCCTGGGAAGTCAGTGTTCCTTGCAACATAATCTGTTGCTTGAAGCAGTTATGAAGGTCCACCAGGTTCAAAGTGAGGGGGCATAGACCCTCCTTCTTTGTGAAGAAGTGTAAGCATCAGTCTTACAGTAAGAGAGAATATGGAGTAGGATGCATATTTATGTATTTTTGGAAAATAAAACATGCCACAGCTGCCAAGCCTCCTGGTACTTACTTAGATGGTTGTCTAACATGGATAACTGACTTTTAAGAATCTGGTTAAATAATATGGCTTCAAATTCTCTGCTGCTCTATACTCATCAAAGCCTCAATTGTGAGAAATAATATTCAGGGAGGATTTTAAAAATATCCTGCCTTTTGTCCCTTGATTAAACTAGACCGTCAGAGAACTCTTTTAGTCCTTCTAGAAATGTTTTACCTGACTTGACCTTTGACCTTAAACCACAGGCATGCTTTGGAGGAGGGTATAAGAAATGGTCGTATAAAAATTACTGATGTACTGAATATAGAGATGCTTAATCCTCACCACCCCCTCTTCCACTAATGTTCTTCTTCTCAGTCTTTATAAACATACTTCCTTAAATTATAAACCTATGTGTCTTCTTTGGCTTTACCCTTTACTTCATAGCAAATTCATCACCAGGTTTTCTTGTTACACCATTTGAAATCTGTAACCTTTTTTCCATATATACCTGGAGATGATCTTGCACTAAAGGAGATCAAAAACCCAGATTTGGTTTTACTCTCATTTGGGGATTAAAATTTGTTGGAAAAATGCAGAAAAATGGAGCAGATTTTAAGGAGCATTTCTCATTGATTTTTCCCAACGAATTTCTTAGGGTCATGAAACACAAGCATAGTAATCATTGACCTGATATAATTGCATTTCATGTTGACCTAATTAACCATTATCTATCTTATTATCCCTGGAGTTAAAAAAATTTTTTGTCACATTTACATAGAAACTTTATTGACTGTGACTCTAATTTTTTGGACTGTGGTATATAAGGTTGATAATAAGCATATTTCTTAGCTCATAGTACAATGCCATCATTGATCCATGCAAGGCTTATTTTTTTAAAATTTATTATCTTTATCTTCATTCTCTACTCTTTTCTCCCACACTACCATAGATAGCTATTCTAATTCATTCACTGTGTATCCTTTTATTCTGATATATGCTCTTACTAAATCCTTGTTGCTTTGTATACATGTATTTTACATTTACATAAATGATATTTTGTTATAGATCTTATTCTGTTTCTTACATTAAAAATTTCACTTAGGAGTATGTTTTTAAGATACATCTAGTTTGCTGTGAGTAAATCTAGTCCATTGCTTCAAACTATTTTTAAAGTAATTAAAAGTTTCTTTTCACTTAACCTCAACTATTCTGCTTTTTTCACAAATTAAGGCAAAAAATGTGGTCTATTGTTTTTTAAATGTAGTTTAAACTTATAGTTTATAAACAATTAAAGTTTATAATAGCTTGAAAAAGTATCAGTCGCCTTCTTTTTTCTATTGTGCTGCATTTTTGCTCATCTTTATGTTTCAAACCTATCACTGAAGGATAGCTATCTTTATTCCTAGGAGACTTCCTACTGTTCAAGACCCTTTATTTAACCCTTTCTTACTAAGCATATGTTTAAAAAGTATCAAAAGCAGTGGCACACTGAACTCAGGGATCTGACTTTTGATATCTGAAACTGATTTTAGGGCAGTATTAATAAATACTCTACAAATTTGTGTCTGGCATTTTAACTGAAAAATTTTATAATCATGGAATTAAAGCATCAGCAAATATGTGTTTATTCATTCTGCTATTTACCACCCTCTTGACAACTGACATGGGTAAAGGAAGGTCATTTTCCCCCTTGGCTTGTCTTGGTGTATGTTTGCTGGCTTTGATTAGCAGCATGATGGAGCAATCTGAAATAAATTAGTATCAATGGAATGGAAATCTTAGTGGTTTAAGTATCACTATTAGTATACACGGCATGTCTGAAACTTTGCATTCCTTTCCTGGCTGCACCTCCTTGTTCCCAGTCTTTCCAAGGTTCTGTCAATAAAGTCCTAAGTAGTTGACTACTTGGATGAGATCTGGAAATCAAAAAGACAGAAGGATCATTTTGTTGATCTGATGAAAGTTTAGGTCATGGTGGGTCCACGTTGAAACAGATTAGAACCTTAGGTCGAAAATGAGATTTACTTACTGTTCATCTTAGTCTTAAGTGGAAGAGTGTTACTTGCATTGGTTGTATCCTACAGACAAATAAGACAGGTATTACTTAAAGATTTTGTGTGTAGCATATGGGCAGAATCAAATAGAAACACAGTTTCTTTTTGGTCTTGTACTTCCTAAAGCTCTACTAAAAATAGGTAGGAAAGGCAGAGAAACGAGCATAGGTTTAGTATTGTTGGCATGAATCAGTTGTTTGATTGTGCATGACAGGTTTTTCCTTGCCTGGTACCCTTTTTCTCTTTCCCTTCCTTCCCCTGCAGTTTTCTATGCCCTCCCCTTTTCCCCTAGCCCTTCTGCTTGGCACAGAACTCTGGATAACCATCAGTGAGGGATAGGTCAAGTTAGAATTGCTGATGGTGAACATATCTGTTAGGCAAGCATAAGAAGCCGTAAACACTGGCTTGCTGGCAAGTAGAGAGCTGATGGAAAGGACAGGGATCCTGTGTTTTCACTAGTGCTCTTCTGACTCAGAAAGCATAGGTCATTAACAAGTTAGGAGATGGACCTCCCCTCCTCCTCTCTTGCCAGGAAAAACACAACCTTTGGAGAATAGGGCATAATAAACTGCTGGAGTAAGGCCTTTCTGTGCCTGCTGGCACTTGAAGTCACCATTGCTGTGGTTAGTTTTGCTGCTCATTCTTGGTCTTCATGCACGTGACTGGCCTGATTTATCTTTCATTACTCCAGGGCTGCACAGCTCGGGAGGATTTTAGTACAAAAAACTTTCTCCTGAGATTACTTAAAGGTCTTTCCCTCTTGAACGGAAGCAGAATTAACTTTTGATGGCTTTTGAATTTAAATGGAACTCCCACTGTATAGTAGCAGCCTTGTTTTACCAAAACAACAGCAAAAACAACCACCCCAACAGTAACAACAGCAACTTGGGACCGGAGGTGGAAGTTTAGGTTGCTTTCAATTGAATTTATGTTGTGTCACTTTATTTTTTAATAGGTTTTATGATATCTATGTGAACCACGCAGCCAGTTAGAAATGGGCTCTTTCTCAGATGAAGATGGAAGGGTTTTTTTCCCCCCAAGGAAAAGCTATGCTACTATAAACATTCAAATTCTTAAATAATCAGACTCACCCATTAATCAGAATTTTTTAACCCTGTAATTTTATAAGAAATAGGTAAAAGGACAGTAAGTGCCTATCAATGATGACTTTGTACTAAACCCTTATAACTATAACCTAATGTCAGTGCAGCTCTACCTCTGTTTCTTAACCTCTGACTTCATAGTTATAGCACCAAAGTAACTGATTCCCAAAGGTATGACCTCAGGAACCATAGGTATCTGAATTATCAAATAGAGATTGAATTATATTCTCCATGCTGCATTTAATAAATCAGGAAAATAGACTAATGCATTTATAAACATTTTTGATCCTGAGGGTTGAAATAGGAAGGATTTTTCTATTCATTTCTGACTTGACAAGAAAATCCAATGACCTAGAACATCTCCTTTCCTAAGAATTCCAATCAATTGTGGTTTTGGAGTATTTACATGGGGTTCATGTTGCATGAGCCGTATGGGATCGTATTGAACAGTCATATCCTCATACATCAGGGAATCTAAGTCTAAAGATGCTAGCTTAGTTTTCCAAAGGTGAGTGAGATTAAACTTTTGCCTTTGGAATCAGCCCCATATATGTATTAATGTCACCAGAATTCAGTTCTCCCTTCCCCCACCACCCAGCATGGGGGAAATACCGAATCTACTCCAAATTTAGGCTCTCTGGCTTCCTTAGATTTTCTCTCACCGGATTAACTACTTTCTATAGAGATATTAAACCCCTAAGGAAGGTTGTATTTGAAGCCCATTACAGGATAATGTTCCAAGAAAATTGTTCTTTTGAAGTTTGATTTGAAACTCATGCTCCTCATTAATACAGGCAGCAGGACGGCAGGAGACCTGTCTCTGAAAAGGGCTTGTTATGAGCTGGGGAAGCAGCTTGAATCCTCAGCATGGATGTACATAGTTAAAAGCAAAGCCAGGCAAGAAATGAGATCAAGCCTGGAATTATGTATCTGTTAGTAATTTCAGATCCACATGACTAATAAGACAGCATGCTTGTTCTCTAGCTGTTTTTAAAGACTGATCAGTGTAGAGTTGAAGCAGGATTTTAACTTTTGATTTTTATACTAATTTCAAGATTTTTCTTCTTCCTAAATTTAGCCTTGCAGAGATCCCTGTGAAATATTTGAGTCACAGCTAGCTATTTTCACATATCATCAGATTCTCTCCTCAACATGAAGAAATAGCGGAGTAGGAAAGAATTCCTTGGGGGATAGAGCATGCTTTGTAGTTTTTTGTTTTTTAAGCGAAAATTATCTAGGCAGAATTTGGTTGTCAGTAAAGTTGTTTGTTTTGGTTGGCAATCAGCATGTTTAGTCTGAGAGGCAGGGACTTTAGGCTCAGAAGTAAGGCTTGAAGATGCATTGTCTCCAAACTGAGAGGGAGCAAAGAAAGTGGTGGAACAAGGCAATGGTGGCTTCAGGTCTGTTTCACAGAGTCAATCTGATTTTTACTTACTCAACTGGAATTTGTTGTGAGTGTGACATATGTTCATGTTTTTCTGTATATGCACTTGAATCTAGGCCTAGGTTTATAAGTAATACTTGGGGACCAGGTGGCAAGAACATAGCAGTTCTTCTTTTAGAAGCTGTAAGAGAGTTTTCCAAAGGGGAGAATGGAATGGAATCCAAACCACTCTAGAGAACCCCTCCAGCTTTTTCCTTCTCATTTTCTCTATCTTGTTTCTTCCATACTTTACTCCATTCAACAAATATTTATTTATGAAACAGCATGGTGATTAAGAGCAAATATTTCCATTAGAGAGATCCAAATTCCAACCTCTTAAGCCTCAGTTTCTTCATCACTAAAATAGGGATAAAAATAGTATCTACAGCAATGGTTATAATCAGGATTAAATGATATAATCCCTGTTAAATACTTAGTGTACAGTGCCTGGTAGATAGGAAATAATAATTATGTCACTTATTCTTAAATTTGTCTATGATCAAAAATAGATATTTAGCAATAAATTGCATAATTTACTAAAATTATTAGTATTAGTATTAAGCGTGGTTTCCCCCTAGAGGTGATTTCTAAATTGGGAGCAGTGGGAAGAGGGGTAAAAACTTATGTGATAATTCTTTTGACTGAAGTTTTCTCTGGGAAATATGTGTATTTTCTCTCTCTCTCTCTCTTTTGGTAATGAATCTCCCTCATTAAAAGGAAGAAAGGAGACAGAAATTTCCTGTTTGGGAAATGAATAAGATTAGGGAAGGGGAGGGGGTCTCTGGAAGAGGAGAGATGGCATGCATATTGGACCAGAGCCTGAGTGAGTTTGGGAGGAACCAGTCATGATGTTCAGCGTGAGCATATTTGAAGTTTGGCTGAAGAATTGACTCAAAGTTGCTGTTAAAATTGTTAAGAAAGAGAAGATTGCTCAGAAGCCCAGCAGGGCAGAATTTGACTTGCTACCTTCAATGCGTAAGCCAAGTATGTCATCAGAGGGTGGCTCAGATTCAGATGTTTCCCGATCTTAGCACTGAAAATTACTGAAAAAATTTGTGTGTCCTGTACTTGTAAAACAGCAGTAAATCATAAAACATAAAATGTAAATTACTGCTGGAAGTAAAATTATTTTTTTCTTTAGATCTTTTTTTATGGACAAGTTTATTGAAGACAAACATTATTTTTGTGTGTCCCTACCTTGCTGGTATCCTAAGCATGCATATAGTCTGTCTTTTGGATAGTAATACAGCACCACTCTCAGTTCTGAAGCCAAAGTTGCGTTAGCAGAGACAGTCAGGCCCAGGCCACCTAAACTCATGAATATTCATCACACAGAGATGGCTGTCTTAGTTGCATTCCCCAAATTGTCATTTCTAGGATCACCTCCACATAAATTATTTGCATTCAAACCTTTATATAAGAGTCAGCTTCTGGAAGAATCCAACATTAGACAGTTTGTATCAGAAGTGGGGTACTAGGAAGTAGACCCTGGGATTAGATCACTAACTTGCCAGTTAGAGGCAAGGGCTTCATTGCTGAGGATGAGGGTACTGTCAAGGCCTCTTGATGATCTGTAACATCACAGTTACTAATACTGTCACCTGTGGTGGATTGGGATGAGGTAGAGGTGAAGAGGGATGCACTGGCTCATGCAGTAACTCTATACTTGAAATATGTAGAGCAGTGATCATGTTAAGACCTGTGTAGTGCGGTAGCTATTGTTAGTAGTCATAGAAGTCTTGAAGGAAGAAAAGGAACAGACTCAGTTCAACCAAATATTGTCTTCAGATGTGTTGTGAAAGCCAGTTCTCCATGATAGCTTTTAAAGAGAACCACATCTCGAGCAGTCAGAAAACAGACTGTGCTAAGAACCTGGTCCAAGATTTGATTGTAAGAATAGAGAAGTTACAAAGCAAGCTGAATTCATAGCCCTGGCAACTCTCCTACACTTAAGAAAAGGACCCTGATAGGAAAGAAATAGAACCCTAAGATCTGGGATTAGCATGTTTAGATGGCTGGGCTTGAGAAAATCAGTGCCTTAGATTTTCCTTATGCCTCTAGGCCAGAAGTAGTTGCTCCGTCTCTCATGTTAGAAGAGAATACCTAGGCTTTCATTGCCTAGAAACTACTAACAGAGGACATAAGGTAGATATTTTTCAAGATGATGATGGTCCTTCACAAGCTATACTCGTTCCTCTTCCCATGGCTTCTCATTGCGTAGATCAATAATAGGAGTCAAGTCTCAGCATGACTTGACTAGAGAATAGTCAAGATCTTATATATCAATATAGATCTTCAGGAACCAGGAGAACATACACAGGGAATGAATCTTGAAGATACTAGAGCAAGAACAGCAGAATATAATGCTGAAAAAGGAGAATTTATTGATATAGGGGAACTCTTCCATTACTCTGGATTTTATATCCTGGCATGGACAATTGGAGCTGGTTCTAATTCTCTTTAGCATGGCTGCATGAAGCTTGAAAACAACGATGACTTAGAGTACGTGAGGTAGAGATGTCAGATATCTTGACAGAGTAATAAGGATGCGACAAGAGGCCCAGAGAGATGGGCATGTTAGAATAGATGTAATATGCAAGACTAGAGACCCATCAGCTGAGTGTTCTCTTTGAGGGTTCCTGATTGCTTCATTCATTGAAGTGAAAGGGAATGTGTTAGTGGGGGCAGGGTGGGATACCAGCATCATCAGAAGTTCAGTGGAGCTGTCCTCTGTAGACCAGCATTGGTGATAAGAGATGCTTCTATGAAACTCAGTTCTCTAATGTTGGTGAGGATGATTTGATTACGGAGTGGCAGAGGCCAGGTGTTGGCACTTACCTGTCGGAGGCAAGGTGGACATTAAAACCATGATGGGCCATCCTCAAGGCTGGGATGGCAGCTAGGGGACCTTAACCCTCAGGTATCTGTGGACATGACTAATATGCCATACTGTTCCTAGGAGTGAGATAGATGGACAGCCAACAAAGGCATTGCTAGACTTGCATCAATATAATAAAACAGAGAGACAGACAAACAAACTGTAGGTTAGCACAGGAATAATGTTAACTACTGCAACAAGAAAATTATAGTCCCTCAGTTTTGACCCAGTTTTTAGACTCAGAGCCTTTTGGTTGAATGGGGTGCTAAATCCCTTCAAGGAGATATCTTGCAGTGTCACAGTAAGGATGTAAAGTAGATATTCCCACATTTTTCCTCAAAGGAATGTGGCCATTAGACAGAAAAATTGTACACCAGGAAAAGGGGAGGGCAGAGCTAGAGAGAACACAGTTGACAAGATCACCCATACTTACACCAATTGTCAGTTTGGTGGTTCCCGAAACCACCTTCAGTTTCAATAATTTGATAGAAGAACTCATGGAGCTCAGTGAAAGCTGTTATACTTACAGTTATGGTTTTATTACGGGGGAATAAATACAAAGTTTTAATATAGAGTTAGGTTTATTACAGGGAAAAGACACATTAAAATCAGCTAAGGGAAGAAATACATAGAGTCCAGGAGGATTCCAAACATAGAGGTTCCAGGTATTCTGTCTCCAGGTGTCCTGTCTTCATGTCCACAGTCATGGACAGTGTTAACTCTTTCTGGCAAAGTTGTATAACAATATGGAATATTGCCAACCAGAGAAGCTCACCTGAGCCTTGGTATATGGAGTCTTGGTTGGGGTTCCATGGTGACCTGCCCGCATGGCTGACCTCAGTCTCTAGCACTGCTGGAGGTAGAGCTGATACTGCATGATTCAGAGCCCCCACAATGAACCACATTGATTAGATTGGTGTGGTCCAAGGAGGGCCCTCAGCAAGCAGTGACACTCCTATCAGGCGTGACATTCCAGAGGCTTAGAGATTACTTCTCAGAAGACAAGGGCAAAAGCCAGATTTCTCTTTGGGCAAGGTTAAGTACTTTACTGTGCAGAAAGTATACAGAACTTTTAAGGACAGTGGGATATAGGGCTGAGCTGACACTAGTTCCCACAATGTTCTCATAGCCCTTGTTAGAATGAGGGCTTGGGAAGGACAGGTGGTTGATAGAATCCTGGCCCAAGTTCATTTGACAGTGGATCAAATGAGTCCAAAGACCAATCTATGGTTATTTACCCAGTTCCTGAGAACATAAGCAAGATAGATCTACTTATCAGCTGGTAAAACCTTCACATTGGTTCCCTGACCTGGGTTTGGAGAGCCCAAAGCGACAAATATTCTGAATGGTATGATAAGACATGTGTGTTAGATGGTGGAAGATTTAACACTGCAGATATTCAGAAACTTTCAATATCTATAAAATTTTTATGCATCTATTGGTCTTGGGCATACTAGGACATACCTTCCAAGTTAAAGACAAGTTATTACACCTTGTACCTCCCATCACTAAGAAAGTGGCCCAGTGCATAGTCTATCATAATAGGAAATACTGCCTCAGTCTAATTATTGGGTATCTTGGAAGGCTGCAGGTTTTGATTGAGACTCAGAGAGGACTCTGAAGCAAGTTCAGAGAGTAGTGAAAGCAGCCTAGCTGTTTGGAGTATATGACTCAGTGGATCCAATGGTACTAGAAGTATCTAGTAGATTAAAATGTTATGTAGGTTCCCTGGCAAATTTGGATAGGAGAGTTGTCGTACAGATTCCTAGGGTTCTTGGAAAAGCTATAATGTCTCTGGCAGAGAATTATCACTTTTTAAAAAGCAACTAAATCCTTGAGTTAGGGACACCAAATTACTGTATTATTTGAGTTATACATCATGAACTGGGTATTATCAGACCACAAAACCATAAGGTTGGGCAGGCCCACGCGTATCTGGAGGAACAAGCAGGTTACACAAGGAGGTGGCCTACATTTCATGTCACCTACCCTTGTACCTATCCCTCAGTTGTCAAAAGAAGGAAAACTCTGGGCCTGGTTCATAGATTGATTTGACATGTTGATGCAAACTGAAAATGGACTACTGTTACTTGACAGTCCTATTGCGGGTAGTCCTGAAAGACAGTGACGAGGGGAAGTCTTTCAAGAGGTTATATCTTTGAGCAGTACACCTGGTAATTAACTTTTTGAGGAGGGGAAAACAATGTAAGGTAAGGATATACATTGACTCCTGGGCAGTGGCCAGTGGTTTGGCTCATTGCTAAGAAGCCTAGGTGAAGCAAGATGGAAGATTGAATACAAGAAGTTATGGGGTACAGATATTCAGATGGTCCTATGGGAGTGGGCACAAAATGTGTGGATCTTTGTGTTTTACATTTATCCTTAAGCATCTGCCTTAGCAGAGGTCAGCCAGACTGTCCTCATTCAAACCAGTGCTTCTTGCGCAATGGACTTGTTAATGGAGTAGTCATAGGACCAGTAATGAAAGATATGCGTGAGGTCCAATAGCATTACACTCCCTATCACCAAGATTATTCTAGCTACTGTAGCTGTTGAATGCCTGACCTGTCAGCAGTAAATGCTGAATTTCAGTATTTGCAATATGTGCTTCTGCCTCTATAACTTTAGCCTCTGCTGAATTAGAGACTCTGGTATGTGTCAACTAAGGGACACAGTAAGGATTCCATAAACCTAAAGATAAAGCTGTTGACTGGTAATTTTGGACTTCTCATGCTGATAGATCTACAGTCAAAGAAAGGAGATACTATACTGGCAGGGGTAATGACTCTGATTATCATGAAGAGATAAGATTGCTGCTACATAATTGGAGAGGAGAGAAGTATGCCTAGAACATAGAAGATTCACTGTGGTGCCTTCTGGTGCTTCCATGACTAGTGATAGTTATGACTGTGCAATAGCATTAGTCATGCCCTGACTAGGGCCTGGTAACAGGAAGCTCATATCCCTCAGGAATGAAGATCTGGCTAACCCCATTGAGGGGGAAATTAACTAAGCAAAAGTTCTAGGCAAGCTGAGAGGAACATAGAATAGTTGTACTTTTTTTTTTTTTTAGAAATTGTGGCTTGTCCCACCTTGAAGAATTAGGGACTGGAGAGTGGAAAATAAACAAATGGCGTGAATAGCTCTCAGTGGTGGAAGGAGTGGACTACGGCAGATACTTTGAGTGCCCTGCCTGGATTTTCTCACTGTTTTCATACATTCTGATGGTTTCCTGATATAAGCACCTCCAACTCTCTGCCTGAATCTTTCTTTGGTCATGGGTGTGATTAGGTCATGCCAGTGGAGATGGGAATAGAAGTGCTGGGGACCTAACACCCCTAGGACAAGCTCTTAACTTTTGTTGGACAGGAATTTGTGTATAAATATCCCACTTCTTTGCCCCTCAAATGGAACAACTCTGAAGTGGAACAACTGCAGAGGTCCCCAGCACAGCTGAGCCTTAGTTGCCCATTGTTATCAATGTGCTCATCAACACATTCTGTGTTAGTGTCTTTCTCTGTGTTACTGCCCTACGTACTATTGTTGTTGCTGGGATTACCTACCAAATAAATTACTTGTACATAAATCCTTGTTTCCAATATGCTTCTATGAACATTCCCTGTAAGAAAATGTGCCTTTAATTTTTGTATGATTTTTTATTATTTATTATTAAATAATTGATGAGAGCCATGTATCCATGTGTCCTAGGTAATGCTGGGTGTTCTACAATGAATGACATAAACGTGTATTATGCACTTACCAACATTTTACCTAGCTCAGGGGTTGCAAACTCAAATGCACACAGGGAATAGTCAAGTAAGGAAAATGAAGTCTGAGTCAGTGGGAAGTAGTGGGAGCTGTGATGAGCTGGAGAACACATGTCAATTGTTAGCCATCCTTCTGATTTTGTTTTCCTAGAGAAATAAGGGGGCATGGTTTTTATGTAAAATTCGTGAATTTTAAGTTTTGGCAACTAATTCCAAATTATAAAAATCTCTACACATGTCTTCTGTGGAACTTAGCACAGAGCACTAGCCATTTGCAGTCTCTGATCCCACCTAGTCTTCAGAATTTGGGCAGATATTTTGGTTGGATCCAGCTTTTTCCATAGTTTTATTTTGAAAGAATAACTTAATTTAGCACTTATAATTTACTTTAATGAAGAAAGGACAATTCATCTTCTTATGTTAATTCAGGTTGTCAAAGCAAGGGAGCCAAATTTAGAAGAAACTGTCTCTTAGAAACCCAACTAAGGATTCCCGGTGCATTCTTAGTTTATGTGTTGTATGTCTGAGAGGACAGATTGAATCATTGCTGCTGATCCCCTTGGACTATGGCTTAATGAAGAGTTGATTTAAGAAAACCTTGGCTACCAATATGAGCTATTGTTTTACTATTGTATATAATATATATACAATTAGGTATGAAAACATAGAGTTACTAATGACCGACTGCCTAAATCCAAGGGGTTAAATCAGAGCAGGTTTCTCATTATGTTTCTCCAATTTTAATTGTCAGGTGGAGTACTGGGGCTTAACAGATTCTCCCCTACTATGAATTAGGGCATGTTCCAGAAAATGCTGATTTATATTTTTATAATATTATTCATAAATGAGAGAATTTTTGATCAAGTACATCAGAATGGCAGGTAACTCTAAGTTTCAAAATTGAAATTGTTGCAGTCACTGAGTAATGCTGAGTGTCTCTTCCAGGATGAACCCACATTCTTCTGCCTATTCCTCTCTGTGTAAGTGCTGTTCAATAGAAAAATAATGCAAGACACATATATGATAAAATTTTTCTAGTAGCACATTAAAAGTGCTCAAAAGAAATAGATGAAATTAATTTTAATAATGTTTCATTTAACCCAATATATCAAAAATATTACTTCAACATGCAATAAATATAAAAATTATTAATTATATCTTTTGCATTCTTTTTTCCTACTAAGTATTTGAAATGTGGTATTTTACACTTAAAACATATCTCAATTTGGACTAGCCTCATTTCAAGTGCTTGACAGTTACAGGTGGCCAGTGGCTACCATATTGATCAGCCCGCATTTAGTTCTCTATACGTAGAGTTAGTCACATTTATCCCAGAGATCATGAAAATATATTATTTTATTTTTGCACCCAGGGCATGGCCGCTTGGTGTTTCATGTCAAATGGTAATAATATGTTCCATTCCATAAAAGTGTATCTTAAACACATTTTGTAAAGTCCTTAAATTAACAAATATTTTATTTTTAAGACTATAAGCAAGTGGATGGTTGGGGGATGACGATGCTTTAAATCTTGCCAAGTGTGGAAGAACCATGATACCTTTAGAAGAAGGCAAACCAGCATCTTCCTAGGTTTTATTGTGAGTAGGTCTTCCTGATTTAATTTTCCATAAGGCCTTAGGTTCCTCTCCTACAAATTCTCCAACCAGGGTTTTTAGGAGCATAACCACTATGGTTTGAGAGGGAGTACTTTAGCTAAGGGATTTAACTGGTATATAGCAGGTGCTCCATAAAATGTTATTGAAAGGAATAGAATGGATTTACGGTTAATCATCCTGGGTGTTAGCTTTCTATTGTTGTTACAGTGAAACCTTAGGGATTAAAACAAATTTTGTTTTCTAATAATACTGATCTCTTTAGTGATTAAGTTCAAATGAGTATAATACAAATAAAAAGTGGATTTTATTGCATAAAGATGTGCCACCATTAATCTCGGAAGGAGTAGTTGAAATCTCTTGGGAAAATTAAGTAGTTTTGATAACTGCTAGTTGTCACCTTCTATCTCAAGGGTTGTTGGTGTACAGTTTACATTTCAGTATTAACTGTATTTTATTTTGTTTATATTTCTCTGGAGCTCTTTGCAAGCAGAGGAGAGCTTTCTTCTTTAGTCCTGGTGTTTAGATTTTAAATTGATGGTTGTTGAATGAATGAACAAATAGTCATTTTGCTCTTTATTTGTTTTAATCTTTAGGTCTTTTTTCTTTTCTTTTAGTGTTACCTGGGATGACAAGGGAGGTTGCATCTGCATCTGACTCATGCTAATCTAAATAATGTCAGATCATTACTGTTGACTTTTAGCAATACAGTAAATTTCTAGATCCAAGCCTTTCATGTCCATATAAACATCTTTTCTTTCAATTTGTTTTTTTTTTTTCCTCAGTTGAACTTTTGCTCTCGTTATTCAGTACTCTAGATTCCTCTCAAATCTCTTTTATTTTCCTTAATTAAAACATCATGATGAAGCATAATGGTCTAATACATGTGTATATAAAACTCCAGACTGGTCCACAGATAAGATTTCAGTTTCATTTCACTTACTTTGAGTTCCTCATGTTTAAAATTAAAATTAAAACCCAATATAGCTCATATATAACAAAGAAGAAAAATAATCCAACTTAATAGTCTTAAAATAGCCACATCAAATCCAGAGTGGCTAAAGTCTATTAAATTCTAAAGATTTGACAGGCTTAAATTTTTTTTTCTCTTTCTCAGACTGTATCACTTAATATGTTTTGTGTGAAGAAAGTAAATGAGACATGGAGTCTACCTTAAATGCAGAACTGAAGGATTTATTTTCATTCCCACAGGGCAAGTGTAGAATGCATGGGCAGATGTCTTATATTTTGCTGCTACTTCAATTGCTGAGGGAGATGACCACCACCTTTGAAATAATTTTAAGGACGTTTTCAGACTTGATCACAAAAACTGACATTTAAGAAATAGAACTAGTCTATTATAGTCTGAGGGAGTAGAGAAAGCAGAGATAAGCCTAAAAAGAAATAGATTGTTGTGGCCTAAGTGTCTGGTAGAGTGATCAGCTCTCAATTATCCATGGTATTGAGAGCTGGAGATTCATAGATCATTGATATCTACTCATAAATCTGAAGCCTCAGTTTAATAAACAGTTTCTGTATCCTCTTCTATGAGAACTACTAACAAGGAGTGGGAGAGACTAGTTTGTGTTTCAGCAGGTTTTACTTCTCCTGTCCAGCTTTGGGTGAAGTTGCTAACGAGCAACTTGTTCAAAAGCCAGGAGCCAGAGGGAAAAGGAGACAGTGACTAGCAGAGTCCACAACTGGATAATTAGGCTCAGAATAATAGAGAGTAAACTATATGTCCGTTAGGAAGAGAGAAACAAATTCTCTCCTTTGTGGTCCTTGCCTGTTAAAAAATATCTGCCCTCTCTCCTCAGAATCTTTTCATTTAGAAACATGTACTCTGTGTATTCCAGTGGGTTGAAAACTAGAAATAGGTCTCATGTAGTATCACGGTCAATTTGAATAGCAGCTCACTTTTTAGAGTTAGCAGCACTTGGGCTCTGCACCTTCCTGTGTTAACAGCCCACATCATGGCTGGTTTGGTTTAGTTTTGCTACCCCACCATCACCACAATAAGAGTAAGTGATGCAATTTACTGTGAAGGGATTCCCTATTGAGAAACAACTGGCGCCTGAAAGCCTTTCCTGTGCATGTATAAAGGCAGTTAAACATTGTTTTTGCCTCAACACAGGGTGAAATTCCAAAATACCACAGACAGAGAAAGCCATGTTTTACATTTAAGGATAGAGGCAGTACCGCATAATCTATGTACATTCAAGTAAACATTTTCCCCACTTGAACAACTGCTCCATAATTAAATGTAAATGCCCCATTCCAACATAGTGTATCTATGCCCAAACACACCAGTAATATCCCCATGTAACTTTCTGACATACACTTCTTTCTCTCTGTCTTAACCTGGATGAAAAACTATAAAAGCATTCCTAAGCAGTCATGCAGTTATCTCAGGTCTTTGGCCTACAGCCTGATAGAAGCTAGACCATGTCTAAATGAACTCAAGACTCGAAGCAAATATGAGACTTAGGCACTTATGACATGGAAGAGAAAAATCTGAATATTGAAACTGCTTCACAGTTATTCAATATAAAATCAATACATTGGAGGTTTGAGTGGAAGGATTACAAAATGTTTAAAGGGCTGATATTTTAGGTTTATAAGTAAAAACACTCATGCACATTATTAAAAAAACAAAAAAACCTATATATCCCATTGCTTTCCAAACCATGAAGAAGATTCTCTGGTTATGAAAGATATTTTATTTCTGTGAAATTTTAATAGAATACAAACTATCTTCAATAAAAATGCCTGATTAATCCATATGTTTCTATTCCATTGACTGTTTTTGAAAATATAATAACTTCATGTATAATTGGAATAATTATTCCAATTATAATTATTATAATTATTTATATATTTATAAATTATATAAATATAATTATATTTATAAATGACCAAATTAAATGTGGAATTTTTTTTCAAGGCCCCTCCCCACCAAAGGATCATATATATATATATAACAAAACTTTTAAAAATGGCATGTTTCACATTATATATGGTTCTTGACAAAGAAAGGCAGAAATAGACAGTTTTTGAATGGATACATTTTACTTCTTTGACTATTATCTACTGCATTATAGACAGTATAGAAATTTATTTGAAGTGGATGGACTTTATAGGAGGGAAATTGATGAAGTGGAGATGGAAAGTATAAAGTTCTCTTTCACGGATTTTTTTGTGAAGTTTTTTGGGGATGAATATCCAGAGTTCTTTTTAAGTTGGGAGAAAATTGCTCTTTTTCTTTTTCTTTTTTTTTAATTTAAGAAAGTGACTGTCACTAAAAGATAGTAGAAATGAAGGAGATTGTGTTAAGGAGGACTAACTTAGGGAATATGGTAGGGAATGAGATTCAAGGCAAAGGAGGGAGAGAAGACAAGGATGAACAAATGATGCTGTAAAGACAGTTAAACCTCTGGAGACGGGAATTTGATTGGAAGACCTTGATGATGTAGAAAACATCATCTGAGAAAATGAGCAGGGCAGAAGTAGGGTGAAGGCATTAGGATGGTAGTGAAAGTTTAGAACACTTATTTACAGAAATGGGTAAGTGACCTAGCCAGAGAAAAAGACAAAAATTTAATAATGTCAACTCAGGGTCTCTCTAAAACTTGGCCTAGAGGTAGAAAGTTGGATTGATCTATGTCAGGGGCCTTGTCAGGTAAATGCAGCAGGAGAACAAAGATGAGAAAAAATAAGGATGCTAATAATAAAGGCTGTAAGATTTGGAGAGAGCTGAGTGGGGAAGACAAAAGGGAGGATTTAAGAGACTGAGATCTCAGTGAAGTTTAGGTAGGTTTTAGTGGGAATGAAACAAGTTGGAGATTTTCTTCTGAGTAGGATACTGATGTTTAAGGTTTTAGCGGAGGAACTGGGTGATGACAAGGGCCAGTATACAGCCAAGACAGTGGGTTGCTTCCATCCACATTCTCTTACATACATATGGAAAAGATCAGGAAGGAGGAACTTTGCATTATCTGCTTCCTTAAAGGCATCATGGTACAGCACACTGGAAAAGCACTAGAGAGACTCATGTGGGTCCTGGCCCTGCTGCTACACAATTCTTGGTCTCCTCTTTGATAAAGTGGATATGAATATATCTTTTATACTCCTGTTTCAGGTATGCCGTGAAGAATAAATTATGTATGTGCAAGTTCTTTGAAAGCTGCAAAACACTGTATATGTATTGAGTATCATTAAGGAGTAAATTTTTAAATGTAAAAGTGACCTCATTGTGAGCTGGGACAGTTAAGAAATCTTTTAACAAATAAGATAAGGATCTTCATTATTGGAACTTAATTTTCAGATTCTGAGACCCTACCTTGAGAGTCCTTTGCCTGTGCCTTGCTTCCTAAACTCCCCATGACCCCCAAGTGATGGTTAAAGGCTTGTTAGAAACTGAAGGGATCACCTGGAATTAAAATCCCACCACCCATTCACTTGACCCAGAGTACTGCCATTCCCTGGAAATTCTTGTTTTCACAGCCCAAATGCTAGACCAGGCCCTGATATATAAAGTTTTTGGCTTGGATTGAGCCCAGTATGCTATTGGTCACTTTTACTTGGATTTCTAATTATCTTCCTTGAGGTCAGCCACACAGCCTAGTTTCCAAAAACTCTGGTCCGACTCTCTCCATGATTTCTCTTCTTTTCCGGCTGATCTGATGTGAAGGTTTCAGTGAGCCTTATCATGATCCTGTTACATTGCTATGGCATTAGAAAATGATTGAAATGGTAAAAACAGACCAAGGAAAAATGACATGGATCAGTTTTATTTTGAGGGAGAGTAATAATTGAGGTCAAAACTTTTTTTTTGTCTTTCTCAAAGTTTGTATTTCAGAACTCTCATATTAGTTTTATCTGACATGTAGTTTGATACAGGTATTGCTTGATATGTAGTACTAATTTTCAACTGGATGGAATATTACAACATTAATTGTCTTAAGGTGTATTTTCCAAAGTAGTGGAAAAAAATACCTTGTTATGAGAACAAATTTTGGATGAAATCATAAAAAATTTTAACCTTTTATAGATGGCAGTGAAAATAAGAACAATGAGATTGCTTTCTCTGACCTATTCTGTCTGATAGGCAATTTTACATTCATTTGAAAATGTTACTTCAGAATAAAACAATTATATTTGGTGAAACACATGTGGAGGCTGAGGCCTTGATACTCTAACCCCCTCTTTCAAGCCCCCCTTCTCTCCCTCCCTAACTTTACATATACAGAAACCATCAATAGATTCCAGCTGGCTATATGTACTAAAATAGTTCAGAAAAAGAAATTCCCAATTTGAAAACCTTTCTAATGATCTGTTTGATAAAGCCATGGAATGATAAGTCTCCCATGGAAAAAAAAAAAAAGGCCTAGCCAAGTTTTATGCTGATGAAGAGAAGTTTAGATGTCTCTTGGACCTGCATCTAATAACAACAATACCACAGTTATTAATAGCAAGACCTGTGGAGCTAAACGTTACCTCGCTGTCAGCAAAGAATGTGCTTGCTGCAATGTATTAGGCTTTTCTTTGACAAGTTTAAGACACCATAATGAAGCAGTTGCATGGGACAGACAGATAAAGTAAATCCATCAGATAAATCAGTTCTTTGTCCTGTGCATACTTGTATTCAAAAGCTAAGTCCATGAGGGGAATGGGGTGGGGAGAGATTTCTTTGTTATAGTTTTCTAGACAGTTTTCTCTTTTTTATGGTCCAAGTCTTTGTATATGTTGTATAAAGTATGATAAGGCTCAGCAAAAAGATTTGTAAACTATATAAAATGCTTTGCAAATAAAACTTTAGGAGTAAAAAAGCAATAATTAAAGCGGATTCCTGGGTCTGATATTCAGTTCTGCTATGGACTGAATTGTGTCCCCTCAAAATTTGTATGTTAACCTCCAATGTGACTGCATTTGAAATCACCTCTGAGGAGATGATAACAGTTTAATGAGGTCATAACTGTAATCCAACAGAGCTGGTGCCCCTTGCTCTGTGCACAACTTGGAAAGATTATGTGAGCACCCTGAGAAAAAGTAAGGAAGCTAGGAAAATCTGCAAGCCAGGAAGAGAACTCTCACCAGTAGCTGAATTGCCTGGAACCTTGATTTTGCACTTGTAGCCTCAAGAACTATGAGAAAATAAATTTCTATTGTTTAAGCCACCCAGTCTATGGTATATATTTATGGCATCCTGAGGTAATACAGATTTTGGTACTGTGAAGTGAAATGAGGTGCTGCTGTAAAAAATACCTAAAAATGTATGAGTAGCTTTGGAACTGGGTAATGGGTAGAGGTTAGAGGAATTCTGAGGTGCATATTTTTAAAAATCCTAGATTGCTTGTGGACTGAATCTTGGTAGAAATATGGCCCTTAAAGGCCATTCTGGTGAAATCTCAGACAGAAATGAGGAACAGATTATTGAAAACTGGAGGAAAGGCAATGTTTGTTACAAAGTGATAAACAGCTTCAGTGAACTGTGTTCTAGTATTTTCTGGAAGGTAGAACTTGTAAGCCATTAAATTGGATATTTAGCTGAGGATATTTCAGAGCAAAATGTTAAAGGTGTGGCCCGGGTCCTTCTGTCTGCTTACAGTAAAATGTGAGAGGAGAGAGAGAAATTGAAGAAGGAATTAAGTAAAAAGGGAACGAGAATTTAAAGATTTGGAAAATCCTCAGGTTGTCCATATTGAAAAAAAAAAAAAAATCAAGTGTGTTCCAAAGAGAACACCAAGGGTATGGCTGGACTATCATTTGATAAAGAGATTATGGGATTATACAAGTAGAAACCCTGCGAGTTTGCACTGAAAGGGGACAAAGATGGGACAAAATAGAAGGATGGAGGGCTCTTAGATTCTACGTGACAGGATGATACAGCTATTCTGCTGCACGTGTGCTTTATCATTCAAGAAAAGGGAAGAATGACTCTGAAGACAATTCAGAGATCATCAGGACTGCCACTCCTACCACATGTCCAACAGGCAGGGCTCATTCCTCTTGTTTCCTCTTCAGTTTTGACAGATCAGAATATCCTGCCCACTGCCTCAGGGATATAGCCCTTGCTGAGAGCTGAGGGGGCGGAGCTGCCCTAGGAGCCATGGGTTTGATGCTGCGACTCAGTGAGCCTAGAGGGCAGAGCATTGAACCAGAGAGGATTATTCTCAGGCCTTGAAATCTAATGGAATTTGCCTTGCTGGGTGTTGGACTTCCTTGGGACACATCACCCCTTCCTTCTTTCTGATTTCTCTCTCTGCACATAATATGTCTGGTTTCACGGGTTCATATCTGGAGAGGAATTTTGCCTAGGGATGAATCATACCTCGAATCTCAGCCATGTCTGATTTAGATGATACTTATTTTATATTGTTTTTTTCTTCTTTACATATTCTGTTGTTTTTTATTTTAAATTGAGTATAGTTGGGGAACTTCAAGATGGCAGAGGAGTAAGATGTGGAGATTACCTTCCTCCCCACAAATACATCAGAAATACATCTACATGTGGAACAACTCCTACAGAACACCTACTGAATGCTGGCAGAAGACTTCAGACTTCCCGAAAGGCAAGAAAATCCCCACGTACCTGGGTAGGGCAAAAGAAAAAAGAAAAAAAAAAAGAAACAAAAGAATAGAGACGGGACCTGCACCTCTGGGAGGGAGCTGTGAAGGAGGAAAAGTTTCCACACACTAGGAAACCCCTTCACTGCTGGAGACGGGAGTGGCGAGGGGAAGCTTCAGAGCCATGGAAGAGAGCACAGCAACAGGGGTGCAGAGGGCAAAGCAGAGAGATTCCCACACAGAGGATCTGTGGCAACCAGCACTCACCAGCCTGAGAGGCTTGTCTGCTCACCCGCTGGGGCGGGTGGGGGCTGGGAGGTGAGGCTCAGGCTTCAGAGGTCAGATCCCAGGGAGAGGACTGGGGTTGGCTGCATGAACACAGCCTGAAGGGGGCTAGTGTGCCACAGCTAGCCAGGAGGGAGTCCGGGAAAAAGTCTGGAACTGCCAAAGAGGCAAGAGACCATTGTTTCCGGGTGCGTGAGGAGAGGGGATTCAGAGCACCGCCTAAATGAGCTCCAGAGACGGGTGTGAGCCACGGCTATCAGCGCGGACCCCAGAGATGGGCATGAAATGCTAAGGCTGCTGCTGCAGCCACCAGGAAGCCTGTGTGCAAGCACAGGTCACTAGCCACACCTCCCCTCCCGGGAGCCTGTGCAACCCACCACTGCCAGGGTCCCGTGATCCAGGGACAACTTCCCCGAGAGAACACATGGTGTGCCTCAGGCTGTTGCAACGTCATGCTGGCCTCTGCCTCTGCAGGCTCACCCCACATTCTGTACCCCTCCCTCCCACCGGCCAGAGTGAGCCAGAGCCCCCTAATCAGCCGCTGCTGTAACCCTGTCCTGGCTGGTCAGGAACAGAAGCCTGAGGGCAACCTACACACAAAAGGTGGGGCCAAAACCAAAGCTGAGCCCCAGGAGCTGTGTGAACAAAGAAGAGAAAGGGAAATTTCTCTGTGCAGCCTCAGGAGCAGTGGATTAAATCCCCACAATGAACTTGAGGTACCCTGCATCTGTGGAATACCTGAACAGGCAATGAATGAACCCAAAATTGAGGCAGTGGACTTCGGGAGCAACTGTAGACTTGGCGTTTGCTATCTGCGACTGACTTGTTTTGATTTTTATGTTTATCTTAGTATAGTTTTTAGCACTTGTTATCATTGGTGGATTTATTTATTGGTTTGGTTGCACTCTTCTTTTTTTTCTCTTTAATTATTTTTAATTTTTTTATTTTAATAAATTTTTAAAGTATTTATTTCAATTATTTATTTATTTAAAAAAATATTTTTTCTTTCTTTTTTTCTCCCTTTTCTTCTGAGCCATGAGGCTGACAGGGTCTTGGTGCTCCGGCCTGGTGTCAGGCCTGAGCTTCTGAGGTGGGAGAGTTGGGTTCAGGACATTGGACCACCAGAGACCTCCCAGCCCCACGTAATATCAATCAGTGAGAGCTCTCCCAGAGATCTCCGTCTCAACGCTAAGACCCAACTCCACCCAATGACCAGCAAGCTCCAGTGCTGGGTGCCCCATGCCAAACAACTAGCAAGACAGGAGCAAAACCCCACCCACTTGCAGAGAGGCTGCCTAAAATCATACTAAGTTCACAGACACCCCAAAACACACCACTGGATGCAACCCTGCCCACCAAAAAGACAAGATCCAACCCCACCCACCGCAACACAAGCACCAGTCCCCTCCACCAGGAAGCCTACACAAGCCACTGAACCAACCTCATCCACTTGGGGCAGATACCAAAAACAACGGGAACTATGAACCTGCAACCTGAGAAAAGGAGACCCCAAACACAGTAAGTTAAGCAAAATGAGAAGACAGAGAAATATGCAGCAGATGAAGGAGCAAGGTAAAAATCCACCAGACCAAACAAATGAAGAGGAAATACGCAGTCTACCTGAAAAAGAATTCAGAGTAATGATAGTAAAGATGATCCAAAATCTTGGAAATAGAATAGAGAAAATACAAGAAATGTTTAAAAAGGACCTAGAAGAACTAAAGAGCAAACAAACAATGATGAACAACACAATAAATGAAATTAAAAATTCTCTAGAAGGAATCAATAGCAGAATACTTGAGGCAGAAGAACGGATAAGTAACCTGGAAGATAAAATAGTGGAAATAACTACCACAGAGAAGAATAAAGAGAAAAGAATAAAAAGAATTGAGGACAGTCTCAGAGACTTCTGAGACAATGTTAAAAGCACCAACATTCAAACTATAGGGGTCCCAGAAGAAGAAGAGAAAAAGAAAGGGTCTGAGGAAATATTTGAAGAGATTATAGTTGAAAACGTCCCTAACATGGGAAAGGAAATAGTCAAGTCCAGGAAGCACAGAGAGTCCCATACAGGATAAATCCAAGGAGAAACACGCCAAGACACATATTAATCAAAATATCAAAATTAAATACAAAGAAAAAGTATTAAAAGCAGCAAGGGAAAAGCAACAAATAACATACATGGGAATCCCCATAAAGTTAACAGCAGACCTTTCAACAAAAACTCTGCAAGCCAGAAGGGAGTGGCAGGACATATTTAAAGTGATGAAAGGGAAAAACCTACAATCAAGATTACTCTACCCAGTAAAGGATCTCATTCAGATTCGACAAAGAAATTAAAACCTTTACAGACAAGAAAAAGTTAAGCAAATTCAGCACCACCAAACCTGCTTTACAACAAATGCTAAAAGAATTCTCTAGGCAGGAAACACAAGAGAAAGAAAAGACCTACAAAAACAAACCCAAAACAATTAAGACAATGGTAATAGGAACATACATACTGATAATTACCTTAAATGTAAATGGATTAAATGCTCCAACCAAAAGACAGAGACTGCCTGAATGGATAGAAAAACAACACCCGTACATATGCTGTCTAAAACAGACTCACTTCAGACCTAGGGACACATACAGACTGAAAGTGAGGAGATGGAAAAAGATACTCCATGCAAATGGATATCAAAAGAAAGCTGGAGTAGCAATTCTCATGTCAGACAAAATAAACTTTAAAATAAAGACTACTACAAGAGACAAGGACACTACATAATGATTAAGGGATCAATCCAAGAAGAAGCTTTAACAATTGTAAATATTTATGCACCCAACATTGAAGCACCTCAATTCATAAGGCATATGCTAACAGCCATAAAAGGGGAAATCAACAGTAACACAATAATAGTAGGGGACTTTGATACCCCACTTTCACCAATGGACAGATCATCCAAAATGAAAATGAATAAGGAAATGCCAGCTTTAAATGATAAATTAAACAAGATGGACTTAATTGATATTTATAGGACTTTCCATCCAAAAACAACAGAATACACTTTCTTCTCAAGTGCTCATGGAACATTCTCCAGGATAGATCAGATCTTGGGTCACAAATCAAGCCTTGGTAAATTTCAGATAATTGAAATTGTATCAAGTATCTTTTCTGACCACAATGCTATGAGAGTAGATATCAATTACAGGAAAAAAACTGTAAAAAATACAAACGCATGGAGGCCAAACAGTACGCTACTAAATAACCAAGAGGTCACAGAAGAAATCAAAGGGGAAATCAAAAAGTACCTAGAAACAAATGACAATGAAAACATGACGACCCAAAACCTATGGGATGCAGCAAAAGCAGTTTTTTAATTTATTTATTTATTTTATTTTTATGGCTGTGTTTGGTCTTCGTTTCTCTGCGAGGGCTTTCTCTAGTTGTGGCAAGCGGGGGCCACTCCTCATCGCGGTGCGCGGGCCTCTCACCATCGCGGCCTCTCCCGTTGCGGAGCACAGGCTCCAGACGCGCAGGCTCAGTAATTGTGGCTCACGGGCCCAGTCGCTCCGCGGCATGTGGGATCTTCCCAGACCAGGGCCCGAACCCGTGTTCCCTGCATTGGCAGGCAGATTCTCAACCACTGCACCACCAGGGAAGCCCCAGCAAAAGCAGTTTTAAGAGGGAAGTTTATACCAGTACTGTCCTACCTCAAGAAACAAGAAAAATCTCAAATAAACAACGTAACTTTACACCTAAAGCAATTAGAGAAAGAAGAGCAACAACAACAAAAAAACCCCCAAAGTTAGCAGAAGGAAAGAAACCATAAAGATCAGATCAACAATAAATGAAAAATGAAGGAAACAATAACAAAGATCAATAAAACTAAAAGCAGGTTCTTTGAGAAGATAAACAAAACTGATAAACCACTAGCCAGACTCATCCAGAAAAAAAGGGAGAAGACCCTGAAATCAAGAGAATTAGAAATAAAAAAGAAGTAACAACTGACACTGCAGAAATACAAAGGATCATGAGAGATTACTACAAGCAAATATATGTCAATAAAATGGACAACCTGGAAGAAATGGACAAATTCTTAGAAAAGCACAATCTTCCAAGACTGAACCAGGAAGAAATAGAAAATATAAACAGACCAATCACAAGCATTGAAGTTGAAACTGTGATTAAAAATCTTCCAACAAACAAAAGCCCAGGACCAGATGGCTTCACAGGCGAATTCTATCAAACATTTAGAGAAGAGCTAACACTTATCCTTCTCAAACTCTTTCAAAATATAGCAGAGGGAGGAACACTCCCAAACTCCTTCTATGAGGCCACCATCACTCTGATACCAAAACCAGACAAATATGTCACAAAAAACGGTAACTAGAGACCAATATCACTGATGAACATAGATGCAAAAATCCTCAACAAAATACTAGCAAACAGAATCCAACAGCTCATTAAAAGAATCATACACCATGATCAAGTGGGGTTTATCCCAGGAATGTAAGGATTCTTCAATATACGCAAATCAATCAATGTGATACACCATATTAACAAACTGAAAGATAAAAACCATATGATCATCTCAATAGATGCAGAAAAAGCTTTTGACAGAATTCCACACCCATTTATGATTAGAAACTCTCCAGAAAATAGACATAGAGGGAACTTATCTCAACATAATAAAGGCCATATATGACAAACCCACAGCCAACATCGTTCTCAATGATGAGAAACTGAAAAAAACCATTTCCACTAAGATCAGGAACAAAACAAGGTTGCCCACTCTCACCACTATTATTCAACATAGTTTTGGAAGTTTTAGCCACAGCAATTAGAGAAGAAGAGGAAATAAAAGGAATCCCAATTGGAAAAGAAGAAGCAAAGCTGTCACTGTTTGCGGATGACATGATATTATACATAGAGAATCCTAAAGATACTACCAGAAAACTATTAGAGCTAATCAATGAATTTGATAAAGTAGCAGGATACAATATCAACGCACAGAAATCTCTTGCATTCCTATACACTAATGATGAAAAATCTGAAAGAGAAATTAAGGAAACACTCCCATTTACCATTGCAATGAAAAGAATAAAATATCTAGGAACAAACCTACCTAAGGAGACAAAAGATCTCTATGTAGAAAACCCTAAGACACTGATGAACGATATTAAAGATGATAGAAACAGATGGAGAGGTATACCATGTTCTTTGATTGGAAGAATCAACATTGTGGAAATGACTATACTATCCAGCAACCTGCAGATTCAGTGCATTCCCTATGAAACTACCAATGGCATTTTTCACAGAACTACAACAAAAAATTTCATAATTTGTATGGAAACACAAAAGACCCCAAATAGCCAAAGCAATCTTGAGAAAGAAAAATGGAGCTCAAGGGATCAGGCTCCCTGACTTCACACTATACTACAAAGCTACAGTAATCAGGACAGAATGGTACTGGCACAAAAACAGAAATATAGATCAAGGAACAGGATAGAAAGCCCAGAGATAAACCCATGCACATATTTCACCTTATCTTTGATAAAGGAGGCAAGAATATACACTGGAGAAAAGACAGTCTCTTCAATAAGTGGTGCTACGAAAACTGGACAGCTACACATAAAAGAATGAAATTAGAACACTTCCTAACACCATACACAAAAATAAACTCAAAATGGATTAAAGACCTAAATGTAAGGCTAGACACTATAAAACTCTTAGAGGAAAACATAGGCAGAACACTCTATGACATAAATCACAGCAGGATCCTTTTTGACCCACCTCCTAGAGAAATGGAAATAAAACCAAAATAGACAAATGGGACCTAATGAAACTTAAAAGCTTTTGCACAGCAAAGGAAACCATAAACAAGATGAAAAGACCACTGTCAGAATGGGAGAAAGTATTTGCAAACAAAGCAACTGGCAAAGGATTAATCTCCAAAATATACAAGCAGCTCATGCAGCTCAATATCAAAAAAAAAAAAACCCAATCCAAAAATGGGCCGACGATCTAAATAGACATTTCTCCAAAGAAGATATACAGATTGCCAACAAACACATGAAAGAATGCTCACCATTACTAATCATTAGAGAAATGCAAATCAAAACTACAGTGAGGTATCACCTCACACCAATCAGAATGGCCATCTTCAAAAAATCTCCAAACAATAAATGCTGGAGAGGGTGTGGAGAAAAGGGAACCCTCTTGCATTGTTGTAGGGAATGTAAATTGATACAGCCACTATGGAGAACAGTATGGAGGTTCCTTAAAATACTAAAAATAGAACTACTATATGACCCAGCAATCCCACTACTGGGCATATACAGTGAGAAAATCCTAATTCAAAAAGAGTCATGTACCACAATGTTCATTACAGCACTATTTACAATAGCCAGGACATGGAAGCAACCTAAGCGTCCATTGACAGATGAATGGATAAAGAAGATGTGGCACATATATACAATGGAATATTAGTCAGCCACAAAAAGAATCGAAATTGAGTTATTTGTAGTGAGGTGGATGGACCTAGAGTCTGTCATACAGAGTGAAGTTAAGTCAGAAGGAGGAAAACAAATACCGTATGCTGACACATATATATGGAATCTTAAAAAAAAAAAAAAGGTTCTGAGGAGCCTAGGGTTAGGACAGGAATAAAGATGCAGACGTAGAGAATGGACTTGAGGACATGGGGAGGGGGAAGGGTAACCTGGGACGAAGTGAGAGAGTAGCATTGACATATATACACTACCAAATGTAAAATGGATAGCTAGTGAGAAGCAGCTGCATCACACGGATAGAATAGCTGGGTGCTTTGTGACCACCTAGAGGGGTGGTATAGGGAGGGTGGGAGGGAGACGCAAGAGGGAGTGGTTGTGGAGATATATGTATACATATAGCTGATTCACTTTGTTATACAGCAGAAGCTAACACACCATTGTAAAGCAATTATACTCCAATAAGGATGTTAAAAAAAAAAAAACACCTATAGGGGCTGGCAGTTAAATTTCTGAAACAACTGGCTGTAATAGCACAGGGAATAGTGAAGTCTGGTAAAATAGAATATAAATATCCTATTTAAAGGGAGTAGCTGCTATTCATCTTTAGACAGTACCTATCAACTAGGAATTTGAAACTAATATCATAAAAACTCTGTCTTTTTGGAGCGGAAGCCAGATTGATTAAAAACTACTTTCCCACATTTCTCCAAAGAAGCCATACAAATGGCCAATAGGCACATGAACAGATGCTCAATATTAAATTAATATTAAAGATGCTAATTATTAAAGAAATGCAAATCAAAAAACAGTGCAGTATCACCTCACACCAGTCAGAATGGCCATCATTAAGAAGTCTACAAATAATAAATGCTGGAGAGGGTGTGGGAAAAAAGGAACCTTCCTACACTGTTGGTGGGAATGTAAATTGGTGCAGCCACTATGGAGAACAGTATGAAGGTCCTTAAGAAACTAAAAATAGGGGTACCATGTGATCCAGCAATCCCACTCCTGGGCATATATCTGGAAAGGATGAAAACCCTATTTCAGAAAGATACATGCACCCCAGTGTTCATAGCAGCACTATTTACATTAGCCAGGATGCGGAAGCAACCTAAGTGTCTGACAGATGAATGGATAAAGAAGCTATGGTATATATATACACAGTGGAATATTACTCAGCCATAAAAAAGAATGAAATAATGCCATTTGCAGCAACATGGGTGCACCTAGAGATTATCATGCTAAGTGAAGCAAGTCAGAAAAAGACAAATATCATATGATATCACTTATATATGGAATCTAAAAAATGATATAAATGAATTTACTTACAAAACAGAAATATACTCACAGACCTAGAAGACTTATGGTTACCAGAGGGGAGAGCAGGGGGTGGGGGGGGAGAGATAAGTTAGGAGTTGGGATTAACATATATGCACTACTATGTATAAAATGGATAAACTATAGGGACTTACTGTATAGCACAGGGAACTATATTCAATATCTTGTAATAACCTGCAATGGAAAAGAATCTGAAAGAATATATATATATACATTATATATTGTATATATAACTGAATTACCTTGCTGAACACCTGAAGCTAACACAACATTGTAAATTATACTTCAATAAGAAATGCTTTTTAAAAAATTAAGTATAGTTGACTTAAAATATTGTATTAGTTTCAGCTGTACAACATAGTGATTCAAAATATTTATAGGTTACACACCCTACAAAGTTATTATAAAACATTGACTATATTGCCTGTGCTGTACATTATATCTCTGTGACTTATTTATTTTATAACTGGTAGTTTGTACCTCTTAATCCCCTTCACCTCTTTTGCGTCCCCTGCCCCGCCCCAAAGCCCCTGAAACTATTAGTATGTTCTATGTATCTGTGAGTCTGTTTCTATTTTTCTATATTTGTTTGTTTTGTTTTTTAGATTCCACATATAAGTAAAAACATGACAGTTTTTGTCTTTCTCTGTCTGACTTATTTCACTGAACATAAAACCTTTCAGGTCTATCCATGTTATTGCAAATGGCAAGGTTTCATTCTTTCTTTTGTCTGAGTAATATTCCATTGTATAAATACACCACATCTTCTTTATCCATTTAGCTATTGATGGACACCTAGGTTGTTTCCATATCTTGGCTATTGTACATAATTCTGCTATGAATATTGAGGTGCATATATCTTTTTGAGTGGGTGTTTTTGTTTTCTTCAGAAAAATACCCAGAAATGGAATTGCTGGATCATAACATAGTTCTAGTTTTAATTTTTTGAGGAAGCTGCATACTCTTTTCCATAGTGGCTGTACCAGTTTACATTCTCACTAACAGGGTACTAGGGTTCCCTCTTCTCCACATCCTCACCAACGCTTGTTATTTATTGTCATTGTGACAACAGCAACTCTGACAGGTGTGAGGTGATATCTCATTATGGTTTTGCTTTGCATTTCACTAATGATTAGTGATGTTGAACATCTTTTCATGTGCCTGTTGGCTACCTGTATATCTCCTTTGGAAAAATACCTATTCAGGTCCTCTTACATTTTTTAATTGGGTTGTTCGTTTTTGTATGAGTTCTTTATATATATTTTGCATATTAACCCCCATCTGACATGTCATTTGCAAATATCTTTTCCCATTAAATAGGTTGCTGTTTCATTTTGTTGATGGTTTCCTTCACTGTACAAAAGCTTTTTTAGTTTGATGTAGTCCTATTTGTTTATTTTTGCTTTTGTTTCCCTCGCCTGAGGAGAGAGATCAAAAAAAGTTTTGCTAAGACTGATGTCGAAGAGCATACTGCCTCTGTTTTGCTTCTAGGAGTTTTATGGTTTCAGTTCTTACATTTAAATCTTTAATCCAATTTGAGTTTGTCTGGTATGTGGTGTGAGAAAATGTTCTAAGTTCATTCTTTTACATGTAGCTGTCCAGTTTTCCCAACAGCATTTATTGAAAATATTGTCTTTTCCCCATTGTATATTCTTGCCTCCTTTTCATAGGTTAATTGACCATATATACATGGATTTATTTCTGGGCTCTCTAATCTTTTCACTGATCTATGTGTCTGTTTTTGTGCCAGTACCATACTGTTTTGATTACTGTAGCTTTGAGTGTAGTTTGAAGTCAGGGAGTGTGATACCTCCAGCTTTGTTCTTCTTTCTCAAGATTGGTTTGGCTGTTCGGGGTCTTTTATGGTTCCAAACAAATTTAAAAATTATTTGTTTGAGTTATGTGAAAAATACCATTGGTATTTTGATAAGGATTGCATTGAATCTGTAGATTGCCTTGAGTAGTATGGTCATTTTAATAATAGTAATTCTTCTAATCCATCAGCACAGGATATCTTTTCATTTATTTGTATCATTGTCAATTTCTTTCATTAATGTTTTATAGTTTTCAGGGTACAGATGTTTTACATCCTCATTGAAATTTATTCCTAGATGTTTTATTCTTCCTGATACATTTGTAAATGGAACTGTCTTCTTGATTTCTCTTTATGATAGCTCATTACTAGTGTATAGAAATGCAACAGGTTTCTGTATATTAATTTTGTGTCTTGCAACTTTACTGAATTCATTTATTAGTTCTAATAATTTTTGGTAGAATCTTTTGCGTTTTCTGTATACCGAATCATGTAATCAGCAAATAGTGACAGTTTTCCTTATTCCCTTCCAGTTTGAATGCCTTTTATTTCTTTTTCTTGTCTGATTGGTCTTTCTAGGACTTTAAATAGAAGCAGTGAGAGTGGACATTTTTCTTTGTTCCTGATCTTATAAGAAAAGCTGTCATCTTTTCACCATGATGTATCATGTTAGCTGTGGGCTTGTCATATATGGCTGTTATTATGTTGAAGGACATATCTCTATAACCAGTTGGTTGAGAGTTTTTATTATTAAAGGGTGCTGAATTTTGTCAAGTGCTTTTTCTGCACCTTTTGACATATCACATGATTTTTATCTTTCTGTTAATATAGTGTACTATAGTAATTAATTTGCATATGTTGAGTCATCCTTGCATCTCAGGAATAAATCACACTCGATCACAGTGTATGATCCTTTTAATGTATTGTTAAATTCAGTTTGTTAATATTTTGTTGAGGATTTTTGCATTTATGTTCATCAGGAATATTGACCTGTAGTTTCCTTTTCCTGCAGTGTCCTTGTCTGTCTTTAGTGTCATGGTAATTCTGGCATTGAAAAATGATTTTGAAAGTCATCCCTCCTCTTCTATTTTTTGGAAGATTTTGAGAAGAATTGATATTATTTCTTCTTTAAATGTTGGGTAGGATTTACCAGGGAAACCATCTGGTCCTGGACTTTTGTTTGTTGGGGGGTTTTTGATTGCTGACTTATTCTACTGACAAGTAATTGGTCTGTTCGGATTTTCTATTTCTTTATGATTCAGTCTTGGTAGGTTGTATGTTTCTAGAAATTTATTTTTTTCCAGGTTGTACAGTTTGTTGGTGTTTAATTGTTCATAGTACTCTGTTATGATCCTTTGTATTACTATGGTATCAATTATAATGTCTCTTCTTCATTTATAATTTTATTTATTTGAGTTCACTCTCTTTTTTCTTGGTAGTCTAGCTATAGGTTTGTTGATTTTATTTATCTTTTCAAAAACAGCTCTTACTTTCATTGATCTTTTCTACTGTCTTTTGGTCTCTGTTTCATTTATTTACACTCTCATCTTTATTTCCTTCCTTCTGCTAACTTTGGACTTATTTTGTTCTTCTTTTTCTACTTCCTTGAGGTGTAAATTTAGGTTGCTTATTTGAGATTTTTCTTTTTTCTTAAGGTAGGTGTTTATCACTGTGAACTTTCCTCTCAGATCTGCTTTGTTGCATCCCAGAAGTTTTGATACTTTGTATTTACATTTTCATTTGTCTCAAGGTATTTTTTAATTTCTCTTTTGATTTCTTCCTTGATCCACTGGTTGGTCAGCAGCATGTTGTTTAGTCTCCACATATTTGTAAGTTTTCCAGTTTTCTTCTTATATTTGATTTCTAGTTTCTTACCATTGTGGTCAGTAAAGATGCAGGATATGATTTAATTCTTCTTAAATTTAGTAAGACTTGTGTCCTAATGTATGATCTGTCTTGGAGAATGTTTCCTGTGTATTTGAAAAGAATGTGTATCCTGCTGTGGTTGGATAGAATGTTCTGTATATGTCTAAGTTCGTCTAGTCTACCATGTAGTTTAAATCTAATGTTTTCTTGTTGAAAGCTTGGCTGTGAAGCAGCATTTTTAAAATATGCAGATAAAGCTTTTTCAGGGAAAGACTGGCAGATTGGTGATTTTGCCTGCTCCCTCTATGCTGAGCCCTCTGGGGGATAGCTGCAGTGAGTGCTCAGGCACTGGTTAAGAATTGTTTCTTTGTTTTCTAGAGTCTTGTGGATCTTATGGACACAAACCACACTGGCTTTCAGGGGTGGGAATTTTGGGGGTCCTTCCCTTCAGTGGGAGTCTTAAAATTTGAAGATGTGGGGTCTAAACCCTTTGCTCCTCGGGGAGAAACTAGGAGTTATGGGTTCCCTCCTGATTGTATGGCACTGGGTCAGGGGTGGGATATATAGCCAGAATGTATCTCAGCCTTTCCTACCATTTTGATGTGGGTATTTTCACATTCTTTTAATTTATAGAAGAAGTTGCTCAGCCAGTTTCTGGATCTCTTTCAGAAAGAGTTGCTCTATGTGTAGCTGTACATTTGTAAGATGAGGGGCGCTCATAAGACTCCTAAGTCATCATCTTGGTTGACTCTCTTGAGTGCCTGTTTTTGTGTTGCATACTGTCCAGGCACTTGGGATACAGAAGTGAATGCAACAAAGTTGCTACCCTTATGGAACTTATATTCTATTGGTGAAGGCATAATGTAATGTCAGGTAATGATTATTTATGAGAAGAAAAGTAGAGCAGGGTAAAGAAGGTAGTGAATGACAGGCTGGAGCTATTCATATAGGCTGTTCAGGGAAGGCCTCTCTGAAAAAAGGCCTCTCTAAAAGAAGAGTCATGCGGATACCTGGAAAATACCAGTGCAAAGTCCCTGAGACTAGAGCATGATTGGTGTGTTCAAGAAAACTGGAATAGGCCAGTGCTGGAGGATAGTGAGAGAGAGTGAGAGAAACAGGCAAATGATCACTAAGGCCACATCATGTAAAGCCTGTAGGTGATGGTCAGGAGATATAGTTTACTCTGTAATGGGAAGCCATTGAACTACAATGTAAATTAAAAAAAAAAAACATCACTCTGGCTGCAGTGTGGAGAATAGACTTTAGAGTTAGGGAAAGAAAAAATATAAGCTGTGAAACTAGATAGGAACTATTATAATAATACAGTTTAGAAAGATGGTGGCTTGATCGAGGGTCAGTGCTTTTCAACCTTGGCTCCTGTTAAGGAGCTTCTAAAAAATAACCAATGCTAAGGCCAAACCCAGAGTAACTAACAAAAATATTTGTGGGTGTGGCCAAGAATTGGTAATTTAAAATCTTCCCAGTGATTTCAATGTTCAGCCAAGGTTGAAAACCACTGTCCAAAGCAGTAACCACGAAGGTGGTAAAAGTGATTGGATGCTAGCTATATTTAATCATTAGGAGCAACAAGATTTTCTTACTGGTTAGATGTGGGGCATAAGAACAAAAAAAGCAAAGGGTGATTCCAAAGTTTTTGGCCTCGGCAACTGGCAAATAGTTATATGAGAAAACTTTTTCTTAAATCTAACCCAAATCTTTTATTTTCAGATAGTTATCAAATTTACTCAAGTGATGATGGATGGTATCATGTTCTGTAAAATATACTTTCATACACATTTTGGAAAGAAAAATTTATTTGATCCCTTATTTAATATCCCAGTGGATCAAGATCAGGAAATGGAAACCATAGTAGTTATTTTAACAGAGATTGTATCAATAATATAGAAAGTGGTTCATCAGGAGTTGGGCTAACTGGCAAGGTAAAAAGGAGGGACTGAGAGAATATGAAAGTAATAACTACAGGAAGCAGCCACCATCCTTGGAAACCAAAGGAAGAATTTATAATTATCAGAACCTAAACTCTTAGAACCCAATAACTGCAGAACCCTAGAAACTAAACGTCTGAGAAGAGAGTGGTATGCAGCTGCTTTGGAAGGATCTTGTAGAAATGGGACTCAGATTGCTTAGGGAAAGGTGCTGCCCACCGGATACTGTTACATTTAAGATAATATGGTAAGGCTGATTCTAGGACTGTGGTTAGAACCAACTCTTGCTGGAACCAGCTCTGCTGCCAGGGGTGAAGTGAAGTTTCTGGAGTGGTACTATCAAGAAGAGCAAGCAAAGTAAGAGGAACAAATCCATTCTCTTCTCTTTTTGCCTTCCAATTTAGTGTCTCTGCTATAGAACTTTATTAACAGAGTAGCAGCTGGCAAAGGAGAAATACGGTTTGCTAATTCCTAGTCCGAGCATTACAACGCAGTATATAAGTGTGGAGCTTAATATCTAGCTATAGTCTACTCCTTTGACTACTTAGCATCCATAGATACCCTCCTACCCATGTTTGAATTTCCATACACAGCAATGATAATTTTAATGTCATCGCCTAACAAGATGCGAATAACATTCATATAAAGGAAGATGCTCTTTCTCTCTCCAAAGAGAGGTCCGTGTTCCAGAAGTTACAGTATCCACCTTCGGGTAAAGGCAGGTTATCCGTCACTGGAGGATGTTACTCCTCAATTTAGTTATAGCCCTGTTTGAATAATCTGTAATCAAAGACTAATTGGAAAGTTAACCAGCAACAACAATCCTTATATAAAATAATAACAGGAGAGGAGGAAAAAATAGCTACTACAACTCTAATTTCTGTAAGGGTCAAAAGGCCATAACTGGTCTTTATTATATCCTTCTTACACTACCTTACATCCTTCCTTTGCCCTTAACCAGTCCCTTTACAAGTCAATGTTCTTTGCCTTGGAGAGTGACCCAAATCTTTTTTCCTGAAGTGTCTGAATTCTTAGTGACCCAGATTTTTTTTAGTTACTATCATTTTCTGTCAACTTTTACTATTGGACGTGGAATTCCTAATGGATGTCTCAGAGAATTCTCTAGGTTCCGAATATAGTCTTCCCTGTTCCCATTGTTCAACAGTAACCTAATTTTCTCTTGATGATCAGAAACTATCATTCCAGCTATTAAAGTAATCCTTATCTTTGTCTGTTGGTTTAGTATCATGAGGAGCTCAAAATAAGTGGTCTCAACTTTCAATTCAATAGAACCAATGTTGCTTCTCCCAGTAGAATAATTTATATCTTGGAAATTAAGACTTACAAGCTAGCAGAACTCAAAATTGCTGAGTTCAAACGTAAAAATTCTGCAAGTGAATTATTTAGTGTAATAGTGAAAGGAGTCACTCTCGCTTCTTCCATTTGATTCTCAAATCCATATATTCTAATTATGGGAGAAGCAGTTGACTCAGAGTATATTCAGCATTCTGTAAGATAGAATTCATTTCTTTGAGAGGGTTTTCTGCCAACTGGTGCCGTAAGTCAGGCTTCAGTTGGGTATTCCAGCATTCTACTATACTAGGTGCTTCTGGGTAATGAGGTAAGTAGTATTAGGATCAGTGAATTCATCGTACAAGTCCATTGTCATATGTCCTTGGTGGTTAAATGAGTCCATGTCAGTAGCAATGTTGTGCACAGTACCATGATGGTGAATAAGGCATTCAGTATGTCTAATGATGTTGCTGCTGGCAGAAGAATTATAGACTAAGGAAGCAAATTCGTGTCTAGAATATGTCTATACTAGTGAGGACAAACCATGTACTACTTTGCATCAGTAGTAGTACTGATGCAAAGGGTCTAATGTTTAATTTGCCACCCAGTTGCTGACTGAGTCCCTCAGGGAATAGTGACATCTTGGGGACTCAACCTTCATCTCTGCTGTTGGCAAGGTAGATACTCAAAATTAATAGATAAGCCTTAGAGAGTGAAATTTCATGGTGTTGAGTCTATTTGTAGCTTCTATTCCTGTTATTGAGGCTCTTTCTACATTTCTTTTTAAGCAAGCACTTAGATGGTTAATTAAAGAGGCTGAATGACATCCATAACGCATGTCATCTGTCTACCTGATTATTAGAGTCTCCTCTGCATGTGATGCTCTTTTTTGAGCATTCACATGAAACACGAATATAGCCACTCTCTGGCTCGTTCTGAGAGGTCCTCCCAGCTACTCTTTCTCTAGTCCTTCTTGTCTTTAATCTTCTAGTGCTGCTCTTTCAAGTGCCCTGACTATTCAGCTGAACAGCTAGTTACTGACTACTTTAGATCTGCATTTCTCAGTCCATACAGAGCAGAAAACCAGGTGAATTACTTGAAGTGCTATTCATAGGGAGGATTACCTCACCGCTATCTTTCAGAGCATTGCTGGATGGGTGTGTAAATATAGCAGTCCATTTGCAGGTTGTGACAGCATGCTATGCACAACTGCCTATAAACCAGGTTTTTTCTTCCTCATTCAAATGATCAAACTAATTTCCTATGAGGCACTGAGTGTGGATTAGGGGAGAAGAGACAATGAAGCAGGAGTAGGTGACATACAGGTATGAGCCACCTGCTCACGCAACTAGCTCCTGCCTTCCAGGCAAGCCCCATCACTTATGTGCCGTTTTCACTTGACGATGGTTTGCTACATCACCTTAACATTGTGATTGGAGGGGGTCAGATAACACTAGAACACTAGTTCACAATGGACATCTCAAGTCATATGGTCGCTTGATGTCCCATAGTTAGGAATACGATCTCTGTCAGGGCCCAGCAATAAGCCAGGGGCTGTTTTTGAAAGGGAGACTAGTTATCTAGAGAAGAATGCATGAGTTTGTTCTAAAATCTGGGCGTTCTGTGCTATAATTCTCCTTTGAGATCTTGCTAGAGGCTTTGTTCGGCATCGTTATTTGCCACAGAAACTTTGAGTATCATTGGATCTGCTGGTCGTAAAGTCCAAGTGACCACCTGTACTGCAGCTTGGTTCTGCTGCAAAGCCTTCTATTGCTCTAGACTCTGCTTACAGATGGCAGCCTTTGAGGTTAATTGATAAATGGGTCTGAGCAGTGTGCTCAAATATGGTATATATTACTTCCAAAATCGAAACAGACCCATGAAGCATTATACCTCTTTTAAATAGTAGGTGGGTTCAACATTCAATAACTTGTCTTGCACTTTGGAGGAAATGTATCAATATATTCTAGTATCTCCTGAAACAGCTATAAAGTAATAGGCTCCTTAATTTTCATTTACAAATGAAAAATTTTCTGTGCCATCCAAGACATTTTAAGCCACATAGCTTCTCTTTAAAGTTGCAGTATTTCCAGGGTAACTTGAAGCACTGGGTCATTCAGGAAACAGACTTTACAAGATTTATTTATTTATTTTAATGAAATAGTTAAGTGGTTAGTGATGGGAGTTGCACCATTGGGAAGCATCCAGTGAGGATAGAAATTACACAGCATGCCTACAGACCCTATCCATGCCCATCCTTTGCTTATTGCAGATGTTACCAGTTCACTAGATCATGGCCCTTTTTCTGAACCTGCATATTTTCTCTGTATTAACACAGAGCTTAAACAAGCCAACCAACTGATAAGAATTGAAACCTGTTAGCTGTTCCATGGGACTCCTGCATGAGAACCACTAGAGTGTTAAAGATCTCCTGGGCCCACATCGGGGCCTGTTGAATAAGAATGACTGCGATCAGGAATTCGTAGGTTGGCTGGTACTGACCCGGAACACCTCATGGCACTCAGCTTGACTTAACTCTAGATTTGTTTCATTCTGATATAGGCCCCTATCTCCCTTTTTCTGAAGCATTTACTTTAGAAAATTTGTAATTGTAAATTCATTCTTGACCCCTTTAAGACGTATATCTTCTCCCGGCCTCTTGTCAAATTGACAGTCCAGGAATGTCTTTCTCAAGGACCCAAGACCATCCCCTTTAAATGTAATCATTGGGACTTCCCTGGTGGTCCAGTGGTTAGGACTGGGCGCTCTCACTGCCATGGCCCCAGGTCAATCCCTGTTGGGGAAGGTCCTGCAAGTCTTGCGGCACGGCCAAAAAAAAAAAAAAAGAAAAAATTAAGTAAGTATGTATAAATCACTATCATCAAGAAAGAGCACCCCTATCTCTCAGACTGTGTGGGAGGGTAGGAATCTAATTTCATTAAGCACCAAGTAGCAACACAGATGGTCTAATCACATTGACCAACCTCCCCATTAACGTCCTCTAGTGATTTTCTGTTAGTTCACCACAGGGCGTAAATACTCTCCTGCCTTTTATTTCAGCCCAGATGAGTTCAGTCTCTCCCCACTACTGTAATAGTCTTGAATAAAATCTTCTTTGGTTGTTTAACTTGTTTGCTGCAATTTTTCTTTGACAGTTCCACAGGTAATTTTCATTAATATTCAAATACTACAGGAAAAACATTGCTAGATACTGAAGCGTAATCTTTTGGGAATTAAGCAATCGTCAACAAACAAACAGAAACTACCTCCCCACGCCAGAAGAACCATTAACTGTTTCTGACCTATTATTAGAAAGGATTAGTCTTTGAAATGGCTTTTTCAATGGGTGGGTTTTGACTAAGTGAAAACTCTTATTTTAGTAAACCTGATGGTAGATGCCCATATTTGTGAGATGACTGGTTAGGGCAGGTAGTGCAGTCTGCAGTAAATGAGGCTAAATAAACATATAAATGAGATATTACTGTAGGAGTAGAACTGGTTTAGAAAAAATTAGAATAAGTTACCAGCACCCAAACTTTGCCTTGTTATCCCATAAGCTCAGTTATTTTCCATATCTTCCTGAGGAAGGTACTCCTATTAGAATGTCAGCATTCTATTATGTGGGAGCTGCCGTATCCAATATAAAGGAACTCAGCCCTTCTTATATGTATGTATACATGGTAGCCACAAAGCTTCATGCCCAGAGGTTTTTATGGGATATGGCAGAATAAAAATGTTAACTGGACCTTTCAAGCTATCTTGGTATCCTTTCTTTAACGTGAACCAGAGTCAATAAGGATGGTGATCTATACATCATTTAGTGTCTCTGGGCATCAGTATTTTTATCTGTAAAATAAAGGAGGCTTAACTCGAGTTGTAAATATTTGTATGCATTTTGATATTCTCATTTTCCCGTCTCCTCTCTGTCAAAGTCAGTGGTTCAGTGATTCTATGAGTCTGTGAAACAGGACTGTGTTTTTGATGTGGTTTCAGTATTTGCATAATCTAAGAATCCAAAAACTTGAGTTCAATAAGAATGACTGTGTAAGATGACCATTCCCACTGAATACTTTACCTACTTTTTCTTCCTCGTATGCTGGCCATACTTTTTTCAGGTGATTAGGTCAGATGCACCATTTGGATTATAATCAGGACTTATTAAAATGATATTGGATACTGAATAATTTGAGGATGGAAGAAAAATGTCTTTGTTATGAGGTCAGTTTTGTGCTATTATAAGTAGGAATTTAATATTGCTATTTGGTTTTTTACAGCAGAGATTACTTAAAATTCTATTAACTTCTATTTTAGATTCATGAAAATTTTTGTAATTCATATTAATGTTCATGGCTATCAGAGTTTACAGGGTATAATTATAAATAAAACTAACCATAATCTCAGGGGTACTTTTTTCTTTCTTTCATCTATTTAAATATTAATGTCATAAATATTGGCTGAATGCTAACTGTGTGGCTCTGCTAAGTGCTGAGGATACAAAAATCAAAAAGGTGTAGCAAATAACTGCAATATAGAGATGTAAGTGCTAATGGAACTAGGCACCAAGTATTAAAGGAGTACTAAGGATGGTATGATGACTTCATGGGAGGAGGCAAGGTTTTGTCAGGGAAAGCTTCAGAGAGGATGTGATATTTGACGTGAGTCTTGTACAAAGAGTAGGGATTTGCTACATGGGAAAAAAAATGTGAAAAGAGGATAGCAGAGGATGAAAACCTTGTGAGGAAAGATTTCGAGAGAAATGATTTTTTAATCAAAGACATGAAGGCCTTTTGTGCCAGTTTCATCATCTGCAGTTGCAATAGGAAGTCACTAACCTTGGCCTTGCAATGAAATTCAATGTGATGCTGATGAAATGATAACTGGGCCATTACTAAGATTCATGAACATTCTCCCATGGAAAATTCTCATAAAGTCTGTTGTTTCTCACAGATTCATGAGTCTGTAAAGCAAAAGGCCTATAAAGAGAAACATTTGTGCTTATGAGTGTAAAATCTTATCCCCTTTGCTGTGATTATAGCAGGTTGACTTGAACCTCTATGTAATAACAGTATAAATGCTACTGATGTAGACCTCCCTTTTTTTGTCAAGAAATGTTGCCTGTTTGGTTCTTTTGTATATGCTCCAGCTGATATTGAAGACAGTTAACTAGTTTGGGATCAATTTATTCCCTTTTTTTGCAGAATAAGAGAAAAATCAATTTGAAAGAGAACAAGCAACATTTAAGTGTGGGCTAGATTTTTTCAGATGCCTCTTGGACTCTTTTAGAGTATCATAAAATTTTGATGTCTCCTCTTTAAGTACTGTTTTATAGCTTATTAGTCAATATTATCAATCACTGCCTCTTGAAAAAAATCAAAATTGTATTACTTAAAAAGGCGTGATATAATACAATTGTTTACTCAATACCAAAACTTTCATAAGAATGTGTATAACATGTTCTCTGATTACAAGGAAAACATAAATGAAATAATACTCTTTGGATGACTGAACCATCTCTAGTAAGTTGGATATATATCAGGTCTTAAATTAGTCTTCTTTTATTATTTTTTTAAAATTAAAAAAAAAATTTTTTTAATTTATTTATTTTTTAACATCTTTATTAGAGTATAATTGCTTTACAATGGTGTGTCAGTTTCTGCTTTATAACAAAGTGAATCAGTTATACATATACATATGTCCCCATATCTCTTCCCTCTTGCATCTCCCTCCCTCCCACCCTCCCTATCCCACCCGGCTAGGTGGTCACAAAGCACCGAGCTGATCTCCCTGTGCTATGTGGCTGCTTCCCACTAGCTATCTATTTTACGTTTGGTAGTGTATATATGTCCATGCCACTCTCTCACTTTGTCCCAGCTTACCCTTCCCCCTCCTCGTATCCTCAAGTCCATTCTCTAGTAGGTCTGCATCTTTATTCCTGTCTTGCCCCTAGGTTCTTCTGACAATTTTCTTTTTTTTTTTACATTCCATATATATGTGTTAGCATACAGTATTTGTTTTTCTCCTTCTGACTTACTTCACTCTGTATGACAGACTCTAGGTCCATCCACCTCACTACAAATAACTCCATTTCATTTCTTTTTATGGCTGAGTAATATTCCATTGTATATATGTGCCACATCTTCTTTACCCATTCATCTGTTGATGGACACTTAGGTTGCTTCCATGTCCTGGCTATTGTAAATAGAGCTGCAGTGAACATTGTGGTACATGACTCTTTTTGAATTATGGTTTTCTCAGGGTATATGCCCAGTAGTGGGATTGCTGGGTCGTATGGTAGTTCTATTTTTAGTTTCTTAAGGAACCTCCATACTGTTCTCCATAGTGGCTGTATCAATTTACATGCCCACCAACAGTGCAAGAGGGTTCCATTTTCTCTACACCCTCTCCAGCATTTATCGTTTGTAGATTTTTTGAAGATGGCCATTCTGATTGGTGTGAGGTGATACCTCACTGTAGTTTTGATTTGCATTTCTCTAATGATGAATGATGTTGAGCATTCTTTCATGTGTTTGTTGGCAATCTGTATATCTTCTTTGGAGAAAAGTCAATTTAGGTCTTCTGCCCATTTTTGGATTGGGTTGTTTACTTTTTTGATATTGAGCTGCATGAGTTGCTTGTATGTTTTGGAGATTAATCCTTTGTCAGCTGCTTCATTTACAAATATTTTCTCCCATTCTGAGGGTTGTCTTTTGATCTTGTTTATGGTTTCCTTTGCTGTGCAAAAGCTTTTAAGTTTCATTAGGTCGCATCTGTTTATTTTTGTTTTTATTTCCATTTCTCTAGGAGGTGGGTCAAAAAGGATCTTGCTGTGATTTATGTCATAGAGTGTTCTGCCTGTGTTTTCTTCTAAGAGTTTGATGGTGTCTGGCCTTACATTTAGGTCTTTAATCCATTTTGAGTTTATTTTTGTGTATGGTGTTAGGGAGTGTTCTAATTTCATTCTTTTACATGTTGCTGTCCAGGTTTCCCAGCACCACTTATTGAAGAGGCTGTCTTTTCTCCACTGTATATTCTTGTCTCCTTTACCAAAGATAAGGTGACCATATGTGCGTGGGTTTATCTCTGGGCTTTCTGTCCTGTTCCATTGATCTATATTTCTGTTTTTGTGCCAGTACCATACTGGCTTGATTACTGTAGCTTTGTAGTATAGTGTGAAGTCAGGGAGCCTGATCCCTCGAGCTCCATTTTTCTTTCTCAACATTGCTTTGGCTATTCGGGGTCTTTTGTGTTTCCATACAATTGTGAAATTTTTTGTTCTAGTTCTGTGAAAAATGCCAGTGGTAGTTTGATAGGGATTGCATTGAATCTGTAGATTGCTTTGGGTAGTAGAGTCATTTTCACAATGTTGATTCTTCCAATCCAAGAACATGGTATACCTCTCCATCTATTTGTATCATCTTTAATTTCTTTCATCAGTGTCTTATAATTTTCTGCATACTGGTCTTTTGTCTCCTTAGGTAGGTTTATTCCTAGATATTTTATTCTTTTTGTTGCAGTGGTAAATGGGAGTGTTTTCTTAATTTCACTTTCAGATTTTTCATCATTAGTGTATAGGAATGCAAGAGATTTCTGTGCATTAATTTTGTATCCTGCTACTTTGCCAAATTCATTGATTAGCTCTAGTAGTTTTCTGGTAGAATCTTTAGTATTCTCTCCATATAGTATCGTGTCATCTGCAAACAGTGACAGCTTTACTTCTTCTTTTCCAATTTGGATTCCTTTTATTTCTTTTTCTTCTCTGATTGCTGTTGCTAAAACTTCCAAAACTATTTTGAATAATAGTGGTGAGAGTGGGCAACCTTGTCTTGTTCCTGATCTTAGAGGAAATGGTTTCAGTTTTTCACCATTGAGGACGATGTTGGCTGTGGGTTTTTCATATATGGCCTTTATTATATGGAGGAAAGTTCCCTCTGTGCCTATTTCTGGAGGGTTTTTATCATAAATGGGTGTTGAATTTTGTCGAAAGTGTTTTCTGCATCTATTGAGGTGATCATATGGTTTTTCTCCTTCAATTTGTTAATATGGTTTTTCACATTGATTGATTTGCACGTATTGAAGAATCCTTGCATTCCTGGGATAAACTCCACTTGATCATAGTGTATGATTCTTTTAATGTGCTGTTGGATTCTGTTTGCTAGTACTTTGTTGAGGATTTTTTCATCTATGTTCATCAGTGATATTGGCCTGTAGTTTTCTTTCTTTGTGACATCTTTGTCTGGTTTTGGTATCAGCGTGATGGTGGCCTCGTAGAATGAGTTTGGGAGTGTTCCTCCCTCTGCTATATTTAAATTAGTCTTCTTTTATACTAATAATAATTAGAGAAACTTTGCTTTTATTATTGTTTTGGGACAACTGGGAAAAGAGATTCTTCTTTAAAAGGTTTTTCCTGTTTTTTTCTTTTTTAAACTTTTAATTCAAGAAAGAAATTACAGTACAATGCCAAAGCAGTGCTTTCCATAGCAGCAAATTAGAGAGGGCTAATTTGTGGGCACAGCCATGCCCTGTTAACTGTATAAAGGTTTTTCCTTTAATTAAAATCTCAGTGAGGAAATTTTAGGAATCTCAGTGGTATCTTCCAGGAGTTTTAAATCTCTCTCCCAGTTTCTTCATTTTAGATATCCTTCCAATAAAGAAGCTTATATTTCTGGCACACTCTAAGACCTAAAAGAATATTCAATGGTTACTGTAATAAGAAACTCTATTGACAAAGATGTTTAAAGTACCCAGGTTCTTAAGGGATTAAAGATCTTATTTCACCTCTTCTTATTGGAAAAAGAGGAATCAGTGATGCATGTGCAATGTAGGTCCTGGAGTTCTGTGCTCAAGTAATACGTAAAACTTAATGAACTGACTTATGTACTTTCCAAGTTGGCTTTGTTTTACATATGGGTATTGGTTTCTTCGTTTTCTCAGTGTTTTTAGGGGCTTAAATACTGATTTGGTTGACTTGTGTTGCTGAAAATTTTCTGAAAAAAACTGATTTAATGCTTTACCAGGGGAAATGACACATGACCTTGTTGGCTTTATTTAGTTGTAACAGAGAGAAAAGAGCTATTGTACATACAGCATTGGGCCTTATATTGTAATTTGGGTTTCTTTTATCACAGCAAAGACAGTAGACTACTGTTGAGAGAGAAAACACTGTATACTACATGTGAATGCTTCTTTTCCGTATTGGTAGAGTCAAAATCTTGGTAATTCTCAAAAAATTTTTTTAAAATAAATCACATTTTCCTGGTGAAATTAAAGTGGGTTTCGTTTCAAGGTAAGGACTAACCAGTTGATCACGTGGAGAAACATTACATTCATCTGAAAGTAAGATGTTAGCCAACTGCAAAGTTAGAAAGTATAGACCACAAGTCTACCCTCACCTCTGATACTAATTGCAAGTTTGGCGGTTATCAAGAAGGTTCTCCTTCAGCTTCAAAAATTTGCTAAGAGTCACAGAACTCACTGAAAGCTATTATACTTAACAGTTGTGGTTTACTACAGTGAAAGGATACAGATTAAAATTAGCCAAGGGAAAAGTGCATGGGACAGAGTCCAGGAGGGTTCCAAACACAGAGCTTCCAGTTGTCCTCTCTTCCTGGAGTCATGGATAGCATTGCTTTCTCAACAATGATGTGTGATAATACACACAGAGTATTGCTAACCAGGGAAGCTCTCCTGAGCCTTAGTGTCCAGCCTTTTATTTGGGCTCCATGGTTTATTGCCCACATGGTTGACTTTTCATTGCCATCCCTCCTGGAGGTAGTGTGGTTACTACATGGCCCAAACCCCTCCTCATAATTCACATTTTTAGACTGTTAGGCGGTCAAGGCTCTAAGTAAGCAAAGACATTCTTCCTAGAGATCACCTCCTAGCCAAAGAGGACAAAAGCTGATGTCTCTTTGAGTAAGGTTAATTCTTTAATACACAATGTGTGTATTAAGCAATATGAATAGCTGTGAGAAAGAGCTGAGGATTTTGAAGGTGAAGTCTGTCTTTTAGATTGTGACTTTTTGTTGTTGCTGCAGAAGCTTCATGAGTGGTCAGAAGTCATCAGCTAGGAACCAGATCTCAGTTGATGTTTCCTGGTTTGTGTGTGTATTAGGCATGTGATACAAAAAGCTGTTTTATTTTCCTTAGCTTCAGTTTCATGGATAATGAAACCAAAATCATCAACCCTAGCTATTTCACTAGATTTTAGTGAAACCTAAATAATGAAAAGTGTAAAAGTGCTTCACAAAGTTCCATAGTAATGTAATTGATAATATTTAACATCTCTGAAAAAGAGCTGGCAGTTATGAGTAATTAAACCATTTGAGTTAGTAATTTTTGACTTGAAATTGTAAAGAATATTGTTAGCAAAGGCCATGACTATTTTAAATAGAATTTAGTGCTAAAATACAAAGAATAAATGTTTAAATATTTTATTTCAGATATATGATTTCTAGTATAGACTGCAAGGCATTTTTATAGACAAAGCTCTTTTACAAAAGTAAAAAGTATGAGCTTTAGAGATAGTTCAAGAAACATGGGAACACTGGAGGATAAATTATGTGTATGTATAATGCATTGGTCCACACATCTTACATGGATTATGTCATCATTTAATAATTTAACCATGGCAGAAATATAGTCTGCTGGTGCATTTCATAATTTAAGAAATAATGTCAAATAGAATTAGAACTAGTAGGAAACTGCCTTTGGACAATACCTTGCGCTCCTTGTGTAAATAGGCATTATTTAAATTTGTTTAGCAAAATGCAGCTGCTGACAAATAATACTTGTACTTTTTGAGACTGTCATCATTTGAGAAGCTGAATAACCAACAGTTACATTCCAGCTATATGCAGAACATTTCATTTAAAGAATGCTTGTAGGAAGAAAATATATCCATGCACACCCACTGACTTTTGTTACCAGTTATAAACTTGATATATTGTCTTAGTTTGTTCCTTTTGTTGGAAAAAGAAAAGGGAGGAATTATCCATCTGGCTCCTGTCCTGAAGTTCAGCCCAAGAGGGAGGTGATGTAGGGTGAAAACTTAGAATCCTCGCACCAAGTCAATGTCTTGCTGACATCGTGAAGCCGTGTATACTTCTGAAGTGCCAAGGTTCTCTGCACGGTCCCTGTTACCCACCTCTAATTCTTTCACATACAAGGTCTTCCAGATGTTCCTGAGGAGAATGTGTCTCTTTATAGTAAAAGTTATATTAGCTATCATTTTCCACATATTCCTATGGTACCCATTTACAAGAATTTGTAGTACATACCCAAACATCTGCAGATATTATCTCCATAATTACGTTTGAAATTACTAGCCACCTGTCAGCACAGGGATTACTACTATGAAGAATGTCAAATGGGAATTAAAGTTTTTTATTAGGTCACCAGCATTCTACCATAGACATATTGTGGGCAGATAGGACTGTTTCAACACACAGTTTTATTAGGTACAATAAATTTGGAGGCTACGTACTGCACTGTTACTGTATATGCATATTTACTGTGTGCATATGAATTTGGCACTAACTGAAAACTGTTGAGGATGGTAGTAGTACCTTGGGGTTTGGGTTTTAGATGAAAACGAGATGTTTGGCTTCTTCATTTCTTGTACCAAAATATATTTGTTTAAAAAGCAAATGAAGCTACTTAGAAAATATGTTGCTTTGACTCATGGAAATGCCACAAACTTTAATTTTGCAAATGAATAACTGTATTGGAGAGGATAACTTCTAGGAATTAGGGAAGGGAAGAGAACAGAAGCGTTGGGAAGCTGAAGAAGGAGTTTGATGGATGTGGCACAACAACTATGGAATATCTCATAGTGCCCGTGTGAGAAGTAAGAGCAAGGGATATTGGTTCGCCTTTGACCTCTCCTTACTCTCCCAGGACTAATAGATAATATTTGAAAATTTGCAATGTGACAGGTGCTGTGTTGAGCATTTAATATGTATTTAATCTGCATAATGCCACTTTGAACCAGGAATTATTGTTATCATCATCATCTCCTCATCATGTTTTGAGAGACAAAAAAATTGAAGATTGCCCACAGTCACATAGCTAGTCAGTAGTGAAGCTGGGACTTCTGTCATCTGCACTGGGTATTTGAAGTCATTAGTGATCTCCATGCTGCTAAACCCAGTTGGCTTTTCTCAGTCTTCATCTTATTTGACTCAATAGTAGAATTTGAATAATAGAATATATACTCCTTGAAGTATTTTTTTAAATTTCCTCTTGGCTTCAAGGATAGCATTTACCCCCTGTTTTCCTCCTTCTGGATACCGAGTCTTAGGTGGTGCTTCTTTGTGTCTTCGGGGCTCAGTCCTGATCTTTTCTTTCCTATTTCACTCACTGACTGGGGGATTTCATCTGGTTTCAAAACCTGCAATACCTTCTCTAGGCAAATGTCTCCTTATGTGTATCTTCAGGCTAGTCTTCACCAGACTCAAGGTCTCCTTCAGACTTAGCTTGTTTCTGTCTTTTCCTCTATGTGGCTGATAAGAAAGAGATAAGATCTGAGGTTCCAGTTTGGACTCAGAGGCCCTTTAGGTCTCTAGCATAATACACAGTAAATTATAACTCACTAGTGTAGTCTTCATTTGAGTTTAGGGCCCAATGCTTGCCTAATAATAAAGGGTTTTTTTCTCTTTCTTTTTCCTTTGCCAATGTTCCCTATGGTCTGCTTCCCTAGGAACCTTATGGCAAGGGATATTCCCTGTGGTCTGGGGCAGGATTCAGATATTTCTGGATTCTCTGGCTAAAAACATCTTATTAAATCTAAGTCCTATTTCAACTTTTAACTGTTGGACTTGCACAGTAATATACTTTTTGAGGGTATAGGCATATTGAATCTAGAGAATGTACAGCAAAGTGTTTTTTGGTGACAGCTTTTCAGAGGAACTTGAATCACCCCTGTATGATTTGACATACTAAGATAAGATATGTACCGTTTATAAAACTTGGTGGGCTTTTCAGTAGGGCCAAAGTTGGATTTGTTTCCTGGAAATATCAAGGATGGTTTTTAAGAGGTAATAAAATTCAAATTGTCTTCAAGCTTTTTAATAAAGGGCAGGAGTTTGGAAGAGTTCCACAAGCTGGGGAAATGGCATGTTAACAGTTCTGGTGGTGAAAACAAGAAGGCACATCTGGGAAATTACAAGAAGCATGGCAAGTGTATAGAATGCATGTAGAGAGTGACGGGATGATGCCAAAAGGTGGGCAGAATAAGAAACATGAATTGTCTTGGACTCCCAAGGAGGCCTGTAAATGGCATCTTTGTTTTTCTTGCTTTAGTTATAAATCAGTTGAATGTTAAAATGGAGTCAGCGGAACTAAACATCAACTCTATTAATGATAAAACTCATATGGGAGAAAGTGACATGGATGTGTGACAACAGTGGACTTCTTACTGAAGTTCAGAATTAGGCAGACTTACTTACCTAGTCACAGGGGTGGCCATGCACAGTATAGGTCACCACCCACAGAGCCCTGCTTTTATGAAACTTATTACAAGGAGGAGCAGAGAAAAATGTCAGCTCTCTGAGTCCCATTGAGAAAGAAGAGGAGGGAACTGAGCTTTCTCAAACTTTACAATCAGAAAATGAATACTGCTTCAACAAGGACGATTAAGGAGTGGGTTAAAAGACCTGGAGTGTTTAGAAGACTAGAGGAGTGAAAAAGAAGCATTACCCTTACCTTCTGCATTCTTTATGCAAAAGGAAATGATTGAAGAACTTTAAGCAGGAAATCAATGCATATTTGTTTAGTGGTTGGATGTGAGGTTTGGTAGGTAGATATAGGACACTTAGGGCCTTTAGTGTTAAGGTACAGGTTTTAAATGAATTTAGTAGGCAACAGAGAGCCATCAGCATTACTGAGCAGGAACTGTTTCATCTGGATGTCATGTGCAGTACTGAAGGGATTTGAGATGAACTGGAGGAGGGGAGCCCAAGTAATAAGCAATGATAATTGCGGCAGGCAGTAACTGGAACTACTGAGGTGTTTTAGAGATGGAAGGAAGGAGCAGATGTAACAGTAAGAATGGATAAATAGAACTTGATGAGTGGTTGAAGAGAGGAGAGAGGGAGAAATCAAGCCTCAACCTTGGGTTACTCTGCCCATGTGATCAGGAGACAACTGGATCAAATGAACAGATAGAGAAGAAGAAGGTGCTGCTTGGAGAAGATAGTAGATTCACGTGACTGTTGGAGGTGGAGATCTGGAGTTTGAGATAGGAGTTAGACAGTTTATTTAGATGTGAGAGGTTTCTAACCAAAATGTGGTTTGAAGCTATGACATTAATACAACATAATGTATAAAGAGAAGAGAGAATAAGACTGAGATATGAAGCATAACATAGAAGGACTAGAAAGAGAAAAAATAGGGTAGCCGGAGTCAGAGGTAGGAGGAGAACTGGAGAAATAAAGAAGTTCAGGCCAAATATATACTAGAAATCATTAGATAACTGTCAAAAATGGTGGTTGCTTAATGATGAAGACTACAAATTGTGTAAAACCTTTCCTCCTTGACAGTTGTATTGAACATAGTGTGAAGATTAATGTTTATTGAGGTTTCTGGTATGTGGTATTGTCTGATTAAGGAGAAGGACTGGAAAAAGTATACCAGTGAAAATGGAGGGTATAGGTGATTTACTCATAATTGAACGTAGATACTCTTGAAGGCAGTGAAAGAACTAATAGAGGAAATGTGGAGTAGAGTGGGGAGTCAGTTGGAAAAGAATGGGAGCTTGGAAAAAGACAGCCAATGAAAGGTTTGTGCCAAGGTTGCTAAGTGTGAATGATAGATATTTAGAATGTTAGAGGGTAGGAATCATTTTTTCTTCACCTACTGTCAAGTAAAGTTATTAAGTACTTGATAACAATCTGTATAATTCAAGAGATGGTGAATTTTGGGAGGCTATGTATGAGAAACCCACCCTGATTTACTCACACAGTAGACATATCTCCTGCTATTAGTGTAGATTGGCTGTAAGAGAATTCTGAATCACTGATTTTTTTCTTATTCCTTTGCTTTGCTTTTATTCAGATATAGAACTTAAGAGGACAAAACAATATGTGTGGAATTAATTATCAGACATCATAATTCAAGTGACCATAATTAGACCCTTGGGTCTTGAACTCTCTGAAGAAAAACTGATATATGATATTTATAACTATTTCCAGTGTCTAAGCATTCAGTATCCAGAAAGTGAGCTCTTCAAAATATTTCTTTTAGCAAGTTTTAAGAGAAACCTTTAATCTGTAATATGGTTAAACCTTGTGATTCTTCCCATAGTGTGGAGTTTCTCTGCCAAGTGAGACTGCCTTCTACCATGTGAGTCAGAGCTGTGTTATATATTAGTTGGCTCAGGGGATATTACAGAAAAATTTCTCTGTACATCATTTGGCCTAGAGGAATTTCTGAGAATGCCTTTTTGCCTATTAATTAGCCAAAAAGGCCTTCTAATATTACATTTGACATTTTTAATTCATAAAATCCTTTCTTTCAGTAACTGTCATTTTAAAAAGATGGTGTTACAGATTGGAAAAGAAATTTTCTTTTTCAGAGGAGCTGTTTTTCTCCTAAAATTAAAACATTGGCAAGATTTAAGGTTATTATATAGAATAGATCAAACTTGTCATCAATGCTGGGGTCCCTTTCCTAAAACTCATGAGTATTGATTATCTAGCCTCTGCTTGAATAATTCTTTTGTGCAAGTCATTTTTTTTGGTATTGAATCAGAATCTACATTTTAGTTTCATCGAATTTATTAATTAATATGCAGGTACACCTTCTGATACTTTACATCTTGTGACTATTTTTAAATATTTGAAGGCAGCCATTTTATCCTGGTGCCTTACCCTCATGTCTTATCTTTGTTGGGTATAAAGTCCCTTTTACCTCTACCACTATTCATGCACATGCCTCCAGTTCTTTCAGCTTCTAAGATGTACACTGCTAGATAAAATACTTAATTAAAACCCTTGGTATTGGAGAAGTAGCCTTGACTTTTGGACTAAATTGCAATTTTTCTAGAATTACTTAATTTGCTTTCTCCATATTTAAACATAATAATTTTGAAAGTGCATAGATATGAAAAGTAAATCAGTCTTATTCTAGACTGTAGAAGATGTTTTGATTAGCTATAGAGTGGATGAGACCAGAAATAAAATAGGTTCAGATATTAAAAAAGTAAATTTCTACTTCTTCCACTACTTACCTATTCTTCAAAGATATACACTTGCATCAATTAGAAAACTAGTAGCAAATGTTCTATTGTATGAAAAGTTTTATAAGGTGAACAACTTACTACTTCCCCATCTGTCCCTACAATTTTTTCTTTCTGTATATGTTATATTCATCCTTATCTATATTCATTCTGTAACTTTCTAGTTAATGAAACATGGGCAGTGGTGAAGATGACAGGCAGAGGGGTACAGTAATGTGGAAGGTATAATCCATCATAGAAAAGGAGAGAATAAGGAGCAGCCTTTGGTGTTCTGTATTTTTGGAGTTAAAGAAAGCCCCTCACCATCTAGCAAAACTATCAGCCTCCACTTATGAAACAGTAGAGGTCACTCTGGCAATCTCTCCTTCCAGGCAAGGCAAATAATCATATCTGATTGGAATCATGCCTACTGAGAAGATATAACTCCATAATTTTCCTTTATGGCCTTCCCAGAGTGGGACTGTAAGACGTAGCAGTCTACTTTGGGTATTGCCAGCATATCATGTAGAACCATCTCTAAATATGGCCCATGTTTTTCTTCCTCAGTCAATTGGTCATGAAGAATTCCCTATAAGAACATAGGTGCAGGTTGAGAGAGAGGAGAAAGGGGATAATATAGCAGAAATAGGGTCCATGGCCTCTAGGCCACTTGCTCATGCAATTTACTTGTGGTTTTAAGAAGCTGCTCAAGCCTTATTTTGTATATTCCACTTTCATTTGATAATGAATGTTGTAGTGTAGGCCCACATTTAAGGTATGATGATTCAGACAACACCCAGTTCATGATGGGAATCTCAAGTCATATGGTAACTTTGCGGGCTGTGGCCAAACTTTCAGTCTCTGTTAAGGTCCAATAGCATGCCAAAGCTGGTTTTTCAAGAGGAGAATAGTTATCTTCAGAGAAGAGTAGAGCTTTGCTTAAAATCCAATAGGTCTGTACTGTGATTTACCTATAAAGGCCTGATAAGAGCTCCATACAGCATTCCTGTCTTCCAGAGACATTCTAAGGACTACTGGGTTAGCTGGACCATATGACTCAAGTGTCAGAGCAGCTTGCACATCATCCTGGAAAGGTTACAGTACCTTATCTTGTTCTGAGTGCCATTCAAAATTAGCAGCTCTTCGGCTTACTTGGAAAAAGGATCAGAGAAGCATGCCCAAATGAGATATATGTTCTCTCTATAATCTCAAGGTGCCCGTTAGGCATTGAGCTTCTTTCTGAGTGGTAGGGGGAGTCCGATACAGCAATTTGACCTTCATTTTGGAATGGATGTAAACTAAGAATGATCTTTACAGTTTTAAATGGTTGAAAAAAATAAAATCAATAATATTTTGTGATATGAAAATTATATAAAATTCAAACTTCATGAATTTGAAAAATTCCCATATAAAAATATGAGTCAAAAAATAAAGTTTTATTGGAACACAGGCACACCCTTTTGTTTATGTCATCTCTATGGCTGCTTCCATACTAAAACAGCAGAGTTGATTAGTTATGACAGAGACAGTAGAGTTCACAAAACCTACAATGTTTATTATTTGGCTTTTTATAGAAAATGTTTACCATCTCCTGCAATATACAATTCTAGTCTAATAAATCTAGAAAATCAAAATGAAATGAAAAAAAATTCTGGGAAAATATGAAACACCAAAATTTAAATAAGAAATATGGGACTTCAAATATAAGACCAACTAGTGTAGAATAAATTTAGAAATATTGTCAAGAAATGGTTTCTAAATAAGGCTCTGGGTCTATATTGTGTTATAGGTGACTCCATTTAACATTTGATGAATCAGGTAATCTTCCTGCCATAAAACATAAAAAATATATACAAAATATAAACATAAAATATGAATTATACTGGTGAATAGAAAATGTTAAAATTATCCCAGTTTGTTTTACAAAGCCAATATAATACTGCATCCAAAATGAAAAACTGAAAATAATCTTTAAAATGAGAGGATTATGTGGGTAAATTATGTTGCATTAACTAGTTGGAAAATTATTACATAGTCAATAAAACACATAAATATTAATATAATCTATAGTATATAAATTGCTAATGATATAATGTTAAGTAAAAAAAGCAGGGTATAAAATTGTATCTACCCTATATTACTTGCATGTATAAAATACACATGGGAGACAAAAGGATTATAAGTAAACATACCAGTGTTGGCACTGATCTTCTTAGGATAGTGAGATTATATAATCTCACAAAAAAAAATCTGTTTAAATAAATCTTTTATAATGTGATTATATTCACTTTATAGTAAAAGGAAAATTCAAATTAAAAATATATCACCTACATCATTTTTATATGAATTACTGATATTTCACCTTCTCATAGATTTGGTGGGAAATTAATTTTTTTGGACTATATGGAATATTTTACCTGCCCCTACTAAATTTCATCATGCTAATTTTGGCTTTTCCTTATAGTATATGGAATTTTTTTCAATGTTGAGTCACTTATTGATGATATTAACTTTTATCATTATCACATCTATAGATTTGATCAACATATCTTCTTTTTTGCTTTTATCCAAATTGTTTATAAAAATATTTACCACTAAAATGAAACCACTGTCTTGGAGTTCTCGATGTACCTTCTAAATATCAAATACAGTAGACTAATCTCAGTTCTCACTTTTCTATATTATGGAATATTGACCTCTGCCTCCTAAAATGTTCTTTTCACTTGAGCATAGCCATCCTAGTTTTCTGCCATTATTCCTACCACCTGGATGGGAGGAGCATTCTTAAGGCTGTACATATTCTGACCACTGTTCTTTTTCTGTTCCTTTCCTTATCTGCTTCCAAGTTTCTAAACATCACTTCTGTGAAGCTGACTCCCAGTTATCTATTTGAGGTCTCTTCCTCTGATCTCTGGACCTGTATTTCTAAATGTTTCCTTGACATCTCCACCTGATAGTTCTGCTGGAACTTAATCTCAGCATTCCCCAAACTCTATTTACTTTGATGACAGCACTATTCTTGTCACCTAATTTTGGAGTCATATTTGACCTTTCTCCACTTTCCTTTATCTAGTTAGTTGCCATTGGGTGAATTCTATCTAAGCAGCATTTCTTGGTCTTTCTACCCAGACTGAGAGGCAGTGTGCTGAGTTATTAGGGCCCTGGACGCAGACTACTTGAGTTCAAGTTAGCACCTCACCAAAAACTGTGTGCCATTGAGTAATTTTCTTAAGCTCTCTGTGGCTCAGTTTCCTCATTTGTAAATTGGAGATGGCAATATTTTTAGCCATATATCTCATAGGATTATTTTGAAAATGAAAAGATAATGTATGTTATGTCCTAGAACAGTAGTGCTCAGTCAATCTTTTATTATTATTATTATTTCCATTCCACCTTATTCCAGGCTCTTTTTATTTCTAAGGTCGATGGCTATTGTATTATGTCAAGGATGGATAATCTGCTTCTGCAGAATAGATCTATATTATTTTATTTGAGATACAGTTTTAAAGTTTACATGGAATCCTCTGAATTCGGCTAAGATTTATGCCTCATGTGACTTCTGATTAAGTAAATGGAAAAACTGCACATTGGAAATATTTTGTTCCCATCATATGGGGGCGGGGGTAGCATTTATTGTAAAACCAGCAGGTTAAGAAGAAACCTCAGAAAATCCAAAGACAGATGTACAGTTTGGAATGTAAAAATAAAAACAAAACAGAAGTGCTCACGCAATATCAACTCAGGCAAAATTAGTTTGGGGAGAATTTACGGATCAGAAAATCTCAGAACAGGGAAACGGGAAGCTGTGGTGTGGCCTCTGGACATCTCTGCAAGGATTATTTGGTTAAGCAGCAACATCCAGTAATTCCCCTCTGTAGAGTCGTATGCACTCTGGGTCACGACGTACAGCAAGAGACACAGAGTTCCCTTTTCTGTTCTTCTTTCATCCGCAGACAACCACTTTTTACCTCAGTCAAGCCATTTGCTCAGAATGAAAACCTCATTTATGTAATCGTTTTACATGCTTCTGCTAATTTGAAAATTGTTTATTTCTCTGAAAAGCATTTATGATATTTCCCCATTCTTATTGTGTATTTAATACTGCTAATTTTAAATGGTTCTAATTGGAATTTCTTACCAAACGCACATCTTAAAAAGTTTACTGAAGCGTAGAAAGAGTTCCCACAGTTTCCAGTTTCCTTGCATCATGGTTTCTTTTAAAATGGAACCTGGGAAATATTGACTAAGTTTTAATCATCTGTTTCCTTTGTCCTGTGGCTTATTCCTGTCTGTTTCTAAGTTGTGTAATATTTATCTATGTGCCAAAGAATTGTGAAGTATTTTATGGACTCTTCAGAAAGAATGAATATTATATAAAGAACTTAACTTCATAATTTTATAATAGGCCTGTGACAATAGAATTAAGTTTCTGTTGTTCCTGGTTTCAAGTATCATGGAAAGACAGTAACCTTGACTTGCTGAAACATTCATATTTCCTGCATCCAGAACTATTGAACTGGCTTTTTTATTGTGCTATCAACTGAGGGGAGCAGAGTTCCCTTTATATTACTCTAAGGTGAAGAATTCAGAAGCTAGTAAAATGTGACTATCTATATCGATCTACCTACCTACCTATCTATTCATCCATCTATCTGTCATCCAACCCTGCAGTTCTTCTCGTTGCATCCATGCTGGTAATCAGTGTCCCATTCCCGCTTCATCCCCTAGAATTTTACCTTCATCCCCTTTCAACATGAGGCAACATTGAGTAGTGTTAAGATTAGAGCTTCTGGAGTTAGATCTGAGTTTTAACTGAGGACTGCCATTTATTTGCTGTGTGATCATGGGTAAATCAGTTAATCTGTCTCCTCATCTGGAAAAGAAGGTGGTCATTAAGTGCTCCTGCAGATTGTTATGAGGATTAACTAGGGTGTAATGTATATAAAAACTTGACTCTCTCTGATGGAAAGGAAGGACAGTGTTAAGATCTGAAATTTTTGGAGCCTGTCCTTTGACCTGCACTTCCCAGATCTCTCTTTGAATCTTATTGACTACCTTTGGGGTTTTATTTTTGCTCTGGTTATACAACTTCTTCCCCTTTTCCAAGACTAAGGCTTTTATCCTTAATCTTTGGAATTTTCACTTTAACTATCCTTGTGTTCTTAGCTTCTGGAAGGTTTGCTTAATTGTTACATTTTTAAGGAACTTCTGGTCTGAGGGATGTATCTGTGAGAACAGGAGGAGGAGGCAAGGGGAAAGTAAGGGGAAGTTTCTCTTTAAATTTTGGGTCCTGGATCCCAGAGGAGAGTTGGGCTGACAACTCTCAATTCCTGAAGATCTAAACAGAGTTGTAGTATCATTCATGGATGATAACTTGCTTTAACCCTAGGTCAAGAGGATATTATATTTCATCAACCAGGAACAATCAAACACTACAAATTCAGGTACCACCAAAAATCACTTTTCCTCCCAAATTGCATTTATTTATTCAACTGTAGTGATGTTAATATACTTTCTCTTTTCTTTTTGTATCTGATTGAGATTTCCTAGTTTTGATTGAAAGCCAAACCACACTTCCTGTACATCCTTTTGTCTATAGTACATGTTCTTTGGAATCACTGTCTTTTATGATGGCTATGATTTAGATATGCTTTTAGTCAGAGTGATTACCTATGTGCCAGTTGTATTAAGCTTCACTCCAGGGGCAGCTTGTTGCCCTAATCAGGAAAGCACCATTCAAGGATTGTTTTCTGTGTTTAAGCAAGAAGCCAATTATACAGAGGTAGCTACTGTGAGAACTTCTGTTATTTGTACCAGTATCTAACATTGCTAATAAGCATACTGAATATCAAAAGTGAGTTTCCCTTTGTAGCACCTCAGACTGGATTTCAAATCAGTTATTTGTCTAGCAATGTAAATCCATCGCTAAATCTCTTGTTGCCTGATACTGACTGTAAAGTACCAGAATCTTGTCTCTGGAATCTTGTGTCTGTGCTGAGTGCATGACTGGCTTCGTACTCTGTGACCTGTGCTTGGAAGGGACTCACACTTGGTTTAATGCTCTGCTGTTGCCATCCTGAAATTCGTATAATTTTTGAAGAAGGAACTCCCCACCTTTATTTTGCCCTGGGCTCCACAGATCATTTAGCCAGTCCTGACTGAATTAACTTTTCATGCAAGGACACTTGAAAGGATAGAGCCGGCACTTCATCGAGTTTATCATGTTGAAGGAATGCTTATGTCTGCTTATTTAATGAATGTTGAAATATGGGGGAGAATCTGCTTTGAAACTTGCTTCAGTTAGAACCAATGAAGTTGTGGGGAGTAGCTAACCCTCTTCTCCTTCATAGACTGTTGTTTTCTACCAAAAAGAACCTAAGATTTACAAAACCAAATTATCTTAGGTTCACAACAATGTCATCTAGGTTTCAAGGGCTACTTAGATCATCATAGCAAAGAGAAATAAAACTCTTGCTATAGAACACTTTGTAATTTTGGTGCAGTTCACCTTGTATCAGTGTTCTAATCAGAAAATTAAATAATATCAGATTATAAAAAATGATTAGTTTTACTTATTTTGCTACAAGTCATAATTTTTCATCCTATCCCTCTACCTCAGAGCACAATATCTCTGTATACAGTTCAACTGGAAACAGTAGATTGGATTGTGTTTTTATATAGAGCACATGATTTTTCAAAGGATCAGTTCATGGATTAGGCAGTACTCCGAAACCTCAGCCTTTAGAGCAAGATTTGATTTAAAACCTCATGCATAGAGGCAAATTATTGCCCAGTAACATTGATTGAGTGATGGTCTGACAAGGATCCTGGAAGACGGGGCATTATTTTTAATTTTTAAAAATTTATATAAGCCATAATTTTGTTCCCCTTTGTTATGACTGTACTTTTTTTTTTTTTGGATTTGCAGTTAGAATGTAGACATATTTTCCAAATGAATGAAAACTCAGTTTGCAATGAGATGGCAAAGCCCCCTTTATGGAGAAAGATAGCCTGGGGACTCATAGAGGCCTGTTTCAGGCTAGACTGGAAATAAAAAAGATTATATTCTCTGGCCTTTAAGGAACATTCTGTTGACTCAAAGCTTTTTATCTTATTGTGAAAAGGTATAATATCTCTTTCTATAAAACCACTAGGGATTGTTCTACCTGTTGGTTGTTGATGCCTTCTCCAGTATAGGTTGTTTTTTTGCCTTTAACATTTTTTTACCCTAGTGGAATGAAGAGTAAAGGAGAGGTGAGAGCTACAGCCTTGCTCTTTCACAGGTATAATTACTTAGGCAACTAAAACAAAATTAGAGTGTTTTAACAAATAATCCACCCCCTCTCCCCCCAAAAAATTACCCCAGAGTCTTTTTTTTAAATAGGTACATCAAAACCTTTTTAGCAGTGACACTGTGGTGAAGGCCTGTTGCAGGTCTGACTGGCATTAGGAAATGAGCAGTATGTCTCACAGCTCTTTACTCATCCCTAAGAATCTACCCAGCATTTGTCCAGGAACCTGTGACTGAATTTAAAGGTGGACATCCAGCAAGCACTGTTCATTTCTTTCTGGCCTTGTGAACATGTGAAACCATTAGTGTTATAGATACCTTGTATTTATTGCCTATTTTGGGATATATTTCACACTTGAATGGATTAGGTAAACTAGAAAACAACAAGAAAACAAAACAAAAAACTCAACATTAACAACTAAACAAAACGACAACAGGAAAACAAAACAAAAAAACTCAAAATTAACAACTCAGCTTTCTCAATTTCTTCTATTTTTCGTTGGACTTATTGTGTTGGGTTGTGGATATATCAAGTTATTTAGAACAAAGCAGCACTCTGGGTTTTATAGCTAGAGCTATTTTTTCTCCTCTTTAATCAACTTCTGTGGATTTTGAATAACAACATTCCGACCTTGTGTTCTTGTGTTAATTTTAGAAGTAATCAGCACTAGAATTTTCTTTCCAACATGCTTCTACCACTAAAAAGTCTATGAAGTTTATTAGACCTCATTCACAAGGGTCATGCAAAGAGAAAATGGAGTGCTTTATTTTAGATAAGGGCCACATATTACCATAAGAACATGTCACATGTTGCAGTCAGCATTTTTAATAGCAATAATAAATATGGCCGTAAGTCAATGTTGAGCACGTAATTTAATACTGGTAATTATATACCCACAAACCTCATTCAAACTAGGCTCATACTTTCAGTTTGAGCATGCACATATGTATCACTAAATGACTGTGGGTTTTCAAGTATTTCACCAGAAAAGTATTTTTTATTCCAACGCTGTGTTGTGTCAGGTCAAAAGACTCTCTTCAGGGGTGTGTTTTATTTTAGGGAAACCTTAATACTAAATAGATTTTATGAGAAAGTCACAAAGCCGGTTGTATTTACAACCCTGAAATGTGACTAAGTTAAAGGAAAGAGCCTATAATGGTCACTTAAATGAGAAAACACGATTGTAAAATCTTCACAGTTTTCATAGAAGTGTTTTTTCCTTAATATTGCAGCTTTTATGTCTTTTTTAAAATCTGAAAAACTATAGGAGAATGTAAGGAAAAAATGCAGTAATGAGTTTTCCTAACTGGTCATTTATATCTTCGTGGAATTCAAGAAAAAAAAGAGGGGGGTGGTGGAGGGATGAGGTACAATACTGCTTTTGTTTTTAAACCTTTTGTTTTGAAATACTTTCAAACTCTAAGAAAAGTTGCAAGGACAGTACAAAGAACTCTTGTTTAGCCTTCATCTTAATCCCCAATTGTTAACATTTTAGCATATTTGCCTCTTCCATCTATGTACCCACCTACGTACCCATCTATGTATATATGTATGTATGTATGTATGTATGTACTATCTATCATCTATTTCTATTATTTATCTTTTCTTTCCACTTGAGAGTCTGTTGCATATGTGATGTTCTGTTATTCCTAAATACCTCAGTGTGTATTTCCTACTTTTCCGTAATACATAAAATATATCAAAATCAGAAAATTAACCTTGGTACAAGAATACTATAACCCACAAACCCCATTCAAATTTCAGTGTTTGTCCCAATAACGTCATTTATAGCAGTAGATAAGAAAAGAGGAGGCAGAAGAGGAGGAAGGGGAGGAGGATGAGGAGGATGATTGGGAAGGAAGATGGGGGAAGAGGAAGGGAAGGGGGAAAAAGGGGAGGAGGGGAGGAGGAGGAGAACATATACAATAGTAAAAACAAAACTTCTGGTGGAGGAACCAGTTCAGGATCAAGAGTTTCATCAAATTACCATGTCTCTTTATTTTCCTTCTATCTGGAGCAATTCTTTGGCCTTCCTTTGTTTCTTGACCTAGACATTTTAGAAGTATACAAGCCAACTATTTTGTAGAATATCTCTCAGTTTGGATTTGTCTGATGTTTCCTCATGCTTAGATTCAGAGTATGCTTTTTTTGGCAGGAATGTTACAGAAGTGATGCTTTCTTCACTGTATTTTATACCAGGAAAAGATAATATCAATTTGTGCCATTACTTGGTAATGTTAATTCAGTATCTACCTGGTTTCTCCCCTCTACAGTTCATTAATCAGTAATTTGTATTTCTTAATAACTAATTAATAATTATTTTGTGGGAGATACTTTGAATCTGGGTAAGTGTTCTATTCCTTATGAAACTTTCACTTACTAGTTTTAGCATTGTTTGCTGATTTTTGTCTCAGTAATTATAATATGGTTGCCAAATGGTGATTTTCTTTCTTTTTTTTTTAATTTATTTTAATTAATTATTTATTTATTTATGGCTGTGTTGGGTCTTCGTTTCTGTGCGAGGGCTTTCTCTAGTTGTGGCAAGCGGGGGCCACTCTTCATCGCGGTGCGCGGGCCTCTCACTATCGCGGCCTCTCTTGTTGCAGAGCACAGGCTCCAGACGCGCAGGCTCAGTAATTGTGGCTCACGGGCCCAGCTGCTCCGTGGCATGTGGGATCTTCCCAGACCAGGGCTCGAACCCGTGTTCCCTGCATTAGCAGGCAGATTCTCAACCACTGCACCACCAGGGAAGCCCCAAATGGTGATTTTCTAATTCTGTTATTCCTTCTATAATTATTAGCTGGAATTCAATGGAAAATAGAACTTGCCTTCTCTCTTTCTCTTTCATCAGTATGAATTTTACATTCTTATTTTAACCAATGGGCTATTATCCTATTATTTATTTTAATATGATGGTTATGTAACCACCATCACAATCAAGATATAGAACATTTCTATCACTCTTGAAAGTTATCTTGTGCTCACTCATAGTCAGCGCGCTCCAACCCACTCTCTACCTTGGCAACTACTGATATTTTCTGTCACTATGGTTTTGTCTTTTTCAGAATATCATATAAATAGGATCATACAATATGATGCCTTTTGAGTCTGTCTTCTTACACTCCACATATTGCCTTTGATATTTATCCATGTTGTTGTATGTATCCGTAGTTCATTCTTTTGATTGATGAATAGTATAACATTTAATTATGTAAACATACCACAGTTTGTTCATCTGTTTACCAGTTGATGGTCATATGAGCTATTTTCAGTTTTTGAAAATCATGAATAAGCAACTATAAACGTTTGTATGCAGGTTTTTCTGTGGACATATGTTTGCATTGATCTAGGCTAAATGTCTACCAGTGGGATTAGTGGTCATATGGTAAGTGTGTGATTAATTTTATAAGAAACTGGCAAACTGTTTTTCAAAGTGTCTTCATTTTGCCTTCATACCAGCAAAGTATGAGTTCCAGTTTCTCTTTATTCTTGCCAGCATATGATATCATCATTAAAAAAAAATAGACATTCTAGTAGTTGTGTAGTGGTATCATATTATGGTTTTAATTTTCAATTCTCTAATGATTAATGATAGGGAGCATCTTTTCATGTGTTTATTTGCTATCTGTATGTGTGTGTGTATATATGAATTCATGAATTTTTTGGTTAAGTATCTGATAAAATGTTTTGCCCATTCTCTATTGAGTTGTATGTTCTTAAATTGAGGTATAGTTGATTTACAACATTATATTAGTTTCAGGTGTACAGCATAGTGATTAAAAATTTTTATAGATTATACTTCATTTATAGTTACTATAAAATATTGCCTATATTCCCTATGTTGTACAATATATCCTTGTACCTTATTTATTTTGTACATAGTAGCTTGTACCTCTTAATTCCCTACCCCTATCTTGCCGCTCCCCACTGGTAACCACTAGTTTGTTCTCTATATCTGTGAGTATGTTTTTGTTTTGTTTTATTTCCTTGTATATTATAGTTTTTAGATTCCACATATAAATGAAAACATATAGTATTTGTCTTTCTGTGTCTGACTTATTTCACTAAGAATAATACCTTCCAGGTCCATCCATGTTGTTGCAAATGGCAAAATTTCATTCTTTTTTATGGCTGAGTAGTATTCCAGTAGTGTGTGTATGTGTGTTTGTGTGTGTGGGTATATACATATCTATATCTATCTATCTATATGTATATATCTATATCTCACATCTTCTTTATCCATTCATCTCTTGATGGACACTTAGGTTGCTTCCATATCTTGGCAATTGTAAATACTGCTGCTGCTATGAACCTTGGGTTGCATGTATCTTTTAGAATTAGTGTTATCATTTTCTTCAGCTATATACCCAGGAATAGAATTGCTGGATCATGTGGTAGGTCTATTTTTAGTTTTTGAAGAAATTCTATACTGTTTTCCATAGTGACTGTACCAATTTAGATTCCCACCAACAGTGTACAAGGGTTCACTTTACTCCACATCCTTGTCAACATTTGTTATTTGTGGTCTTTTTTGATGATAGCCATTCTTACAGGTGTGAGGTGATAATCTCATTGCGGTTTTGATTTGCACTTCTCTGATGATTAGTGATGTTGTGCATCTTTTCATGAGCCTATTGGCCATCTGTATGTTTTCTTTGGAAAAATGTCTATTCAGGTCTTTTGCCCATTTTTTAATTGGTTGTTTGTTTTTTCATATTGAGTTGTATGAGCTGTTTATAGATTTTGGATATTAACTCCTTTTTGGTCATATTATTTACAAATATTTTCTCCCATTCAGTAGGTTGTCCTTTCATTCTGTCAATGTGCAAAAGCTTTTAAGTTGAAATATGCCCTATTTAAAAAATTTTGAGATTCTTTTGCAACTGGCTGTCCAGTTTTCCCAACATCATTTATTGAAGAGGTTATCTTTTCTCCATTGTATATTCTCGCCTCCTTTGTGGTATATTAATTGACCATATGTGCATGGGTTTATTTCTGGGCTCTTCACTCTGTTCCATTGATCTGTGTGTCTGTTTTTGTGCCAGTACCATACTTTTGTTATTACTGGAGCTTTGTAGTTTAGTTTGAAATCTGGGAGTGTGGTATCTCCAGCTTTGTTATTCTTTCTCCAGATTGTTTTGGCTATTTGGGGTCTTTTGTGTTTTCATAAAGATTTTAGAATTATTTGTTCTAGTTCTCTAAAAAATGCCCTTGGTATTTTTATAAGGATTGCATAGAATCTGTAGATTGCCTTGGGTATATGGTCATTTTAACAATATTATTTTTTGCTATATGAACACAGTATATCTTTCCATCTGTCTGTGTTGCCTTCAGTTTTTTCGTGAGTCTTATAGTTTGCAGAGTACAGGTTTATTTCCTCCTTAAGCAGTTTTATTCCTAGGTATTTTATTCTTTTTGATGTGATTGTAAATGGGATTGTTTCCTTAATTTCTCTTTCCATTAGTTCATTGTTATTGTATAGAAATACAGTAGATTTTTGTATATTAATTTTGTATCCTGCAACTTTACTGAATTTGTTGATAAGCCCTAGTAGTTTTTTGGTGGTATCTTTAGGAATTTCTATGTATAGTATCATGTCATCTGCAAACTGTAGCTGTTTTACGTCTTCCTTTACAATTTGGATTTTTTTTTTCATATGATTGGTGTGGCTAGGACTTCCTATACTATGTTGAATAAACATAGTATTTTATTTTATTTATGTGAGGCTGGGCATCCTTGTTTTGTTTCCCATCTTAGAGGAAAAGCTTTCAACTTTTCATCATGGAGTATAATGTTGGCTCTAGGTTTGCTTGCCATATATGGCCTTTATTATGTTGAGGTATGTTCCCTTTATACCCACTTTATTGAGAGTTTTTGTCATAAATGGATGTTGAATTTTGTCAAAAGCTTTGCTATATCTTTGACAATAACAAATGGTTTTTATTCCTCAATTTGTTAATGTTAATGTGGTGTATCACATTAATTGATTTGTAGATATTAAAACATCCTTGCATATCTGGGATAAGTCCCACTTCATGGTTATGGTCCTTTTAATGTATTGTTGAATTCAGTTTACTAATATTTTGTTGAGTATTTTTACATCGATGTTCATCAGAGATATTGGCCTATAATTTTCTTTTTTTGCAGTGTCTTTGGTTTTGGTGTCAGGGTAATTCTGGCCTCATAGAATGAGTTTGGAATCATTTCTTCCTCTTCAATTTTTTGGAATGGTTTGAGAAAGATAGATGCTAACTCTTTTTTGTTGGGAGTATTTAAAATTGCTTATTCATTTTCATTACTGATAGTATGTTCATATTATCTATTTCTTCCTGATTCATTCTTGGGAGATTGTACGTTTCTAGAAATTTTTCCATTTCTTTTAGGTTTTCCATTTTATTAGCATATAATTTTTCATAGTAGTCTCTTATGATCCTTTGTATTTTTGTGGTGTCAGTTGTATCATCTCTTTTATTTCTTATTTATTTATTTGAGCCCTTTCTCTTTTTTTTCTTAATGAGTCAGGCTAAAGTTTAATCAATTTTGTTTATCTTTTCAAAGAACCAGTTCTTAGTTTCGTTGATCTCTTATATTTTTTTTAGTCTCTATTACATTTATTTCTGCTCTGATCTTTATTATTTCTTTTCTTGTACTAACTTTGGAATTTGTTTGTTCTTCTTTTACTCGTTCGTTTAAGTGTAAGATTAGAGTGTTCATTTGAGATTTTTCTTGTTTTCTGAGATAGGCTTGTATGGCTTTAATGTCCCTCTTAGAACTGCTTTTATTGTGTTCCATAGATTTTGTATCACTGTGTTACCATTTTATTTTGTCTCCAGTTATTTTTTGATTTCCTCTTTGATTTATTAAGTTACTCATTGATTGTTTAGTAACATATTGTTTAACCTTCTCATTATAGTTTTTGCAGTTCTTTTCTCGTAGTTAACTTCTAGTCTTATACCATTGTGGTTAAAAAAAAAATGCTTGATATGATTTCAGTCTTCTTCAATTTATTGAGACATCTTTTGTGGCCTATTGTGTGATTTATCCTGAAGAATGTTCCATGTGCTTGAAAAGAATGTGTATTCTGCTTCTTTTGGATGGAATGTTGTATCTGTATCTATTAAGTCCATCTGATATAATGTGTCTTTTAATGCCAGTATCTCCTTATTGAATTTCTGTCTGAATGATCTGTCCATTGATGTAACTGAGGTGTTGAATTTCTGTAATATTATTGTTTTACTGTCAATTTCTCCCTTTATATTTGTTAATATTTGCTTTATGTATTTAGATGCTCTTATGTTGGGTGCATATATATCAATATTTATAATTGTTATATCTTTTAGATTGCTCACTTTATCATTATGTAATGTCATTCTTTATGTCTTATTACAGTCTTTGTTTTAAAGTTTATTTTTTATGATGCAACTTTTGCTATCCCAGCTTTATTTTTATTTCCATTTGCATGGAGTACCTTCTTCCATCTCCTCACTTTCAGTGTGTGTTTGTCTTTAGATCTGAAGTAAGTCTCTTTTAGGCAGCATATAGATGGTTATTGTTTTTTTAATCCATTCAGTCACTCTGGGTCTTTTTGATTGGAGCATTTAGGCCATTTACATTTAAAGTAATTATTGGTAGGTATGTAATTATTGCCACTTGTTACTCGTTTTCTGGTTGTTTGTAAGTCTTTGTTCCTTTCTTCTTCTTTTGCATTCTTCCCTTGTGATTTGATGAGTATCTTTAGTGTTAAGTTTGGATTCATTTTTCTTTTTTGTGTGTATATGTATGATAGATTTTTGACTTATGGGTACCATGAGGTTTATATATGGCAACCTATATATTTATTTATGTAATTATTTTAAGTTGATGATCTCTTAAGTTTGAACACATTCTAACAACCGGGTATTTTTACTACCCCCACCCCCTCCCCGTTTAACGTTTTTACATCATATATTACATGTTTTTGTTTTGTGTATTCCTTAACTTCTTATTGTGGATATAGATTATTTTACTACTTTTTTCTTTTAATCTTCCTACCAGCTTTATAAATGGTTGGTCTACTACCTCTACTATATATTTGCGTTTAGTAATGGAATTTTTCTTTTTGCAGTATTCACATGTTTAGTTGTGGTCTTTTCTTCCTCCCTAAGAGAAGTGCCTTTAATATTTCTTGTAAAGTCAGTTTTGTGGTGCTGAACTCTTTTAGTTTTTGCTTGTCTATAAAGTTCTTTATCTCTCCTTCAAATCTGAATGATAGCCTTGCTGGATTTCTTAGTTGTAGGATTTTTCCTTTCATCACTTTAAGTATATCATGCCACGCCTTTCTGTCCTGCAAGATTCTGCTGATGAGTCAGCTGGTAGTCTCACAGGAGTTCCCTTGTATGAAAGTAATTGCTTTTCCCTTGGCTGCTTTTAATATTCTCTCCCTATCTTTATTTTTTTTCCATTTTAAATATAATGTGTGGACCTCTTTAGCTTCATCTTGTTTTGGACTTTCTATGCTTCCTGGACCTGGATGACTGTTTTCTTTCCCAGGTTAGGGAAGTTTTTGGCTATTATTTCTTCAAATAATTTCTCTGCCTCTTTCTCTCTCTTATCTCCTTCTGAGACCTCTATATTGTGAATCTTTGCATGCCTGATGTTTTCCCAGTGGTTTCTTAAATTGTCCTCATGTTTTAAACTTTTTTTCTGTTCGGATCTGTCTTCCAGTTTGCTCATCCATTCCTCTGTACCATCTAATCTACTTTTGATTTCTTCTAGTGTATTTTTAATTTCAGTTATATTCTTCATCTCTGTTGGTTCTTCTTTATGTATTGTAACTCTTTGTTAAAATTCTGTGTTTAGCCATTCTACTCCCAACTTTTTTGAGCAACTTCATGATCATTACCTTGAACTCTTTATTGGTTGATTGTTTTTTTTCCACTTTGCTTAGATCTTCTTCAGGGGTTTTGTCTTGTTTCTTTGTTTGGAGCACATTTTTCTGTCTCTTCATTTTGCCTAATTCTCTGTGTTTATTCTGTGTATTAGCTAGGTCAGTCATGTTTCCTGATCTTGGAGCAGTGGCTATGTAGGAGATGTCCTGTGGAGCCCAGCAGCACATTCTCTTCTTTTCACCAGAGCTAAATGCTGTAGGGGTCCCTCCTATGTGGTCTGTATTGACACTTCCGTTGTGGTGCGGCCAACTACTGTGGTGTCCTAGTAGGCAGGGCTTGTCTCTGGCCCCATTGGTGTCAGCCTGATGGTGAGTGGGGCTAGGTCCTCAGGTGACTGGCTGTGGTGCCTGGCAGGGCCTGGGGTTGGTGCTTCCCCACTGGTGGTTGCGTTTGGCCGTGGAATGATTGATTACTGGGCCAGGGAGTCTGGGGTCTGGTTTCAGCCCACTGGTGGGTGGGGCCAGATTCCAGGGCAACTGGCAACAGGGCTGGGGTGAGAGGGCAGTGCTGGTGCTGTCCCTCTAGTGAGCAGAGCCAGGTACCTGCATGGATGGCTTCATGACATAGGGGTTCCTGGACTGGTGCTGGTCTTGGTGGTGGGCAGGTGAGCCCCTGGTGGGCAGGTGCTGATAGGCTGGTGGGAAGACTCCAAAATGTCACTTGCCAGCGCAATGTCTTGATGATAAAATGAGCTTCCCTAAATGGTTGCTGTCAACATCTGTGTCCCCTGAGGCAGTCCCAGTTGCCTGTTGCCTCTTCAGGAGGCCCTCTAAGATCAGCAAGTGTATCTGACCCAGGCTTCTTTCAAATTACTGACTCTGCACTGTACTTGGAGTGTGTGAGATTTTGCATGCATCCTTTGAGAGTGAAGTCTGTGTTTCCTACAACCCTCTGGCTCTCCATATGCAAATTCCACTGTATTTCAAAGCCAGGTGTTCTGGGGACTCATCTTCCTAGTTCAGGACCCCGGGGATGCAGAGCCCAATGTGAGGCTTAGACCCCTCTCTTTTTGTGGAGAAACTCTGCAATTGTGATTATCTTCCTTTTTGTGCATAGCCTACCTGGGTATGTGAGTCTTGACTATACTGTGTCTCAGCCCCTCATACCCATCTCTTTGTGGTTTCTTCTTTATATCTTTAGGTGTGAAAAATCTTTTCTGCTAGTCATCAGGCTGTTCTCATAGATAATTGCTCTGTAAATAGTTGTAATTTTGGTGTGTCAGTTGGAAGAGGTGTGCTCAGGGTCTTCCTACTCTGCCATCTTGACCACACCTCCTAAAAGCTGCATTTTCTGAACTAAAATTACAGTTGCATTAAGTGAGCCTAGCTGTGTGGGTAAAAATTTCCTCTTTTAAGTAATTTTCCAAAGAAATTAAACTTGTAGAAGAGATAATTGCAGAACTATGTTCACTTGTATGAAGTTGAGGTGTTTAATCTTTGAATTATTAGAAAGGACCTTTAAAATGAATCCATATCTTATTCTGGAGATTTATGATTCAAGGGCAAGAATTATAACTGTACAATGTAAAGTAAGGAGATGGTGGTGCTAAATGGATAAAGATATTTGCTTCCTTTCTTATGCTGTTAAAATTAACTAAAAATTGTAGCTTTTTCAGTCTGTTTGAGGTTTGGCTTTGAAAAAATTGCTCATGTAGTTTCAGAATTCATAGCACTGCTCTTTCCTTCACTCTTGTGTTTTTTCTTCCATGTTAGAGAAGAATGATCCAATCTTTATTTTATGGCTTACTCAGAATATATTAGTAGTAGTAGTAGTAGTAGTAGTAATAGTAGTAGTAGTGCTCATACTCCAGTACCTAAGAGTGAGGTAGATGATATTTGACAGCATATATAACAGTGACTTAATAACTGGATCAAGTAAAAAATGCCATTCACTGATTCTTGATTCAGAAACTCAACAAAGTCCTTTGTTTGAAAATGATGAACAAATCCCTTTCATCAGCAAGAATTTTTATGTAATACTTGACAGTGTAGGTTGGTTAGAAATAAATAAGCTTGAGATAAATGGATAAATCAAAATAGTTGGTTCTAATGAAATGAGGTATTAACATGTGAATTTGGGGTCCATGGCCTTGTCTTAGTTAAATCACTAATCACCAAGGTGACACTATGACCATGCTTTGATTAAGTTACTAACTATAAATTAAAGGAGAAGAATGAGTGCTACTCTTTCTTTAATGAATATATTTAACAAATTGTTTTAACAAATAGGAAGTATTATTAAAACAACCAAGTTTTATTATAAATATATCTGTGACCATGTGAATAAAGTAGGAAAATAGTAATATGGTTATTTCTAAATAGTTTTTAGTGGAACTGTTTCTCCTGTGTCAGTTCATATAGTAAAATAATTAAGAGAATTATAAGAAATGGTGAATTTCATTGTTACTTCTGAGTGATGGGAGTGGATGAGAGGGAATTTATGTCTCTCATACATCAGTCTAGATCCCCAGTCCCAGCCTAAAAGAAAGACAATAAGACCCACTGTCATCATCACTGCCTTAGAATTCTAGCCACATAGGATGAGGCCAAGTGGGTGAAATATTTATATCTTCCCCCAAGGTTCCTTAAGCCTCCTTAATCTTTGGCTTTGTAATGCTTTGTATTATGTTGGGTATAACAGATTTGTCTTATAAATGTCCTTGATTCAGCCATGTCCTGAGAAAAAGCAAGTGATAGTAAGAGGAATCTACTATAGGATGTAAATTTAAAAAAATAACTCTGCTATGACAGTGACAAATTTTTAAGAAAAATTTTTCCTGCACATCAAAAAAATCTACCTGTATGACCTTGGGCAAGTCTCTTAAACGTTTTGTTTCAATTTCCTAATGTGTTTTCTGAAGCTTTTGAACTTACTGATCTTTGTAGTACTATCTGATCTGAGCCTGCTGTGATTCTGTGCCTTAAGAGCACAGAGAACTTTAAGCAACCTTAGGGATTTGAGGCAAGAGACATGGGAGTATAACTTAGTGCAAGGAATAAGACTAAATACCAAAAGGAAAATATATTGTACATGAAAGACCTGGGTTTGTGGCTATTTTTGCTGGTCAGTAAGAGGGGAAAATCTTACAGGGTCGGAATTTTCTTTATTCAAACCACAGTATGACTGTCTTAAAAATACAATCATGTTGGAAGATTTATATTCTGGTGAAGAGAGAAGATCAGATAAGTACATGTATATGACTCCAAATGAAATGTGAAAGGAAAAAAATTATTAAAGATCAAGCCACCTTCCCCATATATTATAAGAAGGGTAGTGGCGGGAGGGGAAGCCGACTGTATTTTAGGACAAAAAAACAAGAAGTCACATTCCTAGACTCAGTGTGTATAAATATAGTATAGAAGGGCAGTATTTTTGTACACTTGACAGTGCAATAGGAGTCCTATTCATTCTTGATTGAGGCTAATTTAGACATATCTGAGGTTCTTTGGGAACCTGCTAGAATTTGCCTGCCAGGTGCCAGGTGCTTCTTTGTAAGAGGAACTTAGGATTTTTTGGGGGGGAAAGAACCCATGCTAAGGGACGAAGTCAGCCAGATGAGCTGACCCAGCCACAGCCCAGTCATTGGAGGGATGTGGTTATTTTATGTTTCTCTTGGTACCTATTACAGAGATACATTCCCAGATGCAGAATAAAAACGAAAAGAGCTGTTTTTGCTAAAATCTGTTTATGATATGCATGTTTAATGGAGCACTGAGTGAGTTGTACCAGATGAGATGTTATGCTAAAGAGGAGGAGACACATTCTCCCTAAATTAGCTTTGAATGGAGTGTGAATGGAGTCCATATTTGGCTTCAGCGGGTGAGGTGGCAGGTGGTGAAGTTGCTGCAGCATTGTGGAGGTGACAAGCATGTGCAGAGGTGGCTTGTGCAAGTGGGAAGTCCAGAAAGGACAGTATTGGAGGTGACTGACAAGCAAGGAAGGCTACAGTGCCCAGAGGGAGTTGACTGACCTAAAGACACTGGATTCATAGAATGCTGCCAAAGTAAGAATTAACAAAGATACCCAACTACAAAAAATTAGTAGAAATTATGAACAGAAATAACAAATGTAAAAAAATTATGGAAAATTGATAAACAAGTGATAAAGGCAGGTATAATTAGAGCTTAAGTGTATTAGGGAAGAAGAAGCAATAATAAAAGCATTATGTATTGAGATTTTATAGTGTGTCAATAGAAAAGAAGTGAGAGGGATGGTAGGATTAAGAATGAAGACAGGAAGTTAATCATAGCACCAAGGACAAAGATTATAGTTTCTGTAAAATATGTTTTAAGAAAGAGAATTTTACTGAAATAGAAGACAAAAGGGCAGCAGTTGACAAGAAACTCCTAAGCACCAGACCCTGTTTTAGATGTTTGAAATATATTATAACATGCAGTCTTCTCGTCAAACAGTTTGCCCTAAGCACAGCTACTAAATGTCAAACCTGGATTTGAACCCAGTTGTTCTGATTCCAAAGTCCATCTTTTTCTCCCCTTCTCTTGGAAAGAATGTGGACTTATGCTGAAATTTCAGTTAAAGGCTAAAGATAAAAGTGAATTAACAGCAGGCATTTTAGTTCAAGAAATGAGCAGCACACTCACGTTGTTGAAGAGGAGAAATGATTCTGGCTCTCATGTTCTTCTTTTTGAGTTCAGAAAGACTTTTGAGTTTTGTGTAAACAAGTTTTTGGCTGCTGTTTTTATTGACATATGGAAGAAAGGTGAAATAACCAATAAAATGAAGTTAGGAGTTTTAACTAAATATAATTTTAGAAAGGAAAATGGAGAGGATTAGAAACGAGAGGAAAATAGAATCATCAAACACCAATCCTGATTTCTCTAAAGATCTGGTTTTTTTAGAGACAACCAGAGAGAGCAGAACACAGGAACCCTCAGGGAGGGATATGCAAATCAGTGCTCTGTGAGCTAAAGAGGCCCAAGTGGTTGCTCTGTGAGCTATGTCCAACAGAAAGGGGCTGGATGGACATTTGGTTTTGTATAAGTTAAAGCTTTTGTTGAGACATGTCATGAAGAGATTATGTGCCTGATTACCTGCTGGAAAACAAAAACCTTATAAATCAATGTAATCAGTTTTACCACAATTGGGTAAATATTGACAGTTAGATGACAAAATTCGTATAGAAATGCAAAGCGCTAAGAAGAGTTAAGAAAGAGCAAAGTAAATCAAAAATGTCTCAGTCTTACTCTACAGGATAGTGCTAGGGTAGACTAATAAACCAGTGGAATAGAATAGAGAGACCAGAAACAGACCACACTAATTCACGACAAAGCTGGCATTGCCAAGGGGTGGGGAAAGGACAGTTCTTCATGAAGTGATGTTTGGGTCAATTGAATACCGATATGAAAAAAAAGCAAACTTGACCTGTGCAGCAAATCATATAAAAAATCAATTCCAGGTTGATTGTTGATCTAAAAGTAACAGGTAAAACAATAAAACTTCAAGAAGACAACATAGGACATATATTCATGACCTTATATTAGGCAAAATTTCTTAAACAGGGCACAAACGCACTAACCATAAAATAAAAGAATGGTAAATTGAACTACATTAAATTAATAATGTCTATTCATTAAAAGATATCAATAAGAAGTGAAAAAGGCAAGCTCAGAGTGGGAGAAGATATTTACTATACCTTTGACAAAGGTTGTTATACATATAACTGATGAAGAATATATGAAGAACTATCATGAATTAATAATGAAAACCAGACAGTTGATTAGAACAATGGGCAAGATATTGAACAGGGACTTCACAAAGAAGATACCCAATTGGTGAAAGAGCACAAGAAAATATGTTCAACTCCTTTAGGAAACAGGGAAATGCAAGTTAAAACCGTAATGAGATACCTCTAGCACCTACCAAGATGGCAAACAAACAAACATAAAACTGGCAATACCTAGTATTGGTGAGGATATAGAGCAGCTGGGACTCCCATGGCTGTTGGTGCAGTGTTTTGGGAAATCTGAAGCATGTATTAAAATTAAAGACACATTTCTATGACCTAGCAATTTTTCTGCTAGGTATATATCCAATGGAATTATGGCCACATATATATATATATATATATATATATACCAAAAAACAAGTTAAGATTTTCCATAGCAGTATTCATAATAGCAAAAACTTGGAAAAAAATCCAGATGTCCAGAATGGATAAATAAATGGCAGTATATTCATGCAGTAGACTAGAACACAGCATTAAAAGTGAATAACTACTGCTACAGGTATCAAGATGGATAAAACATAATGTAAATGAAAGAAGCAATTCTCAAAAGAATATACTAAAGAATCCATGTGCAGTTCAATAGCAGGCGCTGCTAATTTATGGTATTAGAAGTTAGGACAGGGTCCCTTGAGAGGGGCAAGGTGTAATTGGGTAGAGGTGGGGCTTCCAAGGTTCTGGGAAACTTCTTTTCACATTGTAATAATTCACTGATATTTATACTTATGATTTTTGAACATCTGTAGTTTTATGTCAGTTATATTTTAATAAAAAGTTTATTTAATTAAAAAAAATTTACTTATTTACTTTTGGCTGCATTGGGTCTTCATTGCTGCGTGCGGGCTTTCTCTAGTTGCGGCAAGTGGGGGCTACTCTTCGTTGTGGTGCACAGGCTTCTCATTGTGGTGGCTTCTCTTGTTGCGGAGCACGGGCTCTAGGCACGTGGGCTTCAGTAGTTGCAGCACACGGGCTCAGTAGTTGTGGCTCGTGGGCTCTAGAGCACAGGCTCAGTAGTTGTGGCACACGGGCTTAGTTGCTCCGCGGCATGTGGGATCTTCCCAGACCAGGGATCTAACCCGTGTCCCCTGCATTGGCAGGCAGATTCTTAACCACTGTGCCACTAGGGAAGTCCCTATTTAATTTTTTAAAAGACCCTAACAAATCACTGTAACAACCTTCTCATTCTCATGGGGAGGGGAGAGGAAAAATTAAATGACAGAGCTGATATTATCCTGTCATTCTGTGAGTACTCTGAAGTTCTCTACCAGAAAAAGAAAAGTTTAAATGAAAGGAAGTATAAATCAGGAAAAGAATGATCATAATACAGGTTGAATGTAGTTGTTATAGATATTTTCATCTGATAATAAAGGGAGAAAAGGAGTGAATGCTTAAAATTCATAAAAAAGGGCCATAAAACTATCACAGCTGCCAACAAAAAGGTCCTAAATATGTCAGAAAGGGAAGAACATAATCATATTAAAAACAGAAAGTAGAGGTTAGGGCAGTAGGAGTATTTGGTGTACTCTTCTTTGGGGGGAAGGTTAAGAAGACTGACCCAGTGCCAGTTCTTTGTTCTTTTACTTTGGTTAGGTATGAACAGAGTAGATGGTTCTATCTTTGGGCATCTTTTTGGCTTCTGCTAACAGTGGTTATAATTTATGCCTGTTAGCCAAGTCTGTGCCCCTAAATATCCCATTTCCCTTAGAACACTGACTCTTGTAAACCATTTGGACCTGTATTGTCTGATATTGCTTTTACCCAGGGGTATAGTCACTCCATTTTGGGACCCATTAATCACCACTGGGTGATTTGCAATTTTGAGAACCCACGAATTGTATAAAACTCATCTCAACAGGAATAGCACCTTTAGGGAATCTCTTTAAAGTAGCAATTTTCAATTCTATTAGTCTACTAAAAACTGGTGGGAATGGAATGATCCACTGATGTGAAAAGAGTTTCAAAAATAGAAAAATATTAGTCAGTGGGAAGAAAGGAATGAGAAAGGTGAAGAAGTGTGGGTTGCAGTCTGAAGACCTAATGCTGGAAAATAGGAGTGTGCAGCCAGAGAAATGTCAAAGAAGTGTGACAGCTTATACAATAATAACAATGATTAACCTAAGGCTTAAGACATCAAAAGAAAGCTTTAGGAACCTGGAAAAATTAAAAGCATGGAAGAAAGCAGAGATGTTGTATGGGATGTTCTATTATAACAAATTACTATTTCAAATGACCATAAAGTTATGAGTCAGGAAAGACTATTCCATCAGCAAAAGGTATAGGGAGAATCAAACACAGTCACACTCTGTAAATGTGCCAGAACAAGTGACTTAGGAGGAAAATAGGTAAATTTTTATTTCAAAGAATCTATTTCTTTAAAGGTAGAAAAAGGAAGACTAAAGAACAATGATTTCTGGATAGCAAACAGAACAAAACAAAAAACTGAAAAAGTTAAAACTGATAAAGAGAACACAATAATAAAGAGCACTGATGTATATTTGCATAGCACACAACATCCATATCACTTTTTCACTTTTAATACTTTATGGTGCTTTAGGCTCACAAAATCCTTCACATCATGGAGGTTGGCTTTATAAGTGTTTCTGTCTCTGAAGGAAGTTAAGTGATGGTGAAGTAATGTGACATATTGGTTAGGAGTCTGAACTCCCCAAGATTAATAATTCTGCTGATGTTCTAGACTTGTTACCTTGGGCAACATATTTAACCTCTCTGTACCTCAGTTTCCTTAACTGTAAAATGGAGATAATAATATAATTTACTTCAGGGTTTTGTGAGGATTAAATGTTGTTTAATTATTAAGAGCTCAATCAGTGTTAGCTGTTGTTTTCTAAAGCTACACTGTTCTTTAATGGCACAGCTTGGACTCAAGTCCGGTTTTTCTGCCTCCAAATCCAGTGGCCTTTCCTGGATGCCTTTTTCTGCTCTCCTCCTAAATGAGTTAGAATCTGGACTTCTAGCCAAGTTGAGGTCTTGGGAGTCGGGACCAAAAAGTAAGAGGGCAGTCTCTGAGGGACTGGTGCAAAGATGAAGTGTGATCCAACTTCCAAGTCAGTGGATCTAGTTAGCAAGAAACAGTCCAAAAACATAAGGGCCAGAAGGGTAGATAGCAAGAATCAGCTCTAAGCTGTATGCTCTTTAATGGAGGTCAGGTAGGCTAGTGATAGTATTTTGAGATGGGAGACAAGTAGAAATCCCTAAGGCAATGGTGTAGATATTTTGCTATTGTTACTTTTTGGCAGTGGGGATCCAACTGTAAATGTTTATGAAATAATGATCTACTTGGCTTCTACCTCCTGCAGCTGGGACTACTTAATACCTATCTGCAGGCCCAACCTCATCTCGAATTTCTGTGCCAGTTTTGGCCCTCGCCAAGGAGATTCTTATGAGACCACTAACTAGTCAACTAGCATCAAGTTATTCTTCTAGGTAGACACAATCTGTTGCTGTGTTTTGTTTTCCTAAACAAAGCCCTCCCTCTAATACATTAGTTACTTGAGATTCCATTAATATCCTTGAGAGTGATCAGAATGGATGCCAAACCTGATTTCTAGTTAATGAAGCGAGGCCCCCACTGCCTAAAGCTGCCTCTCTCTGAAGTGGAGCTCTGCACCTTTTCTGTCCTGGAGCTCCGTCTATCATCTGCTGTCCACCCCACTCGAGTGCCAGGACTGCCACCTGTTGCTTACTCATTTGAACTGTATTGTTATGCTGGCCTATTCTTTTGATCTCTTGGGCTTGACTTTCTTGATGAGATCTGTTCTACTGAAGGTGAATCATTTCTTTAGTTATGATACACTTGAAGTATTTATCTTAAAATATAATGCTTAGCCAACACTGAACATTTCTATGTACCAGGCCTTGTGTTTTATACCGATTTTCTTATTTAATCTTCCCAAGAACCTATGATGTAGGTACTATATTGTTAGGCTCAGTTTTCAGATGAAAAAACTAAGGCTCAGAGAGGTTAAGAAAATTTTCCAAGGTCACACAGCTGGTAAGTGGGAAGTTTGGGGTTCAAAACCAGTAACTCCAAAACCTGAGATCTTAAACATTATGTTATATGTTGACAATAAAAGAAATAATAAAATAGAGAGCATGTGGAACGATTTAGAAGAAAGTTGATCTGTTAAGGCAAACTATTATTAGTGGTACTACAACTAGATTTTTCATTTGCTGCTCATTAATTCCACCAGAAATATCAATGAGAGGCTGTTTGAGTTTTTTGAGTTTATCCTATATCTGAAAGGAAGATAAAGACAGTAAGAGAGGAAAGAACATATATTTTTTTAGAAAAATATTTTGGAGTCAGTGTGTTAGATGCTAAATGAATGAGAATTCTGGAAAGTGTGGAATGACCCACCATAATCAAATACTACTGAGATGTAATCACTGCAGTGGATGCCAATAGTCACAACCAACCCTGACCGAGTATGGAGAATGGAGTATTATGAATTGTACTCTATTGAGGATAATTTATTATAAGTTAAAGAGAAAGCCATTGGTCATTAGTGACTGATTAAGTGGTAATGTTCAAATGTCTTATGTATGTCAGGTGACCGTGTTAGACTTAGTAAAGGGAGATCCTTAAAACAGAAAAGTAGAACAAATAATATGGTTTCATTTGTTCAGGATCCAAAATAGTTGTTCTTACTTTTTTTTTTTTTTTTTTAATTCATGAGGCCCTTTGCAAATATAATAAAATCTACATACTCTCTCCATAGGAAATTACATAAAATCCATATCCTTGCACAATTTATCATACAATTTTATGCTCTGCCCTGAAGCCTGTTCACAGACCCCAGGCTGACAATCCATGATTTGGAAGAACTCTTTTTGACGAGGGGAGATTTCCAGCGTTAGAATTAAATCCTAGTGAATATCTCTTGCCAGATGCTCTCAAATAGCTGTGTAGTAGTGACTGCAATACGCAAGCTTACTTGTGAATAGAATGGCTGCTGCTGTTTCAGAGTCTGATATTTTTCATCACAAGAGACAAGTATAAACTCACACTCTTTTTTTTTTATTCTTGTTATCATTGTTGTATATAAATAATTCTTTTCCCAAATTCTGCTGAGAGATTCTAAGATGGGCAAGAGATTTTTAAAAAATCTGTTATGGTGGCTTTTTAAAAAAATTGGAGTATATTTTTTCTTTAAGCCACAAAATTACTGTAGGTTGTGCCATAGAGACATTTTCATAGTTCAGGCAGCTTTGGGGCACTAATTCTAGTGTATCAAGCCCACTGACAGGCGTGACCAAACCTAGAAACATAATACAGATTTAGGTAATCAGCCAGTTGTCTCTGCCTTTTTACTTTGGATTAATGCTCTGGGCACGTCTTCAAAGTTATGCTGCGGAATATTCCTCAAGCATTTATTTTCATAATATTCTTATGTAACTAACTTCTTTTTATCCATTTTCCTCTTCCATTTAAGTAAGAAAATGAAGGCACCCAAGTATAGATTGGAGCTATTTTGCGTCCTTTTCTAGCATTAGATCAATTGACTCTTTACAGTCATCTTTGGCTTTATCCTTTGTAGCCGCATGAGACTGACATATAGATAAAGTTTTATTCACACAAACCTGAAATGATAGCTTTGAAACATATCTGTATTGTGCTCAGTTGAATGAGGAAACCCATTTTTTCTCTCTTTTTTCAGAATGCCACCAACATTCCCTCCCATATATGAATTTATCTTGATACAGTGATAAAGCTGAGATTCATTTGTTAGGTGAGAGGAATATTTGGATTCCTAAAAAGTAAAACCTAACTTATTTTAAATAATTGTTTAAGCCAGATTAGAATTGAGCTGCTGTGTGGTAAGGGAGGTATAGGTATGTCCAATGGTACTTTCCTCAGTACAGGCAATAGCTATTATGATAAGATGGTATGGCTGGATTTGAGAATGAGAAATACAAAGTGCAGCTGTTTATACTAACGAGGATTTGTCTCTTTGCCTGATAATATCATTCATATATAAAATAAACAACACCCCCCTGTAAATTAAAAGTAGAAAATAGGATACATTTAACTGTTTGGAAAGGGAGGGAGTAATAACTGGTTTGAACCATCATCTGTGTAGGTGCTATGTAAACTTTTCTATCTGTTCCTGCCAGTGAACATAGAATCTGACATCAGTGCCCTGTTCTTCTACTCTCAGACCTCTCTTCAGAAGATACTGCCAAAAAGCTGAGTCTGGTCATTGGAAAAGGGTATATGTGTATATATACATTGCAGGTAACTTACTAAAACCTTAGGAAGAGAATGTAAAAAAAATGCACTGAATACGAGATTATATTGACACTCTGACATTCTGAATCAGATAAATCAGTTCTTGGTGGGGGACATCACTCATACTTTCCAGTATGGCCCAACCCAAGACGTATTACCACATCCACAGATGTGAAAGGTCACTGTGGTCACCCACGGGGACAAATATAGATTCTCTGCACATGCAGTTCTAATTAGCAGGGCTTCCGGGCAGGGCACCAGCCATTTTTACTTGATGGTGATAGCTTTATTGTTTCCTTGACAATTCAGTGACGTTACAGAAGATGCTACAGCTACTAGATGGGCAAACACTGCATGGAATTAAAGGAAGAGGCCCAATAGCGTGTGAATGAAATTTCGGAAATTCTTCACTAGTGAAGTTTGCAGTTTAGAGTTCGTTAATTGTCTCATCCTGGCAATTACATAATTGCTATATTTAAGTCCAGAGTTGGCACTTATCCAATTTGGTACGGTCTTCTCCCAGCGTACCTCTAACTACTTTAGAGAATAGGCAGGCACTTTCCAATGAGAAGCCTGTGCTCTAGCACATAGGTATTTTCAGAGTGTCTCTGAACGGGCCACACTCATTCTCATCTACAGCAAACTTCTTGAGTTAATTTATTGCCTTTCCAAATAATTTGAGGGCTGCTTTGGTGAGAGTTCTGGGATTTGAACCTGGGCCTATCTGACTTTGGTAGACTAAATAAATAAAATATACAAGCCAGACAGACTTGAGTTAGAGAGCCTGTCTTGTCGTTAGTCAGTTGTATCAGTTTGATCAAGTTATTTAACCTTTCTGAAGCTGTTCTTTTTTCTTTAACTTTATTTGTGATAATAGCTCAAAAGCTTGCAGCTGGAATAAAACAGGATCAGATACATAAAGCACTTGATATAGTACCTGGCATATAATAGGCACTCAATAATTAGTAGCTGCTCACAGAGGATCATGTAAATATACTTAGCAATTCTGAAGGTCTTTATGTTTTGCTTCCCTACCCTTACCATATAATGAAATCTTTAAACTCAGAGACTCATGTTTTCTGTATGTAAAACCTTAGTAGTTTTTAGTGATATTGAATGGTTAGTACGTATAAAACAATGAAAAATAGGCATTATAAAGATGGGAAAAAAAGAGGAAACAACAAAGCATAGGATATTAAGAAAAGTGTGTCATCTTATTTCCAAACTTTAGATTGAATGAAACTTAAGATTTTGGAAAAAATTGTTAAATAATGAAAAAAAAGTTTTAAGAGACACTGAATGTCACACTTATGGATAAAAGTTTTCGGCGATATGCTGTACACCACAGATTTCTTTGGAAGACAAGTTTGTTGTTGATGGCTTATACTGTTTGCTTAGATATATTTTCAGTCTGAAACTTCATAGAGGACATTTAATAACGTATCCTATGATACAAGCCTTGGCACTAGGCAGTCTGTCTGAATGGATGAGTTCTGGCGAAGTGGGATCAAGTTAATTTTTTTAGGTATTGGGGATCCTTAGGTGACTTCTTGTTTGGTTGGGTTTTCTTTTCTTTTTTTTTTTGAGGTAATCTACTCTATGTTAGAGTCATATTGGCTTATGTTTGGTTACTAATTCTGTCACATAGCAGTAGTGAGACTTTGAATAAGTTACTTAATCTCCCTTACCTCAGTTGCTTTTTTTTTTCCAGTTATAAACTGAAAATAAGAATACTTACTTTGCCTTATTGCTGTGAAGATTAAATGGAATTAAAGTGGATGTGAGGAGGGAAAGTAGAAAAGTATACAGATCATGAAATATTAAAGAGGTAAAGATTAGTTCTTACTCATCTAGAATATAATCACAATATAGAGTACCACATGTGTCTGGCTACTGATTGCCTATTAGTATAAATGTGAATTATTTTCCATACATACTGTTTATAAGATATTATTTTAGAAATTTCAATATTTCAACAACTTTTCACGTGTGAGAGCTGAGTAGAAATACTAACTTTTTGAAAATTGTTAGGACAGTTGTGTAGAGTTAGAGGGTTGTGTGTCCTAATAATTGTTAAGGAGTCAGGAGATTATTGCTGTCTTCTGCTTTTCTGAGCTATTTCATTTTTATGCTTAAATTGGGTTAAACTGAAAATAAATATGATTCACCACAGATGACAGGCTGAGCCAAAATGATGCATATTTTGCTCTCTAATTGATGCATTATTTTAATTCTCAGTCTTTAATTCCTCTGGAATCCAAATATTACAAATTGAGAATAAATACATTTTATATGTTTGGAAGCAATTTTATACACATTTTTTCTTTCATACGTGCACTTGGGATTTTACCATCCTTATTTCCAACACTTGTTTTCGACATTTCTGTGGTTTTGTGTTGCACTCTAGTAGATCTGTGGACTGAGAAGAATTAGAAATAGTGACTCAGCTGGAAGTGTCTAAAGGAGAACATTCAACTCAGGGAATTGCAAAATGTCCTTTATCTGAATATGTGCCTTGGACATATAATGAGCATTGTCAGGAGATGATGTTGATGCGTGACTTTTTGTGCCACTGTCTGTTAAGCAGGGTATTATAAAAGATGTAAAAATAGAATGAAAATTTCTATTTGTTTAGGGACAGGGCAGAAGAACTTTGTGCATATATATGTGTTTGTGTGTGTGTATTTCAACTGCCTGTGGGCAGGTCTTTATTATTTGTGGGCAGAGCTGGGTTTTAAGTTTGGTAGTGGTAACTGAATATTTCCTCAATCATTGAAAGATTGAGAGCTGGCAGAACCTAGTTCCTTTTTAACTATTAGCAATCATTCTCCATGAAGCAAAAATTATTCTGAAGAATTACTTTGATGTTTTAATATCCTATTGATCTCCATTGTTTTTGTGCAATCTGATGAAAGTTTTGACTTAGTTTGGTTTAACACTTGATTCCAAATAATCAAAACAGACTTTGGATTAAGTTGAACTAAGGTGAAATCAAGATAAATTTATTGAAGATCTCTCAGAGAGTTGGGTGATTTTTGAGATCAGGTAGAGCAATTATCTTGTTTTACAGATGAGAAAACCCAAAATCAAAAAGGTTAAGAGAATTGCTTAAGAACGATAATGACAAAAATTCATATTTTAATAAAGAAAATATACTATGAGTACAGTTAAATACATTGAAATATTGTAGTAAAGAACAAATATCAAGAATTATTAGATCTATGACACTTTGAAAATCATTTATACTTTTTATTACTTTCCATCTTCTTTATCTCTTTATTCCTTTTGTTACTCTTGTTGTTATTAGAGTCCTACTTCAGGCCAAGCACCCCAAATTGCCTCAAACACAGAGGAGAAACATGTATCCAAGGGGTAAGAGACTTAAGACAAGAATGAGTTAGGGTAAGGAAGTATAAGATGTGGGTGTCATTGACAAAGTTGATTTTAGTTTCTCGTGACATTTTTTTGCTAACCAAGCTTGTGTGCTGATAATCCTTATCTGCAAAGAAGCTAGGGCACTTCCTTATGTATCTAAAGACAAATTTCATTCAATAATTTGTCTATTTTTAATCCCTTTGATGCCATTTTCAGCATCACACTTAGAAATTTAAAACTGAATCTTTACTTTTTTCTTTTAACTGATTTATAGATGAGGGTATTCTGTCATATACAGGAGGTATCTTTTCTTCTTTATGATCTGTAATTGTTGAGAAAAGACTTTGAGAAGACAGTTCAAACAAAAAGAAATGTCTTGCTTAAGTAATTATCTCCCGTGTATGATGGTACTGTGCTGAAATAGAGGGCAAAGCTGATAAAGAATGACGATGTGTCCAATAAGATCATCATTGATGGTTACTGCTGAATTATAGACTAAAATGTTACTTCCCCCTCTTCATCCTAACTCCTGAAGTCCTGCTCCAAGAAACCAGAAGACCACAAACAGCAGCACTAGGGAATTGTTGCCTCCACTCTCATACCTTGCCTGACTGCTCACTCCAGAGCCTAACAAACACCTCAGCTAACAACAGGAAACTGTTCCTTTGTTCTGAGGGTGGGTGTAGAACTATCAAGTGACTCTGCTTTAGGAAGAGTGGTGGCCAAGGAAGAATGATTACTTCCTTTACTTTGTGGCCCTGGAGAGAACTCAGGAGTCGAACCTAAAAAATGAGTGCCAGGTGGCTGTAGAAAAGATGTACCTGGGGTCCACTGCTGCCCAGAGACTCCAGACAGAATGACTTGGAAGTTGATTATCTACAAGCTGGACCTTGTGTAGCCCAGGTCGCTACCCGCATGGTGGTGGGAAAACCTGTTCTTCCGTAGTTGTCTCCAGACATCTTTGTATTGAAAAGAAGCTGACTCAGTGGAGGCAGAATGGGACCCAGAAAAATACTTGTTGCCATTGTACTTGTTCAATTATGTCTGGGTAGAAGTCTTCATCCATCAGTGAATTTTTCCAGAATTCTGGAAAACAGGAAAGACATGCTGAGACTAAGGGCCCAGTCTGCATCTGTGCAAGCCCCGGAAAACCTGACAGGGCCCCGCATATGAAGTCTAACACTGGCCCTGAAGGACAGGGTTCTTGGGGCTGAAAATAGCGTAAACTTTAGCCAAAAGCAAATTGGTTGAAATGAAATAGTTTGATACGAAAATTTGATTGAACAAATGTATGTGTGTGTACATTTTTTAAGCTACTATCACTGTATTCTGGGGTGTTATGTAATTTAGGGAGAGACAAAGTAATTAAGAGCACAGGTTCTGGTATCAGAATGACTGGGTCTGAATTCCAGCTCCACCATACATGAACGGTCAATGTGGCCTTGTGTCTGTAGATTTGAATCCCAGCTCTGCAATGTGCTAGACATGTAACTTGGGTAAGTTACTGAGTTTCTCTGAACCTCAGTTTTCCTGCCTGTATGTGCAAGACACATCATGGAATGCACTTAGAATTCTGCCCATACATAGTAAGCATTCATAATTTATGTAATGTACTGATTTTGGTATACTTTTGGATCAGGTATTACTCCAAGTACACTATATATATTATCCATTAATGTAAACTATTATAACCATTGTTATTTTTTGGGTGCCCAATGATTATATTTTGAAACTCTTTTATTTTCTTTAGGCACGTCTGCGTTTTCTTACTTTTTTTCCCTTTTTATTTCTAGTTTATTTTCAGCTATTTACTATAGTAAAAGAGGTGGAATAACTTAGGTGTCCAAACATTACACATTTAGTGTTGGGGTTCCATATTTCAGAGGTGGTGTAGTTTGGGGGATAAGAATAATAAGACTAACAATAATAGAGTATTACTATATATGAAGCACTGTGAAGTAAATACCGTTATAATTCCATTTAGCAAATGAGGTAACTAAAGTTTTTAGGGAACCTGAAAAATGTGTAGCTGGTTACATAGCTATAACTACTGATGGAACTAGCGTTTCTATCTAAGTAGACTGATTCCAGAGAGAATGCGTATGGGCAGAGGACATATATAGCTGAAAGAAAAAAGTGCAGGTTATTGGACATGAAAAGATCAGTGAAGTGTGAAAAAAGGGCTTTTTGAGTTGTTCATGTGAATGTTGATGTCACCCCAGACTGATGGTAGATCTAGGGAAAGAGAGGAAGACCACAGGTCAGGGGGTCAAGCCCTTGACACTTAGGTAGGATGAACCAAGAGGTTGGTGAGTCTTAGTAATGCTTAGATGCTATTAATTATACTCATTTATTATTCCAAAACTCGGTTTTAGAAAAATTGAGTAAATTGACCACATCATCCAAGGTAGCTCTGTGAAATGGTTTCTAAGAATTCACCCATCTGTCCATCCATTTATTTGTTTATCAAATTTGAATATCTGCTAGGTTTAAGCTCTAGCGATAGAAAAGTGCTTTAAATCCCAGTCCCTGCCCTTAAGTCTGATGAGGAAGAACAATTGGTGAAGGCTACAGTAGAGGTATGATTTAATTATTTGTGAAACGAGAGTGCTATGTTCCCTCTCTGTGATTCTAGAAATGGCAAGAAGTAATCAATAAAAACAAAACTGTACACAGCTTGGTGGTTTCAAACTCGAATCTACTTAGCTGCTGTTAGCATAAGACCATCCATTCTTTCAGTGCTCTGCAGACTAGCCAGTTTGGCAGTGGAGGAACTCAGTGTGAGGCAGCTGGGCATGATTTTGGGTGGGAGACTCAAATTCAATGTTGGCGAAGTGTTTACAGTTTGCATGTGCATTGCAGGTGTGTGACATCACTTCCCGTGACTGATGCAAATGCTGGGAACAGTGGCAGGAGACCGATAGCCTGCCTTTATTTAACCCTTTCCAAACAAGCCATCTTGTAGGCAGATGTTGACCACAGCTTCTTGTGCATCTCTGTAAATGAGCCTGGAGGTGAGCCAGCTTTCGCTGATCCAGGCCTTGGCATTAGAATGCACAGGAAATGAGGATAGGAAACCAAGTGCTTTCCTTTAATGCCCCAGGTGATGGAAATGATGGGAAAAATCAGCATTATTATACTGTTTAGGCTACAGTCAAAACTCATTGTTGTGATTGTATGGTAATTTGAAATTTTGGAGGGAGTGGGGATGGAAATAGGCTTCCTATGTAGGAGGAAGTCCTATTAAAGAAACAGCTTCCTAAACTACTAGTGTAAACAAAACTGCAGAGGGAAATATTAAAACTACTTAAGGGAACAAAATGTCTTCATGTTTTTCCTTGCAAATACTTCTCTAGTTTATCCACTGCAGGCTTTCCATTGACATAAAGGAAACAAACAGAATAAAAAGTTATGGTAATATAAAATCACATCTATGCAGTTATTAAGACAGATCATGCTTTTAGATTAAACATATTCTGTAATTTTGAATCAAGGCAATTGCTAAGCAATTTTGAATGACCACGAAAAAGTTGCTAGGGACTGGCTAAGGATTTTTCATATTGACTGTATTTTATACTTTCATGTAACATATGTGTATACACACATACAAGTGTAAATTAAAATGTAAATGTAAGTGTTATATGAATAAAAGTAACAATATTTAATTTAAAATAGCCTGTATTTTAGTTTTTCCAGTAATTTGTGTAACTTTCCCTCTAATTAGTTCACATTATAGAAGATTTACTAGGCTGATACTTTTTATCCTAGACATTTACAGTGTTTGAGGTCCTGTTGTGGCTTTTACTCTTACATACAACTTCGGGGTGTGTGGATATGAGGGTCGTTGCTTTTAAGTTATCACTGGAGAAGGCAGAGCCTGGGACTCAACGTATTATTAATCATTATTTCTGGGACCATAACAGCTACTTTGAACAACTGGAGGAAAATGGTATTTAAAAATGGACCCCACTGAAGAAAACAAATAGCCATATTCCAGCCTCATTCTTCTCGTATCAGAATCGGTACTCTGTGTAAGTTCCTGTTTGGATCACTTTATCTGTGGACAGCATTTGAAAAAATTGCTAGCTCTCTTGCAGCTGCAAGTGCTGATTATTTTGCTTGAATTTATAGTTCTGTGATGTTTTCTGGCATGCATGTGTGATTTTGTGAAAAATTTAGACACAGTCTGCAATTTTTTTCTTTAAGTCCTAGACAGTTCTGATTGAGCAATCTGATTAACATGTTCAGAAGTTTGAAGCCAAACCTTCACAACCCTGCTTTTGAAAGGTGTCAAGATTTGTGGGAGGGGAGGTTACTTTTAAAGAAACTAAGCTTCCTTATGTTTCAAGTTTGAAGATGAAGTGAGATTGTGTCTCTTAATTTGCACAGCTTCGGAGACTGTAGAGACAGGACGGCAGAAACTAGGACATAAAATTTTTTAAAGCAATTTCATTTCAGAGTGTTAAACTGGGATCTAACTGCAATGCTAGAAAATTTAGCTGACAACTTCATTTTATTAGTTGAACTCATCCATTTCTCCTATTTATATGGTATAGGCCGCAAGAATTAGTTTTGGAAAATTGCAAGAGAAAAATTTAAAGGACATCTCCCTTATTAAAAAATTTATTTTATTTAAGAATAGTTGATTTACAATGTCATGTGAATTTCTGCTGTATAGAAAAGTGATTTAGTTACACATATATATACATTCTTTTTCATATTCTTTTCCATTATGGTTTATCACAGGATATTGAATATAGTTCCTTGTGCTATACAGTAGGGACTTGTTGTTTATCCATTCTATATATAATAGTTTGCATATGCTAATCAGGACATCTCTCTTTTTTTTTTTAAATAAGGATCTACTATTATTTGCTTTTTTTTTTTTTTTTAAAGATTGATTGGTTGATTGATTGATTGCTATGTTGGGTCTTCGTTTTTGTGCTAGGGCTTTCTCTAGTTGCGGCAAGCGGGGGCCACTCTTCATTGCGGTGCGTGGGCCTCTCACTATCGTGGCCTCTCTTGTTGCGGAGCACAGGCTCCAGACGCGCAGGCTCAGTAGTTGTGGCTCACGGGCCCAGCTGCTCCACGGCATGTGGGATCCTCCCAGACCAGGGCTCGAACCTGTGTCCCCTGCATCAGCAGGCAGATTTTCAACCACTGAGCCACCAGGGAAGCCCCAGGACATCTCTCTTTTAATATCTTAGGAAGACATCCACTTCTTAGATGTTTTTCTGTGACCATTTGTGTTTGTGAGAAGTAGAGTCTGTAACGTTAATATAGGATCTCCTTCCATCATGGCTGTGATCCTGCACATCTGAACACACAAATGAAATTAGAATGATTGGTGAGTCTACCTTAGGAAACTCAGAAGCCAACTGGAGATCCCGTTGCAGCCAAACTCAGGCACATAATCAAAACCAGGTTACGTTTTCTAAAACCAGAAGATTAAAAATGACATATACTGGCTCTGCTAAGGGGCTTGGGGCCCTTTTACTCGTAGTGGCAATTCATAATCATGCATCAGGAAAGGGCAGAGCAAAGGTGATTATTACTAGCTATATTGCACATTTTCATTGTCTTTTAAATATTTCTGAAATAACCTCTTTTTAGGTGATGAAATTAAAAACATTCCAAAATGTACAATTTGTTAATGATTTTTAAAAACTTTTTATTTTGAGATAATTTTAAATTCACATGCAATTGTAAGAAATAAGATAAAGAGATCCATATACTCTTCACTCAGTTTCCCCCAGCAGTTACATCGTGCATAAATATAATACTATATCATAACCAGGAAATTGACATCGATATAATCCATCAGCCTTATTTAGATTCATGAGTTCTATATGGACTCATTTGTACGTATGTATGTGTCTGTATATTTAGCTCTATTCAATTTTATTACATGTGCAGATTCATGTGATCACCATCACAGTCAAGATACAGAACAGTTCCATCACAAGGATCCCTCCTGCTAGTTATTAATTTTTGATGGGGGAATAAGTTGAAAGATTTATTCACTAATTTGTATAGCTTCTCTGAGGCTATGTTGTACCTAAAATAGTTTTGAAAGACACTAAGTGACTAAGAAGACAGAAGAAGGTAACATTCACACTAATTCTAAGGAATAGGCTGAAACTGTGGGAGCTTGTCTGCCTGTGGAGTTCTCTGGGAATATAAACAATGAATTACCATGCTGCTTTAGAAAGGAGAAATTGCTGAGCAGAGTGGAGGAAGATTTTAATGATATTGGAGCAAAATAAGGCAGGGCTTTAAGGACACAGGTTAGTAGGTCTTTTGCACAGTTTTAACAAAACGAAGTTAAAAATTGCAGTCTTAGATTCTTTTGTGTAAAACAAAAGCAGTGTCAGCAAGAATTAAAAAAAAAAAAAAATCATTGCTGGCCTGTGCTCCTTGAAAAGAGCTTTCTCCCCCTGGGAAAACAATAAAAAAGTATTTGCCCCTGTATCAAATTTAGGGCCACTTACACAACGGCTAGTGTGGCAGAGGCTGCCGCTTAGCTGAGAGCTCAATTGTACAGATTCACTTGCAGCTCAGGGTGAACTTTCCTCGTGGACAATAGACATCTGTGGTCACACATTTGGAAAATAAACTTACACAAATAAGGGCAACTTATACAACTTCTTAAAACCATAAAACATTGACACTTTTAAACTAATGGGCTTTGGGCTACACTAAAAATAAAGCTTTGTGTTCTTTGCTGCTACCCTTTATATCTAGGGTAATGAAGACCAACTATAAAGTGCAATTGTTAATAGTGGAAAATTGTGAGAAATCAATCATAAAAGCTGCATTCTGCATATTTTCCCCTTCTTTTATCCCTTTGGAATTAAAGATAAGATATTCCTTCTGTTTTAAAGAGAGTCTTGGTTTAGTTATAATGTAATTAAAATTCTACTCTTTTCCACTAATCGATGGGAAAGACTGTCTGACATACTACTAATTAAACTCCTTTTAGAACTACCATTTCTTTGATCAGCTGCACTGAGGTTTATCTTTGAAGATCTGGAATTTACTGCTAGAGCTAGATGATAAAGGTTTAGGAAAGTGGATGAACTTAAAATATGTCAAGTAGGATATTATTTCCTTAGAAAATGCTAAGAGGACTAAAGCACAGGAACGTGAGGCTCAAGATCTTGAAGGTTTCACTTCTATTGTGTTAGCTCTTACTCATTTCCTAAGCTTGCCCCAGCCTTCCAACCACAGGTCCTTACAGGCTCACTTATTCCCATTGCCTTAGGCAAGAAGTTTATCAATGACAGTAGTTGCTCTTAAGAATCTGGAGGGGATTAGAATTTATGTACTTTCATGGACATAAGGTCTGGAGCAGCTCTGTGCATGTTGAGCTTCGGAGAATCTCCTTAGGTCCGGAATTTGGTTCCCAGGAATGAACCCTGGGTTCTGTCCTACTCGTTAGCTGTAATTCTTCCCTCTTTTTTTTTCCCACATTGGCCCAGTTATAGGGACTGATCTTCTACCCTAGTCTCCATTTCTGAGGCATTGTTCAGACTCTCAATTCAGAGGTTTCAGGAACCCCATCTTCTTAGTTTGACACTTTGGTTATTCTCACCTGGGGTTGGAGCCTTGCACTCCATCCCATCAAGGGGCATACTTTCTTATTGACAATTTCCCCTTTAAATCAAGGATCTATAATGATACCACTTCCTAGTTCTCTAACGTTGTTTTAAAATATTTTGGTGTAAATAACCTTTTCTGAGAAACTAATGAAAACTCCAGATTCTCTTCCAAGAATAATGAGTATGTATGTATGTATGTGTGTTTGTGTGTGTGTGTGTAATTCTGTGTGCAGTAGAAAAGTACATATAGCCATAGTTTTTACTAAAGATTCAAAAGATATATAGCACTCTGAATTCCATGTATGGATCTCACAGAAGTCTGTGGGACTCGAGTCAATAAATCCTCAATTTATTCTCTTAATTTTCAGATGAAAAATCGTGGCCCTCAGGAGGTCAGGAGTGGGTCTTTCTTGAGGGCTTGCCTAGGTTTACGATGTTATGAGTAGGCCTTTGCTCAGATAGTGGATTATAGATCAGTTGACTGTTAAAGGAAGCAAAAGTCTGTAAACTTCTTTTTCAGTAGTAATATATCAATACTCATTTCACTTACTTGATCATCCTTTCTCTCTTGCATCACTGGTTTTAGATTTTGACTTTTCCCTATATCTACTCTGTGTGCATTGCTGGACTGATATTTATGTGACTTCTTTGCTCTAGTCTCTCCTGTTTGCAGCAAAACTTTCCTCCTCACCAAAATTATTGTGGACTAAAAGTTGACACTAGATGGGGGCAATGTCTTATCTGATAATATATAAAATCAGATCTTAATTATGTTACAATGTGCATTGGTGGATAATGTGACTCCCAGAACCAGATGTTAGGTATATTTAATAATGTGGATTATGCATCTGTATTAGCCTGCTTGGGCTGCTATAACAAAATACCATTGATTAGGTGGCTTAAACAACAGAAATTTACTTTTTCACAGTTCTGGAAGTTGGAAGTTCAAAATCAGAGGACTAGTGTGGTTGAGTTCTGGTGATCTGTGTGGTTCTGTTCCTGATTTGCATACAGCCACCTTCTCACTGTGTCCTCACATGGCATAAAGAAAGAGACAGCTCGAGATAGCCTCATCCACCAGAGGGCAAACAGCAGAAACAAGAAGAACTGCAATCCTGCAGCCTGTGGAACAAAAACCACATTCACAGAAAGCTAGACAAAAAGAAAAGGCAAAGGGCTATGTACCAGATGAAGGAACAAGATAAAATCACAGAAAAACAAATGAAGTGGAGATAGGCAACCTTCCAGAAAAAGAATTCAAAATAATGATAGTGAAGATGATCCAGCACCTACGAAAAAGAATGGAGACAAAGATAAAGAAGATGCAAGAAATGTTTTAAAAAGACCTAGAAGAATTAAAGAAGAAACACCTAGAAGAATTAAAGAACAAAGAGAGATGAACAATACAATAACTGAAATGAAAAAAATACACTAGAAGGAATCAGTAGCAAAATAACTGAGGCAGAAGAACAGATAAGTGACCTGGAAGACAGAGTGGTGGAATTCACTGCCGCGGAACAGAATAAAGAAAAAAGAATGGAAAGAACTGAAGACAGCCTGAGACCTCTGGGACAATATTAAACACACAAACATTCGCATTATAGGGGTCCCAGAAGGAGACGAGAGAGAGAAAGGACCCAAGAAAATACTTGAAGAGATTATAGTAAAAAATTTCCCTAACATGGAAAAGGAAATAGCCACCCAAATCCAGGAAGTGCAGAGAGTCCCAGGCAGGATAAATGCAAGGAGAAACATACCAAGACACATACTAATCAAATTGACAAAAATTAAAGATAAGGAAAAATTATTAAAAGCAACAAGGGAAAAACGACAAATAACGTACAAGGGAACTACCATAAGGTTAACAGCTGATTTCTTGGGAGAAGTTCTACAAGCCAGAAGGGAGTGGCACGGTATATTTAAAGTGATGAAAGGGAAGAACCTACAATCAAAATTACTCTACCCAGCAAGGATCTCATTCAGATTTGACAGAGAAATCAAAAGCTTTACAGAGAAGCAAAAGCTAAGAGAGCTCAGCACCACCAAACCAGCTCTACGACAAATGCTAAAGAAACTTCTCTAAGTGGGAAGCACAAGGGAAGAAAAGGACCTACAAAAAACAAACCCAAAACAATTCAGAAAATGGTAATAGGAACATACATATTGATAATTACCCTAAATGTGAATAGATTAAATGCTCCAACCAAAAGACACAGGCTCGCTGAATGGATACAAAAACAAGACCCATATATATTCTGTCTACAAGAGACCCACTTCAGACCTAGGGCCGCATACAGACTGAAAGTGAGGGGGTGGAAAAAGATACTCCATGCAAATGGAAATCAAAAGAAAGCTGTAGTAGCAATACTCATATCAGATAAAATGTACTTTAAAATAAAGAATGTTGAAAGAGACAAGGAAGGACACTACATAATGATCAAGGGATCAATCCAAGAAGCAGATACAACAATTATAAATATATATGCACCCAACATAGGAGCACCTCAGTACATAAGGCAAATGCTAACAGCTATAAAAGAGTAAATCAACAGTAACACAATAATAGTGGGGGACTTTAACACTTCACTTACACCAATGGACAGAACATCCAGACAGAAAATTAATAGGGAAAAACAAGCTTTAAATGACACACTAGACAAGATGGACTTAATTGATATTTATAGGACATTCCATTTGGAAACAGCAGATTACACTTTCGTCTCAAGTGCACATAGAACATTCTCCAGGATAGATCACATCTTGGGTCACAAATCAAGCCTTGGTAAATTTAAGAAAATTGAAATAATATCAAGCATTTTTTTCTGACCACAATGCTATGAGATTAGAAATCAATTACAGGGAAAAAATTATTAAAAACACAAAAACAAGGAGGCTAAACAATATGTTACTAAATAACGAAGAGATCACTGAAGGAATCAAAGAGGAAATAAAAAAATACCTAGAGACAAATGACAATGAAAACACAATGATCCAAAACCTATGAGATGCAGCAAAAGCAGTTCTAAGAGGGAAGTTTATAGCAATACAATCCTACCTCAAGAAGCAAGAAAAATCTCAAATAAACAATCTAAGCTTACACCTAAAGGAACTGGAGAAAGAAGAACAAACAAAGCCCAAAGTTAGTAGAAGGAAAGAAATCATAAAGATCAGAGCAGAAATAAATGAAAAAGAAACAAAGAAAATAGTAGTAAAGATCAATAAAACTAGAAGCTGGTTCTTTGAGAAGATTAAAAAAAAAATTGATAAACCTTTAGCCAGACTCATCAAGAAAAAGAGGGAGAGGACTCAAATCAATAAAATTAGAAATGAAAAAGGAGAAGTTACAACAGACACCGCAGAAATACAAAGCATCCTAAGAGACTACTACAAGCAACACTATGCCAATAAAATAGAAAACCTGGAAGAAATGGACAAATTCTTAGAAAGGTGTAAGCTTCTAAGACTGGACCAGGAAGAAATAGAAAATATGAACAGACCAATCACAAGTAATGAAATTGAAACTGTGATTAAAGATCTTCCAACAAACAAAAGTCCAGGACCAGATGGCTTCACAGGTGAATTCTATCAAGTATTAAGAGAAGAGCTAACACCCATCCTTATCAAACTCTTCCAAAAAACTGCAGAGGAAGGAACACTCCCAAACTCATCCTACGAGGCCACCATCACCCTGATACCAAAACCAGACAAAGATACTACAAAAAAAGAAAATTACAGACCAGTATCACTGATGAATATAAATGCAAAAATCCTGACCAAGATACTAGCAAACAGAATCCAACAACACATTGAAAGGATCATACACCATGGTCAAGTGGGATTTATCCCAGGGATGCAAGGATTCTTCAGTATACACAAATCAATCAATGTGATACACCATATTAACAAATTGAAGAATAAACACCATATGAATATCTCAATAGATGCAGAAAAAGCTTTTGACAAAATTCAACACCCATTTATGATGAAAACTCTCCAGAAAGTAGGCATAGAGGGAACCTACCTCAAATCATAAAGGCCATATATGACAAACCCACAGCAAACATCATTCTCAATGGTGAAAAACTGAAAGCATTTCCTCTAAGATCAGGAACAAGACAAGGCTGCCCACTCTCACCACTATTATTCAACATAGTTTTGGAAGTCCTAGCCACGGCAATCAGAGAAGAAAAAGAAATAAAAGGAATCCAAATTGGAAAAGAAGAAGTAAAACTGTCACTGTTTGCAGATGACATGATACTATACATAGAGAATCCTAAAGATGCCACCAGAAAACTACTAGAGCTAATCAGTGAATTTGGTACAGTTGCAGGATACAAAACTAATGCACAGAAATCTCTTGCATTCCTATACACTAATGATGAAAAATCTGAAAGAGAAATTAAGGAAACAATCCCATTCACCATTGCTACAAAAAGAATAAAATACCTAGGAATAAACCTACCTAAGGAGGTAAAAGACCTGTACTCAGAAAACTATAAGACACTGATGAAAGAAATCAAAGATGACACAAACAGATGGAGAGATATACCATGTTCTTGGATAGGAAGAATCAATATTGTGAAAATGACTATACTTCCCAAAGCCATCTACAGATTCAATGCAATCCCTATCAAATTACCAGTGGCATTTTTCACAGAACTAGAACAAAAAGTCTTAAAATTTGTATGGAGACACAGAAGACCCCGAATAGCCAAAGCAATCTTGAGGGAAAAATCAGAGCTGGAGGAATCAGACTCCCTGATTTCAGACTATACTACAAAGCTGCAGTAATCAGGACAATATGGTACTGGCATAAAAACAGAAATATAGATCAATGGAACAGGATCGAAAGCCCAGAGATAAACCCACACACCTGTGGTCAACTAATCTATGACAAAGGAGGCAAGGATATACAATGGAGAAAAGACAGTCTCCTCAGTAAGTGGTGCTGGGAAAACTGGCCAGCTACATGTAAAAGAATGAAATTAGAACACTCCCTAACACCATACACAAAAATAAACTCAAAATGGATTAAAGTCCTAAATATGAGACTGGACACTATAAATCTCTTAGAGGAAAACATAGGAAGAACACTCTTTGACATAAATCACAGCAAGATCTTTTTTGACCCACCTCCTAGAGTAATGGAAATAAAAACAAAAATAAACAAATGGGACCTAATGAAACTTAAAAGCTTTTGCACAGCAAAGGAAACTATAAACAAGACAAAAAGACAACCCTCAGAATGGGAGATAATATTTGCAAACGAATCAACAAAGGATTAATCTGCAAAATATATAAATAGCTCATGAAGCTCAATATTAAAAAAACAAACAACCCAATCCAAAAATGGGCAGAAGACCTAAATAGACATTTCTGCAAAGAAGATGTACAGATGGCCAAGAGGCACATGAAAAGCTGCTCAACATCACTATTTATTAGAGAAATGCAAATCAAAACTACAATGAGGTATCAGCTCACACCGGTTAGAATGGGCCTCATCAGAAAATCTACTAACAACAAATGCTAGAGAGGGTGTGGAGAAAAGGGAACCCTCTTGCACTGTTGGTGGGAATGTAAATTGATACAACCACTATGGAGAACAGTATGGAGGTTCCTTAAATTACTAAAAATAGAATTATCATATGACCTAGCCATCCCACTACTGGGCATATATCCAGAGAAAACCATAATTCAAAAAGACACATGCACCCCAATGTTCATTGCAGCACTATTTACAATAGCCAGCACATGGAAGCAACCTAAGTGTCCATTGACAGATGAATGGATAAAGAAGATATGGTACATATATAAAGTGGAGTATTACTCATAAAAAGGAATGAAAAGGGTCATTTGTAGAGACATGGATGGACCTAGAGACTCTAATACAGAGTGAAGTAAGTCAGAAAGAGAAAAACAAGTATCATATATTAATGCATATATGTGGAATCTAGAAAAATGATACAGATGAACCAGTCTGCAAGGCAGAAATAGTGACACAGATGTAGAGAACAAATGTATGGACACCTAGCAGGGAAAGTGGCAGGGGGCTTGGTGGTGGGATGAATTGGGAGATGGGGATTGACATATATACACTAATATGTATAAAATAGATAAATAATAAGAACCTGCTATATAAAACTATTAAATTAAATTAAATTAAAAAAAAAACAGAAGAGGAAGGGCAGAGTAGGCACGCCTTGTTCCTACCCCCAGACTCATTCATCAGACAGACCACTCCACCTCCACTGGGGTGTCACTGAGGAGTGTTCCCCCAGTGGGGCTCTGTCTACAGGGAGGGAAGCATCCTCCACGAGAAAAAAAAAGAGAGACAGCTCTCTGGTGTCTCTTTTTATAAGTGCACTAATCCCATCATGAGGTCCCCAACCTCATGACCTCATCTAAATCAGATTATCTTCTAAAGATCTTATCTCCAAATACCGTCATACTGAGGTTAGGTCTTCAACATATGAATTTTAGGGGGACACACAATTCACTCCATAGTGGCATCTCTGAAACAGAAATATGGTGAAAGGCATATAGTGACCAGTTCTTCAAGGAAGAATGGACTTCCAGCTGGGGCCTGTGTGCTAAGAAACGTAGGGGAAAAGAGGGGCAGGTAAAAATCACAGGAGGGAGGAGAACAGCAAAGAAAGAAAACAGGATTTCTATGGGTAGAATTTTATTGGACACTCGTCTGTTTGAAGAATAATTTTTATCAGAATCCAAAGTGGACAGATTAGGGACCCAACCAGATAAAGATCCTGTTCCTCCAGAAATGAAAGATGTGTTTTATTTTGGTAAATTTTTCAGTTTGGGATTTAGGGTGAATGGTAGAAGAACAATTCCAAGCATTGTCCTTGAGTGTTACTGAGCTAACAGAGAATAGTGAAGACAAATGATACCTGAAAAAGTTTGTTGAATACTTTAAACCTGGTTCAATCTACCAAGATGGGATTTGCTTATAATTAATCCTAACAGGGTATATTTAGTGCCTTGGAATTAAATCCTGGGTAACCTTAGTTAATGAGTTTGCTTATACTGCCCTTGTGTGAGGCTTGGACGTCACTGCAAAGCAGGGAGGGTTTGTGCTGCTGAAAAGGAGAACTGACTTTGAGTTGGAATGCTATTAGTTTTGCTGACTATCACAAAGGTATTGACAAAAAGTGATCTCAAGACAATGCCAGATGAGAAAGCCCACTGGGCTGATCCAAAAGGAGATGTTCTGTTGCATCTCAGAAGAATGGTCTTAAATTCTGACACAATTCTAGAATTTTTCTTTTATGGACATATTTTTTTGTATGATTGGGGAGGCACCAGCCTAAGGAATGTAAATCAGGGGTTTTGACTTTCTGATAGACTCTTTCTCAGTCTCCATCGCTGGGAGGGAGTGGTTTAGAGCATGCATCTCAGTGTCAGACAATTCAGTAATGAATCTGGATCTGCCATTCATGAGCTATTGTGACCTTAGGCAAGTTACGTGAACTTATCTAATTAAGCCTCACTTTCCCAACTTGGTACTTATGTGGATTGGTTGAGATAATGTAAAGAAAGAGCTGAGTATAGGACTTGGCACATTTTAAAGCTCTACAAATGATAGTGGTTATCAGACTGATATTTCATCAGTGCAATGATTGACCATCAAATCACTGTGAAGCCCACTTTATTCCACAAACTGCAGTGCTGATTTGTGATAGCTAACTCTCCCTTTCTTCCTCCAAGTTGGTATCCATGACTCTTGACTCTTTACTGTCTCAGAATGCCAGGGAACGAAAGTAGATATGTGCAGCTTTTCCCCTCTTTTCCTACAATAAAAATTCCTGTAAAAATAAAAAAACACCTGAAGTGAAATTCAAATGAGAAGCAGCAGGGTGCAATCACCTTTTTGGGGAGAACAATTAATTGAATTTGGTTAAATATATTTTAATTAGACCTGAACATACAGACCAGGGATTATTTTTGGGTATAATCCTAAACTGGTACAAAGTAGAATCAATTCATTAGGTTTCATTTATTTTGCCTGTTTAATCTCAGTGTAAATAGGGGTATATTAGTAACCCTAAATAGGGTTCAATTATTTGAGTTATTTCTCAAATCAGGTATTTCAGGCATAACTTGAAAAATATTCCTCCATATATTGATCTATTAAGCAATTTATGTCTGATGCAACAGTATCCCATAAAGAATTAAAATCCAAGATCTTGAAGGAAAAGATCCCTACCTAGCACCATGCAGAGAGCCTGTGCTTTTAGTGGAATGTTTTGATAAAAGTAATAAAGTAAGTTTTTATTGAAAGGATGAAGTAGCTATGGCAGCCACTTCTAATAGTGAGATTATTATAACTGAATCTGGTACAGTAGCCAGACCACAAGAGAGGCAGAAATGTTCGATTGTGAATAAGGAAAGATAGTTCTATTTCACTCTTCTTCTCATTTCTTTCTCCCATCCAGATGTGAGGCCTCAGATCAAAATTCTACTTTGTTATACTGTATATGGAATCTAATGAGATTCAATAGCTCCATTATGCATTATTTTCTCAACATCTGTTAGCCACAGTTTCTGAACTTAACTTTAAAGCTTTCTCCCTTGCTATTAAAAGTCCTGTTCATTTACAATTTTTTTATAACCCAATAAAAGCACCCTTTTGCTGCCCAAGTTTAAGTTTCTTGTTTGCTTGCCTGAGGCTGACCGTGCAGACAAGCTGAATGGTCAACTAAAGTGTTAGGTTATTCTAGATTCTTGATTCATAATAATCACCTAAAAACACTAGATGGCACAGGAGAAGTATAAATGGACCACGGAGAGAACCCAGCTCTTAAACTTTATGTGTTTCTAAAGAATTCTTAGGGTTAAAAGAGCAACATTTTAAGATATTCTTTTATGTTCTTTTCTATTAACTTTCGTATTGTTTTTTCAAGCTTTATCCTCGGGATTTTTCAGAACTGGGTGATGTAAGATAAAATTCTCCTTTAAGTAAAAGCAAACACTAAAAAAATTTCTTGGTTGAGTTGTGCCTTTTTTGTTCCCTTTCTTCAATTTATTATAGAAAACACATATACATGCTATATGTATAGCAACAATATATGCTATATATGTGTATATGTATTTGTTTATATATGTGTTTGATATCTTTATGATGAATTAAACATGTGCTGTTCCAGGAAACTTAGAGATAATGCACACCATGGTATATGTAAATGTGCATGTGATTGTATTTATTGTTTTAATTATGTGACTAAATAGAGCTGAATTATGAGAAGTTCTTTCTAAGAGAAAACATCTAAACACAGAAATTAGTGTTATTAATTTCTATTTTTTTCTCAGTTTGTAGTGAGTACGTGTATTCCAGGAAGTTCCATGTATATTGTGTTTATTCAACAGGAGGTTAATTTATTATTTCCTTTAATAGAAGAATGATAAGGTATGAACAGGAAAGTATATTAAGCAAATACTGTATATTGGAAGTCAAACCACTACTGATTACAGAAAGAGTACTATTAGCCATAATCATAAAAATTCTACTCATTCATATGGTGCATTGTACATGTACAATCCCATTGTTTGCTATTGAACAACTTCTCAAATTTAGTGGAGGAAAACTATAAAAAGGAAGCTTATAGCTGGTCATGCTAAAAAAAAATACTTGTATAGAGAAAGCTGGCATGTCTATCAACGAGTGAATAGATTCTCATTTTTAAAAAATAGATCTGGATTATTTGAGTTTTTTGGAAAGTTCTTTGGACAATTAGTGATAACTTAAAACCTATAGAAGCTATTTCAACATGTTGTTCCCCAGTATTTTCCATAGACTAATTAAGCTCGCTGGCTGGCACAGAATATTGTTTTCTTTTCTGTAATATGGGAAAAATAACATCTACCTTAAAGGGTTGTTTTGAGAATTAGAGATAATGCATGTGCATGTATATAAATTTAATTAATCTCAGGCTTTGCACATTAACAACTTTATTGCTGAATTAAGTTATTGAGAAAGAAATAAAACTAACCAGAAACATCGAATGACAGTATCACTTCTAATCTAAATTTAAAAAGAAGATATACAGAGTTCACATCTTGCTGATAGTCATCTGAAAAGAACTGATCTGCAATTACTTTAAAGTTTTCTGTATTTTATTTTGGAAGATATGATTGCCCAATACATCATATAATCACATGCAACACAGTTATCTTTATATCTAAAAAATGGTAGTTATTAAATGATTTGGGTGGAGGCTATACTGTATTGGAGAGAGCGTGAGTTTAGGGTTCCACAGACAGGGGTTTAAATTCTGTTCCCACCACTTATTAACTAAGTAACCAAGTAACCTTAATTCTCAAGGTCTTATTTTCTTATTTGTAACATGAGACTAATAACATCTCATTGTACAAGGTTGCTATGGGTTAAACAGGGTTTCTCAGCCTCAGCATCTCAGCAGTAGGGACACCTGGGGCCAAATAATTCTTTGTTGTAGGGACTGTCCTATGAATTGTAGCATGTTCAGCAACACTCCTGGCTCCTACACACTAGATACCAGTAGCACCTTTTCCACAGCTGTGACACCAAAAGTACCGCTAGACATTGCCAAATGTTCCCTGGAGGGCAAAATTGCCCTCCAATTAAAAACCACTGGTGTGTAATCCACCTCACATAAAACTGAGTAAACATTCAAAGAATGAGAGCTATTATTACTTTTTAGCTTAGCAATCATTCAATAAGTTTTGACATGAATGACTTCATCAGAAATTGCCAGATTTATCTCCAGTCATCTAATGTAGAGACCTTTATTTGAGCTAGGAATTCAACAAGAATATTTTCATAAAGTTACTTGTTTATACTTGTGGGTTAACTGAATGAGTTAATTCATTCAATCATACTTTAAATCAATCAATTACAAAATGTTGATAGTGTTAAATAATTACTAGGAGCAAAGTTATTGTATATGTCACTTTTATGGAGTGAAATCCTTAAAGGACGTGTACTAAATAAAGGTACTAATCAGCCCTCTTTGTGGGCCTGTCAACTGGATGCTGAGCAGAAAGGAACCCACAAGTATTCTTTATCTCTCTGGTTATGTGGCAATCACTCATCATGCAGCTATTTAATGTACTCTTAATTTTAAGCACTTTGTTAAGTCCCTGGGGAGTCAGTGTCATTCCTTAAGGCGTCTAGTCGGGAAGATAGACAAATAAACCATAATTCAGTGAGATCAGAAATATGGACTGCATTTGTTGGAGGGTCTCTGAATCCACTGGAAATGTAAGAGAAAACTTCCTGGAAAAGGTAAAATCTGGGCTAAATGGTGACATTAGGACAGATTTAAGCAGGGTGAGAGTTGGGAGGAATGTGTATTCTGTATTATAATAGCATGGGAGTAGGGTATAGGCAATATGGCATATTTTACTTTCTTCAAGGAAATCATTGTATTAAGTGAGAGATGTGATTGAAGGGTCAGGTGGTCAGTTCATGAAATACCTCATACACATGCTAAAGAGTTTGGAGTTTATCTGCTACAGTACTGATTAAATCATAATATAATCTGAGGTATGACTTCATTTAGTTTGCATTTTAGGTCACTCTGGTGTTGTAATAGAAAGGACCAGAGGGGAAAGGTAAGTGTAGAAGCAGGATATTTTGAATATTGCAGTAATCCAGATAAGAAATGACGAAAGTCTAAAACTTAAGTTAATGACATTAAGAATAAAAGAAGGCAGAACCAAAAAAACATTTAGCAGGTAAAATTAAGAGGAATTATTTACCAATTATATGGGAGGAATGAGGAAAATACATTATACTTAGAATAATTACTACGCTTTCTATTTGGGTAATTAGAGAATGGTGATTCCATTTCAGAAACCAGAAATAGAAGACACTGGATTGAGAGTGGTAGAGGAGTACAGGGGAAGAGAGATATGGGGTTCAATACTGGCCATATTGAAAATGAGTTACCAGTGATACATTTGAGTGGAGAGTCCAGTCAATAGTTAGATGGCATAGGTTTAGAACTAAGGGAAGAAGTCGGCCTAGAGATAGAGATATAGGAATTTTCAGGACATAGGTGGTAATGGATGAGTTCATCAAAAGATTGCAGACCAAGACTTGTAATGAGGGCAAGTCATGGGCAATATGAATAGTTAAGGTCAATAGAGAAAGCAGAACCCCCAAAGTAAACTGAGAAGGAATGCTATAGAAGACAGTAGCTATCCAAGAAAGAGTAGACTCAGAGACCCCAAAAGGAGGAAGAAGTTGCAAGAGAGTATAAGTAGAAGAATGCCCATTGAACTACCATCATTTATGCTTCTTAGGGTAGTTTGAATGAGAGATCGTGGTAGGGTTATGAGTAAGTGGGGGCCTGGGAGCACATATGGATAGTGTTTTTCAACAATTTTTATTTTGAGTACCTTGAGTTGGCACTATTCCTTTTCTAGCTTCCACATGCTCCATCACTTCCTACTATCTTAAAGAAGTTAGAAAATGGGGTCAGAGACTATAGATCTCAGTAAGTTAAATAATAAATATACTGGTATTAGGAGACAGAGAAAAGTAAGAACAGAGTGTACATTTTGGTAATATCTAATAGTAGTATCTGATAGAATAGATGCTGAATGTTTTGAATGTTTACTGAAACTAGTATCAGTTGCAGAGATACTGCCTAAATGGAAGTCAGGAATTTGAAGATCTGTTCAACAGTGGACATATCAAGTGAAACAGACTGGTAAACACTCAAGGCATCAGTTTAGAAGAATAAATTTCTAGGGAATTAAAGAATAATACATTTTATTGTCTGTAAGTTAAAACACTTCAGCATAAGTAGTGTTGTGTGTTATGTGTGTGCTCAGTTTTAATCTGTATAGTGGGGTGGGATGCGGTTAGTTAAAATTAAAAATAACCAAATATGGAATACACATGCTGAGTAGGGAGAAGGTTTGACTAGCCTTTGAAAGGCTCTACTCACATTCCCACACTTTGGAGGTGTCTAATCCAAGGTTTCAGCTCTCTTCTTCCTAGACCAATACCAGATGGTATGGCAGTTAGCACGTTGGATATAGAAATGTTTTGTCATTGGTAAAATTAGTTATGTTCAAGATGATCTGTGATTGGCTAGGTATTTTGAGCTGGGGCTCCTGCATGGACAGGATTTCAGAATATGGTACACTTGATAGCCTATATCCCTTGAGAATGGTCCCTCAGTATAGGATCCCATATGTTATGAGTGCACTTATCTGAGTTTTTTGCTCGTTTGTTTTTTTTGTTTGTTTTTTGTTTTTTTTGCCTGACGCCTACTGGGGGAGCTGAATCCTGCCTCTAGGATGTTGCTTTTCTGCCTTGCATTAGCCTTTTATGCAAGATGCTGTTGAATACCTGAAACTATAGACAACTGGTACTTCATTGAGCCTATAGGACTAGTTGCGTTAGTGTGTTTTTATGGCTTCCTACTGTCAAAAGTTTGCACATCTGTCAGGATTTGGTCTGCAATATTCACTTATTGCATTATTATACTCAAAATCAAGGCCGCAGGTGAGGAGATCTCTTAAAGCTACCAATATGTACCCCAAATAACCCAGGAATTGTGAATTACCAAGTTAGATCAGTTTGCAACCATCTGATACTCATTCTTCTGAAAGGGACAATGTAAAATTGCTTATTCTGTCTTAGGTACCTGAGAAAATTTTGACAAGTCAATGACTGAGCTTTGATTTCCTTATTTAATATGTCAAAAATAATATTCACTCCATGAATATTCATGAATAGCTAATATTTTCTGAACACTGTTCTGAGAATTTCCATATATACATTTCATTTAATCTCCACACCACTTTATAAAGTAGTTAAAACTATTATCCCCATTTTTTGGATGAGAAAATTGAGGCACAGTGAGGTTAAGTAGCTTGTGTGTTGAAGGTCACACTTGTAGTAAATAATAGGCCTGAAATTGTAAGATTAGTCAGCATGGTTCTAGAGACTATGCTTTTAAACACAACCTTCTATTAACTCACTAGGTTAAATGAAATAACTTATATGAAAGTTCTTATTAAAGTTTCTGTCACTGGATAGACACTGAAATATTGGTCAAATGTGAATTGATCCTAGAATGATCCAAACTTCATGTAATTTATGCACTTATTTTGTTATAATGGACTTGAATTTATGAGTTAATCACAGTATTCATCTACAAATTATAAGTCTGGTACAAGGAAATCACTCAGATAAAGATACTTAAGGAATACTGAAGTCAGTACTTCCTTATTATGCTACAGTGTGCAACCTTATCATGCATGTGTTATATCCATGTTTCACTTTGGTATTATTATTTTTAATAGATCCATTAAAACTTTATTCTTGAACACAGTATTTCCACAGTTGAAACATTCAAGGATTTTAATAAAACTTCCTTACTCAGCAATGATTTTTATTTCCAAAAATTTTCCAGATCTACTAAGAAAAAAAATCAACTTACTTTTTAGTTAGAAGGTCCTATAAAGCAATCCTGACTTTTCCACTAATTGTTGATCAGACCTTGAAAAGTATAATTGGAAACAAGGTTATTTTTTTCTGTATAGTACCTTCACGTACTAATTTTTACTGACTGAAATATTTTCTTGGCTAGGTTTCATTGGAACTAGGCAAGAGATTAAAGAGCTTTCTCTTTTCCTTTTTCTTCTTTTCTCTTCTTTTCTTTTGAAAATACAATGGTTTTTTTTCCTGGGTACATATCAGCTTTAGATAAGCCTGCTGAGATTTACAAAAGAAGTTAAAACATTGCTTCTCAGTTTTAGTTTCCACAAATGTGTTCAATTCACCTAATAGCATCTTAGTAGAATGGCCAGGGGAATATGGAGGAGAAATGAGATTTCATTCTGAGTTTTAGAGGCAGGAGGAGAGAATGTTTGTTCCATGTGTTCATTCTTTGGAAAGCAGAGGAACGTCTGTTTGTCATTAATATTAACATGAATTAGTGTTGCTTACTTTGCATTGGAGCCTATGATATAAAGACAGGGTGGGCCAAACTTAGTCCCAAGAAAGATGGGTAAATATTCCAGAGGAGCTATAGACCTAGCATTTGAAAAATGCAAACAGGGATGAAACAGCAATGCCTATAAGAATGAGGGAGATGTTTCTTCACCTCCGCCAATGTGCAGTTCAGTTGTGGTACTTTCTATGCTGAGAAACACAGGGAGAGAAAATCTTTAATAAGCAGAGTGGATGGGTTTTCTGTGTTAATTGAAGTGATTTGCTGTTGTTTTAAAATAAGGCATTAAATATATGTTGTATCCATTTATAAAGGAGGATTTTAAAATCAAGTTTTCTTCCTTATGCAGGAATTTGTTGTGTTAAATTCTATGAAACAATAAGGAGGACACATTTTCAACAAAGTAGTCATTTAAAGACCCCAAATCCAGGGAAGTAGCTTTACCAGTATATGCTCTCATAATTATAGCTCACATTTATGATTATAGTTACTATAGATTAGCTATTATTTGTAATATTATACGAGTTATTTCATTAAATCAAAGTAACCCTATTAATGTTCTTCTCACTTCACATTTGAGGAAACTGAAGGTAGCAGTGGTTAACTTTCTCAAGATCGCATACCTAACTGGTGGAGTTGGGACTTTACCAAACACACATAATACCACTTTCCATTTAATAGTGTTCTTTCTCTGAACAAGTATTGGACAAATTTTACTGATCTTTTTCTATGTTCTTCCAGAGGATTTAGAACAGATGACTCCACTTTAGCAGTTTTAGTAGCTAAAGAATCTGTATGCTCTGCACTTGTATTGGAAACTGGTCACTTAATTTCTGTCGCCTGTGTAGCAAGTAGAAACTTGACTTGTCAAATGTATTTAGTAAATAAATGTTGTTGGAGGATTATTGTAAATTGTTAAACCTAGTCATTTCAGGATTGAGGCAGATTGTATAACTATGCCTATTGAGCAATGAAACTCTCAATAGACTCTGAATGTGAACTATGTGAATAATGGTTAGTGCTGTTGAAAAATGTTTCTTCAAAAGATCCAAGAGTTAAGGTGGACTGATGGATGGAAGGAATGGGTTATGAGTGCTCATATGATATGTTCTTGGGCTTTTTGGACTGTTAAGGGTTGTAGCTCCCTTTTGTTCAGAGCTCTTTATTTTTATTAGTTCAAGTAGAGCAATCAAAAATAGAGTAAACAGAGAGAGGAAAAACCTCTTTTTAGGCTGGTATCAACCTTTTTAATCTGTCTGCAAATAAAAAAGCAAAGATATTTATGAGTAGAAGACAATTAAGAACGTGGACAATGTCTGATTTAGCTAATTTTCAAAGTTAATATTTATTGTGTGCTTGCTCTTTATTAGAAGCTATGCTAGATATTTTATATATGTTAACTTTTTAAATCTTTATAACAATTTGGGAAATAGGTACTATGTTTAGTCCTTATTTTATAAAAGACATACTGAAGCACAAAAACTTTCCCAGGGTTATAAACTTGTTAAGAAGTTCCCCTCCAAAGTAAAGGACACGTCATTTTCATCTTCTCTATCCCTAAGAAAGAAGCACAATGCTTGATAAACCCCTTGATCACTTTAGGTTTCTTGTGGCAAGGAGGCAATAGGCAAAAATGGAGTCATCATACTGGCAGAGGTAAATGACTGATCATCAGGAAGAGGTAGGGCTGCTGCTAGACAACATGGGCAGAGAATAATACATTTGATATTTAGGTGATCCATTTGGACATCTCTTCATGCTCCTGTACCCCTCACCCGTAGCCTGAGAAGAGCACAGTAACTAGGGATTCAGACTCACAGAGATGAAGGTCCGGATCATTCTACCAGGAAACCTGCCTAGTTTATGCTCCTAGTATCTCAGTGGAAATGGCCGGGGGAAAATGGAGGAAAAATGTGATTTCATTCTGCATTTTAGAGATAGGAGAAGAGAATGTTGTTCCATGCATTCACTCTTAAAGCACAAGATCGTCTATCTGTCATTAGAATTAGCAGGAATTAGAGTTACTAGGCAAGGATGAGGGGAATCTACAGTGGGAAGGGGAATGCTGATGAACAGTTATAGCCTCAAGTGTTGCAACAGTGGGAGCTGTAGTTCATTCCATTAACACTTCTCTTACAAGTTTTCCCAGAAAACAAGACCAATCAGAACATGGTGGAAACTCTTCAGATGGGGTGAACTTGCTTTGAGAAGGAGTCAATCTTAGTGGTGCAAGGGGTGGGCAGTAGTGGATTCTGGAGTTTTCCACACAGATTCCCAAGCTGATGGTTTGCAGCTCTGTCCCTCACTGAGAATTTCACTTAGCTCCAGGGAACTGCCTAGTCGAAGGCAGTTGTACAATTCAGTTTGTTTCTGTTTCACAATGTTTGGGGCCTCAGCTGGGAAGACTTGAAGACTAGGAATTATTCTGTGACAGGGGTTTGGGGACATCTGGAGGCATCTATTCTCTTGTCTGGGAGTTGACGCTGGTTGTAGGCTGAGGCCTTATTTGGACTGTCAGCTGGAACACCTACACTGTGGCCTCTTCTTATGATCTCTCATATTGCTCTAGGTTGGACTTCCCAGTTCGGTAAGTGGGTTTCAAGAACTACCAGCCCAAGAGAATGAGGCAGAAGTGCTTGGCATTTTATGGTCTAGTTTTAGAAGTCACATACCATCAATTCTGCTGTACTCTAGTGGTCAAGGCAATCACTAAAGTCCACTCTGCTTCAAGGAGAGGGAATATAAACCCCATCAATTGATGGGATTAATGTCAATTTCCCATTGTAAGAAGACAAGGGGGGATGTGAGATACTGATGTAGCCATCTTGGAAAATACAATCTGCCACATAAAGGAAGGGAGACTAACTGCTTCTCTTTCCTGTGCATTCTACTTTTTCCAGCACATCAATGACGCATTAATTTTCTTGAAACAATACCTTGAACAAAGCAGTTCCTTAACAAAAATAAAAAACAAAAAAACAAAAACATAACTTAAAACTATCAGTCTCCTTACTGCTTATAGAATGAAGTCCAAATTTCTTAAATTAGCATTTAAGAGCTTCCAAAATTCAGACATTATCTCTTTTTACCCATTACTTCCTGTTATTGTCAGACATACACTGTAGCTGATGGCCTATTTATGTAATTTAATGTTGCCAGGATGTGTCCTGAGGTTTTCACTTTTGTGCCTTTGTACATGCTTTTTTCTGATTTCAGAATTCCACTGTAGAGGTACCTTCAATGTTTGCCTGATAAAATACTACTCATCTTTTAAGACCTTTCCTCATGCCCAAACCAGAAGTGATTGCTCCTTTCTTCTTTCAAGTGCCAGTCATGGGTCACTTATCACACTGTGTTAAACTACATGTTACTTTGGAAAGAGGCAGTGCTTTATCATGACTTGGTTTGTTAGTTCGTGTTATTCCCATTGCAAGGAGGATGTCCTCCCTCAGCAAAATTTAGAGAGAGAGGCCATACCTTTCTCTAATCTTATTGCTTCTGTGAACTAGTTACTTATCATAGTGTAAGCTCATCTAAAAAACCTGAGTACTTTATGTTGTCTTTATTTCTTTCAGACTTCAGAACATTCAAAGAGCTAACTCATCACTTACTGGCTTTCTAGGGCACCCCGAGTGTTAATGTAAAGACACAGAAGCTATTTAATAATGTTGATGAGCCACAGAATGAGTGTTGGAGTGGAGTAAAGTCAGTTGGAGTAAGTGACACATTAATTTCCAGGGAAGAATTTTTTTTTTCCGTTCCAATGATTATGCACACTTATGTACATAAAGCTTTTTAAAAATTTTATAAAACTTGTTGAGGAACATGACTTTAAACAGTTTACTTTAGGATTCTTGCAACTTTAATTTTGTTGATATGCTTTGTGACTCTCTAAGAAGTCTCTAAAATAAGGCAACATTTTCTATGGACCCTTGTGAGATTATGCACCCAGAACTCTTCCAAGAATGACATGTAAGAAGGCAACCACATTACAGTGTGACTCTGCCTTCTGCTGCTTTGCCTGAGGGAGGACTTGACCCTGCAGAGCCAAGGGGTCTTTGTCCCAGGATTTTTGAATTTAGAATTGAAAGAGAGTTGGGCCAGTCTTGCTTGGGTGCCTTGATGGTGGGTAAATTAAACACTCAGGAGCTCTTGGTAGCCTTTCTTCCCGCCATGTAGAAGTGAAATGAGCCTGGTTTTACCAAGAAAGAGAAGAATGAAGCAGGGAGGAGAAAAAGAGAGTGAGTCCTAAGAGCCCTTGGACCTAGCTGCTTCTGAGTCCAGTCACATTCTTGACCTTACGTTCCATGTGACATTCCATATTCCTTATAAACATTCTCCCCCTTTCTTAATCTAGTTCTTTTTTTTTCCTACTTATAACCAAAAATATTCCAATTAAAATGCCATAGAGCCCTTTTTTTTTCCCCCTCAGAGCATTTTATGGGATTAATGTTACATAAAACTCATTTTGGATGATGCTGGCTATAAAATGATAAAAATCAAACAAAAGGAGCAGCTTCTTCCAAAGCTCAGCCTAGGACAGATTGGACTAAATCTGGTTCTTCTAAATTCCTAATCTGTAGCACATTATCGGTTTTATATTTACATGTACATATTTCTAAACATAATCATAAAATTTTGGAGCTGCAGGGGTCTTTGGAAATAATATCACTGAACTTTAAAATTTTACATGTAAAGAAATGAAGGTCCAGAGAAGGTCAATGTTTTTTACCCAAGATCACACAGATAAATGGCAATGATCTCAACCATACACTTTCCAAACATTGCACTCCAGGATAGTCTATTACTAGGGACTCTCTCTATGCAAAGACACCTCAGTGAGTCTCTCCAGATTCTGCTTATTTGCAGGAAGTGATGTGTGCAACCTCTTGGTTGCTTCTCAGAGGCCCACTACTGTCCTTGAACTTCCTATTTTCTGTTTTACACTTGCTGGATCACGGTGACAACTGCAGCAGTCACTTTAGACACAGAGATGGAAACCACAAGTTACGCTAGGTAGAGCTGCCCCAGCAGCAGGGTCCCTGGGCAGCCTCATGGAGCAGAGCCCGTTGCCTGTCCTGGAATTTTACATAAGAGAGAAATCAACTTTTCCTTTGTCTGAGCTCTTGTACTTTGGCTCTCTTTGTTAAAGCTGCTCGTCTTACACCCCAACTGATATCCCCTGAAAGTAAACCGTCATAATGTTGTTGTAAGGAACCAGTAAACAGAGTAAGCAATGGGTACACAATAGCTGTTATTATTTTAATTTTTACTGAATATACCTGCCCTCTTTTGTAATTGACACTTCAGATACTGTTATTGGTTCCTGAGCTCATCTTTGTTTTTCTCAGTAAATCATTTGATCCATGCCAATAACTGTGGACCAGGGGCACCCCACTCTAAGCCTATCTTAGATGTGGGAAACCTGGTCTGAGTGAGAGTTCTGGTGTCCTAATTGTCCAGAAAGTAAATTTATGGAGTTATAGAGCTGATACCAGAATCCAGGTTTCACTGTATTTTGCTCTCAGAGAGACATTCAATTCATTTTGAAGACTAAAGGATTGTGCTAGTTATTTTGTGTTCATCTTTAAGTTAGTGTGGCATATATTACAAGAAGGAGTATATGGTCTCATTTTTTATTTTGCCAAAGATCTTGGAATATGTTGAAAATTCAGATAAGGAGGTAAGAGAGTGATCTGCCTGCTTAATTCTCTAACAGCTCCCAAGATGGACACCAATTAGTGCTCAAATGAGCAGTGATTTTCTGTCTGGGATGACGCCCAGAAAGTGATGATCCAAGATATTCAACTCATTCAGGCTCCTGAGGTATCACTAAGAGGGTCTTTTTGACTAATGCCACTTCCAAAATATGAAGATATTCTATCCCTGCCAACAAATCAGATTTCAAAAAGGAAAGAAGAGTGAAGATAAAAAAAGTAAGTGGGGAGGGGACTGTATATATCCTGTACTGAAATTAGGTCATATTTTATTTTTTAATTTTAAATGGGATCCAAAGTGCCCTTGTACTGACATGTGAAATAATCAGCTCTTTTGTGATTGACTAATGAATATCACACAGTGGTAAAGACCAGGGAGACAAAGACACCCTCAGAAATAGGGCCTATTAACTTTAATACAGGGAATGCTGACTTTGCTTGCAAACTCAGTGGTTAGAGAATGATCACTGGGGAAATGCCTCTCAGTCTTGAGCCAATGCAGATCTGGATAGGGATATATAAAGACATTATTAATTTGGATGAAAGTTTTGTTTTTGCCAATATATCTTTTATTTGGCTACAGATAAGAGGATTGTTCGGAGCTTTTCGAAAGACCTTCAGTATGCTATTTATTAGAGAAACATTCATTTAATCAAATAGCACTCACTTTATAGAGGAAGAAATATTCCTCTGCTTTGAGGGCCAAAGGTCATACATTGGAGTATGGCTTTGGTCACTGACAGTGCTGACATGATGGGGATTTTTTTTCTCCTTCCCTTATGAGGATTCTTTACTGTAACCTCTGGCTGCATGAGAAACTTCACTGCTTAACAGAAACAATTGTTCTTTGTTCTCGTGGCCAAATGAAAGCTCTTGTTTTCCAGTCCAGTTCTGCTGGCAGGTTAGATGCAATCAGGGGTGTCATCAAGGGGAGATGAGAATATGCAGAATACAACCACTTGTTGTTTTTGGAGGCAAAATGCCCACTTTTTTGGTAAAGTCAAAGCTAAGCACATGTGAGAGCAAAGAAGGCTAAACTGTGGCTCTTTCAATGTGATGGTTAATGCTTTGCACAAATTCAAAGTGATGGTTGAGAGCATCAACATTTCTGACCACTTTCCTAAGACAGACACTTACAGACAGATATTTTTACATGTCTCAGAAACTCTGGGCTCAAATGTGCTGCATTAAATACATCCATAATGACAACACCTTAGCTCTTGTTCGAGAATCTTTTATTTGATGTCTCCAGTAGAAATCCTATAATAAAATGATTTGGGGGAAGAAAAATGGCTAAAAGTATGTGGAGAAGTCTCATCTGTTGCAGGTTTTAGGATTTTTAGCTAGGTTACTATCGCACTGGGCTAGGTCTTCCCGTCTCCACAAGCACTTCATTTTTCATTGTATTGATTATCCTTTTGCTGAAATAGCTCTTTGGTTCTTTGGTCATTCCATAGGAATTATCTCCGTAAAGTGCAGTGATGCCTGCTTTCCTGTGGTAGGTGAAGGTTAGGGTATTGGAAAGACTCACCTTTGTGTTTGTAATTCTAATATTATCTAAGAGCAGAAAAATTAAGGGAGAAGCTAAAATGTAACTCAGGAAAGTATCGTCATGACCAAGCTGTATTGTTAGAAACTGTATCACTGGTGTTTTCAGAGATACGTGGATGGTGCAAATGCAGTGAGAAACCAGGGGCTGAATTAGTTGGAATTCCAGAATGCAACTTGTCCAGGGAGTCATTAGAGAGAAGGGCGAGTCATTGAAGAGCCAATAGAAGAGGAACTTTGAAGGAAAAGGAAATGGTCCTTATTGTTAAACGTAGCAGTGTTTGAAGACTGAGAAGAGACTGTATGAGAATTGAGAGAGAGAAGAGTCTTGGGAATTATTAGGCTAAAGAATATTCTCAAGCAGAAAAATTTCAAAAACATTTAGCCATCTGTGGTTTTAAAAAAGGAACATTTTTTCTGTATGTTGAAAGGAAAGATTTGACTTTTAATAAGACGTCTGCATTTCACCTTAAAGGAAGAACACATCTTAAGCTTAATTATTCTTCACAGGAAAAGCCTCTGTGTGTGTGTGTGTGTGTGTGTGTGTGTGTGTGTGTGTGTGTGTGTTGTATGCTTGGTGCTTGGTATACACTAAACACATTTTTCAGCAAAGCTCTGTCTGGTGTGATAGACATATACATATGAGTAAACCATGTATGTATGCTCCTAGAATTTATTTTTACTCTTAGTTCATGGTTATAATAAATAATATTGAGTTGGATGGAATAAAAAATTCTGGTGTTCCCCAAAATGCTTCTTTGAGAGTACTGATTCATGACATATATTGTGGAGTCAGTTTTGCCAAACCTACTAGCGATGTTAAAGAAAGTAAAGCTTTTGTTAGGAAAATAATAGCCTTGGGAATCAGATATAAGTGCCTATCATGACATCTTTTTCTGTTAAGTTTGTTCTGTGATACTTGTTTTGTAGGCTTGTTGTAAGGATTAATTGAAATAATGCATATTAAAGTGCTTTTAGAAGGATTAGATTTCTATGCAAATGAATGGCACATATAACATTTGTATATAAGGATATTATGACATGTCAAAGCCTCTGGGAAAACATGTATATGATATTTATACTAAACTTCAAGTCAAGGACTGGAAAAATGTGTTCCAGGCTCTGGCAGATGTTCTCAGATCAAATGATGTTTTTGTGAAAATTTATGTAAAATGTTCAGCTGATGGAGGATTAAACATGAAAGGACAGTATAACGGGTTTGCTTTTGGTTAAAAAGAACCATTTATTCAAGTTTGTGTGTTATTTTAGTCATGTGTTTTAGATCTGGTAATGGATGTAATGGGAGTTTCAGACGAGGCTACTAAACTATTTATATTTTGAATTTTTATACTGGATTCCATTAGGATTTAAGACATTTTACAATAAAAGCACAAACAGTAAATGGTAAACTACAAATAAGAAATTGAAAAACATTATACCCAAGGGAAAAATGAAATAAAAAGTAGAAACCAAAGGGGAAAAATAGAATGGATGTAGTTACGGCTTACAAAGTTGTTACGGTTATGCCACAAATGTTATACAATTTTTTCAACTAAAAAGTAAATATAATAAATGATTTTTTAATAGAAAGTGTTAAAACACAGAAAGCTATAAAATAAGAAATGAAAATCTCCTGTAACTTCTCTACCCAGAAGTAACTATTAACATTTTGATATGTATCATTACAGCAATTTTGCTCTCTATTAGTACAAACCTAATTTTTATATACAAATTTGGGTTTATATTTTACATATTTCTTTCTTCACACTGTAATATATCTGACCATTTTCCATGCCCTTGAAAATTCTTTAAGAAATTATTTTAAATTAAATTAATATTATAAATTATTTTATGTATGAGAAACCATAAATTACTCAACCAGTATCTTAGTATTAGACATATATGTTGTCTCCAAGATTTTGGCACTCTAAATGATGCTGCCATCAGCATGTTTGTGTATTAATTTTTGTGTGAATCCTTAAGAATTTATTGGAAAACATTTCTAGAATACAGTAGAAATTTTGACTGGGTCAGAGGTCACAACCAGTTTTAAGGCTCTGAGGTCCAATTGCATGAATTTGAATATTGGCTTATCTACTTCATGTTTCTGTGGCTTTAAATAAGTTGATTAACATTTTTGTGGTTCAGTTTCTTGATCTGAAAATTAGGGATTATAATAATACCTTCCTCATATGTTTGCTATGAGGATTGCATTTGATATTAAACAAAAGTACTAAGCACTATTTGTGGCATCCAATGAATATTAGCAGTTATTCTGATTATTATATTTCTAAATTGCCCTTTGGAAATGTTGTGTCACTTTAAACTCTTATTTCTTTTGCAGAACACATTTTAAAAATTCTTCACGCAGTATTTTATAATTCTTAATACGGTAAAGATGCTAATCCTTTGTCATATATGTTATAAATAGTATTCCAGTTTTTCATTTGCATTTTAATTTTTTACACTTTATATTTCTGAGTCTATTTTTACACAGTCCAAGAAAGATGAATGGTTAGCTACAAATACTTCAGAATCCAGCAAATGCATGATGAAGTTGACATTCCTTTGTGAAAACTAATTCTCTTAGACAAGATTCTGCATATATTTATTTGTCATTAAGATAGAGAAATAGATTGCATCAATACTTTTGAGCATAGTGAAGATTTTTCTCGAGGAATATTTCTGCATGTGTTTTAGAATTTTAATTAAGGATTTCTCAAATCTCCTATATTAGGGCTTAAGGTGATAGCGATGAAATGTTTCAAAGAAGTTGTGAGCAGTTTCCCACTTTCACTAAAATAAGAATCTCCATTTCATCATTTTAAAATTGTTTGCATCACATGCCTTATCAGTATAAGTTCTCAGAATTCATTGCAAAATATATACTCAGGGAAAAGTATATTGAACTATCTATTGCATGTGAACAAATTAAAACTTGGATAATTATACTAAAATATTGATATTAATTATAGAATGCTTGGTAATAAGTGTTTTTTTTTTATCTGACAGTGTTTCCAGAGCAAGATCAATTTTCCTTTGATGTCATTCATGATTTATGACAATTACATCATATTGTCAGAATCTTGGAGAATATTTATCCTATTTTCTATGGCATAAGCCAAGTATTTAAATCATACAAAAGTTATTAAGAAATATGTGCCTCCTCAAATTGTTTGTGATCCCTCAGAGAATTTGTGACCTGCTCTGATTCTGGTAGTGGTGTTAAATAGCAGGCTTTATTTGAACATAGTAACCAAATATGCTTATTGATCTCATACAGAACATACCATGAGTAATCCAGTCTGCCAACTTGAAGGATAGGAGAAATCAATAAAACTTTCAAATTCTTATATAATTTTGAACCAATTCTGACACCAGGTAACAGTAAGTATAAGACAGTTAAGAGAGGAGTAGCTGTGTTTCAAGTCTTCTTCCTCTGCTTATAAATATTGGCCACTATAAACGCAGATATAATCTGAAAATAAGAAACTGATGTAAAGTTTACATGTGGTACAATAAGCTTACCGATTCATAGTTTTGGAACAGTGAGGGTTGTGACACAGATGTGTTCTTCTCTGAACTCAGATTGAATTTGTGGTTATTCCCAATCTCTTTAGTACTTAATTACGCTCAATTTCTTGATTTACATATGCCAGTTTTCTTCCAACTAGAGAGCAGGCTTCCTAAGAACAGTTACCACATCTTATACTTCTTTTGTGTCCCGACATTTGCTAACAGTCTAGGACACCTGTTAAATGGTTAACAAACCTATAACTAGTCAAAATTCTTTTGCAGATGTTTGCTATCATTTTAGGTGGAAGAGTAATCAGGTAACACTGGATTCAGATTACACAGTGACCTCTTTATCAAAGCAAGAAGCGTGCCTTAGCTGTATTAGTTTGCCCATTCTCCTGTATTGTCACTGCGTCCACCCTGGGGTAGGAGTTTGATATTTTTCTATTGATGTTTGAACTTGTCTGTACTTTAGGCTCTTTGCTAGAAAGAATGAGAGGAGCAGTTTCTTAGAATTATTGAAAACCTAGAATTTTAGCCTTAATCAGCATTGTAGTCTTTTCATGGAATCTGTTCAGTCCCCTTTATAGACAAATATCTTTTATCAACACAAGATTCTGAAATTAATATTTTAAGAAAATGTATCTCTTTTCCAATTTGAAACTTGAAAATCACACAATTTATTTAAAAGAAGAGTTTATGGCCTTAAGTTTATCTTTCTTCAGGTTGTTTGAAGGAAGGAGATCATAGTGCTGGTATAAAGGAAAGATTAGAAATCTGGATTCTATCTTGAGGTTTTCCAGAAACTACAATAAATAGCTCTAGACCTTGAATAAAAATGTGTGTGTGTGTGTGTGTGTGTGTGTTGGGTGGGAATATGGTTGGGGGATATGTTGGATAGTGCTTCTAAATTCCCTTCCACTGTTAAAATTTGAATTCTAGGATACCCATTTTGTATTTTAATGAATTTATTCAAGGCATTATATGGAATTAAACTTCTGAATTTATTATTTTTAAGTCCTATAGCTGTCTCCAATCACTTACCCACTTGGAGATGTTTCCTCATTTTAATATAAAGAGATTGGCCAATCTGTCTCATAGGATTCTTGGAAACAGGGAAGTTCATGCATGTAAAACTTTAAAAAATGATAAAGATCTAAATAACAATGTTTTTGTTACCATCACTATCTTTGCACTTAACACACAACATATACACACGTTTACATGTATTTAAAGCAGTTGCCCCATAATATAAAATCCTCATTTTCTGCTCACAGCAACCTGACTTACGGTAGCCTATGCCTAGAAATTATACAGGCTGACAAAATTTCAGTGTGTGCTCACTTGTAAAGACTAACACTGAGTAAATGTCTTCCCCACTACCTAATAAATGTTTCTGAACAGATTGTTGAACTACTATCAGCTGGAGTTGCTGACAGTCACTGGAATCTTCCAACCTCATTAATTATGTGTTCAAATAATTTGGCACCTTAAGAACTTCTAATTATGCCCAGATCCCAATCTTAATTTCTCAGTTTATTATGATTTCTTCATTATGTCCTAACTCTCTGAGTAAGCAGCTTATCTCCCAATATCTCCTCTTCCCTAACAGATGTTCTTTCTAAACAGATGTTGGCACTTCCTAGGAAGGAGTCATCCTTGTCTGAAGAGAAATGTTAATTGACTTAATCATGTGGAAAACTTTAGAGAGAAGTATCATGTCTTTCTGTCCAAATCTGCCTCTTCACCCACTCCCAGTGAAAATCAAAACAGACAAACAAATAATAAAATAGAGGTAGCTCTTTCTCCTTTCACCTATTTATCCCTCTTTCTCTTCATCCTTCCCTCCCTCTACTCCTTTCTCCTTTTAAGATACTTTTTCTAGTTTAAGCTAATAGAAGAATTCAATCCATAATTAAAAATCTGATTTAAAAGTTGGAAAATTGGGGCTTCCCTGGTGGCGCAGTGGTTGAGAATCTGCCTGCCAATGCAGGGGACACGGGTTCGAGCCTTGGTCTGGGAAGATCCCACATGCCGCGGAGCAAATAGGCCTGTGAGCCACAATTACTGAGCCTGCGCGTCTGGAGCCTGTGCTCCGCAACAAGAGAAGCCGCGATAGCGAGAGGCCCGCGCACCGCGATGAAGAGTGGCCCCCACTTGCCGCAATTAGAGAAAGCCCTCGCACAGAAACGAAGACCCAACACAGCCATAAATAAATAAACAAATAAAATTTTTTAAAAAATTAAAAAAAAAATAATATAAAAGTTGGAAAATTGTACTGAAATATTCTCCTCTTCAAATGTATACAGTCAATGATAAAAATAAAATAACAATAAACAATAAAATAATATCATTTAAAATTAATTGAGTTTATAGCTTCCTTTACATCTCCATTGTTTATGTGGGGTGAGAAATCCATGACAGATCCTGAAAATTAAGAAATCTTCTATGAATTCTGAGAATTTCTCAATATGTATAGGCTTTTTCTAATGTCATAGGATGAAACAAAAACGATGCAAAGAACTATCTAAAGCAACCTCCTCATTTCATCGATAGAAAAAACTAAAGTTCTGATAAATCTAATGGCTTACTTATGGATACAAACTAGTTGTTGGCAGATCTATAGAGAAAACACATTTATGTTTCCCAGCTGTTTAAAAATTTTATTTAGAAATTTGTGAATTAAAAGAATTGTTCATTTAACTTGATACTATCATTCCCGGTCCCTAGAAAGACATTTAACACATGGTATATGTTCATTAAGTATTTGTTTTTAAACAGATATGTTTTTGTTCTATTAACAGCTTTCTCATTGAGAGGCATTATTGAAATGAAGTTGCCGGTTAGGGTTTGGATACCATAACTGTCTGGGTTCAAATTCTGGCTGCTCCACTCAACAACAGTGTGATCTTGCACAAATGGCCTAAATTCTCTGTGCTTCCATTTCCTAAATTTCCCTAAAATGAGGATAACAATAAGAATATGCCTTAGATTTTTATGAAGAGTAAGTTAAAGTGCTTGGAACAATGCTTGGCCAACACATAGTAAACATTAAAAAAACATGAGGTATTATTCTTGCTTTATGAACTAGTAAAACACATTTTGTAGGAATGAAGGTATAACTTTCCTTTAATGAATGTGTTATGTAAAAATCTAAACATAAACATATAATGAAGGTTATGAGGATGGGATGGAGTGGGAGTAAATTGCTTATTTCTTTTACAAATAAATCTTTATTGGCAAAACTATTGAACTTAAGTTTCATTTAGTTGGAGAGCATTTTTGGCGAGTCTCTTTGAATGCATTCCTTATTTTTTTAGTAACGTAACCCAAAATCTAGAAGTGATTTTAGAGTTTCTATTATCTGCTTTCACCTCCCAGAAATATTAGATATGCCTCACTCTACAGAAAAGTTAGTATAACAAACTATTGAATCAATGAGTAATTATGTATTTTGGATATTAACCCCTTATCAGTCTTACCATTTGCAAATATTTTCTTTCACTCAGTAGGTTTTCTATGAGTTTTGTTGTTGGTTACCTTTGCTGTGCAAAAGTTTAATTAGGTCCCATTTAAAAATTATTGCTTTTATTTTCTTTCCTTTAAAGAGACAAGATCCAAAAAGAATATTGCTACAGTTTATGTCAAAGAGTCTTCCTTCTTGTTTTCTTCTAGGAATTTTATGGTTTCTGATACACTTAGATCTTTACATTATTTTGAGTTTATTTTTATATATGGTGTTAGAGAATGTTTTAATTTCATTCTTTTACATGTAGCTGTCCAGTTTTCCCAGCACCACTCTTTGAAGAGACTGTCTTTTCTCCATTGTATGTTCTTGCCTCCTTTGTCATAGATTAATTGACCATAGGTGTGTGGATTTATTTCTACACTCTCTATTCTGTTGCATCCATTTATGTGTTAGTTTTCGTACCAGTACAATACTGTTTTGATTACTGTAGCTTTGTAGAATAGTCTGAAGTCAGGGAGTGTAATTCCTCTAGCTCTGTTCTTCTTTCTCAAGATTGTTTTAGCTATGTAGGGTCTTTGTGTTTTCATATAAAATTTAACATTATTTGTTCTAGTTCTGTGAAAAATGCCTTTGGTATTTTGATAGAGATTTCATTGAGTCTATAGATTGCCTTGGGTAGTATGATCATTTTAACAATATTAATTCTTCCAAGCCATGAACAGGGTATATCTTTCCATCTGTTTGTGTTATCTTCAATTTCTTTCATCAGTGAAAGAATAATTATAAATAAGGAAAAAACAGATGAGATAAATTTAATGTAACTTTGGTTTGGATACACCCTGTTGCTGGGAAATTAGGAGGAAGAGAAGTTTCTTTATCTCTTTTGCAGCTCTTATTAAGATTTTAAGAGGGCATATAGAATTTCAAAGAAATATTGGTATTTCTGTAAAATTAATCAGTCTATTATCAAGGGAGATGCTAAAATATTGATTCTCATCATTGTGAAGAAATTTATTATAAGTGTTTTCTCCAATAGGTAGACAAAAAGGTTAGATATTTTACTTTAAAGCCAACACTCCAAAATGTGGAAGCAAGGGGTAAGATTAAGATTCATAAAGCAATTGATTAATGAGTGAAATGATTATGCCTTGCTCTTTGTATTTTAAAAATCTTTAATACTTTTAAGGTCAGATTTATTGAGGCATAAATTTCATATTATAAAACTTAATCTCTTTTAAGTGTACAGTTTAATGAGTTTTGACAAATGTACACCACCATTTCAGTCAAGAAGCAGGCCATTCCCATCACCCACCAAATCTTCCTTTGTTTGGGAATATGATAAGTCTACAGATCAGTTTGGAGAAAATTGATGTCTTAACAAGTTTGAGTATTTCCAGGAATGAACACACTGTTGGGAATTTTTGGTAGTATTCAGCATATAAATTTTGCACTTACTTTGTTAGATTCATCTCTAAATATTTCACATAAAGTATTTCCATTACATTTAGTATCTGATGATTTCAGACTGTGGTGGTCATTAGTTACACTCACCAGTACTCCAGTTCTCCTTTTATTGGACTTTTGTCACGTTTGTCCTTTACTGCTTTCTTGAAGACATGGCTTGCTTTGGCCACTATACATCTCTAAGCAGAAGTCTTTAAGAGCTAGTGGGCAATTCACCCCTTCCAATTGCCACCAGCATGGAAAAATTGTAGGAAAATGTTGCATGTTTATGCTGTGTGTACATGTCAGGGTGATTGAAATCTAGGGTATGCAAAATGGGAGGAAGCCTGGAAAAGCAGTGGTTAAGATTATGGAGACATTCAGTACCATTTCAAAGCAATGGGGGAACTTCTGAATATTTGTAAGCAGGGGAATGGAGTGGCCATAGCTGAGCTATGGAATGACAAATCTAGGATAGGAAGGGTTAAATTGAAAGGGAAGAGCCCCTAATGGTACCTATTTAGGAAACTATTCCACTAGTCTGTTGATGAGGAGGGTCATCTATGTTTGTAATAGAGCAAATGGAAAGGGAAAAAAAACAAAAATGAGACACATAGAGAGAAGAAACAGGAATTCATATCTGGTTGAATGTAGTAAACAGAAGAGGGAGAATCTTTCAGGGAAGAACTTCTGTGGCAGTATCGTAGTGGACTCTTCTTTTTAGGGAACTGTTTGGAAAATATGTATGTTTTTATATCACTGTAGAGGCAGCTATTGTGGGACAGTCGCCTTGTCAGAATCTTCATTTTTGCCAGTATCTGAGATAGGGTTCATACTTTCTCCATGTCATGGTTTGAAGGGAAAGAGGGGGGCGTGCTAGAGAGATAATCTTTTAAATTCCAAGATTCAGTAAGAAATAGCTTCCTGATTTACTGGATAAAGACAGTAAGGGCACTTCATGTGTTCTGCTCTTTCTCCTGGCACTTGAAAGTACTCTGTGTGCAGTCAGGAACTGGCTGTCTTTGGCATATTTCTAACTTTGAATCTAGGACTGCATATGAGACTGAGTTTCATTTTTCTTACTTTTCAAATCAGGGTTATGTTTTTCAAAGTCTGCTTCAGGTTGCAAACACAGGAGACAAAGTGTGGACATAACTGTGTTTATTCTTACTGGAGAATGAAGGTTTGGTGCTTTTCCAACCTTACTTTCTCACGTGAGAAACAAATAGATTTTCAACAGTATAAATGTCCTCTGTCTCCTCTGTTCTGCCCAGATTCTGTAGAACTTAAAGCTGAACTGCCTGTGAGAATGACTATGACCTGCTGCCCATTTTCTGAGCATTGGTTTTGCTGTCTGGTGCATGGAATTTTCTCCTTAGATTTTGGAATTACAGCGCTCTAGTAATGCCCTAGAGCATAGCCTTCCTGCAGCTTATCTATTTTGCCTCTTAGGTCCCTGTGCTTTGAGATACATTCATACACAATGAAGTAGTTTGCACATATCTTGTATTATCTTTCTGTTAGCTTGGAAAACACACACATTAGAGAAAAGCACCCTCACTGTAAGCTTTACAATTGTCAGCTCTGTCAGCATTGTATGCCCTGAGGACTGATCTGACCACAACCAGTATGCTGCTTGGGTTTAGCTTGGGGAAACCATATCTGTGTTCTACCTTTTTAAATTAAGACTTGTAGTAAAAAATGTGGTTAGTCAATAATCTAAATACACCTGTTAGATAAGAATATATACACCAGAGTCTAAGGCAGTCATGGAGCTAAGTTTAGTTGCTTTTCTTTACTGTTGAGAAATGTATAAAGAATGACTTTGGAAGTAGCCTAGCTAGGGACAAGTAACTTCAAATAATCATTAGAATAATACTCATCAAAACAAAGTAGGCCTTCTCCCTTGCATTTTCTCATAGAATTTAGTGAATAATAATAATTAATAATAATAATAATAATAATAATAATAAAATATACGGTGGAAACAGTATCCCCAGCTGAGTGTTAAACTCTGTTGTTAATTTAGTGTATTTTAAAAATTGATAAGATGGCTGCAGCTGCCTGCTGTGTCTGCCAAGTGGTGTCCGGATACCATAGTGGATTTAGCCAATTTACAGGAAAACTCACCTGTAGGCCAGGTTTTTTCATGGACTCTTTCTTCCTATTTTTTCTCTTTCTCTCATTCCTCTTGATCTCTGGCCTCTCAATGTACCTCTGTACATCTTTTTTCGTGTTGACCAATTCTTAAATCTCATTCCCTTTTTCCTAAGTGATAAAATGGTGGTGATTTTACCTGCCGTCATATAAAACTCTTTTGAGATATAATCCGTAGGTATTATTTATACATATTATGCTTGATATGTTTATTTGCCCATTTTGGTATTCATTTCAATTTGAGTTTTATGTCTTTGGATGAATGTAGGACATTCGAGTGCCATTTAGCGGCTTTTTCCTGAAACCCCTAAGCACCAGATTTCCTCCTATATAGGAGTGGCCATAGCAGTAGCAAGGTCTTTATTAATAACTAACTTACTGCTAAAAATAACTTACTAGATTAAGCACTGAGGAAAATGGAAACTGACAAATTCGGTATCAAAATATAAATCTAACATAGGTATGTGTTTGTCGTAACATCTGTATATGTTTGGAGGCTGACAAAAGAAGGTTGTTACCTAGAGATTATTGTGGTTATTTGACTTTAGCTGAGAATATTATTAGACTCTGTGAAGTACAGGTGTTATCAACTGTAAGCACTTGTAGACCCAGGAGCCGTGCCATCAGGTTTCAATTGTCTAGGCATAGGAATAAATGTGAACTTCAAAGGAAACTTTCATGTGAAGAAGAAATTTGAGTGAACAGAAAAATAATGGACTGGAGAAGGCCGGGTTTCAGAAGGAAGAGTAATACACCACCATTTCATCTTCCATGAGGGATCATTAGGAGATGTTAAGAAAAAATTTGAAGTTAGAATTTCTGGGCACATGAATGTTGAGTACAATTTGCTGATTATAGATTCTGCTATTACTATCTTAATCAATGGGTAACTTGGATAGCTGTATATGTAGCCTTAACACTTATGAAGATATAAATACTTTTATTTTATTTTATTTTTACTTTTATTTATTTATTTATTGAATTTTATTTTATTTATTTTTTTATACAGCAGGTTCTTATTAGTTACTCATTTTATACATATTAGTGTATACATGTCAATCCCAATCTGCCAATGCATCACACCACCACCACCCCCCCGCCTGCCCGCCACTTTCCCGCTTTGGTGTCCATACGTTTGTTCTCTACTTTTAAAGTTTAGCATTCTTCTAGTAGATCTGGTAGACAATGGAATATATGTCTGTAGGACTGAACTTACAAAGTTGCTTAACTTATATGAGGGCGTAACTTAGGTGCTGAGAGAAGCTGGTTCACATTTTCCTTTCTTTTTCCTGTACTGTATATCAATATAGAGGGTGCAGTTTACCACTCAATTAGGCACGGCCCCTCCCCAGTGGGTTTAACACTAAAAGTAAATGGGTTTCCAATCAGACTGGTGTTGCTCATTCACAAAAGGAAAATAATTTCAAATTGGAGCATGTGTCTGTGCAAACTCATGCTGCTGATAACATACAAAAAAAGAGGTTTAGTTCACACGTTTTTTATTGCCACACAGGGATACAAATGAGAAAATTAGGCTATAAGACTTGATTGAAGTTTCAATATATGAGCATTTTAAAAAAAGTGTCCATGAAACAACATTCTGACATTTTCCCCTGGCTTTGCTGTCCTGTTGGGTAGCAACATGCTCTCCCTATAGCAAACAAGCTTGATGCTATTAGTGCCACAGGGCTCATCCCATGTGGTATAGATCTGTCTCATTTCTCTGAAATGTGCTCTCTTGCATTCCAAAATCCTTCCTTTGTTTCCTCTAAAGAAATCGTTTCTAATTTGAAAACCTTTGTAGATGGAATCCATATATCTTTTTACTATTGGTGGGTAAGGAGCTCTCTTCTTTGGATACTGGATAATAATAGATTTTGTGGGTATGACAGCAATATGGCCAGATTCTCTGTGAAAAGAATTGCTTTCATGCTGTTCTTTGAAAGAAGAATAACAGCCTTTGTTATTGAAGGAATTGCTTCTTTTCATCAAAAATTCTGAAGTATCTAATTGACTCTCAGGATATTCCCTTTCTGTCCATGCTGAGATTCTGCCTCTAGCCCAGGTGTTGAAACTGCACATGTCCACTACACCAGACCAGAAGCATTATTTTTCAAATAGTTTCTTACTTTTTAGCATCAAAACTGAAGATATGACCACAAATAATAAAAACTCTTCTTTGTGTAATAGTTTAAAAATGGAGAGGCATTTCTGGCTAGGATGGTATTCTACATTTTGAACATTTTTTTAAGGGGGGATGAGAAGCAGATTGTCATTGATTATTCATAATATGTTCTTAGGAGTTTAATAAGCACAGTGTTCTAGAAAACACAGCTTTGGAAGGGTCACATTGCCTGGCCACATGTTATATATTAAGGAGAATTAATGCGATTGGAGATAATTTCTGCTATGGTGTTACTGCTGCTTGTTAGTGCAAGAGCTGGAGGGTACGTGAACTAAATGTTCCTTAGTTCACAGGGTGGTGCATGATGCATTTTCTTGGCTTTCCCCAAAAAGCCATAAATTGATTGAATGAGCTGAAGAAGAAATCCAAAAGGATTTTCAGAGGGCAAGTACTCATTGGGGGCTATTCTTGACCAAATGGCTACTTGGCTGTGTTATCTGAACATCACATAATCTCTAATTGCTCCAGTTACTTCATAGGTCAAGTACAACCCAGTCTGTGTCTACATGACACCACTGCAACTATTTGAAATCAAAGCATTGTCTCAAAATGAACTCAACTGATTTTGTTTTTCCCTTGAGTTGACAGTTTTGTTTGGGTGTTGTATAGACAAAGCCTCAATAATCAGCAGTAAAACCTCAGCCATTTAAACTCTACTGATTCATAATTTGTGTTATTTTGACCTGGGTGGATCTAAAGTTTATCTTAGTACAATCTGTTAAGGACAATTAATGAAATTAATATGCTAGTAGTATAAACTAAATGAGACTGCAGAGGAGATTGGATCAAGATGGAAAAATGAGCACATGCTCCTATTTTTCCTTCCACCTCAAATCCTTAAACAGAGGAAATATTTAAATATTTAAAAATAATAAGTCCATAATAACATTGTAAACTAAAGAGAATGACTATAATAAACATATGAAATCAGTTGACTGAGGAAACTATAGCCCTCCAAGTGCATAAGAGGATAGTGCAAAATATATGGGGTGCTCTCTAGGGGACCTCTACACTTTAAGGACATTGGATCCAAGGGGCAGAGAGGTCCCTGAGAAGAATCAAAGCAGTTGGTTGGGGTGTCAAACTGACACAAGCTGGTGAATTGCTCCACAACCAATTCCAGAGTTCCAAGCCACTGATATTTTTTCTTGGCATAGTGAGTGTGAGGATTTGGGTCAGAGAAGAGGGCTGGTCCTTGGTGGCTTATGATACCCAGGTAGGCTAGAAAGCCCTTACTCCTGTAAAATGATTTGCTGGTACTCCCTGGTTGGGTAGCTTGTCCTACTCCTTTCCCATGGGGGAAGAACCACAGTAAATATGCAGTCATAAGCATACAACGAAATCATCAGGCATTAGTGACAGTGAACTGAATAAACATAACACCTGAAAAAAGAAAGCCAATGAAGCATGCAGGAAAAGGCTTTGAATAAGTATAAATAATATTCCCAGTGGGATGAGAGACTATATCTTGGAGATAAAAAGACACCTTGGAGATAAAAAACAATATAATTGAATTATAATTGGGAACTTCCCTGGTGGCACAGTGGTTAAGAATCCGCCTGCCAATGCAGGGGACAAAGGTTTGAGCCCTGGTCTGGGAAGATACCACATGCCACGGAGCAACTAAGCCCGTGCACCACAACTACTGAGCCTGTGCTCTAGAGCCCGTGAGCCATAACTACTGAGCCTGTGTGCCACAACTACTGAAGCCTGCATGCCTAGAGCCCATGCTCTGCAACGAAGAGTAGCCCCCGTTCACCACAACTAGAGAAAGCCCGCATGCAGCTATGAAAACCCAATGCAGCCAAAAATAAATAAATAAATAAAATTATTTTTTAAAAAAGAAAAATAATTGAATAAACTTAATAGCAGGTATATATAACTCAAGCATGAATTAATGAGCTGCAAGATTAAGCAAAAATAATTCTAGAATATAGCATAAAATAACAAATAGATGGAATCTATGAAACAAAAGTTAAGAGGTAAACTGAAGTTTAAATATCAGTGCTATAGAAGTTTCTAAGAATGAAAAATAATCGAAGGAATGATAGAAAAAAAATTTCTAGAGATCAAGATAGACATGAGCCTTCAGTTGGCCTGTGAGTGCTGAGCTAGGTGAATGAAAAAAGACCCACGTGTAAATAGATATATTGTTGTGAAATTTCAAAACTAAGGAAAAAAGATACAATTCTAAAGATTCAGAGAGTAAAAAACTATATTTCTTACGAGAAATGGAAATCAGATTAACATTAGACTTCTCATTGGCAACGTTGGAGGCTAGAAGGAAGCGAAGAAATACCTTTAGAGTTTATAGGGAAAATAATTTTAGATTCATAATTCTATATATCCTTAAGCTAGTTTACAATTTACAGGGATAGGAATTTGAGATTTATATATTTTTAAGATTTACAAAGCCTCAGAATGTTTACTAACCACAGAAACATTCTAAAAGAAGTACTAAAAGGTTAAGCAAAGTGAAAGAAAAACAATACAAGGGAATAATGTGGAGTACAAGAAATAATGATGATAATTGTAGTCACAATTACTTAAACAAGGATTTGTTTGGCACATACTATTTTTCAGGTACTGTGTTAGGAGCTATTCATTGATAGAATGTTTGAACATTCACGTTACAAATGTAAGAAGAAATATTGGAAGACCGAACATAATATGTATATCTCTCAAATCACTAAAGGAAAAGAATGAAATGAGAAAATTTAACCAATTCTACAACAGCAAGAAAGGTACATGAGAAGCAAACAGAGGCATGACTTATTAAAAAAAAAAAAGATAGAAGGAACAAGGCCAAATATATTAAAACATATAGTCATAATCACATTAAAGTTATAATCATATTAAAAGGTTACATTCTCCCAGTGAAAGGTAAGGATTCAGATTAGTTTTGAAAAAGAGACGTCGGGTTACTTGATACATCTGACTTAAACCTTGCTAGCTTCATTTGTGTTCTTCAGCCATTTCCTTCCCTCTGAATACACCACTCACATCTATATGAAATCATGGCGACTGCCTTTGTGGAGTCTAGAGAAAGAGTAATATCTCAAAAAGAATTTTGCCAGATGGAGTTGAGTGCAGTCTGATAGGTCAAGACCAAGAGACGAAAAAAGTTTTTGAGAGAGCTGCAAAGTATCATTAGCATGGATTAAAAGAAAGAGTGACAGTTTAAGACTTAGAAAGACCTTTTGATCCTCTAGCTTTCTACAGACAGGAAACCGGTGGAGAAAGAGACTTATCAATCAATGATGGCATATTCTCCAATGCCCTCTTCATATACCGCCAAAGAAGAGGGAGAACATCCCAAAGAATGGAGCTAGTAGCCAAGGAAAACAATGGACTGGAAAGTTTCTCCTAAGAAACAGGACTTGGGCCTAATTGAGAGATTTTCTATCCCACGGTAGGGCGTTCTATCCAGAGTGATTTAGAAGAGCTATAGACCCGTGACTGCTATTGCCTTTCATTCTTCCCCTTTTGAAATGGTGGCGCTTATTGCAGTGATCCTGTCTCTATCCCACCATTTATGATGGCTATATGGAAGAGTGGGGGGCAAATAACTTATCTTTATAGCTTCACAGTTGTTTAGATCAAGAGCAACTACACATGGATCCAATCTAGATCATAAGATCTGGGACTTCATGCCTAATGTTGTTATCAAGACGTTTTGGGATGTCTTGGAGGGGTGAGTTTTTCCTGTAGGAGAGAGTGAATAATTTTGATCAAGTGGGTGGGCTGCGGTTAAGTTGGATAATTGTTTTCAATTTTCACTCTTTCTCTGTACCATACTACCTTGCAGTACCTCCCTGTGGAGTAGTCATTGAATTTGGACTTAGTCACAGAACATGCTTTTTAGTGGTGTGGTACAAGCAGAGGGTTTAAATTTACTTGTATTGTTTTGATAGCTTCTTGTGTTTCTACCATGTGCTATGAGAATAAGGTACCTCAAGTAGGTACTGATTCTAGAATGAGACATGTAGAATGATCTTTGAACCCAACCCACAATCTTGTGGGTCAAGAATATCCCAACAAAGAACAGAGAGCTACAGCCAACCTTCAGACCCATGAGTGAGAAATGAGAACCTGTTGTTAGAAGGTGCTCTGAGTTTTGGAGCTGATTACTATGCAGTATTATTGCACCAGAGATGGAATATAATGGGAATTGGTAGAAAGAGTAATTAACAGATGTATCTGTTAAAATGGGCTAGGTTATACTGTGACAACAAACAGTCACACTATCTCAGTGCCTTAGAACCACAAAGGTTTTTATGTGACTCATGCTGCATCTCCATTGAGGGTTGGCTGTGGCTCTAATTGAGGACCCAGGCGGATGGATCAGCTACAGTCTAGAACACTGGTGGTCTTATGGCTAACGGGGAAAATGCGGATGGCAAAGCATATGCTGATTCTCAAAGCTTCCAGCCAAAAGTAACCAATGACAATTCTGTTCACATTTCATTGCCTTAGAAAATAGCATAGCTACTCCTGAGGACAATAGGGTAGAACTGTATAATCTTCCCCTGCCCCACTCCACCCCCCGCCCTGGGAAGATCAGATGTAACAGGTTAATAACAAGTTAAAAAGAACAAAACCAAATTGCTATGCTAAATGCATTCTAAATCGCCTCTGCATAGATTCTGTCAGTTGGCATACAAATATGTCAATTATTATCGTGATTACAAGAGAAAAAAACTCTAACGGTAAAGTAACTTCAACTTCCTTCATGTAATTGCAACATATATTGCGGCATGTTCTACATTATGTTGAAGTTTGGGGACTGAAAGTAAAACCCTCAGTATACCCGTTCGGTCTTTAAAAGCTTTCTGAATCTTCAAGAGCTATCAATTGCATGCTTTTTATGGTAGAAAGAGTACTGGTTTTTGAGTATTCAAATTCCGCTTTTTTTTCCTTGTTTGAATCCTTCGAATCTGTCTGCATAACAGTAAAATTGGGGAGAATAATACCTCTACTTTCTTGCATATCTGTAAGGATGAAAAAGGCTTTACTTAAAAGGTCTGAATATTGGTGTGCTCAGTAAATTATAACTGCTGCTGTTGTTGCTTTTCTTGGTGGTATTGTTCCTATCCAGGAAATTCATACTTGGTTATTTTATATATATATATATATATATATATATATATATATATATATATATATATATATATATATATATAAATATTTATGCCATTCAAGTAGACGACAGTAACATGAATCTTCTTTAGTATAGTGGTACTCAAGGCCCAAATAATTGCAGCCAGACCCTTGAGGTTTTGAGCTGTTTGTCTATTTATTGTTGGGGAAAAAGGAAGAAATTTAAGATACTTTTCTATAAGAATAATTCTTATGGAGATAATCATTTGGAAACTACATTATCATTGTTGATGAGAACTAGAGGAACTTGAGTTATATTTTTAAAAATCTATAGAACAGACACTTAAGATATATTTGAACCAGTCATGAAGTTGTATTATCGTGATGATCCAGCATCATTCCAAGGAGTGTACTCAGATACATATCCCTTAAAAGGCAGCATGTACTGTTTCACAGCTGGCATATGTAAAATTTTGTCAGATTCCTTAACAATGTTGTTTCTTCTCTTTTTTCTATTATTTGACGTCTAGGCAAGATAAACTATGGAGCTCAAAATCCAGAAAATTTTTGCTCAGAAGAAACCCTGGAAAGCCCAGCATGCTGATTGTGTCTTCTCTTTTGAACTCAGGGGGAATTCACATGGTCAATGTAGTGTGAAAAGAAAACTCTTTTTTAGGGAGGCAGAAGATTCGCCTGAGATTTAGGAAGCTTTGCCCCTTGGGATGTGACATGATAAGAGCTGGGTCACCTCTGGAAAGGCTTCTCATGAAACCAGCCAATCATGTACTATTCAGCACCGTGCTAGGAGCAGTGGGGTGTACAGAAGCGTGAGACTTCATGGATTCCATCTTTAAGTAGCTTCCAATAGAGATGAAAAGTTAGAATAATAAATATTTATGCAAAACTCTAATGTAATACTGTGTCAAATTGAGCAAATGTGCTATAAAAATTCAGAGAAGAGTACAGTGAAGGCTTGGAAGAGAAGTGAAGTGTCAAGTTAACCTTGGACAATCCATAATGTTCCAAGTTATGGGAAGATCATGGGCAATGATAGGGAGGTGGGGAATAGCCTGCTTGGTGAAAAAGTGAGAAAATCAGGGTAAATAGAAAAGAGGGCTGAGAACCTGGGGAAATTCATCTGGATAGTATGTCTTGAGAGTCACAATGTTTCGGAATTGAGATAGAGAAACTTAAGGAGAGAAGGTGGAGTGAAAAGTGCAATGGTGTTGAAGTCAGGAAACCTAGGATCAAATTTTTGTTCTGCTTCCAAGTAGCTTAATAAATAGGAATATATGATCTTTATTGTCATGGATCTCAAGACTGGCGGCAAACACATACATTAAAATAACACATTCTTGGACAAATACATATTTAAAATTATGATGAAATCTGAGGGACAAAAAGGTGAGTTTGAGGCACAGTGCACAGAGAAGGACAGTGTGAGCCTGAGGAAGTAGGTCTTGGACCTAAATCATGTTACATATAGTGGATTTCATGCTAAGAGTCATGGAAAAGTCATTTTATTAAGCTAGCAATGGGTGATCTGATTAGGTTTGCAAGTTTTGTTGTTGTTATTAAAGTTTTATTTATTTATTTTTTAGAGACGTTTTAGGTTCACAGCAAAGTTGAACAGAAGGTACAGAGATTTCCTATGTATCCCCGGCTGCTACAGCAGTGGGTATATGTATAGCTTCCCATATTATCAACATCCCCCCTCCAGAGTGGTACATTTGTTGTGATTGATGAACCTACATTAACACATTATATTCACCCTAAGTCCATAGTTAACATTAAGGTTCACTCTTGGTGTTGTAGGTTTTATGGGTTTGGACAAATGTATAGTGACATGTATACAACATTATGTTATCATACAGAGTATTTTCACTGCCCTAAAAATTCTTTGTGTTCTACCTATTCTTCTCTCCCCCATCCCTAACCCCTGACACACACTGATATTTTTACTGTCTATATAGTTTTGCCTTTTCAGAATGTCATGTAGTTGGAATCATATAGTATGCAGCATTTTCAGATTGGCCTCTTTCACTTAGTAATGTGTGTGTTTACAGTTTTTTCATGTCTTCCCATGACTTGATAGCTCATTTCTTTTTAAAGTTGAATAATATTCCATTGTCCGGATGTACCACAGTTTATTTATCCATTCAGATGAAGGACATCTTGATTGCTTCCAAGTTTTGGCAATTATGAATAAAGCTGCTGTGAACATCCATGTGCAGTTTTTGTGTGGACATGTATTCAACTTCTTTGGATAAATACCAAGGAGCTGGATTGTATGATAAGAGTATGTTTAGTTTTGTAAGAAACTGCCAAACTAATTTCTAAAGTTTTTGTACTATTTTGTGTTCCCACGAGCAGTGAATGAGAGGTCTTGCATCACATCCTCCCCAGCATTTGGTGTTGTCATTGTTTTGGGTTTTGGTCTTTCTAATAGTTGTGTCGTGGTATCTCGTGGTTTTAATTTGCCTTTCCCTGATGACAGATGATGTCGAGCATCTTTTTATATGCTGATTTCCCATCTGTATATCTTCTTTGGTGAGGTATCTGTTCAGGATTTTGGTCCATGTTTAAATCAGGTTGTTTGTTTTATTTTTGTTGAATTTTAAGAGTTCCTTTTGAGTTAAGAGTTATTTGGGATGATAGTCCTTTATGTGTCTTTTGCAAAATATTTTCTCCCAGTCTGTGTCTTGTCTTCTCATTTTTTTTTTTTTTTGCAGTATCTCTTGTAGAACCAAAGTTTTAAATTTTAATAAAGTCCAACTTATCAATTATTTCTTTCATGATCATGCCTTTGGCATTTATTAGGTTTGCATTTTTGAAAGAGCACTCTGGTTGCAAGATGAAGAAAAGTTTGGAGGGAGATAAAACTGGATACAGGAAGTGGTTGGAATGCCACTATAGGTATGTAGGGGGTTACACAGAAAGGCAGAGCATAGCCCCTACTTGATCCTACTTTCCTGGTGACCAAGGAGAGTGTGAATTAACCTGCAGGCCACTAAGGAAATGTCAAATTGCCCTGTGGAGTTGTTCAGTACAAAAGGCATCTTGACATTATTTGGAAAAAAAAACCCACTTTTATGCTAATCAGGTATTATTTGCCTACATGAATCACTAACTCTATTCCTATTTTCCTCTCCAGAAGCTTCAGCAAATGAACAGAAACTCTTCTGACTCAATCTTTTCTTTCTTTATTTCCTTGGAATATTGTCATTTTTCTAAAATATACCAAAATTAAAATAAACATGCTGGTATGAATAAAGAAGCAGACTTCCAAAGTAGGATTAGGAGGCACATTAAATCTCACATTTTAAAAATAGAGGTTCATTATCTTCAAACATGCTCTGCCTAACTCACATGTGGTACCAGGAAATTCTTTGCTGGTTGTCCCATCACGTGCGATCCAGCCTTGGTGGACACACACCAGACACACATGACTCTCGAATCATGGAGTAATCCGAGAGGCCCATGAGGTCATTTTGAGCTTTCTGCTGCCAGGGGTGCATTGTTCTTTACCAAAGAGCTATAAGCCCGAGGCCTACTTGAGATTTAAACAGTTCTTTCTAAACTACTCTATCCTTCTTCTTTTAGGCTCACTTTTTATCCTAATTGAGGTTCGTGAAATCTTTTTTTTTTTTCATTCTTCATTCTTTTAAGTTTCTTCATTTTCAGATTTCTCTTTCCTACTCCTTACGTGGAGTTTAATCTCATCCTTTTATATTCTGGTATGGCTGAAGCTTAGGCAAAAACAAGCTATTGATATTTTCAGCAAAGCACGTCAGGGGAGTTTGCCTTTGAAATGTTCCATTTGCTAGGTGATCTTAGAATGCGGTCATTGGACTGGTATATTACACTAGGTAGTCCTTCAGGGCCAGTCAGAAGCCTTCTGTGTCACTGCTATCCACCTACACATCCGGAACCAGACTACTTAGTCACATTCCTTCCTCTGCAAATCGTCTCCTGGAACTACTCTTTGGAAAACTATTGTCATGGGTAGCCAAACTAAAGCTATTTGTAAAGTGGGGTCCACGTCTCTATTTTCATGTTAAGTGGAAAACACCTCACACTTCAAAAATCTACAGCTTCATCCTGCCCAACTTGACTTGCTTGGATGACTCTTATATTAGATCCAAAAGAGCTATGTCTCTTGGAATAAAAATTCACCAGGGTGTGTACAATAAAAAGATCACTGGGAAGAAGCGGGTCGGCGGCTGCGCGCATGCGCGGAGGAGAGCTGAGGAGCGGAGTGGAGGTCGTCGGCCGGGCTCGAGCGACTCGCGAGAAAATGCAGGACTCCAACACAGACACCGAGTGGAAAGACATCTTACGCAAAAGTGGCATCTTGCCCTCCAAGGGAAGTTTGAAAGATCTGGAGAAGGAGGCAGAAGAGCGGGTCCTTCAGCAGTCCATTGTGAAAACGTATGAAGACATGACTTTGGAAGAATTGGAGGATAACGAAGAGGAATTTAGTGAGGAAGATGAACGTGCGATTGAAATGTACAGGCAGCAGAGACTGGCCGAGTGGAAAGCAACCCAACTGGAGAATAAATTTGGAGACGTTTTGGAAATCTCAGGAAAGGATTATGTTCAAGAAGTTAACAAAGCCGGTGAGGGCTTGTGGGTCTTCCTGCACCTTTACAAACAAGGGATTCCCCTCTGTTCTCTGATAAATCAGCACTTAAGTGGACTTGCCAGGAAGTTTCCTGATGTCAAATTTATCAAAGCCATTTCAACAACCTGCATACCCAGTTATCCTGATAGGAATCTGCCCACGACATTTGTGTACCTTGAAGGTGATATCAAGGCTGACTTTATTGGACCTCTGGTGTTTGGTGGCATGAACCTGACAATGGACGAGTTGGAGAGGAAGTTGTCTGAGTCTGGAGCAATCAAGGCAAGCCTGGAGGAAAACCCTAAGAAACCCATAGAAGATGTGCTGCTTTCCTCCGTGCAATACTCCATCCCCACCAGGAGGGACAGTGGTTCCGAGGATGACTAAGGCTGTGGCCCTGGTAACCTGCTGAACTTTCTTGATGTGATACATTGTCTGAATTTTTTTTGAAAGGAAAAAGTAGGAATGTATACTTCGGTTTTAGCCTTTTATAATTATGTTTCAAATCTGATAGCTCTCAGAAATAATCATTGCTGGGAATCCTTTTAAATTTCTTGGAACTCTCTTTTTAAATTAACAATATTTCTTTAAGAAAAAAATAAAAGCCAGATATTAGTTAAAAAAAAAAAAAAGATCATTCATGTGATGCTTATTGGTTTGTAAATCTGCCAGAATGTAAAGAATGAGATGCTTCTTTCATATCCACCATTGTTTCCATCCTTAACAGAAAAGAAAATGCAAATCTACTCACCAGTACCTATAACAACAGGCAGTTCTGCATTTAATTTTGATTTATTATGTCACACTGTATTTTGATATATTTTTCTTTTATGTTTTAGTATCATCACCTTATGAAAACACTATAGACATCCTATTCTTGTGTGTTCCTGAAATTTATCTTTTGGTCAACCACCGACTCTTCAACAATGTTCTCTACAATGAAGTGTTTTGAGGTCAAACATCTTAAAAAGACATAGAAACAAAAGCTTTGACTTTACACCACTAATGGCTTGTTTTCTGTCTTTTAAAATGAGGAACTCTTAGTTGAGCTTGAACTTAGATATCTGGTCCTATGATATTTTGAGATATTAGTCTGTGAGGTTTTTCCCTCTGTCTTTCCCCCTCATTCCCATTACTTCCTCCTTCCTGTAGGTAGTGGTTGTGTAATCCCTAACCTCAGGGAGGCCTGTGGCAGGACAAACAATATAAATAGTCTGCACATCTTAAGGGCTTAAATGGATGGCAATTACTGGTTATAAAATAATTATCTTAAAGAATCATGAGATGGAAATGAAGTCCCTCTGATGTATCTTTAGTATTTCCTTGGAGAAGGAGAGAGTGGGGTATGTGGCCCCAAGAACACAGTGGACCTGCTCAGGTTTTTGTCAGCATATGGCTAGATCTTCGAGAGCAGAGGCTTCCTGGGGCACCTAGGTTGGCGAGACGATAGGAAACTTTGCAAAGCTTTCTAAGCATGGTAGAAGTAATCAGAGGGTTGATGGACTTGGAAAGGCCAGGCTGAGAGGTTCACTAGACATCTTGGTGATAATCTGTGTACACCAGACCAACTAACTTGTTTAATAGATACCGTAGTTAACCACAGCTTCCCGACCCCTTGGTGCTGCCTAGAGCATCTCTGAATTTTGTCATGGACCATAAGTTTCCCACTGGCTTATGGGGATGACAACATGAATGTAAATTAAGTTGCTTTATAATACTGTTGATTATTTCTCACATCCTTGAGTTTGTGGCCTGATATTTATATTCTCTGTATATATGGATAGTATTCTCTTAAGTCACTACTCCCATAAGAATTAGATTAAATCTAAGAAATGCAACATCCTAGAGTGTTAAAGGACATCACTCTCTGGGACATTTTGCAAGTGTGTCCTCTTTACACATTAGGTGCTTAGGTATTTTAGTTTTCTTTAGGAGCAAATAGGGAAGTAAGTCACCTTTCCTGAATAACTTCCCTACAGTTCTGGCCATAGGAAACCTAGCAATGGAAGCAACTCCCACCACAGGAGCCATCATCTTGGGGCATCTTGGGTCTTTAGAAGAAAGAAAAAGCGGGCATGTTGGTGTCTGGCTTTCAGGATATGTCATCAGGATAAATAAGAAACAGAATTTGTTTTTTAGGAAATCATTTTCATCCATATATTCGCTAAGAGAATCCATGATTTACTTATTATTTTGAATGAACTACCATTTCAATGTATACTTTCCAATATATATATATTTTCTTAAAAGTTGAAATGTGTTTGTGTGTATGTGCACGACATAGCGTTTTCTTTCTGGCTCTTCTCTGTTCTTTTAGCTTCAATGCAAATAGAGAAAGCATAAGGGAAAAATAAAGATGATTGAGAGAGACAGAAATTATTGGCTTCTCTTCTTTCCTACACTTAGAGTGTTGACAAAATGTGTACAGTTTTAGACAGGTCAAATGTTATAACAGAGTATTTAGTTTGGGACTCTTCTATGCCAAGTCAAAATCTGGGCAATTTCTGTTTACCAGTTGACAACTTATGTTTGGATCTGGCTACCAATCCAGATTACACAGTAAGCCTTACCAAAGAAGGCCCTCTCCCTAACACCATCTTTTTAAGAGCCGTGTTGGCGTAAATTAGAGAATGAAGGACTGTTTTGAATTTCTGTTGGATGACGTGGAAAATTATCAGAAAGTCCTTGAGGGAGGCTTGGCAGTAGACTTATACTTTAGCCCTATGTTATTGTGGTTATCGACATCAAACTTTTCTGACTACACATATATGCTCATAGGTACTCATGTGTATACACTTGTATCTGACATAGGAAATCTCTCAAAGAAATATAAAACAATAAGGAGCATAGGACTGAACTGCTACTCAAAAGTGAGAAAAACCTAGAGGAGAAAATGAAATAGAATCTTTCAAAAGGAAGGAGGGCTACAAGTTATGATTGCTAGATTTACCAAATAAAAATACAGGTTTCTCAGTTAAATTTGAATTACAGGTAAGTTCCAAATATTGCATGGAATATACCTATATTAAGAAAGTAGTCATTGTTTATGTAAAATTCAGGTTTAATGGAAACACGTATTTTATCTGGAAACCTTAGTACAAGTAGGCACGATTTTTGGATAATTTCCTCTTTTGGGGGTAGAAGGTAAGTGGCTACCTCTGAGAAGTCAGATTCAGTGTCCAGAAATTGTGTGACCGTCCCGATAAATTCAAAAAATTCCCATCTTCAGCCTGGGGAGGAGCGTGGGTGAGGGTAAGTGGGTGGGTAAGTGTTTCCTGGTGTGAAGGAATTCCTCTAGATTCTCTAAAGAGAGAAATAAGTCAGTAGCCTGGAGAGCAGAAAAATAGGAGCTTGTTCTTAGAAATGACCTTTCTAGAAGAGAAAGAACAATAACAGCAACAACAACCAAAAAGGCAAAGAGTTTTGAGAGTGATAACCGGATGTGAAAGAATGAAGCAGAAATAGCAAAAATGCCCAGGTTGGTTACCACTGAATTCTGTGCTCTCTACTGCAGGTACTTTCCTGGAGAAACGAGGGAGATTTGGATGGAACTGGATTTCCCAAAACGTTGTAAGTAAGAGTGAATGGAAGAGAGTCTGGGTTTATTTTCTTTCTTTTCTTTTTCTTGATTTGATTATTTCCTTTGCATTCATGTATATTTATACTTAATACATATACCCACATAGTGAAAAGTAGTATAAATTTGGCTTTTAGCTTGGTGATTTAAGAAGGTAGTAACTCTAAGATTAGTGAAAAATGAAGTATGTATTTTAAATGGAGTGTAGGCCAATATTTTGGTCATTTTTAGTCCTCAGTTGCATTTTCTTGTTCTCTTACTCTGGATTCTGTAAACATATAATCCATAGTAATTAATTTAAATTTTCTTTTGATGTTGATCTTCATAAGCTCTTGGTTTAAATACCAAACACTTCACACACCACAGATTCTTGTTTTAATCCATGAATGTAATCAACATTTCATATTCTCCTTCATATGCTTGCTATTAGTAAGGCTCCAAGTTCTGTTTTCAATTACCACAGATATGCTAAGTGTATGTATAGAAGAAATTTGCTAATTTGTAACTTAAAAGCCTGGAAAACAATGGGCTTAAATTAATTGGGTATCTGGTATTTTTAAAATTACAAAACAACCAAACATTAACAAGGTTAGGAAAGAACAATTATTGTACTTTATATTATGCACAATTTTATATGAACAGATAATGGCTTACGTGAGACTTCTGAGTTAGCTCACAACTATGTTTATACAGCTATGTATTTAGGTACTGGTTGTAGGTCAATACGTCAAAAGTCAATTTACTGAATGACCATTCACTGAAATACAGAAGAATTTCTTAGAGTTGTAGTTTTTCCTGTGTCCCTGCTCTTGCCCTTGCCCCTCCATTATATGCAAATGGTTGTTTTCCTTTAAAAACAGTTTGCTGAATTCTCTATTTTGTGGATTTAGGTTTGCTCTTGCCTCTGGTGGCAAATGATTAAGGCAGACATTTAGGTTAAAGTATTAGGTTAAAACTTAGTTTGGGCCTTTGGGACTGAGGAATGCTAAACAGAGAACTAGAAAAGAACATTGGACTGATGAGGAGAAATCTGGCTTTGCCATTAGGCAGCTGTGTGACCTTGAACAACCAATTTCTTTTCTAAAGGCTTAGATTTCCTAATCTCAACATGTTATCGAGTGTCTCAACTGAGAAATGGATCTATGGGAAAGAAAGAAGTGGACCTGTATTTTACATACAACTGAACAGAGCTTATGGCCCCCTTTACCTGTGGCAAAGTGTGTTACTCATATAAACAGTACCTGTTGTGTGTGTCCTGATAGAGAGAGGATCAAGACCATGATCTGCAGATCCCTTCCAGTCTTTTTTTTTTTTTTTTGGCTGTGTTGGGTCTTCGGTGCTGCGAGTGGGCTTTCTCTAGCTGCGGTGAGCTACGGCTACTCTATGTTGTGGTGTGCGGGCTTCTCATTGCGGTGGCTTCTCTTGTTGCAGAGCACGGGCTCTGGGCACGCGGGCTCAGTAGTTGTGGCTTGCGGGCTCTAGAGCGCAGGCTCAGTAGTTGTGGCGCACGGGCTTTGTTGCTCCGCGGCATGTGGGATCTTCCCGGACCAGGGCTCGAACTCATGTCTCCTGCATTGGCAGGCAGATTCTTAACCACTGCACCACCAGGAAAGCCCTCCAGTCTTAATATTCTATAATTTCATGGTCTTATAGGCACACCAGAACAGCTGTTTTGGTGTGAAGTTTTTGTGTCTATGATTTGAGGGAGTTTCCACTCAACAGTTTTCTAGGAGACTTACAGCGCATATCTGGATAACGTGCTTCAGCTAAATGGGATATAAAAACAAGATGCTTAGAACAGTTTTACTAACTGAATAAACTTCTGCGAGTGTACCCTTCATTCATTCATTTATTAGCAAATATTTAGTGTGCCTACTATATTCTTACAGTGAACCTGGAGCTCAGAGTGTAAAGGTTTTCACAAAGAGCGCAGTCTTTTTGGAAGATCGTCATGCAATCAGGCAAGCAAGTATAGCACAATGTGTTAAGTTCCTTGTAAGTTATATACAAGGAGTATTGGACATGCCACATCTCAGAATGCCACCACCCCACAGTCCCTTTATGAGATTCCTTCACCACGGTTTACCATGCTGCTGCCCAGTGGACTTGCCACTCTGGCCACAGCTGGCTCAGTCTGGCCCACACAGCACATCTGTAAGCTGGACAGTGCTCTGTGGGGGGAGGGTGATAGGAAAGAGTACTTCGGTAGAGATCATGATGCCTAACTGCATTGAGCCGATCTTCTCTTCCAAATAGTTTGAACTCAACATGTAGAAAAAGTCACACAGTTGATAATGGGAACAGAAGTTGGAAGACACTGTGGTATAATAATGACAGGGCGTGGGCAAAGGGCTTACTTCTGATATAAGTCATAAGAGCTGCCTGGGTCCTCAGTACTGTTCTCTTTTTGAACTGTGCTCCCTCTTCCTGAGGCCTGGCTGGGCGGGTATTCAGGCATTCCCGCGGGGCCTCTCTTCCTCCTTTATACTCCTGAGTTTACAACAAATATCCATTTGTTTGTAGCCTGAGTGGGTTTCTTTTTTAGCAGTGTGAAGTGCTGAACACGAAGGTGTTATGAGATGATGAAAGGGAGAGTCCTGACGCTGCATCAGGGAGTACATCACAGACGAGAACACTCTTCACCTGAGACTTGAAGGGCACATAGGGTGGGCCAAGGGGAGGACAGGGGACCAATTGTGAAGCGCAGGGAGGCAAGAGAGAACAAGCCACGCTTAGGGAACAAGTCGTAGTTTAGCGTGGCTGGTGCCGAGGACCCACGTGTGGGGTTGGGCATGACGATGGACTGTCATATAAGGACCGAATCAGGATGATTTTGCATTTTATGCTACAGGTAGGGAGAAGCGACTGTGGCCATTTGCCAATGCGTCCCTTGGGAGCAGTGTGGAGGATTTATTGGATAGGAGTATATCTGGGGGTTAAAAGAAAAGTTATTTGGTTACTTCAGTGGTATAGATGAGCTATAAAGACCTTAACTAGGGCAGAAGCAGTGTGTGTGTGTGGGGGGGTGATAGTTATAAAAGAGATTCTAAAGCAGTAGAATGAGCAAGAATTGGTAACTGTGTGTGAAGGAACACTCAGGGATGACCCTCAAGGTTTCTGGTCAGGTGATTGGGCAGATGAAGGTGATGATTCTCGAGCGGAAGAAGATGAATTCAGTTTCAGTTCTTTTGGATTTGAGGCACAAAAATGTTTGATTGTCTTTTGATTATGAAGTCTAAACTAATGATGCAAGCAAAGCAAGGTGATATAGAAGCAAATTATTCTAGGTTTCAGATGAATCTGGCATTGCTCTACTTTTTCTTAATTACCATTTCCTAATTATGGGGCTCTCTCAGCATAAATTTACAGTAGCCAAGAAAGAATCCTTTAAGGGATTTCTACTGATTTTGCAGTCCTTTGACTTCAAGGTGACTCTGGGAGGCACCTGGTTGGTGCACACCTGTTTCAAGCTTCATCTACCTAGTGCGTACCACCAGTCACGTGGTGCGAGGCTACACGAGGGCAGTGAGCAGCGACTGCAGGTGGGAGGAACCAAAGCAACAGCAAACAAAAACTTTTCTTGGCTTTTAATTTCTTCTCATTGCTCTTTCACTGACTCTGAAGGTCAGATAATGGCCTTCGTTTTCCATCTTGTCTAGATTCTTTGACTCAGAGAAAAGTCGAGCTGGTTTCTGAAGCAAAGGGGGACTTATATACCTTGCGGGCATCTACTCTTGTCCTTTCAGTTTCCTCTGTCCCCTCAATAGTGTTTAGATTCCTTTAGTGGTTTTTTAACTATACAGTGGTGAGGTTGCTTACCATTAGAAGGAGTTCATTGGGTGCAATTTACCCAGGGCTCACTTAACACTTATTCTGCATGCATGCATGAACTGCTTCCAGGGTTACTCACTCCTTTAGCTTTGGTAAGGAATCTGTCAGTCAGATGAGTAGCTGCTGACAGCAACTTTTAAAGACTCTTTTCTCTTAACCATAACACATTAAACACTTTTAAAACAGATAAGTAAACATTTTCTTACAGTCTGTTGTACATATTTCCTTGCTGCACACTTCAGTATAATGAAATTCATGCTGTGCAGATAGAATTTTGTTGAAATGCATCAAATTTCATTCTTTACCCTTTTGTCCATCTGTATATGTTTCCCACAAAACGTGTAGGGCTTCCGAGCAGGTGCATGGCATATAGGGCTAGTGTGATAATAAATTTCCATTTTAAATATTGAAGGGCCTTATTATGATCCACAGCTCAACTTAAGTTTTCCTCGTGAATAATGTGATGTTTCTGTTTGCATCTATTCTCTTTTGTTTTGCTCATCTTCTCCATTAGCATGAATCTAGCAGTTTGAAACCAAGAGAGCCATTAGCAGTGGCTTTTTTACAGGCGTACCCTCACTGGATGCAATACCCAAGAAGCTACGTGGAAATAGGCTTTATGATGAATTACTGTTGCAAAAAGAACTCAGTGACACTGATAAATATTAAAGAACCACTGTTGCCCCCATGGAAACCATTTTATTTAGTTGCTTCTAAAACCTATTCTCTGTACTTCTCTTCCCTTTTATTCCTGAGCTGATTTACATGACAACAGAGTCTCTGGTCCTTGGGAGTATGTCTGCCCTTGCCGCTATTCTCTACTTAGAGTTGTCACCCTCTCTTTGCTGAGAAGATGAGTGACAATGAAGTGAGGAGTAAATGGCTACTGGAGCAGATGAACTCTGAGAAACAAAGCTCCCCTTTTCATGCAAATCTCCATAGTAATTTAACATGAAGGAAGAAAGGAAACCAGTGTACAAGGTATCAAGCGAACTGGATGGTATTCAAGGTTGTTTCATGAAGCCTTGACGTCTCTTTAGCAGTGTCATCTATCAAAGCATCTCTTTTCCTTTCATATAAAGTGAAAACACATTTCCATTTTGAAGGGAAACAAGGAGGAACAGAAAACTAACTTCAGTCACAGGAGCTGGCTGTACACTCACACCACCAGTCCCCTCAATGTCACGTTTGACTTTGTCACTCATTCCTAGTCAATAAGAACTTATCTATGCATGCTTGCTGATTGCCCAGGTTTTCTTCTCTGCCTGGGAGGCCTGCTCCTCTTCCTTTCTTACTTCAACTTTTTCTACCTTTCAAAGCTTAGCTCGAGGACTGTTCTTTTATTCTTAGAGTCTTTCCTTCTGGATTGATTATTCTTCCTCCAGAATTCCCATTGCATTTTGAGTTAGTGTCTATCACTTAATTACCAGTTCCTTCCTATGAGGTGGATTTTCTCTCACCAAGATTTATTGAGGAACGTGACCGTGTGTTATACTGCATTGCTCTTTATCCATAGCTCTTGACATAATAGCAGATATATAATATGTCTTTGTTAGATGGATTAGCTGCAATTTAAGAATCATGAACTAAGAAGGGTAAACTTTAACTCATAGCACGTTCCCTTAAAGATAAAGCATGACCTGCTTTTGATTAGTTGACTATTCAATGATGCCATTGATCACAGGATAGTCAATCAATGTATTTCAGTTAAGATAATTTTTAACTCAGAGGCTTGATACCTACTCAGATTTTTCTTTAGCTGGGATATATTATTGATGATAATAATAATGTTTATAAGAGCAAGTACTTAGAGCTCGCCTTGTGTCCAGCAGGAGTCTAAGCATTTTAAGTGTGTATACTATTATTTAATCCTCACAATAACCCTATGAAGTAAATAGTATTGTTATCATCACCATTTTATAGAAAAGGAAACTGACTGTTAAGTAACTTGCCTACAGTTACAGAATTTGTGCCTCAGCAAGTTAGCTCCGGAGCCTGAGCTCTTTTTTTAAAAAATTTTTATTGGAGTATAGTTGATTTACAATGTTGTGTTAGTTTCAGGTGTACAGCAAACTGAATCAGTTATGCATATACATATATTCACTCTTTTTTAGATTCTTTTCCCATATAGACCATTACAAAATATTGAGTAGAGTTCCCTGTGCTATACAGTAGGTCCTTATTAGTTATCTATTTTATATTTAGTAGTGTGCATATGTCAATCCCACTCTCCCAATTTATCCCTCCCTCCTCTCCCCACCGGTAACCATAAATTTGTTTTTTACATCTGTGACTCTATTTCTGGTTTGTAAATAGGTTCATTTGTACCATTTTTTTTAGATTTCACATATATACAATATCATATGATATTTGTCTTTCTCTGTCTGACTTACTTCCCTCAGTATGACAATCTCTAGGTCCATCCATGTGGCTGCAAATGGCATTATTTCATTCTTTTTTATGTGGAACCTGTGCTATTAACCACTATTCTAGTCTTCCTCATCTACTGCCATTGGGTTTCCCCATACTCTCACCTTTTCTTGTGTACAGTGTCCCTCACGATCCAAACTCAGGGACCAGAGATTCTGGTTTCTGACAAGAAGAGAAGGTTTCTGACAAGCCTTTTATCTGGGATCTTGATACTCACCATGCAGAACTCAGGGATAGATTCAAACTGGATACCAAGTAAGTAAAATATAGTAGGATATTATAGTTAAAATTTGAACATAAGGTTGTTGGAAACTTTTCAAAATTAGTGTGTATGTGGTGCTAATGAAAACATAAATGAAGGCCAGAAAGGCAGATTGTTTGATTATAATTCCTTTTAATTACCATTTCTTTCAATTAGCTATTTGTTAAATTATGGAATGGCTGAATGAAGCTGAAATTATATAGGTTTTATAAAGTTAAAAGAAGGAATATATAAAACTGCTAGGAAAATATATAAAGGAAACAATCCCTGAACTTATTTCTCTTTATGCTATGGAGAAAATCTTCCTAGTTGAGAAGGAAAAGGTTGTCTGTCCTTCACTCCGATACTTATTTATGGAGCCAAACTTGTGTTCTGGGACTGAATTACTATTGAAGTAGATTGCTCTTTAAACAACTCGAAGGACAAAGAGGTTTTTGTTGTTTTTTTTTTAAATTTGTGTGTGTGTTTGTATGACCCTTTGATAAGGTTATAGGAAACATTTCGTTTCCATTTAGACTTCTAAAACCACTTAGACTATATAGATGTATTTTCTGAAGTAATACATTGTGAAATTAAGGCTTCATATTCCTCCTGTTATCCAGGGGGTGGTAAGAATTAGAGGTGAGAGCAAAATCTGACTTTGCATCTAGAGTGTAAAACATGATTGCAGGGGCATTCCTTGTGGAGTCAAGACAACATCTGACTTTCAGAAACCACAATCATCATGGCTTGGTAATGATTACACCATTATGAAGTGTGTGCGTGCACGCATGTGTGTATATAGAGGGAGGGCATAAGAGAGTAGGCTCTCCATTCACAAGTACAAATAACCCAAAGGAAAAAACATTCTGAAAGTTTAATCTGCAGTGTTGTCCCCTGAAAGCAGCTGTATTCCCTCAAACCATCAACCTCTACAGAACGCTCAGCAGGATGCTTGATGCCCCTGATGGGCACACAGTCACCAAAGACACATTGTCTGTGGTGTTAAGAGGCAGATAACATGGCCAGAGCCACTGGTTTAATCTTTCAGCTGACATCTGAATATAGGCAGTTGTTTTAAAGTAGTACTTAGCCGCACCCTCTGGGAATTTATATCCAAAATTTATGCTAGTCCTTATGCATTTCATTATTTTGCTTGTGTAGGCTGTCTTGTTCAACAAAATAAAGCTATGTGGTGATTATCTGCTTTCCTTAGGAGTCCTACTTTAATTTGATAGACATAGAGAATGATGGTTATGCCTGAAGTCTGCACCAAAGTCAAAGATGTGATATAACACTCTGGGGATATTTATTTGGTTTCTGGAGTTTATTTTGAACTTACAAAAGAATAGAAATTCAGATATATTTTTAGATTATGATGTGCTTGCACCTGAGGAGAGAGACTCCAGAGATGTATCTACATGTGGCAAATATAGAAAAGACTGATTTGAGAATTTGGTTAGCAGTGACTTCCAACTTTGATCCTATAGTAAAATATATATTGAACTGATCTGTTTATTCCACAGTGTCTGTCATAAGAAGAGGTTTCAGCTTAAGATCCCTCCTCCCCCTGCTGAAGTAGAGAGCCAAAATACTCTGTTGGGATTGTTATGCTGTCTCTTCAAAGAGCATGGAACAGAGGATGGGCCTAGAATTACGTGGAAATAGCAAAACTGTGCCTTAATGCTGGTTTTTCCTTACTAAGAGGAATTAGTACATACACAATTAAATGGACTACTCATAAAAATTATGTGCATTTCTTCTTGAATATAAATGTCTTGAACTTTTTTGCTTTTTTTTGAATCACAATGGTTTTCCACTATAATATATGCCTTTTACTTTTCAATTCCTTACTTATAAAGAGAATTACCGGGCTTCCCTTGTGGCGCAGTGGTTGAGAATCTGGCTGCCAACGCAGGGAACACGGGTTCGAGCCCTGGTCTGGGAAGATCCCACATGCCGCGGAGCAACTAGGCCCGTGAGCCACAACTACTGAGCCTGCGGGTCTGGAGCCTGTGCTCCGCAACAAGAGAGGCCGCGACAGTGAGAGGCCCGCGCACCGCGATGAAGAGTGGCCCCCGCTTGCCACAGCTAGAGAAAGCCCTCTCACAGAAACGAAGACCCAACACAGCCAAAAATAAATAAATAAATAAAAAAAAAAAAAAAAAAAACTTTGGAAAATAAAAGAGTCGAGGATTTAGTAAATTTCAAACATGCGTTGCTCAGACAGTTTATGGTGAGATTCACATTACAGTGAGCTAGTCTGTCCTTGGGCCCCTTGGGGGTTTCCTGCTCACATAATGGACACACCTCAGTTGTGAATTAGATTACTGTGTATGATCTGAC